>NC_064552.1:4108690-4741190 GCF_023856365.1 Brienomyrus brachyistius | reverse complement strand
AAGCAGCAGTACGCATGACATCATATTTTATAACATAGTTACAGCAGTAAAAAGGTTGTAATATTTGTGTGCCTGTACGAGATCCAATGTTTACAGCCGTGAGGCTGCGGGAATGCATATTGCAAGGTAACATTCATACATATTCGCTCACTCCCCCATTCACTCCCTCATGCATTCACTCATTCATTCTCATACTTACATTCAGTCATTCACTACCTCATGTATTCACTCATTTATTCACTGTCTCACACGTTCACTCCCTCCTATGCACTCTCGCACACTCACTCACACGTTCTCCTCCCTCCCAAATTCATCACTCACTCGGTATCGCACTCACTGATATTCACTCCATTCCCTCACACTCGCTCCGTCACTCACTTATACACCCATTCACACATGCAATATTCATTCATTCATTCACTCACTGCAGTCCCGCATGCAATTCAGTCATTCACCTATCTCGGCAGGCAGCTGCTTGATTTTGTTTTCCCGGATGCTCAGCATGGTCAGCTTGGACAGGTTCCTGATGTCCTTCTCCACGCTGGTGATGCGGTTGAAGCGCAGGTACAGTGTGGTGAGCGAGCTCAGCCTGTAGACCACTGGCGGGATCTCGCGCAGCTTGTTGTGCCGCAGGTCCAGCATGCGCAGTTTGCGCAGGCCGTCTAGCGAATCCGGCAGGCTGGTCAGCGAGTTCTCGCTCAGCGCCAGCGTCACCAGCCCCGACAGGCAGCCCACCTCGGCCGGCAGACTCTGTAACTTGTTGCTGTACAGGTAGAGCTCGGCCAGCTGCGTCAGCTCCTTGATGGAGGTGGGCAGGGCGTGGATGGAGCGCTTAGACAGGTCCAGTCGCATGGAGTTCTCCTCCCTGCACTTGTTCAGCTCCTTCACAACTTCGGCGTTACTGGACTTCTTGCGCATGCCCGGCGCCGGGTTCGGCCGCTTTATCGTGTTGTCCACGGAGAAGGCGACGGCGGGCGGAGCCCCGCTCGTTTCCTTACGTCCTTCTTTGGCGTCTTTCCCTTTGGTCTTGCTGTCCTTGCCATCCTTGCCGAAGCCGCCTAACGGTTTGACCTCCTTTTCCCTTTCTTTCCCGGTGGGGACCCCTGGGGTCTTTCTCTTTCGAGTCCTTGTCTTTGCCTAAAGTACTACTCATGTCGACGGCGCCTGGACCAGCTCGCTCATGGACCCCGAGTCTCTGCTGTTCGCTTTACGGTAAAAAAAAACAAAAAAAAAACAAAACAAGAAGAGAGGTGCGGGGGCAGGCAAAAGGGGACGCGCAGTCAGGCGTGCGCGTATGCACACATACCGGCACGCGCACACACACTCCCGCGCGCGTGACGGCAGAAGCCCCGGGATCCACAGGCTTTAAAACTCCATAGGACGGAAAAGCCTTTGAAGCAGAGGGAGAGGTGTGACGGCTCGCAGCCGCATACTGTTCGGGAGACCGCAGCCCCGTCTCTGGGTGGAGTCCCGTTCAGATGAGGAAGGTTATGAAGGCTCTCATCCTTCGGGCTTGCTGATGAATAAAACAAAAAACAAAATTAAATAAAACAAGCTGAAACACACTTTAACCTCAGGCAGACGAACAATAAAATGACATGAAATTTCTGATAAACTTCTTCTAAGGGGAGAAAAAAATCCCCCCCCTCACCCCCAGCTGTGATATATTAATGGACACAGCAAAGGGCATTTCAGGTGAGCATGGGAACCAGTATACCCAGTGTACTCAGACAGCCACAGGAAGCAGCGAGGAGTCCGAGACCAATCCATCTGGGGGAAACTCCCAGCCACCATTTATTACTTCTGGAAAGCATTAAGCATTCGCATAAAAGACTTCTGATGAACCCATTTCTGCCGCGCATTAAAAGCCGAGGACAAACACTGGCAGCCGGAAACGGCTTTATCTAACGTGAAGATCGAGAAAGATGTCCAGCGGGAGGCGGCGAAAACTCTACTCGGGGGCGGGGCACGTTGAAGGATGAGGCATCTTCAAGGCGGGGAGTACGGCAACGAAGGACGACGGTGAAACCCCAAACCGCCACAGCGGAAAGCAGCGACTAAGCGGCGGATTAATATCGGAATCGCGGAGCCGAAAAAATACTTTCACCTTTGAAGAGACGTTTTGCTGAAAGGCGAAACCACATTCATTCTGTTACTTTTTCTTTCAGTTTTATTACAAACCAACCCAGACCATTATCAGAAGACAGCTCATGCCATTTTAGAGATATTAATTGTCTGTTTGTCCACAGACTGTTGTGTTCCAGGTAATTTATTCTGGAGCATGGAGCTTTGCGATAGGGAACCCCGTAAAAAATACGTCAAGCTAAATCATATCAACCAAACCACTTGAGAGGTGCTTAGAAATTAACGCAACAGACAACAGTCACACAAAGTAGGAGGCCAGAATTAGAATGCTGAGGTCAAAGAGCTTATACAGTGGTCAAATATGTCTGCTTTGCCTATTGTAAACTAAAGCCCCAATTTATTTAATCAAGCAGCTAGGACGTGATTACTCGTTTCATAAACTTCAATCACGTGATGAAAATCAAAGTTGAATAGGAGAATGTGACCTGAACTGAGGAGTCTAGCTGTTTGAACTTTATGGGACCATTTAAACTGAACACAACTATTAGCCACCCAATCCATCGGAATATCTACCTATCAGTGCATATACAAGACCATCATTTAACCCCTGAATATTCATCACTTACTTAAAGAGGTGAAAGTACTCGAGATCCATTTTGCGACGATGTACTTCATAAGGCCAAGAATTGATGGGTAACCGATTAGCCTTCTCTGTGCAAAGTAGCTGTACGGCCTGACAAATTCAGCCATCTACCGGAAACTCATAAAAGCTACATACGGGAAAGGCCCAGGACACTGAGCTAACCAGCACGAACAGCACTTACCCACAAGCATGTAATCGTGCAAATCTAAATAATTAGCAGGCACATAAATTACAGTAACTGCGGCGCGATGCAGCACGCATACCGGGAATTACGACTCCTAATTCACGTCATTGGTAAACAAAACAGGACAGGGATTCTTTGACCTGGCCCCGTTAAGTGCGCGAGGCGGGTTGAAAGGAGAGTGCGTGGCTGCAGATCACAGCCACCAAAAGGTTAGGGCCGCTGACAGCGCGAGGCATCTTCAAAGCCCCGGGACTCCCTGCAGGTAGTGTGACCTTTACAGTGAAAGGGGCCGATCGGCGGATAAATGACAAAGCATTATTCAGTCTGTGCTCCAGCAGAAAGGGCCGAATTTGCCATATTAATCGCTGCACGCGTGTGTGAGTGCACTCTGTTTTTCCTCTTTTTTGAAATGAGACACAATGTGGGGGGGGGGGGGTATTGACACACTCCTCCCGGTGGTTACGGTCAAGAGATATGCATGCAAGTGGCGCATTAAAAAGCACTTTAGGAGAAAACTGTATCTATTCTGTACTTGCATGTGTAACATGCCACTGCTCAGCTAGCACTGATGTGGCATGTAAACATTACATGAGTGAGAACTGAAAAAGAAATATTGTGAAATCCACTCATATTAACTAATCTGATGACGTCATTTAAGTGGCCAATAACTGCATAGACATTACTTAAAGGGGCCCAGCAATCACGGTTATAGGAAACCTCACTTACAGATTGGAAGGCTGACTATCTGCTTCCTAGAGGCACATATAAAACTGACCTTTTGCGAAGACGGTCTCTCTCAGACTAGCTTGTTGATCGGTGTCCCATCTGATCGGCGGCCCCCAAGTTGCCTTACCTCCTATTAATTACCACCAACTGGCTAACATTTCCTAGTACAGGCTTCAGAGGTATGCTAAAGCAAAAATGTCCGGTTTGATTTTTATGCCACAGCCCAAGCTGACCAGACTCAACCATGAGTGCCGACAGCCAGCTATCGACACAGACGTGCTTCAGACTGCAAGCTGAAATATGAGAACCGGTCTAACTGAGAACGTTAATAGACACAACGGCTGAGAAGAGTTGCCATGTTCTTGGGAATTAAGTTAAACTCCCGAGTGACTGACTACTTGATTGTTAAATTTACAACTAAGATAAATGTTACACTGCGTGGTAACACATCTCTATATGCAATGCACAACTTTACAGTTCATATTTATATATCAGGTAACAGCTTAAAATAGTCCAACTTCTAAATCCATCATCAGATACCTCCAGTTAAGCTTCTAAGAGGGGACATTACTACTGTACCCTTGACAGGGACACTTGAATTCGTGACCTGTTTCAGCAAAACATTTCACAGAAGGGAAACAAGCATGTAATCATTTATGTTTCTGGTTAGAAAAATGCTTGTTGAGCGATTACATGTAAAACTGCATCCACCAGAGGATAACACAGTAATCTGAGCACTACGAAACATTCAGCAGTTACCAAGTGACAGGTCTTAAACAAATAAAAACACAGTAATCAAGGAATCAAAAAATAATCTTGCATGCGACATCAGATTGACTGGGAGCCCATGTTATCATCACAGCAAGTTAATATGAGCTACCAGTCCGGTGCGGTCACAAGCTGAAGCCAAGACCATAACAGAAGAAAACCAATCCAACCAGCATCGATTCCACGGTCGAATGTGGAAACGATATCTTTCTGAATAACATCAGATTTTAGAACGAGATAAACGGAAGATACTGACAAACATTGTGCAACTGAGCCTGTCGGGAGAAAGAGAGAGAAGATGAGCCTACATCAGGGTCAATGGATGACCGGTATCACATCGCTTAATTTTCCATAACTGATCCAACGATCCTGCATCCCAGCACCCTCCATCCTCACTCCTCCAGAATATCTCCTGGAATTATTGGGAGGGGGGGGGGGGGGTGGGGGTGGTGTTGAAATGAGATCAGCTTTTCGTCCATTTGTTAACACACGGATTCTGGCTCGTTCCTTCAAATCGCACAACAGCTTACACGATATTCTACATGTGGCTGTACATTTCTGTTCCTCTTTCAAACACTGTGGAATCAGCTCGAGAGGATTACAGTCATGCGCACCATTTCTGCGCTCATCAACCGTCAATCCCAAACTGTCACCTTGCACTATTCCTTCTGGATCGTGCCTTTAAAATTAATCTCACGTATTTATCATCATCATCATCATACCTCGCAGCGGTTTATTTTTAAAAATTAACCAGTCATGCTTTCTGGAGGCATACGCTGGAAAGTAGGCTATACACTTGATATGTAGAGTAAATGTGCAGGGGAATGAATTTACACTTAGAAATGGCTCGGCTGGTTCACACAATGCAATTTTTAGTTCTCACACCGATTTCAATGCTTAACCCAAATCAGTGGCTGTGGGCAGGGAGGCTTGGAAAGTAAAACCCAGGGTGTTGAGCATCATGCAGCCATAAAACATGCACTGTAGCGAGGCTACAGCCCACACCCAATTTGACAGATTACCTAAAGGTCACCCCAGAAAGGGGCAACTCATTAATTATTTCAAAAACACTTCCCCCCCCCAAACATGCATTCGGATCGCATGGATCTATCAGCTTCACCGGCCGGTGGCAAGTTAAATAACATGCAATTACCGCATGCAGGGGATTAATAAGGAGCAGATTTCGGCATCGATTACCGTGTGAGGCCAGCAGAAGCATGGGGGGGGTGGGGGGGTGACCAAAAAAATTGTGTTTTCCTTCTTTGTATGTTCCATCGATACAGAATACAAACCACTGTTATATCATTTTAGAGGATGAGTTGTCATTTATCAGTTTTTGCGGGGTGGGGGTTAGCAAACAAAGCTGTCAATAGAAGTTGGGGTCTGCCGGCGATCTGGGGGACAAATATTGAAATAATAATAAGAACGAATCCACGACAACTACATCTCCACACTAATGCTGCCGTTAATGTGGCAGCTAGCAGGAGATACCCCATTACATGCAGCGGGGGTAGAAATTAGCCATTACCAGCTAGTGGGATGTATGCATATAACTGGCATAATCATAACACTGCCCGTCCCAATAATCAGGGGCGAGAAACGGGCATTTGCTCCTCACTGCAACGGGGCGTCTATGCGCGATTGCATCTTGGTTTTTTTTCCCCCTCTTTTCCTAAAATCACGTAAAAAATTGTATCAATTCCACCAAGTCGCTGGCGAACCGCCACGCCACACCCGGAACTGGCTCCCCGGTTATTCGTAGGCCGCTCCGTAGGCAGCTGTCACCCGCGAAACGGCGTTGGCATCCCGACCAGTCCGAGCCGGGTGGAAACGAGCCGCGGCGTAGAGCGGTAAACGCCCCGTGGCCGCCGCCGCCGGACCGACACCAGCCCGCCCGGGAGCGCCCCGCTCGGCCCGGCGCCTTTCGCCATCTCGGTCCGCTTAGGCGCCCGGGGCGTCCGACGCAAAATTTCGCCACCTTGACTCAAATTCGCCGCGGCTCTTTGTTTGTGAGGAAAATTCGCGTACGTACGCGCGTGTCTCCCTTTTATTAGGCATAAAGGGGGAAAAGGCTCACAGAGCTACTCCACACAGCGGCCATTCCGAAGCTGAACAAAAGAGAGAATTTTCTCTCCTTGCAAAACAGGGACAAAACCGACATGACCCGCCGAGACAAAGGGGGACGGCAGCAGAAGGGGGACCCTCATCACCCCCGGCGTCAAAATCGCACTCGATCGCAAGCAGATGGCGAATATGTGCGTAGTAATAGAGTCGTTTTACCTTCAGAGGTGTGACTCGGCCATCCTCGCTTCCTCCTCCTTTTTCTACACTGCCTGCTGCTCTGTCCCCCCCTTCCTCCCGCCCCCCTCCCTGCTCGCGGACCTGCGTCACACGCACGCACGCGTTACCGCTCTATCACGAGACTTTCTTGGACGGCGGCGCGGCGCCCAGTCTGGACGGTCAAGCGAGTCTGACCGGGGCTCGGGGTGCCCAGGGTGGGGAGGCGTGGGAAGCGACAGCCAGCCAGCTAGACAGCAGAGCATTGCAAAGCAACCCCCACCCCACTTCGGCGAGCTGCCGGACGAACGTCGGCGCACACGTACGACAAAGTTAGTGTGCACCCCCCAGTTCATGGAACGGTGTGTTTATTAATCCAAGCCCGTTAGTGAGAAACATGTCTATTTGTGGAGGGAGGCTGAAATCGAGCGATGATCTAACTGAGCATTCCAACGCATTCTGGCAGACATCTATAGTTATACAGCTGCGAGTGTAAACATGAGTGCGACTGGGCAAATATAATAAAGTTAGTCAGTGCATGCTATTTTTTTAAAATGGCAATACCTCAGCTATAAGGTTGACTTTAGTCGCGTATGTAAAAGCAGGGGTGGATACAGAAAACGCCTTAGTTTGAGGCATTGGCGTGTATTTATTTGCGGCTACTTTTAGCTCGCTAAACAGTTAAAAATGACGATGATGTAATTGTTATTCACAACAAGACAATATTGATGTAACCCGCCGAGCCTGGCATACTACAACTCCCGGCAAGCATTGCAAATCTACTTCCGGTTTTCGGAGTAATAGCCTATAAAGCTAGCTATTGAGTTGAGAGCCCCAGTCTGTTTACCTAGGCGACGAAAATATACCGGCGTTGTATGGTTGTTGTAAGCATTTCTGGAAATTTATCCTAGCACCGAGCGACAATCGACGGGTACCAGTTCATGCGTCTTTTTTCTGTGTTTACATATTATGGGTTTTGGAGTAGGCTCGGTGATTACTTCGTTAAGTACTTAGCTAGTTATATTATCTGCATGATTAGCTGTTAGTAAGCTTATTGTGAAGTTTACTAAATAAATTTAACGTCGCCGTTCCACGGCAGGCGTTGTACACCAGTAAACGCAGCGGCTGGCAGTTTGTTGTCGGACACGGAGGGTTATGTGGTTAGTTAATACTTGAACGATTAGAGTCATCAGTCCGATCTGTTTGACCAAATAGGTGATGTCTAACTCTCTATTTTAATTATCCGAGCACCCGCTGGGCAGCCTCTTTTATGTAGTTACTCGTCACCGATTGAATGGCTAGCTGACTGCTATATAAAATAACTGCCCGATTAAAACTGCGTACTTACTGGTTGGTGTGCTGGCCGACCAACGGAGAATGGCGTGTTTATGTTTCCGACAGATACTCTTAGTGACATGCCCGAAGTCAAGCCCATGTTCCGAGAAGTCCTTCCCAAACAAGGTAAGCTGGGCAGCCAGGGGAAAGGGGGAATACTCTGTTTACATTCCCACCTCTTCTAGTTAATAAATCCATGCCTGGGGCAAATCAATTTTCAGATAAGGTCCGCCCAGATAGAGAGACACACCAGCCGGCCGCATTCCTGCTGCATGTCTACAACATGCCTGGAGTCCATCCATTCACGCTAGTTATCATTTATATCTAAATGTCTATTAAATACTTAACTTTCGAAATGTCTGACAGGTTTCATAAATCGCTGATCCTATCTAGAGGACAATGTTGTTCTTTCATGGTACATTTATACTTATTTACAGTAGCTTACTTGTTGCAGATATGTCCAGCCGACTTGACAACACAAGCCGTCACATATAGGATGTATTAAAACTGCTGTAATTTTAGTGTGTCATTATGTACAGGGCAGCTCTCCATGGAGGATGTGCCCACTATGGTCCTCTGCAAGCCTAAACTTCTGCCGCTGAAGTCCGTCACCCTGGAGAAACTGGAGAAGATGCAGCAGGAGGCACAAGGAATCATTCGGCAGCAGGAGGCAGCACTGAAAGAGCGGAGACAACAGGAGCAAGCGCAGTCTCAGTAGGGACTGGGGGTGTAATGACAACATCTGCCCTTTAGGGGCGCTGTATCGTCACAACCTAATAATATCCTAACATATCACAGTAGCTAGGGTAAACTTCCCCAGTGTACCCACTGAATACATACTAGCATAGAATAGTAAGTATGGTGTAGCGCTAACAAACGCTTTGTGTGCTTCTGGTTGATTGTAAGTGCTAAGAGGGCGTTCACCCATTTCTCCCTAGAGCTCCTACATACACGATTGTCATGGTAACAAGTTAATCCCTCAAAGTAGTTCACTGGACTTTCATGCAGTCTGTTTAGTTTATACTTGAATAGACTACTGCACACAATGACCAAGATGGGTAGACAACATCTTTCAATTTCAAATATTTAATTTTTACTTTCAATATTTAATCTCAATTTACCTTTGGGGCAAGTCGTATGGGTAGCATGTTTCATAAGAGTGGAGAAATTTAGGTTTTTTTTTTTTTGAGAATCATCAGTGTCCTTTAAAAATTGTGCAAAACTAGACGAAGCGGAACTTTCCACGGTCTGACCTAGTGCAGGAATGCATGCTTGCTATCCTCCTTGCCACATTAGCTGCCTGTAATGCAGAATGCAAATTGGTTGGGTTCCTTTGGGTAGTTGCTATGCCTCATTTAGCTCTACAGTGACACCTACTGTCAGCCAGGGCAGCTACACTGTTGTGGGTTGCACAGGTTGCCTTAAAGTACACAGTGATTCTAGTGGAAACAGTGTGAGCTCACCATACACTGAGAGGAGAGACCTTTGAGAGATGATGTAAAATATGGGAGGAGTGCATTACACCAAGATCAGGATTTACTGCTGCCCAGGGACCCGTACAGAGACGTAAGCTTCTCATTTGCAGCAGAAACAGGAACTTCCATATTGAAACCATCAGTAATCACGAGAGTGACTGAAAAGATTTTTTTTTTTTCTTTGCAGTTTATTGTAAACATGAACAGCGAGCAAGACTGGGCACATTTCACTTACCAGTGTTCTTAAATATAAAAATAAACATTCTAGACACCATTTTGTGAAATTTTCTAAATACTCAACTTTGCTCTGCATTCTGTTCTTCATAACCTTCAATTTCGCATCTGCGAAAGGGGGGAAAAAAAAAGATGTTTTTTTGTTTAAGCACAAGCAAAGTAATAGCAGCCAACAGGGGAGTAACTGCTGACCCCAAACTGGCCCCCTTTTTAAAGCTGGATGCACAAACCCGCAACTTTTGTACGAACACTGCGGTCAGGGAAACCGTGGCAGTGACATCGGAACTCAGGAAAGAAAAGAAGATGGAATGACAGCGTCACTGAAAGGTGTGGCACTGAGACCAAGCTTAGCTTATTTCTACACCGCCGTCCACGCGCATCTCGGGTGAATCTTAAAGTGCCACTGCACCCGTAACCCTCCCCCCCCCCCGTTTTTTTTTGTTGTTTTATTAAATATACATTCTTTACAGCTGACTGAAGCAATTGGTACCTAAACCGTTAAATGTACAAAAAAAGGAAAGCTGGAGAATTCGGCTAGGATCTGGCACGAGAGAAGCTCCCAAGTTCTTTAGTAGCTCTCCGGTTTAAGGCGTCCGCCGTCGCCCTCGCTGACGAAGCGCTTGCGCCCTCTGTAGGGGGAAGGAAGCAAAAATCATCACAGTGCTTCATTTATTTTTGTCTTCCAAGGACTAAAGTGCAAAAGTGTTGAGGCACATGCTGGTAATGGGAACTACTTTCAAATGTTTCACAATTCAGAAGATGTCACACAAGGGGCGCCGGTGACCTTCCTTCCTACAAACCGGCTCGAGAAAAAACCTAAAGGACAGCACTGATGCCGGTAGACCTGGTCTGACCAGACTGACCACGAAGCAGCTGAACCATAACCCACCGATAAGGACACAGGTCCTTCACACTTTTGTCAATGATCCCAGCGCTGAAGCTCTTCTCAACAAACTGCTCCAGCACAGAGTAGGCACATGGCACGTCGATGTTAATTTCTGCGATGTCACTGTAAACTCTCTCAAATCCCTGGAAAATGATGATACAATAAAATAAAAACAAAAATACAAGTTGTGCAACGCAAAGATTTAAAATGTGTTTCATCCTAGAAGCACCAGGGGGCGCCATTACCCTTCTTGTTTGGTCCACAGTGATAATGGAGGACTCACAGAGGAATTTCAGCAACTGCAGCACCATTTTTAATGTCTTTTCCCCTTTGGACTCCAGAACCATGACTATTGCCTAATTTTAAAGACAGGCAGTATGAGAACTGTGTTAATCATGTTTGATATTTATATACATGAGAATGACAGGCTACACAGTCACAATCGCTTGCTACTAGCATAAAAGTTATCATTCATCAGCTCAGAGCAGACAAAGCACAGAAATGTCTGCCGTACCTCATAGACAAACTCATGGTGGAAGTGTGGCACCTCCAGCTCTCTCAGACACCTCTCTGCCTCCACCACGTCACCCGACAACACGTACTCCTTCAGCAGGAGGTTAACCTGCGACAGGACCAGGCAGAATGATTCCGCAACGGCTCGCAAAACCGTTCAGTGCAACACAGAGGACTGATAAATGAAACTCGGCTTTCGAGCGCGAGTCACGTAAACAACACAGGGACTAAATCAGCTGCCATTTATCTACTGACTACTAATCTCGCTCTGGATCAGCACTAGGCACAAGCTTGGGGACACCCCAGGTAGGATGCCAGTCCATCGCACTGCACACAAATGCAGTAAATCTACAGGCAATTTATAAAGGCGCAATGGCATATTTTTGGATCTTGCGAGGAAACTGCAGTACCTAGAAGAAATCTGGGGTTATATTTTCCAAAAGGTCCCATTACCGACTTATGGAGTTGGAAGCGTTCAGGTGCCTGGGTACAGTTATGTAAACTGTTAGCATTCTTAGCAACACACCCCTGTATGACGGGGAGAACATTCAAGCTTCACACCAACCTGAATCCAAACCCCTAACATCTGAGTCCTTGTATCGATTAGCAATATGCTCAGATCATTGAGGAATTGTGTCCTCACCTCCCTGACGAGCTGCGTGACAGGACGTTGGCCCCCACCGCTTCCCCACAGGTTCTCTATGCGTCGGCCCCCCCTGTTCATTTTCAGCAACACGGCTGCCCTGTCCAGCGCCGCCCTGTCAATCAATCAGCCAATCAGCGATCAGCCACCCCCCCCCCCCACGATCATGTGACTGACCCCACAAACAAGCAACGGCAGATAACACGACATTGAGTATCCCCACAACCGACACGATATGAGAACGTTCCGGAAATGAATATGCAGTCAGTGACGGGTTACAAAACTAGACCCGAAGAGCCATGGAGATGGGCAGAAAGGGATAAGGGATACCTGGCGTGTTCACAGTCCACTTTGCCTTTGTAACTGTCAATGTAGCTCTTGGACAGGATTTGGTCCTTGACGGCTCGAGCGATGAACTGGCCCACAAGCTGCAAGAGAAGGAAAAGAGCCGGTAAATAGTATTCACTTACACACCAGGGTTACCTCGAAATGCAAACAGTCATACAAACACCGGCCCGTGACTGAATTCAAGGAGTACCACTCAACACCGATGGGATGCTCAGAATTTTAAATCAGAGACAGAATTCAGTAGCACTGCAGTGACATTTCATGCACCCTCCATAAAATGCGAAAGGGAGGGAGGTGTTTAAACAACCCTTTCACAGATGGTGTGAAATGGCGTGCGTGTTTGTTTGCATGGCTATTCTCCTGCTACAATTCAGGCAGAAGGAGGCTGGCCTCGTGCTCCAGTGAGGAACAAAGCCTGCCCTCGGTGACCATTGTTTGAACCGTTTGAAAGCGCCACAGCACTTTTTCATCGCCCGGGGACTCGGATAGCCACGTCGAGCTAGCTGGCTGATGACGCACGGACAATGGTGGCAGCCCTTGTGCCCCTACGAATGAAAGAGAATCGCTGAGAACTCGTCTCTAACCAGGGTGCCGGGCGTTAACGGGGAGATGGCCAACCGTTGGCACATCACCAAGCGCTCATCCCCATAGCCACAAGTGCTAACGACCAGCTCCTCTGACCCTCAAGCCCTTCCCTTTGCCTTCCTTCCCCCGGCCGCTAACCTGTGGGGCATCCGGCGTGTCCAGCACAAGGTCGGGCAGCTCCCTGAGCAGCCCGTCGAAGGCGTGCTCCACGTCGGCGAGCGTCAACACGCGGCCACACAGTGCTGCCAGCAGCTGGGATGTCAGCTCGCGGTGGCTGGCCTTGGCTTCCAGGGCCAGGGACACAGCCAGTGTGGGCACGCCGCTCCGCATTGGGCCCAGGTTCAACTCACCCAGCAGCTCCTGGGGGGGGATGGCCGACCGAGGTCAGTCAGCTATCAACCCTGGCTCTAGTGTTGACAAGGTCCTTGAGCCAGCAAACTAAACAGCAACTAAACCCCGGTCAAAACTATAGAGATCTGGATACTCACTAGAATGTTCTACCTGGTGGAAAACAGTCAACCGCTCAACCCTCCAGGAAACTCAGGGCATGAAGAGATTTTGTATCTTTTATTGCATTTATTTGTGCTACTGGCCAAAAGTTCCTTTGTGTCTTAAAGGGACGAGGGGTAATTAAATTCAGCGATGATTATGCTATAGAGATGCACCTGCCCGTCAACTCCTGCCATTCGGCGTAGCCGGGCGAGGTCGGCGGGAAACTCACCGCGACTTCGTTCGTGTCCCCATGCTCAAAGTACTCCTGCACGATGGGGGTGACAGTCTTCTCGAAGTCCTGCTCGTCCAACGGGAGGACCACGGTTTCATACACACAGTTCTCCTGCAGAGGATGGGTCACAGGAGCCACTGCTGACGGTTCGCTAACGTTGCGGCAGCATTCGCTTTCAAATAGATTAAGCCTCCATAAAATGTTCAAGCAATTTTCTCAAGGAGACGGGCCGCTATATCAGCAGGCCTGCTTTGGTATTCCTCATAACCCACGTCAAATTACCATCAATGTTCCACCCTAAGCCCTCAAGCTCTCCCAAGCTATAGGCTGCTTTCATTCCATCTCAGTGCACAAGTACTAATCCTGAAAGCTGCAGCGTTAGGAACAGGGAGCAAGATGCACACGCATGTCTGAAACTAACAGTGACGCCTTCCTCTGACATGCATGCAATACCTGATCTTCATCGTAATTGGGGTCCTTGACGTCGACTTCTTCATAATCGTACACCTCCCCAGGAGGTCCCCAAACTCCCTTCCCCCCGGCGCCACCTGTGAACGACACAAGGAGACTCAGCCCTTCAGTCCAACAGTGAGGACAGCGCCAGAAAGGCCACGCCCCTCCCACCTGACGGCCCATGGCCGAAATTGCCTCTGGGGTTTGGATTTTGCATATTCTGCTACTTTGTCATGCTCAGCCTGTCTTGCGTGTCTCCTTCTAAAAATACACATGTGCACTAAATATTACATGTGAATCTATGACAGTTTTGGTGGTTTTCAGATGAGACGATTAGACCTCCTTTTGAAGACCGTTTCAGAGCAGAACTGGGGGAAAAAAAAAAAAGTCTAGACCGATGTATTAATTGGGTTCTTGGACACTACAGACAATAGGTCAATATTTCTCTATCCCCTAGTTTAGCGAGCATAAAGACACAAACACAGAAACAGGATTTTTTAATACACCTTCACAGTGCCACTGCTTGATCCCTTAAACTCATTAATAGCTAGATGAAGATGAAGACGTTAGCTGTGTTCATGGGAACCAATCACTGAACAGCAGCAAAACTCTAGAACCTCAAACCAGAAAGCTGATTTGTCTGCAAAATGTTCAGTGTGCGTCTGACAGCACAAAGAACCTATCAAAAGTTAGAACAAGGAAATCCATCACAGCCTCCTTCTAGGTAAACAAAATCAGAAAACGCCCATTGCGACAAGCCAGCATTTAGTGAATACATCGCACACAGAAGTCTGTATACTAAAATAATCAAACAATTCATTTACTCTGTCAAATCCCACCCAGAGGAACAGAAAGCTCACTTTACTGGTCTGTGCTTACGCAACAAGAGTTACGAAACCCATCAGATAAACTTCAGCCATTTTCCAAAAGCGGCTCTGAAGTACCCAACAGCGCACCTTACGCTGTAGAGGCACATCGCACTTCGCTTAAGAACCTCCCTCAAGCAGGTCGCTAAACAAACATTAGGCTGGAGCACCAATCATGCCATTTTCTGTATTTCAGTCCCGTCAGGGCTGCAGCTTTCAGGGCTGATTGTCCATTTGCTGCCTTGGTAGTGTCCCCTCCCTCACCCCCCTCACCCCCCCCATCATTCAGACATACCTGCACCACAGGCTAATCTGCACCACAGAAGAAACCAATCCTCCACTGGCACAAAGTCCAGGGAGTGTTATTAAAGCACCTCTTACATAAGCAGCGAGTTTCATAGCCTAGGAATGAAAGCAAAGCGGCCAGGATAACCAGCTCCCAGCTCCACACCTCAGCTGCCGTCGTTCAGGGTGTCAGAGACCCAGCAACATCACGAGAACATCAGGCGGAACAATTCCAACCGCAAAGAAACATCTCACCTTCTAAACTCAAACCACAAAGTGATGGAGCTGCCTGTTTTCACAACTTACAGCATTACAATCCCCTTTCCAAAAAAAAAAAAAAAGACACTGCGCAAAATGTAAATAAAAACAGAATTTGAATCACTGGATTCTGTTATTCTGTTTTATTTACATTTTAGACAGCGTCCCAACTTTTCTGGAAAGGGCTGTAATCACACAATTCGGTTCTTTATGACGCAAAAGTCACCCTTCAGTTCACACACTAAAATGTACGTTAGGAGGTGGAGACTGATCCGCACGAGGTGCTCGGGTTCCTTTCACAGCTTATTTGCGTCATAAATCTCACTTAGCAACAGTCCCAATGTCAGCTGGACCACATGTAAACAAACAACAGGCATCCCTGACGAACTGGGGGGGGTCCTGAACCTCGGCAGCATGTTGCTGATGTGACAGAATCTAAGTGGGGCCCCCTGTCAAGCGCCGTGTTACATGACTGGCTAATGACTGAGCTTAATCTGACAGGAGGCGGAGCCGAAAGCCTTTTCGACCGCCGACACGTACAAATAAAAAGCATGTACCCTTTTTTGGCAGGCCCCTCCCTTTGCCCAGTCGAGACTTCCTGTCCAGCAGCTTGCTCTTGGGGCTGGTGGGGGGGACCTGGAGGCCACGGACGCTGTCGCCGTTGTCGCTCAGGGAATCGCCCCGGCCAGAATCCCTGGATGAGTTCTTCCTCAGCCGGCGCTTGGCCTTGGCTTTCACCCTGACCTCATGGATGCTGGGCGCAGACATCCAGTTGCCATTGACCTCATTGTCCACCGGCCTGGATCCCGCCTTCTCCTCTTCCCCAGACAGGAAGGAGTCGCTCAAATTGTCTACCTCTATGGGGGAGGGGGGTCAAAACGAAACAGCCCCACAATTTTAAAAAGAGGAGACAAAAATCCCCTAATATCCCCTAAAGAATGATAGAATTCCTAGGCCACCCTGTTAGCAGTACAGATGGAGAGAACGTTTATCAACTGATAATACTGGACTGACAAACAAACAGTAAGATGACTTGATTGGCCTTGAATAAAGATAAAATAACACCATGTTACAATTTTTTATAAAGCTTTTCCTTAGATTTTATTTATGATGTGTCTATATAAAGTTGGACATTGTATCAATGATGCTCATTAAAAACTAAAATCACATATATACAGACAATATACACACTAGCTGCATGAATTCGTCATTACAGACGTGTAAAAAGTACGCGCTACATACACAATGCCGAAGAAGCAGCAACAACATAACATAAACAGAACAAAAACTGAGCTAACCAGAATTAAATTTTCGCTTAAATACTGAATAATTTATTGATAATAACAAAATACGTCATAATTACTTTCAAGTTCTCAGATTAAACCTTTTATGGCTTTTGAAAAGATTACATTTTACAGCGTGGGAGAGGGGGGAAGAAAGGAATCGTCCTTTTCTTTTTCCTTTTCAATGAGGTACTATCGTATGCCGTTCCTCACACGTAAGAAGTTCATGTCTACCCTAAGCCTCCGTTTCCTGATTCCCATCATTAGGTGGATATGTGTTCCTGAATTTCAGACACCATGTACATTGGACCACCTCGCAGACATTAGTAAATAAAATTAAATTTTAAAGCGACTCTCACGGCTAACACGGTTAACTTACCCACGGGGTTAGAGTTAAGCCATGCCTCGCATTCGGTTGCCATGGTTTTTATTCGGCTGAGAAAAGCGTGCAATGTAGAAAATTAAAAAAATATATATATCCCGTGACCTATCAAACACAAAAGTAGGATTTCAGGAAATTGTCAAACTTCATTCAAATGAAACAGAGTCAACAACGGCAAAGCGAAAACTTCAATAACATGCCCGTGCATGCCAAGCAAGGTGCCCACATCTCGCATCCCCGCCCCCTCCTAACTCGCCTTTAACTACTTATTTGAATTTCTATTTTTAAATACGGCCAGGCAGAAAGCTTGCTGCGTGCATTGTATCCTCTTCATACAAAAGTATTTTGGGGAAAAAAATATGTATGTGTATTTAAATCTCAGAAAACGCATGTTAATAACGCGGACGATAAATAATATATGCAGAAACTTCGATCATTAGCATGTTAGCCGTTTAACTAATAAAAAGCCAGTTTCATAGCTAAAGTTAGCCTGCAATCTGCGATCGATACTGCAGCCCAAAGCCATATTTTTCATAAATATGTACAGATAAAACAATGCTCTGCGCTATTTTTAATGCACTTAAACACATAAAACCCGTTCGCTTTAAAGATGCGCAAATAAACTACCTTAGAATCAATCTCACACAGAAACCACCAACCTGATAACTTCTAGTGCAAACTGCGGAGTTAAAGGGTCGCTGTTGTTGTTTTTGTATTCTCTGCCCAGCAACACTGTCACATGGCACTTGACGCCATTTCTTATTGGCCGAACGTCTGGAGGCGGATGAGCGGAGAAGCCAATGGGCAAGACCGTATAAGCTTCCATATATTGTCGTGGAGACATATTGCGATGTGAGAAATTCTGCCATCTATGTTGGAGGTTGTGCAACTGCAGCATTACGTAATGGGAAATAAAAAAACCCACAGTGTGAATGTTTGGGGAAATGTATTAAAACAGAATTAGATGTAGACTAGACAAATGACTTTTGAACGTCACTCAAAAGTTATAAATGCAGGCATGACTAAGTAATTTGGATGCTCAAATTTTGCATTTTAACGGGAAAATTTTAAAAGACGAATAATATATCGGAATGCTGCCCGATGTTCACGCACCAAATGATAACTGCGAAGTCTACTATTTGGAAACATCTGTCCACTCTGAGATATAAACCAATATTCACATTCCTTTTCAGTGAGTGTCAATGGATACGGCATCATTTCCAATAAGCCAATCAAAATGCAAAATCATGCAAGCTGACAGCGACTGTAGTCTTATTATGAGGATTGACTTTATAAATATTTTCGTCACGAATTAAATAATATATTACATTCACATGATTGCATTCACTGTTATCAACTAAACCGGCATCTTTTCATTACTCCTAAAATCATGGAGTGAAGTATTATCAAAATTGGAAAACCGCATCAGACTTCATTGTACTACGTAAACATGACTATTAAAGAAAACCTTTAACATTGCCACCATTTAATCTTCGGAAGACCCAGCTGTTGTAATTCGCAAAATGGAGACATTACAAAGCTCTAGTTACAAAGAAAAGATAATACAAGCAAAATATAATGGCAAATAAACAAATAAGGCAAGATGATTTCAGTGTGTGCCATAAGGGGATGTTAATAGTTATAATCCTTTTTCCTGCGGCAAAGATGAATATCGTCACTCTTTTATGCGAATCTATTCATCTGAGTTTGTTCATTGATTGGTTCAGTTCACAGATACCCTCGAATATTTTTTCGCTCTGAGGGCGCACATTTAATTAATGATATTTGATGTAAATCCAATAATATTATGCACGCCGTCGCTTTCATACAGCCGTACTTCAGTCCACCAGCAGGTGGCGAACGCGGATGGTGAACTAAACGAACGACGAATCTCTCATTGAACAGGGGAGCGCAGTGGCCAAGATCATTGCGTTGATTGAGAAGATTGGACCCATTTTGTACTGCAGTTTGGGCCGTAGTTATTGACTTCCATTGTACTTTGTCCTCACATATCCTGAATACAATTTTTACTTGTTCAGCTTTATAATTGAACTCATACTAGTAAGTCAAGTCAAGTAAGAACTCCTATTGTAGTAAGAACTCCTATTGTAGATATCTGCAAATATATTTTGAGTAGCAAGAATTCCAGGCCCACATATCCATAATTGAGTTTTTACTAGTAAAACACAGTGTAGCGGACAGTACAGGCAGCTGAGAAGGTCATCTGGGAGCCTCTACTTCCTCTGAGGGACATTTACCACAACCGCTGCTCTCGCAGGGCCAGTAAAATCATGGAAGACCAATTCTACCTACTACATGGACTTTTGCCGTCTGCTAAACAGTATCGAAGCATGCGTGCCGGTTCTGCCGGACTGTGTGACAGCTTCATACTACACGCCATCAGAATTCTTAACGCATATTCACGTTAAAATCTCTGCGTAGCCACATGCCATTCTAATGCACCACCTCGCTATGTACTTCACAATATTTTCATCGTGTCAATGGCACATGCCCTTTGTCTACTATTACTACTACTAAACATGCACAGCTACGCTCTGTTAATGATAACTCTATCCTTACTCAAAGGCTGCCAAGTCACTCTGTGTAGTATGTATGGTCACATTTCGTCTCACCTACAGTGTATAACATGACGTATTAGCACTCAACCAACGCTGCTATGTTTTCCTTGTGTGCAATAATTGATATCTGGTATGCTGCTTGGTGGTTCTCTAACACTTACATTAAGCTAGTTATATTTAAATATGTATAAAATACCTCAGTACCCAATTGCCCCATATTGTTTCACTGTTTGGTACAGTTTTTGTCCTTGTTGCTGACTGTATTTTGCTATATGTCAATGTATGTTGTACAATTGCAGCGTGGTACATGGAAAATTGTTGTCTCATCTCACTATGTGCATGAACACAGCTGCTGATGACAATGAAGTAACCTTGAATCTTGAACGGGAACGTCTGTGAAGGAATAGGCTTTATTTTAAACCGTTTAAACAGCTGACAAGGGTTGAAATGAACGCAACAGAAATGCAGAACTGAAGACAAATGAAACATCCGTATTTTGCTTAAGCAACAGTTTATTTTAGAAAGGACATTTTCTATCATTATGTCAAAACTGACTTCTGAAAAAGCAAATTAAAAACTTGTAAAGTATAGAATTTAATTAAAAAACAACTCGCCATGGCTCATTGGTCTTGGATCCTAATTGTGGCTTCAGATGCGAGAGCTCCAGCATTTAAATCCTGGACGAGTTCTGAATTTCTACCACGCCAAAGCAGTTTGCTAGAAACATCTTAAGACTCACCCATGGGCTTTCTGTACTCGTTGACTGTTGCATTGAAATGGTTCCACTGAGTGCTCTACTGCACTTTTCACTCAGATAGCTCCTAATAGATTCTCTACATGTCATTTGAATAGCATTTTAAGTATTAGATTCGATAAATTATCTGCCTCACTTGTCTGTTGATTTTGACACAAATGTTTGCTGAAGAAATAAATTTAATGTAAGAGTGAAGTGTTTTACCTTTGTGACTGTTTTATATTCCTCTGTAGCACAGAAAAAGACAAGTTAAAGTATACTCTTCTTAAATGTTTTATTAAACTTTTATTTAAGAATGTCTCAAAATATTCAACAATTAAATTACAACCCATATAATTACGGGTGTAATGGTTTTCACAGTATATAAAACAGAAAGATGTTAGAATTCAGTGTTCATCACCTCTTTCCATCACACAAATGATTTCACTTTTTTTTTATTACAAACATGGTCCAGTTCAAGTATGTCTCCAGTCACAGCATTTTAATAGTTATCTTGTCAGCATGTCATAAATCTCTGACCTGGTAATGATTGCATTTCTTGTTTCATTATTCACAATATGGACACAGCAAAATACATTGCATCATATTTTGGGTAAAACTAAAAAGTAATCTTATCTTCCCTTGTGTCAGATCTGTTAGATTAGTTTCGGTTAGTTTTTCTGTGGCATTTTTGGTTAATACAGTTTGCTCAGTACCCATAATGCATCACTGCATTCTAAAAGCTAACCGATTGTTAAGTTTGTACACTTGCAACAGGGCAGAGCCACCTGCTGAAGTGAAGCTGAGATGTAGAGTCTGATGTGGAACTGAGACCTGCTTTATCTGTGATACACTGGTCATTCGCACACTTCGCAGACAAGGAATACTAGCAGTGATTAAATGGCCGCTTGGTACCTGTGTAACAACAGGAAAGTGAAACAGTCAGGCCTGTTGTGAATGTCACACTGACACCTGCTCGCTTACCACTGGGTTGCCTCGGGTCGATTCCCCTGATATTTGGCATTTACGTCACTGCCAAGAGGGAAAGGGTTTGCACCCTGCAGCATGGAGTGGGCTATTCCTGGAGAGACTGAATTCTAGAGGATCTACGGCTGACCCATTTAATGGAGCGAACAACAGCGTCACTGCAGACTACAGAGCATTCTACACATTCTGTACATGAGCACCTTGTCTGAGCCAAATCTTAGCAAGTTTTGCTTCATATTTATGGCACAGAAATGTCAAGAACATTTTCTATTCAACTTGCCTTTGAAATGATATTCCAATTAAACAAATTTATAAATAATAAATACAATTCAAATACATTCTGCAAATTATAAAATAAGCTCAACAGTAGTATTTTTGCACCACTGGTATGATTAAACATCTTCAAAACAACTAGAAAAATAAAACTGACAGAAAACTGGCTGCACTTTGCTGCACAAACTCTGAAATTCCGAAGAAGCAGAAGTTTAATTTAATGTCAGTCTCACTTGTGTGCAGCCTGACGCCCTCAGTGACTCCTCCCGGGAAAGGAGGCCGATGACCACAGAAGACACACGTCATAAATTCCGTCACACATTATGTACAAAGCAAAAACGTTATAGTGCATTTGCATGTTCTGCCACTGAGGCCCCAGCAGAAAATGCTTTGCAGACCAGCTAAAAAACCCTGAAATTTGCAGGATTTCTCCAGCTAAAGGGCGGTGGTTCCTTTAGGCACTTGGTACGAGTCACTCCATATAGGGACTACCTATAAATTCTTGGACTTTCGCAGGTTACATATATGTTGATTTGGACAAAAAGTGTATTGGATTTTGGGTTAGCAGATTAACGTTAATCTGCAGTACCATTCACAAGTCCGAAATGTACGGTATGTTCAGTTATGGGCAGATCACCCACCGTAGGTGAATGGGTCACTCTCGTGTTTGGGCAAATCTTTTTTCAACTGAGACTGAGTGCGGAAATGTGACGTTTGAGCAGAGCCTTGGCGCCTTAGGCGTGTTCCGCTGGCATCCAGACACAGCTTAGCATGTTCTGTAACTGGTTTCACTGGCAGAGCCTTGCCGCCCCTCCACGACATGTCTGCCGGGTTTAGGGTGGGTTCGTGTTTGTGCTCGGTAAGCTCTCCTCGGCTAGCTGAGACAGATATTTCTGTTAGGAAAAAAGAGCAGAGATCATCAGACAGTGTGTAGCATGGTTTGTGAATCATGAATAAGCTGTGAACAGAAATTGAGGCATGCTTCTTCGGTCAAGTGCAGAATCCAAAATGGGGAAATGAAACTGTCATGATTTGTTAAAAGCAAAGCACGAAGCAGAGACCCCTTTATGACGCTGATTAAGCAGACTGTTTCCCACCAATCCCTATGTGCGTGAAACAGTCCATGGATGCGCTCATTCTGGGATTAGGGGCTCTGACCCTGAACAAGGGGCTGTATGAAGCAATATGGTGCTCTGTAACCAGGCTTGGCCTGGTCTGATGGACAGCACATCTGTTTTTGAGCATTTTGCCTGGGAATGCCACCCATGAGATGCAGGGTAGACCTCGCCCCCAGGGTTTCAGCTGTGCCAGGACTGAGCCGGGTGAGTGGGGGTGCTGGCGGTCTGGGTGGCGGGGGCGTAACACTGCCTGGATAGTAGGGGGCAACTTAATACTGCTCAATGCATAAAATACTCATGCCTGTCACATGGTCAGGAGGATAGGGGGGTCAGCAGAGGCTGCTGAACTGCAATCCAGCCCCCCCAAGGGTGCAAGGTAGGCAATGCTGGAGAAGGGAAACAGAGGTGGAAAGTTCCGGTCCAGAAGAAAGTACAAATCCAGACCAAGATTTTGTTTCAACCCACCAGCTGAATGTAAAGAATCACATTCACAAAGTGTTCAGCTGGTTGGCTGAAACAAAATCTTGGTCTGGATTTGTACTTTGTGGACCTGAACTTTCCATCTCTGAAGGCAAACATTCTGCAAGCTCAAAGTAGCAGCCCACAGCATCTCAGTGGTCAGAAGCTGGACCAGGTTCTTCCAGGAACATCATATTCTTTGTCCTTTGGACCCCATGGCAGAATCAGATATTGTTGTGACTCTTGTCCAGCAGGTAATAGCTGGCAGCCAAGTTTAGCTAACAGGTTAGTAAGTGACCTCTCCATCGTGTGCTTTGTTTTAACATAGAGTAACAAGTGTTGACATAACTGGGATGATTTTTCTTTCCTGCTGGCATAACAATGGTGATAAGCTTTTATGTCGTAACTAATAAATGTTCCACATTAATTTAACCCGTCAAGCCGTAAGCTATTTCACTACTTTGAACTGGCTCCAGACAATGTCTATAAAAACAAACGGCAGCAGAAGGTGCAAAGTACAACCCTGCTACCGAGCGGTTTGACCAGAATATTCTAAAACCTTATCAAGACCCAATTCTGCAACAAAGGGGTCGTGTCATGTTTAAATAAAGCACAAAAGCTTTTTGTGAAGTGACACATGTCACGGCTTGAAATTGCCAGTAGCTATGCAATGCCCTCTTCTGCAATTTGAGATCTTTAACAATGCAAAATAAGCATGTGGACAAAGAGACAGGGTGAACTGGCCATTCTGTGTGCTAAAATATGAAGCTCACTAACTCACCGAGCATCCTCACTCTAAAGTAACACCAATATGCCTTTACAGGAATGCTGCTCCTGAGAGAACCCTGCAGAAACCCCCAGGACAGTGAAAGTGCGCTGGCCCACATGGACGGTCCCCAGGGGCCCCACCTGCAGGTTCCTGTAGTGCACGGTGCTCCTGCAGTGGGACGTCCTGGCGGTCTCCTCGCTCGTATAGAACAGGTCGCAGAGCTTGCAGTAAAAGCCACTCTGGGGCACGATGAATTCCACCCCTGAGAACACGATCAAGCTTATCAACCGACATTCACAGCACAGCTTACAGTGCGACTCGGCACTCAAAACGAGCATTTTAAACTGTAAATTTAAAAAATTTGCTAAATGAAACTCCCCAGAAGACAAAGGTTGATGGTCTAAGGGTATGATTTGTGCCTCTGGATTGAAATCCCAGATGAGCCCAACATTTCTCCTCCATTATATCTGGTCTGTACATTTACACCAGAAATTATTTTACTGGAACCATCTCTCTCTTCTGGAGACACCTGAATTGACTCATTCTACCATGTTTTCACTGATATTGTTGTCTATGCCCATGAAATGGCTTTACTTGGACGGTATACATCATTTGAGGTAGTGTGTGACTCTGCAAGCTAAAGCAATGGAATTTCATCTTTAAAGTTAATGTCATGACCAGACACCGGCCAGTTGTAAATGTATGCCTGACACGCAAGTGAAAACAGGTGACTTTAAAATGCACAACCTTCTCGGTGACACCAGAGGCTCCGAAACCATGCAGCAAAAATAGGCAGACAATTCCCAGGGGACGGCCAGCTGTGCCGCTGTCCTCGCTACGGCCCTTTAAACCAGCCCTTACGTAATACGCTGCCTTTCCAGCCCTGCTGATCAGACCAGACGGGCTGAGCAGGCGCTAAATTGCAGTTTGCTCACCCAACGGGATGCTGCGCTCGCCCAAAACCTTGTCATGCTCCCACGTGGCCAAAGGCACCGATTTGACTCCATCATCTGTCGGGCTTTGGGACGGGTTCTGCAACTCTGAAATGTAATTATTTTGAAGGGTTGCATCTATTTCAAGCACAGTAAATGTAACTTAAGATGTAAAATGTGGGAAAGCAGTATAATGACTTCTATAATAGGGTTGTTTTCTCCAAGAATACCTTTCTTGGGCTTCTCTCCTGATGTGTCCTCCTTGCGTGGAGCCTCGTTGTTTGCCTCCAGGGTAATAGGCGCCGGCGTCTCCGCTGCCCTGCTGCTGAGCGTGTGTGTAGACTGGGTGGCCTCACTCCCGCCCTGGGGACCAGCAGGGTCCTGTGGAGGCTCAGCCTCAGGTACGTCTGTGTCCGTGCAGCTGCTTGTCTCTTGGGAGGCTACCTGGAGCTCCAGGCTGGGTTCTGGGTCAGACTGCCCCATGGTCCCCGAGTCAGGGGGAGAGTCTTTGGTGCCCGTGCTGGCATCAGACGGTGGCATCCCTGTTATCTCCTGTGATGGTGCCGTCCCGCTCTCCTGAGTCGTCTCATTGGGGACCCTCCCTTTCTCGGGACACTCAGAAGAAGTGCAGTGGGATGCTTCTGGGTCGGCCTCGACCTTGGCCTCCTCCTGAAGGTCCGGGAGGTCAGGTTCCACCATGCCATCGTCTTCTTCTTCACCCACCTCGTCAACGGTCACCAGCTCCTCCATGTTCCTCGGGTACCAGGACTCCTCTTCGTCCTTCTCCTCATCTCCACTCTCCCACTGCTCCACCTGTGGCGCACAAAGTGTCAGGAGTCACATACTGACATCCTCCGGTTCAGCTTTCAGGACAGGCCAGGGAACCGTAACTCGGCAAATAACTGAAACTGGTGTTTCACTAAAATATCCTGGCGTGTAAATCTGCTACATCAGCTTATAACTAAGAGCAAGCAGGAGAATAACAAAATGCAAGCATGCCTAATCGTTTGGTGGCCAAAGGTTGTGAATTAATAATGATGTTATAATTCATAACAGCTATTAACAGAGAGGAATACAAGACGACTTTCATGTACATTCAAGGAATGACTATACAATGGTCACTGAATTGATAATGTCAGGCGTCCGATATTCATGACCCTGTATAAATGGCATTGTTGACTGACCGAAAGACCAACCAGAGCCTGCTTACAGGTCCCCACCCCCTGCTGGTTAGAAAACCACAGGCGGTAAATACAAAGTTCTCAATACCAGAACACACTGTTGTAGGGTTAGTGTTTAAGGACAGCACACTGTCATCTCAATGGGCATTTTACGCAAACGAGTGCAGGGGGAGCTGCGTGGAGTGGAGCACCTGGCTCTCTCTGTCCCGTTCACTTGTCGGGTGTGGCGACGATGGTGCTGCATCCTTTTGCCGAGTCTCTGTCACTTCCTGAAAGGGGTCCATCATTAATGTTATATCAGGTAATTGTTTAGAAAGCCAAGCCTCTCTGTACTGGCCACACCTGTCATTTCATATGAACATCAGTCGCTCTGTACCATGTATTATGCATATCATATTTTTCTTTCCATTGTATATTATATATTGTTTGTAAAATCTGATGACACTGTATTATACATGAGTATTCTGCATATGATACATTGTAATAAAGTCCAAGTGCGTACTTGGCTTTCTGCCTCCTTGTCGTCGCCTCTCACTTCCTGCCTGCGATGAGCCTTCTTGCTCCTCCCCTTTGTTGGTGATGCTGGTTTCCTGTCCTCCGGTATCCGTGGTGCCGGTGGATCCTCCACCTGCTCCACCTCCACGTGTCGTGACGTCCTGTAATGCTCCGAGGAGTCTTTTCTTTTTGACTTGGCTTCGTGACGTTCGTAGTGCACCCGCTGGAGCTTATCTGGCTTATATGCCAGTTCCTTCTTGTAAAAGTCCTCCTCCTTGCTTCTGTATGATGAGAAGGGTAAGCCCTGAGGGCTACCCCTACCCCTGGTGTAGCGATCTCTGCCCCCCCTCAGGCCGTCAACCCACTCCTCTGCCGACCTGGGGCTCATCCTGTCTGTCAGCTTAAGGTATGGCTTCCTCCTGTCGCAGTGTCTGCCGTTCGGCCTGTCGTCGTCACCGTTCCTCCAGCACGCCTCCTCGCGCTCGTCCTCCCGCATCGCTTGCGAAGACCAGTCCCAGGAGCCCCGCCGGGGGCCCAAGTTGCTGTTCCAGTCCCCGCGGCAGGCCGCGCCTGGCGGGCTGTGTGTTGAGCTGCATGAGGTAAAGCTGGGGCTGTGGGAACGTGGGCTCAGAGAACGACTGACGGGGCTGCGTGACCTGGCGCGCTCCGCTGGGTAACTGGGGGGACATCCGAGCGGCGCATTAGAGCCGGGTGTGATGCAGACAACGCGCTGCATTTGACAATTGCGATGCTAGTTGTCAACACATTTAAGCAAAGACACATCCTGCTAATGGAGGGAAAGCCCTGCACTGCAGGACACTGATCCTGAGGTATCGATCACTGCCAGGCAGTTGTTACTGCTTCATCATGTTAGTAACAGCGGCCTGCACACATACGGAATGTAAACCACAGCACAAAATTAAATCATTCATTCTGGCGCATGACAGATGCCAGATTGTTCATAGACTGCTTTTGGGCCTCTCACTAATGGTATAAAACAAAGTTGTATATTCTGCAAACAGGCCTACACATTGCAAATAAACTGTAGCACCTGAACAGAAAATCCAAAAAAATGTTTTAAAACGCAGTGTAGAAGAATGATTAAATCACATGTTTTGGTATGAAACGCTACAGCAATTTTTATTCTTACCGGTCAATCTGCTGCATCTCATCTCTTTCCCTCTGAGAATTAATATCTTGAATAATGGATTCCACGTCCTTCCCTGGTTTCTGGAAAGCAAATCATGAAACCTGCAGAGAATCTGAATCCTGCGTGAAATGAAGGTCGCAGCTGAATGCCACGCCATCCCACACCAAGCTTACCTTCAGCTGAAGCTCCTTGTATCGCTTCGACATTCGGATGAGAAGCTTCTGGTCATTGATCATTGCTGGCTGCAGCTGGTAGTACTTCACCATCGCCTGTGCAGCCTCAATGTAAGCCATTTCCAAAAAGGCCTGTGGTGAAAAAGCACATGCAGATCAGTTTTGGTATGAGGATACAGCGTTCCTCAAACTTTCCCAAATGAATAAAATCTCAAATAATACCTCAAAGAATTGCAACAAATGATGTGCTAGAACATAACTAGTCCAAATACATAACTAATGCCTTACCACTTGACTATCTAACACAAACAAAAGTTAATATTAAAAAGGCAAGCAGTCTAAACCCGGAAATGGATAGTTCAGGTCCAGAAAGTGAAAATCCAGTTCAAGATTTTGTTTCAACCAACCAGTTGAGTATAAAAAGTTACAGTCAGAGAGTACTCAACTGATTGGCTGGAAAAAAAAACTCTTGGTCTGGGATTTTGCTTTCTGGACCTGAACTATCCATTTCCGGGAATATCCATTTGCCTAAAACTAGTCCGTAATGCCAGGAGACAAGTGAAAACCACCTGGTGAGTAGACCGCATGAGGATGTAATTGGTAACTTTGCCAAATGGAAGACCCAGGTTGATGACATCATTTTCTGTGCAGCTGCCCTCTGGCAAGTTACAGATATGAACCACTCGACCCGGGGTGGTCTTCCTAAGGGGGAACTAAGGGAAAAACACAGATGCAAGGCAGTGTTACAGACACAATGTACCAACACTGATTTACAACAAAACACCCTTCTTTGTGCTACAAGAAAGAAAGCCTACTTTCTGAACAGGTAGATAAAATCAGAACATGGCAGGAAAAGCCCTGCTGCACATTATCAGCTCTTCTCTGTATCTATTTCACACCATCTGCACATGACTGTTTCCGAGCAGATAACTGGTATGATTCCAGCATGACACAAGATATCAAGGAAGACGTTGACGTGCAAAGCCGTATTCGGCTGCCGGGCTAATTCTACTGGAGGTCGCAGCATCTATTCGTCAGACTGTGAAAACTGGTTAAGACGGCGTTCTCTTTGAGAATAGAACACCACGTTCTCATGCTCGTTGTCTCCAGTGACACTTGGGCCTGAGCATGATGTGATCCTACAAGGTTAAAACAACCTAAGTGTGGTTCGGTAGACACTTGTGGTGGGAATTCGATAGCACAGTATATTAGGATAGAATGAAGTAAAGGAATTTCAGCAGTAACCCCAGACAAGCGACATTTCACATGAAAAGTCACTCGTGGTGATCATTTGTCTGGTCCACATTACACACGACCTGTCACTTAAAGTAAGACTGATGTTCTTGTTTCCACAGAAATGCTTGCACCTCGCTGCCATCCAAGCAGGCTGACAGACTGTGACATCTGCAGGACAGTCCCAGACCACATGGTTAAGGGTCAGCACAGAGGGTCGGCTCCTACTGGTATTTCTGAGGAGAAAACGCAGCTCTACTTGACAGACTTAAGGCACCTGTAGGGAAAGTCACTGTCACGCCAGCATAGTTTGTGTGTCATCGAATTTAAGCCCATTAAATAAAGCATGAGGTTTGGGCCCTTGGGCCAAAAGTGACACTTTGTGTTTATAGTATGCCCTACAAAATGTTTAGCAAACTCCTGGGGAAGCACGCTGTCTGAGAGAAGTACAGTGGCTGTCCCATAAAGCATCTAAAGGCTGCCCTTCATACTTCGTACACGAGATGCAGTTAATCAGCCCACACTTACATGTTATTACTGTGTGAAATGGTTCACCACCACGCTAATCCTCCAAAGCCTAATTGCTTGGCTGCAATACCTCATTTGACGGCCTTTGGCACGCGAGCCAGCCTTATCGCTTTCAGATATGAAAGTGATAATTCTATTGCCACCCCATACCAGTGCAACCCGCTAATAGAAGATCCAGGAAAGGTCATTCTTGGCCCGGCTCGACAAACACAGAAATAGATTCGCAGCAGGATGTTCGTGACTCTGAAACTTAAGAAGAGCAGGCGTCTTTCGCGACACCGTCTTTGTCCAGTTAAACCTCTCCTCATTTAATGGCTTCCTTCGAACCGTATGGAGGAAGAATCACATTGCGGCGACGGGCACTGCTGACAGAACCGAGGACGTGACCTTGGCACCAACTGGACCACAGAATGAAACCAAGGGAAATCACAGAGGAAGCTGAGCAGGGTGCTCTCAGGGGGATATAGATGCAGCTCTGACTCATTAAAGTACGCAGGGCAGCACACTGCTTCTTTGTCCACTGCACTATGCAGTGTTATTGCACCAAGACAATACTCAGTATTCAGATAACTGTATACTGCATGTGGGTAGAAGGGTGCGGGGGGTAATAAAATATCTTGGCCATCCAACTAAAGCACATACTGTAGGTACTGCAAGAATGTGACTTTTATTTACAAGATATTATTATCAAATATTACAGAAACAGAATTTCTATATAATTCAAATTTCTCATCAGTATTACGGTTGCCTTGTGAACAATATGTAATATTTCACCAATTTAATCATGCATCTTTATCTGAACATAATCTGGAAACGTAATCCACAAAATACTCTTTGCTTGTGGCTCTAGGCTATTGACAGATGCATATTATAATATGCATATTAGAATACAACCAGAATAATGATGCTTTTCATCACTAAATCAGGTGTCATATTTCTAAATAATCATATGCTGCTCTTTTCCCAAACATTGAGACACTTCCGTTGTCTAAAGGGAGTCTGATCTAAGCAAATCAGCATGTGCGAACATAAACAAAAATACACAAGGATATTTTGGGATGGATCCATTTTTAATCTGCTCTCTCTGTGTGATCATATAGGGATCTTCTTGGGATCATCTTGTTTCTGTAAAGTCTATGCTTTACACAAAACGACAGTGCAGCCACTGCCCTCCGTGTATGTTATCTCAGGTAAACCTGTGTGTTTATGAAGCCCGAAGGTAAGCCAAAATTACAGCCAATGAAATCCATTCAGAAATGAAAACTTTTTTGACGAAAAATGTTTTAATACAAATTCAGTCTAAATGCCAGCAGGAACATCCAGACCACATACCACAGTCGCTTAGGTAAGAGCCACCTGTTAATTGACCAGACAGCCTTACTGAAGGCTAGTCAAACATAACGTGACCAGCGAAGCTGTCAAAGCTGAAGGGTCCTATCCGAAAGCATTCCAGTTTGTTTACTCAGTGCTGACTACAGGTCTTAGAGCTCATCAGACACGAGTGGAATGGATTTCTACAGATTGCATTACTGCTCTAGATCAGAAACATAACTCCTGCACTTTCAGCCCCCCCCCCCTTCCTTTTCAAGTGCAACATGGGGTCTTACCATAGGTCTACTGCTATTCAGGCTAATTTAATCACTTTGTACTGAAATTTTAAGCTCAGGACAAATAACATAATAGGTTTCACAATTAGTTAATTTAGCTCTTTCACAAAAGTCACCATTTGGCCAGAGTCTTTACATGAAAACTAATACATAAAAACACCACACTACAAAAGTATACAGGAACTAAGGGCACAGACTTGTGTAAGTATATGATGTCATAAAGAGGCAGTAAAGTGAACACCTGTTGTTCAGGCAGGTGGGCTTTTAAAGGAGCTAACATTAGCACACATACACGTTTGGGTCCCTCTGATGAGAGAGCCATAAATAAGGATTATAAAGAATTCTATAGGTTCAATATGAGATCCGCTTTCTCTTGATGTCCAGTACTCCTCCACGACACCCAGACATCATCGTTCATAAATAAGACGCATTGCCCGCCAAAACAGAATTATGATCTTGAGAGGAAGAAATGCAACAAACATTCTTCCTGGTCAACTGACTTGGCGTCGCATTTTAAATATGTTCCAGATAAGTTCTGTCAGTCAAAATGACAGAACTACCCACTAAATCACTTGTGTTTTCAGAGGTGAGCAGATGAAGCTGCTTGAGAAAGTGACAACCACAGTAAAACCAAGATTTGAATTCATGTGAAATCTAAGTTAGGTGATCTTGCTGCGCACCGATAAACAGAATTGTTGGCCCTGAAAGCCCCTGTGACACATGGTATGGGGTCTTGCATTTCAGAAATTGCAGTGACAGTGTGTTTGTCTCTGGGGACACTGTCAACACGTCCAAGCTATATTTCTGTCACTGTTAGGACTTGTCGCTTTCTGCGATCCCTGGCCAAGTGCCCTTCTCCCCTTTGGTCACGCTGTGGGGTCCCAGGTTGGCAGTTGGAGTATGGATTTTGTTGCCCAGAGTCTTCAGTGTCCCAGCCTGATCGCTGCACTTGGGGATGAATGAGCAGAGGTGTCCTGAACTCAGCGTCATGCGTTTGTCCTTCTCATGTGCACGTCTCCGTAATCCTGATCTGATGTCTAAGCATGCAAGCAGAAGTGGAACAGCACCCCCCCCCCCAGCCAGACACTTCAGTCTGGGCATCAAGGACTTGGGACAACGGAGGCACGACAAGTGGAGGTCAGAATCCACAGGAGGGTGAGAAAGGCGTCGGTGGCATCTGACCCTGCCATTAGCCCTCCTGCTGCATGTGCCGTGTGACCATCTGCTGCCTTTCGTCACTGCTAGTGTGACCAGGCAGTGGCTCACTGATGCTACAGCCTGTCTCCCCTGAGGTTACTCACTTACTGCAACACCTTATAAACACAGCCCCCTTACGCCGTGACATCGACACCTCAGTCCTGGATGACTCTATCCTCCATGTTCAACAGCAATGTTAAGTATTCAGCCTATTGCACCAGACAGAAAATGCTTTTGCACCTAAGAAATTTAGTAACTTTAGTAAAATCAAGATTAAACATGAAGCTGCTATTGCAGAGTGATGTGAACTGGTGTCCCAGATCGCATTTGATACATGCAGCCGCCTGTGTACATTTAGAGATCCAAATTTTCCATTACAGCCCCAGACAATAAACACATTTTACATATTAGCAAGTACCTACATTTACATGCAGACTACTAACAATTATTAAAGATTATATGTAGAGTATGTTGTTATTTCTAGCCTGCTCTTAAACCAAAACAAGCATGAGCCACAGACACACAGCTCGACCAGCACCCAATGGCACACGTGTCTATAACCACAAAACCGACATTTAATCAAAATGAAGTACATAGGACTTTCAAATATGCTGGTTTACTGAAAATAAACATTCTTATTTCATTTGAAAATTAGTTAGGTATATCCATCCATCCTCAACATCATGAGCCAAATTTAGGGGGGGGGACACCCTGGGTTAAAGGCATTGCTGGGGTCCTACCTACAACATAAAATGTTGTGGTAACAACCAAATACAAAATGAGGGCCTCCTGAAACTCAGGGCCCTGGGCTACAGCCAAGGACACCCCGTGCATAAGACCAGCCTTGAACACATCCATCCATCCTTCTTCTAACTGCACATCTTGGACAGAGCTATGGGGGGAGGGGGGCTGGAGGGGTGTGTGAGGTTACTTTTATCCATGCAAATATCTGCAATTTCAGTCCTTCCAACCAAACAGGTTAGACGCACTTAACAAAACCTGGTTCTTCTTAAGATTCTTCTTAACTATTTTTAATTCAAAGTTGTTTTTTTTTCTTTATATGGATGTTGATTATTAACTAAATTTTCTGCCCAGAGGGTACACATTGCAAAGCATTTTCTAGAACAATGCTTCAAAAAGTTAATTCATGTTCACATTCATTAAAAGTAAAAAAATATATACTTTTGAGATTTTAACAAGGAAAATTCAAAGAACAGAATTCTAAGCAAGGCACAGAATGTTGATTCAAAATCGTCATATGCATATTTCAAATTAAAAAGTAATCTTTTTTTATTTATCGTGTGTAACATGTTGCAGTATCCTATGACATACGAAAGTATGTGGCTATAAGGAGTAATTTGAACTAGGATGATAACCTACTTCCTAGTGTGATATTAGGGAGGATATTTCAAATACAGCTGTCTGGTTCAGTAATAATACAAGAGGTACAGAATTTTAGTAAATAATGTAACAACAAGTACAATTAACAGTTAAAAAACAACCCATTAACTACGCTTTTAAAATGAATGAAGTAGTGCTTTGTTTGTTAATGGTGGTTTAGGAACCCTCACAACGCACTGACGTGACAGCAATTTACCCCGGGATCAATAAAGTGCATCCTAATATTAAAATAAACAAATTCCTCTGCACAGTGAAAACAAATGTGAGCAACACACCAACCATCGTCAGTCCAGTTTCCAGATCACATTAACCAACACTGACTAGTTTTTTGTTAAACTTTATCAACCTGCTTTGTTTTTTTTTTTTGCACAACTTTGACTGGATTGGGGCTGACCTTTGACCCCATCTGAGGCAACGAGTATCCCACTCCTGGCAAGAGATGTGTCTTCACAGGTGCTGCGGAAAAGTAGGGTCCAGAGGATGCATCTAACCACAAAAATAATACAAAGCAGAACAACCAATAAGACACAAGAAAACAAAAGCCAAAGACACTTAATAATATTCTTAGAACTGCCTAAATGTCAGCATGTCAATGAGCTTAACTGTAGCCAAATGTTTGGTTATGTTGGCTATTAGCAAACAGACAGGACACATGAACGTTACAATACGTGGTACACATGGTATTGCTAATGTCGGTCAGATGCTGGTCAAATGAAACTGATCTGTATGGAATGCTTGCAAAGACACATCATAAAATTCACACTCTCAGGCCATTCATTTCACAGTGGCACGACAGCATAATTATGCCATGCGTGGAATAATTTAGATAGTAGCATGTATCTTTCTTGTAAAAAGTGTCACTGTTTTAGGTATCCCTGGAAAATAAACTGGAAAGCAAATGTTGTAATTTACCTTGACTGGCAGCTGCAGAATAAGCCATGGAGTTGTTAGCTAGGGAGCTCACACATCCTTCAGTAGATGCAGGAAAGTGAATAGATCCGACGGCCGGGCTGAAATACCAAAATATCGCTGTGAACTTCCAAGTCAAAGCACCCCCAGGGTACATCTGATAACTGAGCTCATGTTCAGGCAGTCGACTCATGATAGAGAGGAACTAAAATCATAAAATGTTATCTTAATCGGCGGAGTTGATTTTGCACAGAAAATACCTATGTGCCACCAGCCTCTTTAAAGGCAACTGGGTGAATAACACACTTCTGAACAGGAAAAATATAAACCATACTACACTAAAATAAAGACGAAGTCAATGAGTATTTTTCTTTAGGTGTATTATTACAGACTGCCCCCTTTGCAGGACATGAAACTCGCTGCTGGTCACAGCTGCTAATTCTTACAGCAGATTTTAGCCCCAGCTCCCGAGCATTAATCAGTTTCCCCTTACGCGACTCACCCTTCCGAGTAGAGCGCACGGTTCTGTAGATGGAGTTTCCCTTTCACATGCTGGTCCCAGTCCTGCATGGACACAGACACTGTAGTAATTCCCAGCATGGTGTCTGCTCCACTCAGTCACAAAGAGATCACCACCCCGCCCCCCTTCAACGTGGGGGCAATTTAAAGACACAACAACTCAAGGCACATTCATCTTGTGAAAGAACAACTCCCAACTGAAAGCAAGGTATGGCCAGCATTATTTTACACACACTCTATTATGATGGAATGCACATGACTGACCTGGGAACACAGTACCATATCGTATTGCTACTTATATCCGAAACAACATTATTGAAAGTTATAAAGGAAACAGTAGGAAAACACTTAACTAAAAAAATCAAAACTGCTATCACATAACTATAAAAGTATAATGTTATTATGAGCCACTCATAATTCTTAAATTACCAGTCACTGTCTTAATGGTAGGCAAATTTTTGACACTCTGACTGACAGGCTCCACCCACCTTGAGATTATATACCTTCTTATCACAGATAGTGCAGTGGTGCGGCAGGAGTGACGGAGTGACAGCATGGAAGTCATTGAGCTGATGGGGCAGTAGAGGCATCGGTGCTGCCTGCGGAGCTTCTTCACTTGGCTGGTATCCCACAAACCCCTGGGTGCCGGCACTAAAGACTGGCCCACCAACAGGGTTGAACTTGACATCCGTGGTGGGCTCCTCTGGGTTGTACAGTTCTCCTCTGGTGTGGAACTTCTGGCTGGTGTTTGCCCACCCACCACCGGCATTCTGAGCCATCTCCAGGTTTCCTGCATGAGGGAAACTGCTGGAAATTTGCCAATGATCCTTGTGATTGCTTGAAGGGAACGAATCCAGATTCTGCTCTCCGGTGAACCCAGAAGGTGGGCCCCGACCATCTGATGCAGTAAAATCCCTCTGAAAACTACCGGCGCTGGTGGCCTTGGCCTGTGTGCTGAGAGGTGCATACTGGCTGTCATGGGTTTTGTTCGGGGCGCCAGATGTCCCAGCAAGAAAGCCAAACTGGCCACATCTCTCGCTGTTTGAGAGGAATGCTGCACCAGGTGGAAGGTTCGATTTTTTCACGTACTCTGACGCATGTTGGCTGAGAGGCTGCGATGTCCCACCTCCGATGTGGCCGAGCCTGACGTTGGTGTTTTGGTTTTGGAGGCCCCCACCTCTCCCGAAGCTTCCGCCAACCACCTGGGGAGGGAAGGGCAAAGTGCCGGGGCCAAAGCCCGGGCCCAGCTGGGCACCACCAGCATGGCCATGGGGGGTGCTGATCATCGCAGAGGTCCTCAGCTGGTTGAACAGGGGCTGAGACATCGCCACATTAGAGAGGACCTGGTTGAGGACAGTGGCTGCTGCTGCGGTGTTGCTGTTCACGGCTGTCTGGGCCAACTTCAGCCGATGGAGGGTGAGCTGAGCTTGAAGCTGAGCAAGTTGGAGGCTGGCTGGAGTCAGCAGCAATGGATTTTGTGCACACCCACTTGGTGTGGCGGCAGCTGAGAGTAGCTTCTTATCTGGGGAATCTGAACTGGTGCTGGAAAAAAAATGTATGAATCAACAACCGATCTGGTGAACATACGCTAACATGTGCTTGAGTTTGCAATGGACAAGCGGATGACATGATTCTAGTGTCAAATATCCGACAGCCAAGCAGACACCCAGTTGTGACCTTGTTTAACTGGGTTGTCCTTTTGGATCCTGACGGATGTCCTCACATGGTGACTATATTTAGGCCTTTCGTTTATTAATCAAACTGTCTTTGAGCCTTGGACATTACTCAAACCCACCACCACCTTACTGATTTGCAATGAGAGGTGAGGTGCTGTGAAACCAATTAGAGCTGGCAGAAGCCCGAGAGCAAGCTTTCTAAATGAAATGTATACCAAAGGACAGGAAGGAATCCTTAATTCATACAATCTGAAATTTTACATGCAGCCATCCCTCCATTCTTTTTGGATGTGTCTACTTATCTAATGCAAGGTCTGTATGTTCCTGGGGTTCATCACAGGAAGGAAAGGGCACAAGGCAGGGGATACCCTGGACATGGTACCAGTCTAAGATTTAAACTCATGTAGGACATACTGATGTACTAAGCAGACCGACAACTAAAATCAAACCATGTGTACTGGCATTATTATTAATATCAAATGTTCATTTTATGACATAGCATATTTTTCAAACATAAATTTGCTGCAACAAAATTTTGGTAGAATTAGCACCTCTTACTGTTTCTTTCACTGGCTTTTAAAATCATAACAGGGGCTTGCAGAAACATTGCCAGACCATTAAGTCATAACAGCCAGTTGTAAATATACATCCACTTTAACAACCAGCATGGTGTGATATTTCAACGTCTTAATAATTCAATAATTAGTACTGTTAAAGAAGGCAAGATACTACATACGGCATGCATTCATTCATTTGATGAGGGAAGAACCTTAATCTGGTCAATTTTACGGGGAAAACAAGACAAATAAAACTAATACTGCATATCATAAAACAAGCAGGGGGCAGGATAGAGTTAAGGAACTGAACTCAAAGTGTGCGGAGCCAACCAGTCTTATGTTTAGTGTAATTTATATTTCTGTAAGAAACAAATTTTTGTCCATAGTAGTTCTTTAGGGATGCGAATCAAAATCTACTTTTCCAATAAACGTCCTGATATTACATGGTTGCCGGAAAGATAGACACATAATTCATGCCAAATTTTGTACTGCTGGATTTTACTGCAGCATATTAAGTTGAACAAGTAAAGCAGTCATTAGCCCACAATACAATTCTGTTTTACACATATGACTGCTGAATCCTTTAACAAATCCCTTTACCTAAATGGCAACAGCTGTACAAAGAGGGAGCAGAATGCCTAAGATGTAAACTGTCAGGCCTGAGGCTGCCACTAGGAGAGGATCCTCAGGCTGTTATAAGATTATGATTAATTAATAAAAAAACGGCAATAGTTATATCACTAATAGAGCAGATTAAAATCACTTTAGTAATGACCACATTGAGTACTACTGCCGTCTAAAAATACTCTAACAAAACATTGCCTGGAATAGGATGCATTCGTCCGTGAATAACACGATTTTACACAAATGTTATCGTGATGCAGTTACAGTAGATTCAGCATGTCTGGGTGTTACATTCTTATGACTAACATATTGTAACGACGTAGCTAAGTTAGCTTAAAGTGTGAGGCATAATAATACGGTTTTACGAGGTGTGTCTCAGTGCAGCAGCCCTAAGGTTAATGTCTCCAGCGCCTCTAAAAATACTATTAGCACATGGAGTATCTTGGCAGGATCTGTTGATGTGCCCCAGTGAACTTCGAAGTGGCCGGCCTTATTGTTAAAGGCCGCCAGTCACCTTTTATATCTAAAGTAACAGTGAACTCACCTCTTCCCACCAGGATATATGGCATATAAAATTTATAAATGGCATAATAATGTTCACTATCATTATAACTATGCCTATTATTGTTTGTTTTCAACATTTCATTCATAGTTTTGTTTTTTTCCATAAAACAGTCATTGAATTGATCATAATAATAATAATAATAATAATGATGATGATGATGATGAGGATGATGATGAAGAATGTTGAGCATGGTGTCATAATCAGTACCATTCCGATGTTTCAGTTAAAGCAAATGTATTCCATTTCTTTGTTTTACAGACAAACTTTATAGCGTACAAGATAGTAATGTGAGTAAATGAAACACGCCACTTTTAGCTGTTGGTGTTTCGTCCTCTCACGTTACGCTATTTTATGTTCTTATATTTATAGCATGACTGTGTAGGATTGTGGCGGGTGGTGCTCGCGCAGAACTTCATGGGCATAAAAATCATTTTTGAATTAAGACTAAGCATAACACACATGCCGTACATGTAAACATGATGAGTATGGCTGTAACACAATATACCAGACGTTTTTTTTGAGTCAAAGCAGTGCAGGGCCTTCGTACACATCTCCGTACTCTAATGGAGTGCTACACTAAAAACCCACCATTATGAAGCTGGCCGGCCACTGCAGCCTGAAAATAGAGACTCGGGGGCCCAGGTTCCAAAAGTGCCCGACGCCGACCTGTCCTGTCACTGCAAGCTGCGTACGTGAGGTCGGGTGTACGGGAAAACCGTCAGTGCTGTCAGAACTATGTCTCTCCATCGCATCTTCTCACCCTTATTTGTCTGCATCCCCAACGGATGGATCTCTTTATGTGGCTAATATTTATTATTATAATCAATAATAATAAAATGACTCGTCTCCCCAGAAAGGAACAGATAAAAACTGCCCCCAGGTTAACGGGCAGCAATTTGTAAATGAACACTTCTAACGATAATTTGGAATTAATCCTTAATCACTAGGGAGATTAAAAAAAATTCACTTTCAGTGTTATTTCATATTTATGTTTCATTGCACCATGTCTTAAAATCCAATAAAGAATGTTACTTAATGTGGTGTTTTGATAGTTGCGATATTTTAATAAATTTAGTAATGGAATTTTGTTTAGGTATATTATGTTTAGGACTTTTAACTTTAAATACACATGGACCAATGATGTACAACAGACTAATTTTTTATAATGTGTTGATACTGATATATTTTGTGTGGTCTGTGTAATTTGCTTAATACCAAAAATGGTTCTGATTTATTTGTGGCTCATGGTAACTACAAAATGGCCTTCACACATAACTAAACAATATTAATAGTTACATTTATTTATTGCAGAATACGCCCGAGCATAGAGTGCGCGATGGTATTGGCCTGATGCTTATCAAGTATTATATAAATAAAAACAGTAACACTACAAGTAAATAGTATGGGTATTACTTTTTAACTATTCAAAAGAACAAACAGTATTTCATCAATAATACAGCAAATGAATCCAATTTTAGAAGGACCCTGTGTTCTCTGGCAAATTCAATAAATGTAACAAAACGCATACCACATGTATATGGCGTATACAGCTGTTGTTGTACATAGGAATCAGCATATCACATTATTCTGTACAGGTACATCTGTAAATATACCTGAACCATATTGCTTCCATTTAAGTCCTATTTAACATTCTGAATATATGTTTATCCAATTTTTCTTTTAAACATACAATACTGTATCTATGTTAAACTCATGTAAACAAAACGTATAGCCGAAACAGAATATTTTATAAGCGGCAAATAATTTTTCACCCTTTTTTTACGGTGATGTGGGATTTTCAATAATCTGAAAAAAGTTCTACACAAAGCAGAATAACTAAAATCAAAGACCTCAAACTCATTATAAAGCAACTTTTCCACCAACTTTTCCCACTAACCTCAAGATCTCAAAGAATTACTTCATGAAGGTTTCAACATCCCACTGACAGCCCGACAATACTACTCCTTGCTCTTGACGCACAAACAAATATGACCAGCTCAAAGGAGAGTGAATGTTAAGGTCATGCAGATGGCCAGCAACTTGCTGGAAGAATCATCGAAATGCACAAAAAAAATAAAGCAGGCAGAGCAGTCTCAGTGTAAGGCTGAGCAGTCATTATTATGCTTCAAGCCCATCTCTCCCCACTGTTAGGTTTTCATATAATTATTGTATTAACTAAGGCTTAATTGCCCAATAATTAATCCTCCTTAGTAAAGCACATCCATGACAGACCACTGCTTTATTTCATTTAACAAAATCTACAAAAATATTTTTGTTTCTGTAGAGCAGTGAAAGTGATTTCTCACACATTTTGAACCTTTTTATCTTGTCATTGTAAAGCTGTCCTCCCATCTGGCCTGCTGTTTTGCACTCTAATGTATCCATTATGCTATCCCCATTAGTTTATTTGTATATTGCATGTAAATTTATTAATAAGTTATATACACCTAAAAGGTAAAACAACAAAAAAAAGTTTTAACATAAATAGAATTCAAAAATCAAATACAAACACGATAGTAAAAACTAATAACGTATTTTAAAAGACTACGAAATTGTATTACACGGCTGGAGAACACTACGAGATCTTTATAACACAAATGTGGGGGCAAACAAACCATGCACTATATATGTACCCATTGATTTATTTTTTAAATACAATGAAATTTACAACAAAATATTACATTTTGCATTACAATATTACATTACAATACCGGAAAATAGAAGCGCATATTTCATAACAATGAAGTTATTAATTTGACAACTTTACAAAATAATATGATTTTCCCCGACCCCGAAAACCTGACCAGGACACGCAGTGGAAGACGAATTGATAATGATCGAGCAATTAAGCCGCCCGTTTTAATGAAACTGTAGAGCAGTTTGTGTATATTATAGAGGTTTCACGGACACTGCAAGAACGCGAACTTTGATTAGACCTAAGCGCCGTGATCCGACTACAGTTTAATTACGATATATTGTCCCTTTCAGAATCTTTTGAGAGGTTTTAAACTCAAAGACATTGAATCAAAAATCCAAGCATGCTTAGACACTTTTAATGAATCACTACTATAGCCAGGGGTATAATCATGCTTTAGTAAATGTTCAATAAATACAGTATATGGCTACAAATAAACGACCTATCACTTCTTTCAAAGTTTACACTGAAGAACCACTCATTTAATCTTTTTTGTTTTTTAGGACGAAACTCATTTACCTTATTTCACTTTTCCGCTTATCTTACAGTTTTGCTGTCCAATGCATCAAGTTTTTTATAGCGACTTTGAGACACTTAAGCAGACGTGCGATACCCGATTGTAGCACTGTACTTACTAACGACGGTAAAGCGCCGTCTTAAAACCTCGCAATACACATCAAAGTGCGCGTCAAAGCGCCAAATGGAACGAAGAGCGTAGAGCCTTTAAGGAACGGGAAGTGTCAATTACGATGTCATTACCGTGAAAACCTATCACACTTACATCAATACGGATTATATTTGATACGTGTACTTCATGAATGTTCAGGCATAATCGGTTTATTCTGCCTCCTGCGGCTGAAGCCTCGACAAATAATAAGCCAGATAACTTTTTATACTGTCCAGCATTTTATGCGTCATTCTCGCGTGTTATAAGGCCATATAAAACGTTGACTTATCACTGCATATTTAGTATTACACTACAATAAAAGTACTACAATTATAAGGTATGCTACCTTGTCAACCAAACTTATTAAATAATCAAAATATCGACCTTTAAAGAAGCACGAACTCGATGATCCTTTCCGAAATAAAAACGCGCTATGCAATACGAGGTTGAGTCACCAGGGGGCAGTTAATTTATTCCTTGAGATTTCGCTGGTTAGCAGTTTTCATTTTCACGAAAGAGGGCGGTAAGTATCGCAATGATTAATTATTCTACGTAACGATGAAACAACAAAAAAACCTAACGAAAGCGGCGCTTGTGTACACTGGTCCACTGCATTTAAAGGTAAATGTTAAATTATACCATGACTAAACATATAATTAACAACCAAATCTGGCAAAAAAGTATAATGATTAATTTGAAACCACCCAACCAAATCACAGTAAAATATTTTTTTCTTGGTCCAAGCATAGTAGTATGGTACCCTGATTCAAAATCCCTGACACTGACTGTTCTGTGTGCCCATAGTCCTGCATCAATGGTCTGTAAATAAGTTGTCCTTCACCTAGACATAGAGGAATCTAGTTACCAGTGAAGGTGCCAGCATGGCAGATTTACCACCTCTCCATCTGCTGCCATTCAACACATAATGGAAGAACAACCTGTGTTCAGATTCCCTCCCTTTTTAGCCCAGCGGGCCGCTAGGTTGTAAACCTATTGACACATCAGGCTGACCACAATTACTGCCAGTCTCTATGGCATTCCCGTGGGATGGGGCCAGCTCACTGGGAATCAGACATGTGACTCCTGCAGTGTGTGAAAGCCATCCACTGGAAATGCTGGAGGTCAAATTCCACCTCCTGCTTTTGGGTGGAAAAATAACAGCTGTACAACTGCACAACCCAACGGAAGTTTGAGGGCCAGTTAGTGGCAACCTTTTCTTTACCAGGATGCTTCAAGGAACGGGCACATATACCAGTAATACCCAGACATTACAACACTGGTATTTCAGGGCATGCCATTTCCGGACATGTGTAAATCGTTCTTCTTGAATCATTCTCTCTTCCAGTTTTCTATTCCCAGTTAAGAGGTGAGGACAAGTCTGAAGGAACAAGCCAACAATCAATGCCATAAACACCTACCGACAGGCACATCATTTTACAGCGGATGATAAATTTACTGGGCAATTACCTTAAATGTAACCAACCGTGAAAACCTAAGCCAGACCACTAGATGGAGCCGAATGAATGTACAAAAAAGGACATACTCATTTGAGTTTGCATTCTGTGTAAACAGGAGGTCCCTCAGAAAACATTAAACCAAGAGTGCAATTTCAGATCCTGAGTGAAAGACTACTTTCGCCTTTTAAGTACTTGAAACTGAACCATTCATGGTTTATAACTGGGTGACAGTAAAAGTTACAGAATGGTATATTGTTTATTCCACTACTTTTAAAAATGAAATAAGACAAACACTCAAACCGTGGCTCGTGATGGGTTTATTAACGCAGCAGATGAAGTGGGTGAGTCAGGCCTGATAATTTCTTCGCTAAATTACTCTCTGATTGATCCCACTATAGGTCTATTACACATAGATAACCACATATAGAGACAGCAAAAAAGGTCAGAGATATTGAAAAATAAACAGCAATCAAGTCATTTATTATGATGACAGGAAAATATTTTAAAATATTAAAATCCTCCTTATATGTAAAGAGCATCATAAATATGAGGGGTTGTGTGACTTAACAAATACAACTTGTTGCATGAAGCCGCTTAGCTATCACATAGCACAGCGACGGCTGGACCAGTCAGCTGGGGGCTGGCTCCACGAGCTGTCACCCACAGCTGGGAGCTCCTCTGATTTACGAAGAAAGAGCAGGACTTGGCTCTTGGGGCTCAGTGTGCAGCGGGATCGATATCCAGGTCCTAGTGGCTTGATCCTAAGGGATCCAATGACTACTTCCATTAAAACTCAAAGCCCATAATCTTTTTGAAATTATTACTATATGATATGGGCAGCACAGTGCTTCACTGGGTAGCATGGCTGCCACACATCTCCATTGAGGGACTTGAATCCTGGGACTTGAATCCTGTATCCTGTTGAGTCTATATGTTCTTCCTGTGTCATGTGGGTTTCCTGCCACGGTCCAAAGACATGCAGTTGGACTAACTGGCATCACTACACTGATGATAGTGTTAATGATTGTCCGAGTATCTTCGTATGTACGGAGCAGCCAACCTTGTTCCCTAATCTACTTGTTTTCCTGGTTGCAGGGTCTCAAGTCAGAAAATGGATATATGATACATAGCTGTCAAACAGCATGATGATGCAGAAGGGCAGCTCTGCATTCTGCTACAGCACTCAGTGTCAGTCAGCTGTGTAGCGATCTGGGTTGAGGATCAGAAAGGTGTCCCATATGGACATTCCGGTAGCTTCCTCACTTGTAGGTTGAACAAAATTTCAGACAGCTGCACTCCAACTGTTTGCTGGTCCGAACATTCCAGCAGAAATTTGCCCTGAGTGAAAAATTAGAGCTCAATACCTCAGGCATGTAGAAATTGTGCCAGGGCCCAGAGAAAGCTGTCGCTTACCATTTAAGGGACATGTGAGGGACCTTTGCCCTTACCATCAGCAGCCTTCAGCTTGCATGGGGAAAGTATATGAGAGAGGCAATGCTTCCACTGAAATGAGCTACGTCTACTATGCTAGGCACTTCTTTGCATTTGAAAAATTAATTACCCGTGAAACAGTTTGGTAGGCGTCACTAACCTGTACAATACAAGTACATATCACAGTATTCCATATTATATTTGTTCTGGGCTGCTGTCAACTGCTACGTCTAGCAGCACCTTTGTTGTTTTATTAAGCCTTTTTAGAAAATAAACACAATAAACCTCGGCAACCACGCCTAGGACAATAGGGTATAGAAAATGGATGCATAGACAACACCTTAATGTGTATAAAGTACATGCAGAAATTATGTTTTTCATTTGTTAGTACTGCGGAAATGAGCCATGCTTGTTTATTCTGAACATAATAATGAGGGACGTGAACATGTAGCTGTCGTATAGCAAGACAACTTATAAAAAGTGGCAGTTCTATACCGTGAGGGGGAGGTGAATGCCAAAACATTTCGAACATGTAACAATTAATTTAATCGTATACATGTGACCAAACTGATAATCTGCATCGTTGTGTCTCATGGCCCAAATGTTTCATACTGCCATGTGTTCCATGTTAAAGATTCCTCTGACCTCTCAATCTGGAACATGATGAGACATGGGGAGGATCAGTGACCATTTTGGTAAGTACAAAGCCACACAAAACATTCATGAATGGACACTAAAACACTTAATCTCTAAGAAAGTGCAATATAAATCACTGTAATACTCAAGCTTTCCTCGCTTCCTGCCCTCCCTTCAAGCCTATAGCTACTATAACCGTCAATAGTAAAAAGTTAAATTGACGTGACAGTTATTCTCAGAACTGCTGGAGCCAAGAGAGCATGTACGGTACTGTGAGGCAACCAATAAAACTTCAACTGGCCGTGTTTCCTTTTTTGGGACAGTGAGATACCCGTGTTGCACAGTCATGGCCCCATCTGTCAGCCCAGCACACCCCATCACATGGGTCTGACGCGTCACTCCAGCCACTGAGGAGAGAACCCCACCCCCCAAATGCAGAAGATTTGCTCAAGCCACATACAGGAAAATAAATCATCCTTCAAACAAAAATGACACCATAGGGACGCTCTCCACCCACATGCACAGAATTCCTGAGCTTTCATTGCTGAAATTATATACGAATGATTTTGCCCAGAAAGCAATTTTACCACTTACTACTGCTGACTGTTTACTGAAACAGTTCAGGTTAAGTACCACCTTCTAGCTTACTTTAAACAACAGTATTCCTCCCGGGATCTAAACTTGATACCTACTGGTTACAAGTTCATGCTAACCAGTACACCAGCTGCTACCCCAGGCTGCTCAGCAGGCTTGTATGCACATGTGTCCACAGCCATCTTGCCTCTGACAGAGTGCCCACGCAGCAATCATTCTCAGTGGGTTTGAGAAAACTTGCTTAAACACCCCATACTGTGTCCCACTTGCACACAGGCTGCATTCCCTTCCCCTTTCACTGTCACCTGATCTACATCGGCTCAGTGACACCAGATCTTTGATTACAGGCAGCTCCACACAGACTCGCATTTCCTCTCCTGCTTATTTTAGTTCAGACCTTGTCCAATGAGAAGGTAAAACACTTGCAAATCCTGAAAACATAAACTATTCTATATAATGTAGATTCTTAGCACTTAGGTATCCATGAGTAAGGTACTCATACAGAACATGTGTCTATAGCATGTGTGAGATTCACATTGGGTTGAACAAATAGCAGGCAGTACTCTCAGCCAAATGTCATGTTTGTGTGAGACCTGTGGAGGTGCTGCTGGAGGTCTTCCTATAGACAAATTTGCAATAGTGTTCTACCATCTTCTATTTGTTGAATACTGAGCTCTCTAACATAAGAGTGGTTTATCAGAAATTAATTTCACCTGGCAGTCACAGGAATTTGAAAGCTGCTCAACACTTTTCTGTGGGCTGCAGCATGAGTAGTGTTTTGTTCAAACAAATGTCTTCACTTTGCAAAAGTTGAAAATGTATATTTGTAACCATAGCCACCATTTTGCGTTGCCTAAATTATCCCAAGTGACTGCAATTAAATTTGTCACATTCAAAGCAAATCACCTGATCTATCGAGCATGAGTCCTGCCAAAAAGCATTCATACACTGTGCCCGCAAAAACAAAAGTGCTAGTCTACAATATAACTCAATTGCTAATTATTTTTGGGACAATTGTGCCTGTTTTCAGAAAAAAATACATAAAAATATTCCACAGTGTTTTTGCTTACAATATTTTAACTATTTTGTTCCAGTGTAATTGTGTTCTTGGTGTCATGTAGCCCACCACAACGTGCAAAGAAACAGATGGCAATGAACTAGAGTACATCCAACTTGCAATTTCCTCCAATTAGCTATTTTTTATGACAGGGAACACTTCATAGAATCACTGATAACACTTATTTTTTAATGACGGAACACATTTTTACAGTTGAGGTCTGCACCACCATAGCAACGTCCCACCAGAAATTAGATAACTGGAAAACACTGAAACAGGTTTCTGGAAGAGCATATTGTGCTATTTGTTAATGCCTTTATGCAGGATGCGATTAGACATGGAACTGACAAATGCCAAGAGCATATGGCCCATTGAAGAAACACCCAGCTGCATCTAAGATTTCCTGGCCAGTGAGATACCCATTAGCAAAATTAATGTAAATAAGGACAGAGAAACATTAGTAGTTCGGAACAGCTGCAGGAAATGAAAGAATAAGATGAATGAGTGCCCTTTGTCCTTCGATGGACTGGAACTGGCATGGTGTAGGGTAATTACTGCTAGGGCAGGTCTGTGAATATATGGCTATTATGGTCCTTTGCTGTTGTCACATTATACTTTACTATATTATAGCATATTATTATTTTATTTGGTGCTGATTATGGCCGAGAGCAGCTATAAATCCAAACTTTTTAAACAAAAGAATTCAAGCTTGCTGAAGCTGACAGATTTTAGGTTAAATATTGTCAGGATACCACAACCTGTCAAAATGTCACATTATCATGACAGGCTTCCAACTGACCAATTTCTTCAGCTGTATGCCTTATACACAGATCCCAGCTGAGCAGTGAAAGGATGACAGAGGGCAAAGCGAGAATTCCGATGTCACTGTTTCATCACACACACATCCTCAGACACAGATATTAAAAACATTCAGCATGGAGCCAGAGCTACTGTAATACTGCTGGCAAGTCCTCTGTCCAGCAACGGACACTCCGAAGAAAAGCACAACACAAGTAGCCAGAAGGCTGGATAAGTATTTCTGCTACTCTGTCCTGAAGGATGCATGCTGGTAACAATGAATATAAGCTATTCTGTAAAATTTATACTCTGTTCTTTGGCTTGTTTTATTCTTGGTTTTAAATATGTCCCTTAAACCTCCTAAAACATTCAGAAGTCTTCATTAAACAAAAACCCTTTCTTTTTTGTATTGTATTTTGCATAAAAAACATGTGTTCAGAGCAAGACTTCACTGCTCCCCAAGACAGTGCAAGTTCTAGTCTGGGTTTATTCTTTCGCTTTTTGACTTCTCCATTTAAATTTAAACTAAGAAATTAAATACATAACATTTTAGTCTAGCAAGATACCATACTTGGCATCATTTTCAAAAGGAAATTACAAGCTCAGGTATGTAAATGTCTGGCTGCATTTCCTGCCTAGCAGCTCTGCTTTATGCTGTTTTATCAGAAAATATATATTTAAAATGCAAAACAAAATAGTCATACTCAGCTATTAAACTAATTTATAAATGTCAAAAAAACAGCTGATAGATTAAAAACACAGCAGTGGTATGATCTTTGTTTACCTCTCTGGAGCGAGCAGCTGGTAAATTAACAACGCTGGTGGCAACGTCAGTGGCCCTCTATCATCCATGTGAAAGTTGCTGACAGCTAAAAGGTCCTACTGGCACACACAAAATGTAAGGCTCACACACACAAACACAGACTGGATAGGCCAGGCTGTGGCACTGCAGACACAAGCTGCACGGGTCCGGTTGCAGCCAATTCCTTAATACACCCTATCATCAAACTACTATTAATCACACAGTTCCTCCCTCTAGGCCAATCAAAGGCACCAGGGTTAATTGACCAGAGCCTCTTTTAGTTGGGCCACAACCCTGTGATGACAGGCAGATATTGTCCAGTACCCCTTCATTTCACATGATGTGGCTGTCCTACCACCGCTCCGAAAGCAATTAACATGCCTTGCCCTGATATGTCCGCCATTGTCTCCACAGCAGGAATGTGTGAGTACTTCTCTGTGATAATGGTGCCCAGAAATAAACATTGCAGGGGCCAGTCAGTTCTGAGATCCTGGCGATTCAGCCTTATCCTTGATTTAGGGCTTCTCCAGCCCAATCTTTGTTTTTGGTACTACTGAGGTGTGAGCCAAGGAGGTATCTGGAGGAATAGTAAATTGCCCATCGGCAGCCACAAGAGACCCAAAATCTCCATAGAAGGAGTAGATGGGGTGACCATACTTAATGAAGGGCCACAGTAAGCTATTGACATAGACTAGACAGAAATGACTGATTGTGGTGCCTCTGCCTGCCCTCAGAAGCCATATTAAGTCAATGTCATATCATTTTCTCAGTAGAAGTTCATGTGAGAACAAAGCAGTTTCATGGACACTGGTCATAAGTTACACAGCAACACTGTTTTGCTCAGAAGTGAAATGGATAAAAAAAAATGCTGCACAAACAACACTCCTGTTAAAGAGTGTTAAAGGTCTGGGCTTGTCTCTGACCACTGATTAAACCACAGCTGACAGTAATATCAGCCTTGTTTAAAAAGTCATTCAGAGTTCTGCTGAGTGTAGGAGGCACTGACTCAGGAAGACCAAAAGTCCTGTCATATGACTCATTTTTAGTGAATAACTTCCCATTTTAAGCACCCCGGGAGCAGATAAAGATTAATTAAACTATCCACAACCAAAGTGGCTGTCTATTTCGAGTGGCAAGATTCAGAATTAGTATTTCATATTTCTACTAGCCCCAAGTTGTTCATAAAAGTGGATATATTCATAGCATTTTCTAAATGAAGTATTGCTCATATACAGGACCTGCCTTCTCAAGTATTATTTTTGTGTGCATCCCCCTCTAAAGCTTGGGTTCAAGGGCAGTTAGTGGGACAAAAAAAAACTGCTCTCTATAGATGCCAAGCAGATATTGCTCATTGAGGTGGTGGTCTGGCCAAGTCCTCCCTGTTCCTTTGGGAGGAAAAAAGAAAGCATAATCATTCACTTGTTATATTTGTCATTTAATGTGAAACACATTACTGTGTAAATGCGATTAATATATCCCACAGAAAAATGCTGTCAGCTGCAGTATAATAACTAATCAGGCGTGCATGAGCAAGATCCTATCAGCTCCTCCGTCAGACTGTTAAGTGTTATTGCTTACAGTGAGTGATAGTATCATAATTATACTCTCCCAATAGAGGCTGACTGCAGAGTATGCAACAAACATGCAGTACAATACTAATGCTGAAGTAATTCTTTTCGGACAACAAAATTTTACTAAATTTAGAAATTAAGAAAATGTGCAAAAAGCACAATTAATGCTGTTATGTGATTTGGGAGAAAGAAATGGCCCAACAATTACTGTAAGTTTTATACAAATACAATGGATGATACACACTGTATGGACAATGGTATTGGGACACCTGGCCATTACACCCACAGGAACTTTTATGGCATCCCATTCTAAATCCATAGGCATCAATATGCCCCCCATCTTGCAGCTATAACAGCTGCCATTCTTTTGGCAAGGCTTTCCACATGATTTTGGAGTGTGTCTGTGGGAATTTTTGCCCATTTATCCAGAAAAGTATTTGTGAGGTCAGACAAATACGTACCAAGACTTTCTGGACAATTCTATCCTTCCAACTTTGTGGGAGCAGTCTGCGGAAGGTCCTTTTCTGTTCCAGCATGACTGTGCCCCAGCGCACAAAGCAAGACATGGTTGGGTGAGTTTGGTGTGGGAAAAACTTGACTGGACTCACACAGAGCCCTGACCTCAACCCCATCAAACACCTTTGGGATCAACTAGAATAGAGACTGCAAGACAGGCCTTCACATCCAGCATCAGTGCTTGACCTCACAAATGTTATTCCGGATGAATGGGCAAAAATTCCGACATACTCTAAAATCTTGAGCAAACTTTTCCCAGAAGAGTGGCAGCTGTTACAGCTGCAAAGGGAGGGACTGACTCCATATTGATGCCTATGGATTTAGAATGGGATGCCATAAAAGTTCCTGTGGGTGTAATGGCCAGGTGTCCCAATACCATTGTCCATATAGTGTATGTACATAATTCACAGCGCAGCAGGTTCAGTTTTAACTTCAAAATACAAAGCAATGTCATGAAAAATAGTGCATACAAGGATATGACATAGAATGAAGGATAAGAGTACTGACTGATCCGACATGACGAACACCCAAACAATGCGATATAAAGATTTCATTATTTCATTATTCAACTACCAACAATCTCTCAGGAAAAACACTAATTCACTTATATATAAAAAAAAATAATTGAAAAAGTTTGCAAAGCATTCACACCATTCACATACATACACAGAAAACTGAGTAAATCCAAGTCACTTTAGCATGGTTCTGTATTGTGGGGGGTAAAGAAAAAAATCACAGAACATGAAAGAAAGCTACACACCTCACACATACAGCCAGGGTGGAGAGAAGTGAAGCAACAGTGCTAAGAACTGTGCCATGGTCCTATGATGCTGGACAGAGAAATTTCTCCTCAAAGGAATCAATAAAGTTCTAAGTTATCCTACAACTTCCAATTTTCATGCAAGATATTGCTTTTTGCATACATGGTTTTCACTGTATAAGGCTGTATAGACAAAAAAATGGCTTTTTTTTTTTTAAAGCAAAATATGTATAGGTGTTGACATGACTTGATCAATGTAAATTGTATTTGGTATTTCAGGTTAACCATTTGAATGTGCTATGCAGCTGCTGTGCCCTACAGAAGCAGCAACAGAGGTTAAAAGCTTCTTAGCTTTTGACTGTCAACAAGCTGACAAAATGTTGGCAAGCCACGGCCAGGCACGCGACTTATAGGTTGAAATCAGTTAGATGACATAGACTGGAGACTCTCAGACGCCACATACCAAGTATCACACGCTGCCGCCCATTAGCATTAAGGCTGCTGGTATCTAAAATTACAAATGGTGACTTGTAAAACCATATAGATCCATAACATGCCAGCCGATGAATCCTGCAATGGGGTGTTGGCATGCTTGATAATTTATAAACCATGCACCTGGCACAGACAGCTCCACACTAAATGCGGTGCTTGTGCAGGAAAAAACAAGTCAGTGTTCAGAAAAGCAGTCCCTTGCACAGCAGGGAAACAGCGAAACAGTTGCATAGGCTGCTGTTTGCAGAACAAAACAAGCACTGTGATAGTTTTATCCTGACATACTACAAATCATGCAAGCTTAATGGGAATCAAAATCTAAATGCAATAAAAATGGGGCTTAGTGCAAAGCGTGAATGAATAGAGAAAAAATAGACTACAAAAGCTCCCTCCAAACGATACATTTTCAGAGCCAAAAACCAGAACCTGAGGAAAACAAATGCTACAGAAATTGAATGACTTATGCAGATGATTGAAGTTACATTTTAATGTAACTCTTTTATCTGACGCTTTTATCCAAGGTAAATTACTGTAGAGGGAAAGGGTTAAGATTTCTGTGAGCTCCCTAGGTTATTCACATACTGTAATATCTGCAACGGTAATCACAGCAAACATGTAAATGTATAGGATCACCATAACAGTAACTTTAATCAATTTTGTTTGTGACATTTGGGCTTGTGCTAATGCAAAAAATGTAAAGCTTCCCTCTTCCTTTAAAAAAGATACAAGACAGAACACAATGACATGGACTCCAGTAAAATGCCACTTCTGTTGGACTCACCTGGACTAATTTCTTTTATAACCAAAGTCCTTAGCCTAACCACAAATTTGCCAGCGTTCTAAGACAGACGTGTCTTAGTGTAACGATACCTAATATGTTGCCCGGAATTTAAAGATTACCATCTCTACAACACCTACCACACCAGCTGGCCATTATAGGCCTGCAGTAGCATTTGGGCGGTTCCCCGAGAAAGAGTTAAACTGCGTTCTTCTCCTTGACACTGAGTGACGGGCAGATTGGTCTGCTGACAGGGAGACGGGCTTCTCAGATGTGGCTCTCTGGTTTCACGTGTGTTCAAAGGCTGAAGAGAGGAATGTCCAGCACACTCCCTCGTGATCTTTCCTTCAACACTGCAATTTCCATATCGCTTACAGGCCTTGCCATGGATTGCTGCAAATTTGCTAAGGCAAAACCCTTACGCAAATTTTGTTTCCATTGCTTAATAACATTCCGTAATGTTTTATAGACTTGCAGAATTCTATTAATAAAGAATTAGAATAAAAATGAAATATTACCCTGACAGTGTTGACAACTACAAACAGTTTATACCAGATCTCCTGTTTACACCTGGCACAGACGTGTCTCTGATCAGATTTCTCAAGAAAATTTTCATAGATCTAGTAGGGCTGAGCAGGGGTAAGTGCGTGATAATGCCTCTGAATAGTCAGATCGAGGAAACATGCAGAACTTGAAGAGCAGCTATTGTGTTTCACTGAAGATGAGTCACTAAAACCATTAACAATCCCTTGTTTCATAATAAAGTATCCGCAGAATCCATAAGCGTACCATTTAAATTGCATTTACTTGTAATCAATATCAATACAAATCTAAGAAATACTTTCATTACACTTAATTGATAACAGATAATTATTCATTATTGTTCTTAATATTAGTTCTTCCAATACTGAAACACAGGTGTCTCTTGTTTTGACAATAATCACTCTGTGTTACTCTCAGTAAAGACCAAGTGACTCACTCAATTTGCACCAAGCTTAAAGCTCTGTTCAGCCATACTTCTGGCATTGGTGGGGTGACTCTTTCAGATCAAATACCAACATATATCATGTTCTCCGTAGGTCAACATCTTTATGCCTACATTAAAAAGTAGTCCCACAAATAGATAATTTATGATCTGCGGGATAAATAAGAATCACAAAATAACTAGAATACACTATACTAATTAAATCATCCAATTAAAGTCAAAGTAAAATAGTTCAGATAAGAGAAATTACTAACTCTTGGAGCACAGCATCATATGTGTCTTTTGAAAATTATTATACAATAATACACTTCATCTTGATTTTGGCCCCTATGGTGTGACCTGAAAGTCAACAGAGACTGTAACTGCAATGAAATCAACCCTGTACAAAAGAATTATTCAGCCAGAGGCCCTAAAAAGAACATGGCTTTCACTGCAAGCTTTTAGTGCAAGACAACCACTTAAAACACAATTCCGTTTTAAACAGGATAAATGTTTAAGAGATAGTCCTATGTGGAGCAAAACAAACCTTGCAATCAATTTCCTGACTCATCAAAGTAATAATGTCAGCTGACTGTATAAGGTGAAATAGTCCTATATGCAGCTTTATTTATTATTTACAAACAGCATTACACCAGTACTCATTCAAACAAATATCAGCTTAAGTTCTCCAGCCAGTCAAAACAAACCATCATCTCACTCAGGAGAACATCTAAGGAGTCAGAGGCTCTGAACCAGGTGCTGGAGTCAGTGAGGAGCTATACATAGCTCAGGCCCTGTAGATATGTGTGTTATGCCTCTGGTTATATTCACTTACCCCAACAGTTCCAGAATTAGAATCTTAATAACAAGATTATAAGTATTTTGCTCCTCCCATCTACCTACAAAACAGAAAGTGTTGGTACGAGCTCCATTCAAACCATCATTGTTCTTACTTATTATGCGTATTTTTTCTGCAATTGTTTTGTTAGCAAGTAGGTTTAACACATAGTTTTCTGGATTATAGCAGGGGTTCCCAACGTTTTGACATCCACAAATCAGTTTACATCACACAAAAATTGTATTAGACCGGTAAACCCATAAACTGATAACACCTGCTATTCGGGGGTATGAAAATACTGAACAAACTGCGCAAACTTCGTAGATCATGGCCTTTCCTTTTTCAGTATGGGACAGCCCCATACTATACAGGATGGGTGGCAAATCTATCCCCAGTGCTCAGAGGCCTGGTGGAATATTAGCCACGGACCCGTACTGGACCACAGACTTGTATGTAGGAACCCCTAGTACCCCTCTGTACTACAGTTTGAACAACAGTTAGTGGAATTAAGTACTGTTATTGTCTGGCATAAGAGTGTTAAACAGCTATTCATTCAGAGGTCCTGAACAAAACATGATCCTTTCACTTCAATCTTTTAAGACTAATACTAATCAACTAAATGTTGATTAGTACTGAAATATTAGATGGGCTCTTGAAAATTTTCCTGTATTTGACTACTCTTTCCATCTCTTGTAAACCATTAATTCTAAATCAGTGGTGGATTTCAACAGCCATATAAATTCACATTTCAAAACATACTCAGGAGAAATAACACACTGAAGAGATCTTGGAAATGGCTACAATGACAATTCTTACATCAATGCCAGTGATTTCTCCATCACTGATGTAGTACAAAAATTGAGTTTGTGAATCACTGTGATGGCAAGACAGAGAACTAAACACACACAACACAAAAAAGAGCCCAAAACAGGTTCTGACAGACTTGCACAGAAGGATAGCCTTTGGACCCTGCACAGTAAGTTAAATTTGATTTCCTGTAAATTGTTCCTATGGTGATGCAGGCAGAATGCCTTTACAGTGACAGCAGGTTCTACAAACTCTCAAGTTCAGCTGTTCACAGTAGGCACAGTCGTGCAGCAGCAGCAACAGCAAGGTTCTTCATTCAAACATATAACACACTTTAAAACCAGGCACATTTTCCACTGCCTAGACAGATAGCACTGCTCAGTTAAAGGTAAAACTTCCTGAATAGTAAAGAATCTTCATCTTGGGTTTTTTTGGTCAAACCTTATTGTCCCCATAGGGAAATTTGGTTTGGGCATAATCACTTTACACAAAACACATTACAGAACATCTCCACAGTTCCACATGATTTAAGACTGATTAAATCATTTTAAGAGCAGGGATCATCTGATTTTAATGCATCAATGCCTGCACACACCATAAACAAGAAACACACATAATGTCTGGAAGCCACACTGCATGCCTGTGCAGAAAATTCAATGCCAAGACCTCCAAAGTCACATGGTACATGAAATGTGATGAGTGACAACAAAGTTGATGACTCTTCAGTGGGAAAAATATTGACAACTGCAAATCAGCAAAGAAAGAATGTAGATGGAAAAGAACCATGAAAGAAAAAAAAACCCAATTATAGCCAACAGACTGAGGAACAAAGCCCATACTTACGTGATTTTGCATTTTACCACCTGTTATAAAAACCATCAGCACACGACACAGAAACACTATATTTCATGTTGTGACATACCAAAGCATTTGCAGACCTACAGGAGTAATGAACCACAACTTTAAATGACACATACATAACATTTCTTTTCAGCTTAGATCTTACTACCCTTCAAACATGTTTCACAAAAGAATAAAAAAACAAAAACCGAATGATTGCAATTATTATTATGTTTTTTCAGAAGATCATAGGAATGCAGTCAGAACAGAAGCCAAACCCAGAAGTCGGCTCACCATGGTTTGAGGCTACATGTAAACATTTTAAGCTCTACTGCATGTGGACCTTTATCCTGAGATTTTTGATCCCATGAAATAAAATGAATTCTAAATAGCAAACTCTTTCTACAGTTTGTTTTAAGGAATAACTAAAAAAAATGTTTTGAAGGGCTTAGCCAATTTGGCAACAAACATTCTAAGAACAATTCATACACTAATGAATAAGGGTTTCATGTTACACAGAATTCACCGCTTGGTACAAACCTGTTTTAGGTTCATGGTTCAGTGCGATTTCATTACAGCAGGGAAAACCTGCTGTAATGAACTTAAGAAATACTTGTTTCTGTATTATAAAGATATAGATGTAAAATAAATTTTAAAAAAATCAACAATATAACATTATAACAATCATAATGAACTAAATCCTGTCTAAATCCCACATTGTCTACTACCGAGCAGTGGGGTAAGCTTCTTATAATGGGCCCCCCATGTTCATGCCTCCAATCTAGTTCCATAGCCAGAAATTAATTTTTAAGGAGAGTCCGGCAAATTTCAAGGCAGGTTCAAACTCCTTATTTACTACCTGGCTATATGCCAGGTGGAGAGCAAACAAATTTTTGGGGGGTCAAAGCCATAATTTTACTAGATGGCTACATGCCTGCCCTGACTCTTAACGGTTAAATGTTACAGATATACTATGCATCTTTGTGAAATATGCTAAAGGAACACAATATTCTCCTTAGCCTCGTCATAAAAAAATAAAAATTGAACACTGAGTAAGACAGATTTGCCAGCCAAATAAACGCTATATTGTTTGGCATTTTTTCATAATGCAATATAACATGCTTCGGTAATTTAAACCAAAGGATCAATAACCTGCTGATCCTCCCCACAAAAGGGCCCATAAACCCACCATGGGTGCCCGTGTTTCTGTTGGCCCTAGGGAGACTGCACAGGCTCCATTACCTTTAGTTCCGCTAATGCTATCGAGTAGAATTGCATATTTGCAGCTATAGTCTTAGTTTTTTTTAAACCGGTCTGAATTTCCTGGCAAAAGCATCTTAGATACCAAAGGAAAGACTATTTTGCAGAGGCTGTTTCTGCCAGACTCAGGTCTTACACACACTCAGATGATCTCATTTCAAATGAGTTAGCATACTGGATGCGTTTACACCAACATATCCGAGTTTGGTAAAATAACGTTGACAGTCTTATCAACTATTCTCTCTCCAATTCTAGTATAATTTATTTGGAAACTAAAATGTTCCCAGAGCGCTGATTATGGCTGACTGTACTCAGCATTAGCCATAAACAACTCAGTGCCACATGTACCAAATTGTTTTCCACGTTGAACATTTACTAGTGAATTTAGGTTTTGCCCATGTCAAGCACTGTATTCATTTGTTTCATTTGTACCGGACTGAAAATAATGTACTGAATAGAACACAACAAATATGTTTATCATTACACCCTACTAATGAGCCAATTAGAGATTACATATACTTATTCTTACATTAAATATTTAACAAGCGTTGTATCCAAAATAAGTGATGATAATTTACAGCTTCACGCCTTTAATAGCTCACACAGCTGAATCTGTGCCTTGCTTGTGGGTACAAAAGCAGATCCTCTCCAGACATGGCAATCTGCAGTGTTTTGGCCATCATTAGAGTTCTTTCACAAGCAGTAAGTAGTGAGAAGTATTTAAGGAAAATGAAATACCCTGCTGTATAAGCCATTTTTGAAATGCTGGATCTTTAATAGCCAAGCCTGAATGTGAAAAGCATGTGTACTCCTCCAACAGAAATAAATCAGTTTCCAAACATTTTAAAGAGTTAGTCGTATAACAATGTCCAAGCAACCACAAATGCTTTCTAACCAAAGATAATCGAGTATTATGGTTTTCTGGTAACAGCTGAAATGTGCTTTTCATCTGTTTTTTCTGAGAGTGAAACTAAGCCACAGCTCATTTTAAAGACACACAAACAACTATTTCAGAATCTGTACTTCTACAAAAGGAGTCAAAATGACTATCCCTTCAGCAGAGTACTTCACAGATCGGCATCATCAGTAAAGCGTATGCCATTAAATTCAATAAATTAGCTACAGTGTAAAGTGTGAATTAAAAACAATGTGCTTTCGATAAAACCCTAAAAAGTTGTTAAGAACTCCAGGTGCTTGCCATGTAGCTGTTGGCAGTTTAACAAACAGATTAGCCCAGTTGCTGTTCTGTGTCAACACAGCAATGAACACTGCTCAATGTCTACATGCTCAGACATCAGGTAGCAAAGCTGTGAACGCACTTTTCCGCAAAGCGATACAATCCTTGGCTCAAGCCACAAGCCAGCCATGACAGTTTAGACCCGCAGGAGTGTTGAGGGGGGGCTTCTTGTAATATTTCTAAATTGGCTTTATAAGGGTCATCTGGTGCCTTGAGAAGCTCTGTCCAATGTTCCATAAAGTACTGTGTTTTGGTTATTTATTATTTTTATAGACAAATATTACTATTTGCCCCTTTGCACAAACAGTAAACACCAGGGGATCTTTGGCTTTCTAAACAATTTATAATGTTTAGAAATAACTTTCACCCTGAAAGACATTAACATAAAGCAGGATAAAACTGCATTGCCTGTGATGACGTATGTAGCGCTATTCTGTAAAACCAGGAGATCTTAAGAGGTTGCAATGGTTTCTAGCCATGTTTCCCCACCATGAAATACCCAGCACATGAAAGAATTATTATTAGAACAACTAGTTTTCATGAGGAAGATACAGATTACTTTTAATCACTATCAGCCCTGGCAGGTATAAAAAGATTGTTTTCACAAACAAAGCTGCAAAAAAACATGCGTGGGAAACTCAGTGTTTATCACTATGTTGCAGTAAAAGAATCCTTTCTCTCAACACTCTATACGATAAAGCTGATACCTAAAATTAAGCTGTTATAGTTTCATGGTAATTCAGATTTTATATCCATTTGGCTTGAAGTACTTAATCAAATAGACAGGGTAGTTCTTGCTTCCCACACTAGTCTCCAACAAAAATGATGGCCATTTAGTGAACAAAAAGCCAAAACTTCAGTGGAATATTACAATTTATAGCTATTTAATAATATCTCTTTTACACACATCTACTGGAATTTCAATGAAACATTAACAATACATACTACACCTGCTACATTTCATGCCCATTATTATATACATATGTAATCCTGGTGTATTATATGAACAAAAAATACATTAAGAAATATATATGTTTTTGTACTTTTTTATATTTCAAAAAGCCAGCCTGTATCATGAGGCACTGGCACATACATGCCACTTCTTTCTTGCCTCTGGATGCAAGAAGGCTAAATGGTTAGCAAATGTTTGCTGTGGGTTTTCCAGACATTTACAGTAACTATCATCTGCAGCACACATTAAACACAGAAGTGTATTAAGAGGCAAGGTCGAGAGACATAACTGAGCAAGAACTGAGAAACACGAACCCAAGCAAAGCCAGAGAACTTTCTCTGTGAGCCATGGGAGCAGTGCTTGTAAGGTAAGGTTAAGCCCACAAGGACTTTACAACTCTGATCCTGTTGTTCAAGCTACAAAGGGGTTTTCCCTCCCAACCAAAAGGGAGTTGTCTGACGATCGTTACCTTTCCTATGGCATGTTTTCGTCATGACACCCCAACTCCCCAGTGCAAGATCAAAGGCAAATGAAAAATGGACTACAGTAGGTGACTTGAAGCCAGAATCTGAATGTAAGAGGCACCAGAGTACAATAGCTAGTGGTACATTTTAAACACTTTCACTTTACAACTGACAATGTGGTTGTTTAAATCAGTTAATCAAGGCAAAGCAGAACTTTACTGCCTCTATCCTACACACCACGTTCATTTTGCATGACAGGACTTTCATCGCACAGCACATTCCACTACCCAACAAATAAACAAGCAGATACATCAAAACTTAACTCCGTTAAAGAAAAATAATTTTATATAAATACATTTCAAATAAAGTTAGTCATTGTCACTGTCAAATACATCAATGAGTTAGATTTTTGGGAAATCTGTTTCACTTTCTCTCACATACGAAATAAATAAATAAATATGTAGATTCGGGGGCTTCAACCAAAACAGGCTATAAATAATTTCAGGATAAACCTAGAGATATTTCTGTATTGATATAGAAAATAATATATTTTTAAATCATTTTAAATGTGAATGGAATATATTTTTATCTTCAAATTTTAAGTTGGCAAAAAATGCACATATAATTCCAATTACTATTTGTTCATGAGTAAAGTGTTAAAAATACGCTAAAAATTACAATAAAACTTGATAAAAAAAAATCAGAAGCAGAATGAGTAAATCCTTGATGTTTTAGATTAAAAAAAAAGACAAAACTAAAATAACTTGAATCTGACCTACTCCTCTTAGCTTTAAACAATTTCAAGACCAAACTACCCTATCTATCTGATTGACGAAAAAAGCTTCACTTGGCCAGTTCATGATTATGACAGAAAATAAAACACGTCTGAGTTAATCAGAGAACCGGTGTTCTCTTAAAGGTAATGAACATAAGACAAAAATTGAAACACATACTTCTGACATTACCAACATTTCATTAAAATAAATCAAACCATATCTCATAAATTACAGGTCAAGCAAACATATTATTTCTTGTTTTAAAAATAGAAACCGTGGATGGTAATTCCATAAATGGACAACAGTCCCTTTTTGCCTTTTGGGGCATCTATATATATATATATATATAGCATTTCTGTGGAAATAATTGAAGGCAGCGGATATTGTTTCAGCTTTGCTGCTTTAATATTATGCAAAAAAATGGCTTTAGAGCAGACTACCGAAAAATCATTAAGAAACAAATATCATGGTTTGCATGGCTTAAAAATATTTAGCGTGGAGGTTGACATACTTTAGAATGAACTAAAATGATGCCTTAAATACACAATATACAATAAATACATTTGAATATTTGGAGAACATTTAAAAATACTGAATAAGCTACATTTACATTGTCCATTTTAAATGCAATAAAAATACACTAGTAATAACATTTGTGGTGTGCAATGGTCATTACCTGATAATGTTTATACTGTATTCACATCATTAATTTTAAAAATTTTTAATTACTTTTTTGGAATACTTCTTCTGGAAAATATTTCTAAGATTATATATTTTTGTTTCTGGTAATATTCTGAAACTCCAGTTTGTTTAGCTTTTAAAACAGGACACATAAAAACTTCTCATTTACAATGTCAAACCTATACTTCTGAGGACTCTACATAATATATATATTTTAAACATTACAGACAAAATCCAAAGAGGCTCTAACACTAGATGTCTAATGGCAGATATTTTTCCCACATACAAATGTGTGTAAATAGTGAGAGTTTACTCATGATACTCAATCATATTTGCAACAGTTCAAATGGAATCTAGAAGGAGGCCAAATTTATCAAATCTATCTGTTTATCACACGGAAAATGGCAACTTCTCCAATCTCACAAATTTAAACTATTGGATTCAGGGTTAAAATATAATTACAAAAGTCATATGAAGGGCATTCTTTTCATGAAAGAAATGTTTAATTTGTAACTGTATGAATATGTATTTTTAAGAAGATACAGTATCTGTTTCTTAATATTTTAGAGGCCAATAAGAGTATGAACCATCCAATAATGTGCTTCATCAAGGCCAAAGCAAAACTTGATTGCATTGGGTTGCTTAACATTTCATGCAAAGGTTACAGTAAACAATGCATTCTGATTTCATATAAGGGCTCAATATATCAAGTTCTTATTCAGGTATTAGTGTCATTATCCAAGTCATTGTTTACACTGAACCTTTATTCAGAACATAAATGCAGCTTAGCTGTAATAATTCATACTTTTTTGTTAAAAATAATTAATTGAAAGACAACTCAGTAAAACACTCACTGATTAATATTGACACTTTCAAGCAGACTTAGTTTCAGCATGTAGTTATCACTAATTTAATAAAATTACTATTTTATATTATTATAATAAAATTTGACAAGGTAGAATCTTAAAGAGAGACAAAAAGGTGTCTTTTTGCAACAAAATAACAGAGCACATCTGAATACTTTCAGTCAAGTTCGCAGTAAAGTAGTTCAGTCATGGCCTTGCACAACCTTTAACTTGACCAGAACGGAAAGTTATGAAGTTTATGAAAATATATTGTACAGTTTAATCTACCAACCTATAAAAACACTCAAACTGGTGTAATGTTTTTTCCTTAAAATGACAATCAATTTGCTGTCAAAATTGGAATTTTTCATGTCTTTTTATATAGATCAGAGACTTCATAAACAAACCCATACACAATATACCATGCCATTCAATGCCATTCAATGCTTAAAGCAGATTCACAAAAATGAATTTGCATGATCGAAAAACCTTGTTATGTATATGAACCAGTCATTTGAACCACTTGCAAATACCTTTTCCAGTAATATTTAGAGATACTCTACTCACCTTTGTGAGGGCTCACTAACAGTATTCACTCCTGGGAGCCCCCCTGGAGCTTGTCCAGGGAGTTTGTTTTGTCCGTTTTTGAGACTCTCGACATGGCCCTCAAAAATACGCTTCTCCCAAGCCGGCTTCATGATGGAAAAAATCCACGTCCACCTCTATAATGAACGGATCCAAAATGACAACTCTAAAGCACTTTCCGAGCAAGAAGCCACACAGAACCAGCCCTGAGGGAATCCCCCACTGCAATCAGACAAAGAGGAAAGAGCCAGCTTGTAGCGGGCAAGTTTGGCTAACTTTGCTCCTCAGTGCAGGACCAACAGCAGTACATGCCAAAAGCCACCCCTCCCCCCTCCACTTTCCTCTTTCCAAATTAGAAAATAAAGGGCAAGGACGCAGGAGGACCTCTTCAAAGGAGACTGCACCAGGGGCTGGAAGAACATTTAAAGGAAAGAACAGGAGGAAGAGCAAAGGACACTTGACCAATCGCAGTTGTGGGGGCCCACACACTGAGAGCAACGCTTACAGATATCCCCATTAGCAGTCTCCCTGCTGGGTCCGAGCCTGGTGGAACCTCTCAGTAGGTGTCTAAGCACTAACATCTGTATCAGTTAAAGATTATCTCCAGAAAACTGCTTCAGATTATTACAATTTTGCGGTGGCCAGTTGTCTAAAGCCGCTGTATCAGCAACAACAGACTGGAGCAATTTCATCACATACCTTGTGAGGGAATGTCAGCAAACAACAATATGCCTTCAGCTCTATAGCTGCAAATTTTTGAGTAAAAATATCCCTAAGAATTCTTACTGACCTGCTATTAATTCAAAGAAATTGATCATTATTTTTTAATTCCTCAAGAAACAAAACAGAAACTAGGCAGCTAGCCTGAATATATTTTGAACCTCTTACGGTTATCATTTACAGTTTTTTTCCATCCACTACATCAACATTCATTCAAAACTAAAACCTAAAACGCTTTTATGTTCAAAAAGCCTTTTATGTTGTCAGTCGGAAACACAATCTCTATAATAATGAGGCTACTGCTACTGCATTAATGCACCTTGAAAAATTCATCTTGCCATCTGTAGAAAAACAACAGCTATTAAGGCAACTGACAGTGTTCTCAATGTAAGTTAAGCAACAACATCAGTAGGGTTCTCTAAAAGACTGAAATCTTATTACAGAGTTAGCAACAAAATGGAAGAAATTTAGGTAAATTAACACAGTTTGGTGGGATTTTGACAAACCAAATGCAAAACACAAGCACTGCTGGGATTATCCAAAAATATAGCACATCAGAAAAAATACATGTAATAAACTAGGGCAACTAAAAAGGTCATCCTATTACACAAACAGTGTGTTCTTGAGTCCCAGAAGGAGTTTGAATTTAGTTTGCCTTTGGAATCCTTCCCATCATTTGTTATAAAACATTCCTCCAAAAATCATGCTCTACAAATTACTTAACTAAAACAGTAATAGGAGACTAATAATGACTGATAGTGACTGACTGATGAAATGGCAATAAAAAGAAATTATAATCCCAACACCCCAAGCTCCTAGGTGAAACAAAGCTCTCAATGACAATCAACAGTATTTATTTTTGGCCCATACGTAAGAGGATACCATTAATATGACACATCTCAAGCCAAAATATACAGCACAAAACAAAATGTCCTCTTTATGGCACAAACCTCACAGAACCAAAAATGCAGGTATGTGCATTCCATGTATGTTTAACTAAACTATGGTATTATTTTTGATACTGAAAATATCAATCGTAGCTCTCAGATTATTAGAGTTCTTGTAGCGATATTTTGTCTCATATAAAAGATATGTCTTTTCCTTCATGTGCTGGTTGTGTATATCAGTGCCACACCTTTCTTAATTACAATAAACCGAAAACACAAAAATAAACTCCAGCATGGCCACTGGCCACGTCATGTTGGCCAGACGCCTTTTTCTAAGTGTTAAGTTATAAAAGGCTCCCTATTCATAAGATCAGTTTTCCAGAAAATTCTTAGTACAGCTGGGAATGCCACTCAGGGCCACGGCCCCAGTCAGCCAGAAAAAAAGAGGCACTGTTCATCTTACGACAGGTTTAAGCAGGCATGTGTGAAGCCATTACCAGGATTATCATTATGATTATATTAGTTTCATTTGTTCACTGACTGTAGTTGGAATGAATAGCTGTGTTTTTTTTCTTGCCGTTTTCTTGTCAGGGTTTTTTTCTTGCAGTTTACATGTTTAACCCTGCGATGTTAACTCTATGGCCATGGTATTTATTGTCCCTTGCTTGCTGTCTTTTAGAATTCACTACAGGGTGTGATGATTTAACTAGTTTGTATGGTCTTCTCTCTGTGTCTTTGCCCTTGACACACTGTGCAGCATCACACGTGACCTCATAAAACTGGCTTAAAAAAGCCACAAGCTACCATAACACAAAATACAAATTCCACCACTGCAACATGAGTACCCACTGCATAGGACAATTCACTGCCTCTTGTGTGTTTGAATATCTGTTCAGCAGCGTATATGTTTTTTTGTGTTTATGGGGAAGAAAATCCAAATATTGCTAGACCATTTTTAATAAACAATGAAAGCTAACTTGGCAAACCAATATAAAATCTTGTGAAATTTTAGGTGTGTAAAATAGAGGTTTATGATCAACAAAAACGCATTTTGACTAGTATTACTTAAAATTATTTTCATAAATTATTTTTAATTGACATTTAAAATGCTTAGTAACATTTAAATATGAATGCATGCAAATTATTACAATTAAGACATAAAATAAACAAACATCACACTAATCAAAAATAATCTGCTCTCCGCATCAATACCCATTATATCAAAATTATGTGTACCATCAAGCTCTTTTATGGAGCCACACAAAACCTCAGAGATTGCAAATGTTCCCTCAATGGTCAGCTCATGGAACTGACAAGTTTATTGGTCCTGACACATAGGGTAGGGTCCAATACTCACACATGGCACCTGTTGGACAACAAATTAACTTGCACTCAGAGGTTTATAAACCCAGACAGATTTATGTGTAGTTTATCAAAGCAGCCTCACATGATTATAAACACATGATTGTAAATTCAGAGTAAGGGGCTGTTTTGAGATGGAGTAATAAAAAAGCAGATAGTGGATAGACAAGGCAGGTCTTGCATAAATCCAATGACTGGCTGAAAAGAGTCATCAAATTAGTACATATGGGACCTTTACATTTGGGTCTACAAGACAAAACACCAATAAATCACACAAGGGATTTCATATTTTTCAAGCTATGTCTACAAGGTATATGTGACCCTCTCACTTCCATCGACAAAAGGCCGAATAAGTATGTGACTGCCTTGCATTTGAAACTCACATACACACATATGTTCATCAATTACCTCTATAAAATAGAGTAAAAGTACGCTAGATCTTTAAAGGTGATCTTTAAATACAAAATTATGTGAACTAACATAATAATATTGATCACAAGCACCACAATGAATAACAACGATGCTGTGAAACACAAGAAGAAAAAAATATTTCCAGTGTCCTTTTATCCTTTGAGTCTAGAAGACCATCCAGTTCACAGTCAAGTAAAAAACAGTGCTCTCGAGTAATAGCTAAGAATAATAACAGGCTTCATCACCCACAAAAGCCTTGTGATACCTGCAGCTGGTGGTATTTTAATCCCCTGCAATATGTGCCACAGGCCACACACTCAGCACTACAGCCATGCACTATGCGTCACCAACCCTCTCCCCCTGCTACAAAACTGTGTTTGTTATTCATAAAATTATCTAATGAATATCATCTAAGTATTTTGGGTTTCTATACTTGATAGATCTCTTCAGCAGACAAGCATTCTTTCTAAGTAGCTAGAGAACGCCCCCAGCTGCCTGTTCCTTATCTAAGTCACACTGTTATCAGCGTTCCTCAGCCATTACTACTATTGCATTTGTTTTTAATGAGGCCCGTCGCCCCATTTTCAATTAATTCAATGACTCACAAAAGTATTTAGAGCTTTGAAGGTCAGTAACACAGGACCTTAGGAAAAAGAAACTTTCTACTGTACAATACTTCTAAGCAAAATAGCAAAATAAACTGTTTAATATATTAACGCATTTCTGAGAAAAAAAATCTAAAATATAATTTTCTGAGAAACATCAGTTAAGTACTTGCACCAGCTGAAAACCAAAACCGTATTCCAAAAATGTGAGTCAATTCATGATGCATTAAAATGACGAAACATTAAATGGCAGGTGTTAAAAGTTAGCATTTTAATGCAAGATACGTTTCTACATAAAACAACACAGTTTACCTCTTGGCAGAAACTTTCAAACCCTTCAAATGAGGCAATGACCTTCATCAAAATCAAAATAATGTTATGAAGGCTCTTCTGGAACTCTTTGATTTTGAGCTTTACTGCCACCTATTGATACAATACAAGATTTACTGGTAACGAAGGCACCATCTTTCAAACCATTTATTACAATGATTTCCAACCATAAAAGTCCAGTCTTGCTGTAAACAATTAATAAAAATCCATTAGAAGAGTTGTAAAAAATAGTTTCTAATCTTATTTGGATAGACTTTATAAAGAATATTTTAACATCTAGAACGACAAAAATAACAAATAAGTATATTTGCCATAACCAAACAAAATATTATATCCTGTTAGCCCAAATAACTGGAACTGCCATAGTACAGTATACATCTTTTCCATTGTTCACCTACTAACTCGTTTGTGGAATTACATGAACGTTTAATATCACTGTATTCTGTGGGAAGTAAACTACCCATAGTTTAATGTTCTGTGTTGTGCATGTTTCCTCCAACAGTACAAAGGCATGCAGTTAGACTAAATGTTGTCTCAAAATTGCCTGTTTGGTGTGAGTGTGTGCCCTGCAATGGACTGGCATCCCATTCAAGGTGCATCCCAGCCTTGTGCCCTTTGCTGCCTAAGCCAGAATATATGGTTAGAAAGTAGATAGATGGATGGATGGATGATCTTTCCCATAATTCTTTTTCTTCTGTGCATGTTTGGCTGTTTTGTAAAAACAAAGGTGCATACTGACACCTGGTGTACTGAAATATAGAGCAATACCCAAATCTTTTCTTCCATACCTGTCATATTTGCTAGGGCATTTCAGGCAATCCCACCGACCTACACTCCTATACCGAATCCTCACAAATAAGCCACATCAGGGCTACAGATTTTAACTGTTCATCTACAGCACAGGCAATTATGTTCTAATCCATTCTAATACATGCTGGAAATTTCACATCAATTCCCATACATATTCATATATATCCTTCACTACAACTAGACAACTGGAAACCTGGAGTTCAGTTTATGCTGGAATATAGATAGCACAGAGGATCACCCAAGGAACCTAAACCACATCTGTCCATTGCAAGAATAATACACTAAAATTCTAACATGCATATACACCACCTATTTCCTGTTGTTTGTTAAATTGTCTCGTTAGAAAAACGATTCACCAAAGCTGTCGTTATGTGCGGGTCCTTCTTCATTTAAACCATACAGCACTTCGGCTACTGAGGGGCAAACGGCTTAAGATTTGACTTAAGTTGCGGTTTTTAGATGCGACTGTGATGTCGAGCTAAGCAGATATTTTGTAAGAAAGGATAAAAAAACCTGTATTAGATTTTATTGGTTTTATGAGGAGAAAAAAAAGCGAGTTACCATGTTACACTGTGAATTACGTTCATTGGAGTTCGTAATGATGCCGAACATATAAAAATTGTCATTATGCTATATCTTGATAAGAAATACGACTGAATACTGGCAGGCGATACTTGAATGTTACTCGATGTACTGATGACATCATGTGTTTAACAAATAGTCCAAATGAACGGCAACATGGCTAATTATCTGAAATAGCTACTTTCTGTGGTAATTATAGAAATGCTCCCATGTTATAAATTGTGGTAAATACGTTATAATAAAGAGTGAATTTTTAGTTAAAGGGTGCGTGTACGCTGATTTTGAGCACAGATGTTTTTGGGTAAGTTTTTAATCGGTAGTTCACTAATATTCCCCTACACTTTTACAATTATTAAGTAATGAACTGCAAGCAGAGGAGCTCTAACTCTATACCACAATTCCAGCAATATTCATCAACACTGAAACATTTCTTGTGTAATGGGGGGTGAATGATCCCTATGGATGCGCCCGTACCCTCAAACACTAGGGCTTCTCACGTTTCAGGCATCTTGCTACTTTAGACACAACGTTTTCCTACCTGATGGGACCGAATGCCATTTTATTTCGTCGTCTTGGACGAGACTGGCTTAAATCACCTCCATTTAACGATACGGAGATGTGAATAAGCTCAAACGCAGCGGCCGGCACGCGCTGTTCCCGCCATCTGCTGCGCAAGTAGTTCCGGTGGGTTTCTTACCACCGGAGCGGATGACCATAGACGCGGACGCACGGAGAACGTATGCGTACGTTTGTATACATACGCACGAGGAATAGGTAAGACGCCTTATGATTAGTATTCACTTAGGGGTTACTCTATTCAGTTAAAGCATCCTGCTTCAAATGCAGTATAAGTTTTGAGTGCATACACATTATCAGATGAATTAGAAAACATCGCACGTAAACAAACAATCAGCTCTTTTCAAGTGGAGTTTGTTTTTATTCTAACATAAGAAAAAACAACGAACGAGAAAATGCTGCGCTATAACCAGTTATGTTCTTGTTACCTAAAACTGCAAAGAGCAGAGAGTAAAATACAAAACAAGAAAATAGAAACATCAGCAAAACAGACACAAACCAGGAAATGCAAGATTACACTAGAAGGTAATTATGTATAAGAAATGAATAAAAAAAAAAGGGCAGTGGGCAATTAATTTAAAACCACAAATCAAATCTGAACATGCATGCCAGTTTAAAATGTTGGCGACAGCTACAGCTTTTAGGGAGGTCAGAAGGAAATGAAAAGCATATCGGGGGAGACTTCTCCCCCCAGCTTATGTGGCGTGCCGAGTTCAAACACACCAGTCACACGGTACTGGGCTAGGTCAGTTACCCAGATAGTGTCCTCTAAGAATACTTCGGGTTATTACTGGCTTGTTTTAGGTAAGGCCTCTTCCATCCATTGCAAAGACTAATTCAGGAAATGGCATGGGGTGCTTAGCCTCTAGAACAAAGTCTACAGCCTGTTCTATTTCTGTTCTGCACTGAAACACCGAGAACATTCAAAACAGCAAGATATACAATTCCATATATATATAAAAAGATAAACAAAAAAGAATGTTGGGCGTAAATATGAAGTGAACATACAAATTCTTCGTTTAACAGACTGCTGTGTTCAATTACGTAGGCAATTCTTAGGTACAAATTTACCACCTGGTATTTAAATCGACCTACCACCACTGCTCTGTGGTTTAGGATTTATCCAGTTTTTTTTTCCTTCAGCTGAGTACTGAAAGAAAACAATTACTGAAGATGTATAGAGGGAGTGTGCCAGATAGCTCAAACAGTAGTACAGAAAGCCGGAAAGCTGGTAACAGTGCATGCAAGATGGGGGGGGGGTCTCCTGCTCATCCATGCGTGGTGTCATCCTCCACGAAGTCTTTAGCCTGCTCCGCTGATATCACATCAATGTGACTCACCTGCAAAGCAGCAAATCCGGCATGAATACATCTCACATGTGCACGCTTACACTCAGAATCACGGCCAAAACGTTCAATTTTATCCACTGCTGACCTTGTTCCGGAATTTCACCCCGTAGAACTTGTCCGCCGACTCCAGAAGCTCAGGCCTGAAGGTCGTCGTGATGAACTGCGCATGTCCAGCCAGCTCCACAATCATATCTGACGAAATAAAAGAAAAACCAGAGTCAAATGTCAAAGAAAATGCATTATGCTGCAAATTTTAATGCACACCGCCCAATAGTAGCCAATAAGCAAATCGGTGCACTTCCATTAGCTCCATCGGGTCTGACAGCCGACAGGGCCGACTAATGGAGATAACGGCAGAGTAAATTACCAGACACGGCCTTCCTGTGCTGAGCATCCAGGGCCTGGTCGATTTCGTCAAACAGGTAGAAGGGGGCCGGGTCACACTTCTGAATGGCGAAGATGAGGGCGAGCGCCACCAGGGATTTCTGTCCTCCGGACAGCTGCTGCATCTCTCGCATCTCACCTTGCTTCCCCGTGAAGGACACCTGCAGCACAGGCCGCGGGACAAAACGCCAGCCGTTCATCGCGATTCCAGATTCCTCCACACTGAGTTTCTCAGTAAGGCTCGGTATAGAGGGATAAGTGGAAAGATGTACTGTTCTCAGACAATGGGTCTGACTCATTTTTATGAGCCAACAAAAAGCACAACAAAGTGCAGATGGAGACTGTAAGTGAGAAATCTGGAGGCCGACTTTTCAGATACACGAAAAGAAATGTATCCAAGAGACAAAATGACAGACTTAACTACGCACGAACAACTGTACAATTTCAAAGAAAGTTCGAAATCTGGGGCTCGTCTTACCCTAATTCCCACTCCAGTGAACTGGTCGACAGAGGGAACGCTGCTCTGGGATCCCGAACCCCTCTCGCTCTCCGCACCGCCCTCCCCCTCATCTTGTGATTGGTTCCCCTCGGCATCCCCTTTCTTCATCACCAGGGTAGCCTTGCCCCCAGGTACAAGCTTCTGAAAGACCTCACTGAAGTTCTTTGACACCTGGGTTTCGGGGAGGGGGAGGAGCCAAGAATGTTAATACATACAAAACACTGACTTGAGGTCCAGTCGCTGGGTTGAGTGTTATTACTGCACTCCTCACTGAAAGATGCCACTCGCCTGTTTGAAGGTCAGCTGTATGGCTTCATACTTCCGTAGCTCTAGAACGTTCATCAGCTCCATGATGGACTTGTAGCCTCTGTCCAGCTCATCCTGCCTCTTGATCAGCTTCTCTTTTTGCTCTGAGAAGTTCACAAACTGGTCCAGGGCCTTCTTGTTCACGTGGCTGTACTTCTTCAGCTCCGTATTGCACTGCTCCAGCTTTCGGAACAGCTGAAATGACACAAGTGGCCCACAGGAGGCGTGAGCGAGCGCAGTGCGCGTCTTGTCCACACACAGTGCTGGCATGGGCTTTCCGGGAAGCTGTCCCGAGAGGCTCGGAGAAGAGCGCACCCCTCACCTGTTTGAGCGTGAGCGTCTGGTACTTCTCAAAGGCCTCCTGTGGCAGTGAGCCCAGCTCCCGGATCTTCTTCATGCACTCCTCCTTCTTCTTGAGCAACATGCCCTGCCGGTTGGTCATCTTCTCCAGCTCCTTGGTGTCGTGGTTAATGGCGTCGTTCTGCTCCTTCTCGATGTTCTTCCAGCGATCCATGCTCTTCATATGATCTTTGACCTCAATTTCCATCTTGTCAATGAGTCCATCCAGATCTGTGGACCAGGGGGTTACAGCATGTTTAAGCCACATTAAAAACTACCCTGACCTGAATAAAAAAAGGCAAGAAGTCACATTTAATCTCATCCCTAACCTTCACTGATACAGTCTAGCATAATGCTAATTTTTGCGCTTAAAATAAAGCACCTTCTGAACGCGCCATGGTGTCCTTAATGCGTTTGTTGATCCCGTCCAGCTCCGACGTAGTGGCAGTGAGAACTGTCCCTCCCTCAGTCTCCCTGAGCTCATTCAGCTCCTGCGTGGAGGAAAGGTTGGAGGTCACAGGTCACGCGTCTTTAAGAAATGCGACGTCGGCATCCTCCGCCGACGCAACCCACCTGTTCCACTTGGTCCAAACGCTTCCTGAGGTTCTCGTTCAGGTACGTCTCCACCCTGGTCATGATCCCCTCTAGTTTGATTCTCTCGTTCAGCAACTGCCTGTTGTCCTACATCGGCAAAATAATAAAAACTTTAGTCACATTTCACTGTATTTCCTGTAAATACGTAAGCGTTTGGTAAACAAGCAGTATTAAGCGTGTTGATGTATAGATACGTCTCCAGCAGGCGGAGAAGCCCATGGACACACCGCACAGCCGTGCTACAGCCCTGAATGCTGAAACTTCAACTGAGTCACCACAGCCTGATCCAGGGGCGCAATAAAATAAAGATTAAGAATAATAAAAACGAAGGTAGCGTACTTGCTGCAGCTGCCGGATCTCATCGTTGAGGTCATCCACCCGCCGCTGGTCCTCCAAACTGAGCTGAGCCAGCAGATCTGTCCCCAGCTCCGCTTTCAGGGATTCGCGTGTCGACTCCATGGCATGAAGGCTCGCCTCCAGGCTCTGCAAGCTCCGTTGCTGGGTGGGGGATGGAAAGTATCCACACGTTACAGTGAGTGATTAGCCAAAGCACTGCCATGAAATGCACTTACAATAGGACTGCACAGCATCAGTACTCCAAAAGCATTGCATCACTTTTATACCATTAGATAATCCAAATGTCAGCGTCGCTACCGAGCATGCTCAGACGTCGCCCTATAAAGACGGGCCGAAGCCGTCATGTGACCCTGTACAGCGAATGGCCCGTCACCTTGGGCATGAAGGTTTTCTCAGACTGCTGCCTCTTCTCCTTCAGCATCTTCATCTCGGACAGGATACTGTCCCGCGAGGCCTTGAACTTCCTCTGCTGGGTCTCGATCTGTTGCATCTGGTTCATCAGCTGATCGATCTCGTTGTTGATGCGTGTAGGTCGCTAAGGAATGCGACGCCATATCCTGGAGGAGCGACTACCATGTGACACACTAGGGGGCGCTATGAGGTTACTATAATCTCCCAGCCCCTCATCCTTTCAGGTTAATATCCATGGGCTTAACCCTGGTTCCCATGAGTCAGATGTCCTCTAGGTCTGCTGTGACCAATCCGACTGATGTACACACACACACACACACACACACACACACACACACACACACACACACACACACACACACACACACACACACAGTGCACCAAAGGACACGACGCAGGGTGTCCAATCAATCATCTGCTAATGGATGATGGTGCCGATGACTCACACGACAGGCTTTCTGACATCTGCTAATCTGCCATGCACGCTCCCGATCTGCTCAAGAAACAAATGCTGCCTTAAATCCCTTGGCCTCCCCGTCACAAACAAACACCATCGCAAAGTGAAGTCGTGACAGTCCCACACCCTGTCCCCCCCCCACCCCGTAAGAAAGCGCTTGGGAAAGATATGTTCGATGTTGCGTCGCAAGTTCTCGTTCAGCTTGGCCTCCAGTTCGCCCAGCTCCTCCTCAGCCTTCCTCATGTCCTTCTGCAGCTCCAGTCGGGACTTCCTGGTATCGTAGTACCCCCCTGTGAGAGCCCCCCGATGGCTCACCTGGTCACCTGCATAGAAACCAGTCACATGACACGCGTGCATGAGCAACAGGAGTCCACTTTCTCCAGCAGTATGCCAGCCTTTCGCAGAAGCACACTGAGTGAGATGTGATCCTGTCTTAAAGCTCTGGATGGATGCTATGTATCTATGTAGCTACCCTTGCATTTTACGTAACTGGTCATATTTTGCGATGACCTCTGTTAAGACCCACCTTCCAGCGTGATGCAGTCCATGGTGAAAGCCCTGGCCAGCTGAGTGGAAACCTCCATGCTGCGGCAAATCAGGGTTTTCCCAAAAACATGCTTAAACGCCTTGTCAAATTTGGGATTGTACCGCAACTTGCTGATCATCGGGATTGCATCCTGGAAACATAAATAAGGCCAACATGATGAGTCATTCTTTAATGACGTCGCAAATCCAATACAAGACCGGATTAACCTCAAATACCAAAGACGTGTGGTTGAATCACAGCCGCTGGAGGTTATTGGAATTTAAAGCTCTGCAATAAGCACATGCAGTCTGCTGCCAGGTTACGGCGTACCAGCAACCAATGAGGACGAAGTGCTGCTGGTGCCATGAAGAGGTCATTAAAAGTGTCGTGGTTTTAAGAGCTGTGATAATGCAGAGGTGAGAACAACCCAAATAGATTTTGTGTCTTAACTCCTGAAAACTTCTTGGGACACAAAAACCAGTAGCGTGTCCAAGGTCCAACACACTACCCACTGAATCACGAAAACAGAGCGGAGCTGAATCTGCAGTAAACACTGAGGCGCGGCGCTTACGTTGGTCTCTGGGTAGGCCGTGTCCCTGACGTCCAGCTTGCTGAGAGGAAGGAAGGTCACTTCCCCAGGGAGATTCATTTTGTTAAACTCCATCAGGATCTTGGTGCTGACCTCATCAGTTTCCACAATGTGGTAAAACAGCCTAAGGGAAATAAAATATAGGTTCAATACCCACACTGCATTCATTAATTATGATGGAAAAAAATGTACAGCTAGTCTTCACACTGGGTGTGGGGTGAGGGCGGACCGTGAGGGCAGGCCTGCTCACCTGGTGCCGGCAGTCACTTCGACACAAGTGTAGAAAGCAGGCTCACACTCAAAATTGTTCATCACGATGCCATGGTAACCGTTAATGACGTGCTGGTTGATGCCCTTCCTACGGAAGTGCTCCAGCACCTTGTTAATGCTGTCGATGCCGTTCAGAATGGCCTGCCGAGAGGGAAAACGACTCATTCACGCTTATGCAAACGGCAGTCATCATCAGCAGCGCCCCCACGAGGCGGCAGGAAGAACTGCGCCGACCTTTCCCGTTGCCGCCCGCAGAAGCTGTTGCTTCTTCTCCAAGTCCTCCCTCTTAGCTGCCAAGGCCTGCTGCTCCGCATTCTCCTCCCTCCACAGGTAGCTGTGGGGGGTTCGACAAAGCAGGGCTCAGAAAACCGCACCCCCCCGGGTTTTAATCCACGATGCCCCACCGTCACATCGGTTTACATGCAATCCGTCATTTGTAGTACCTTCGTCACAGATACCACAGGCTGCTGGAAAAAGCAGTCACACAGCCACCCGGGGGCTCGTTTTGCGTATAACATGATCTATTCTGGCGTGGTCCTACACGGCACACATTAGATGTCATGACACCGCAACAATGCGGCATAAATACAGTCTGATAATACAAAAAAAGAAAAACACCCTCCCACAAACTGGAAAAACAAAAACATGCACAGCCTTTAAGAAAATGTCTTACTTTCTCTCACTCTGAAGCTCATCCTTTTTGTTCTTCACCTCGTAATACTTCCTGTCCAGTTCTTCAACACGAGTCTTCACCTCGTTCAAATCCTGATCCAGTTTCTGAAAGACGCGAAAGTATAAAGGTCACGACACGCGTGAGAGTGACCGCCGGTGGGTCGAAGGTCGGGTGCTGCAAGGGTTAGGTCGAGTCTGTAGATGGCTCTGTACGGAGGACGTTTCGTACAGTGTACTGCTCCAGGTTCCTCTCCTTGTTGGCCTCAGTGTCCTCCAGGTCCTTGTGGATGGCGGCTATCTGCCGTTTCTTGTCATTGATGGCCTGGTCCAGAGACTTCAGCTCCTTCTTGATCCACTTGTCCCTCTCCTCCTTGGAGGTGAACTGACTGCCACGGCCCTGCTTGGCGTACAGGTCCGTCCTTTCCTGTGTGGCCTGGGCCAACCTGTCGAGATAAAAGGAAGAGATTTAGTCTGTCCTCTGTCTTTATGTCCCAAACACACACCCATCAGGAACAATGAATGTTAATACAAAGGTACTGGAAACACACTGGATCAAGCAATATCAAACAAGCCCATCACAAGCGGTCAACAGCCGGCATAAGAAACATGAAAGCAGAAATGTCTTGCCCACACTTCCTAAAAGTCCTGTTTTTTCGTGAATTCCTAACAAACACGAATCTGAAAATACCCAGCGATGTGCTGGCTCAGCGCGCAGCTGCATCACACCGACCTGGCGATGCCTCTCTCCTCCCGCTCTTTCACCGTGTTGAACTTGGGCTCCGTTTCCTGCAGCTCCTTCTGTTTCTCCTCTATCTTCTCCAGCAGCTTCTGACGCTCCTTGAGCAGTCGTTTCTAATCAAATGAAAACGACACGGCTTCACAACACTGGTCCTGCTGGGCTTCAGTAGTAGGTCCTAGAAATCATAATGGAAGAAACCGCCAGCAAGCGGCCAACTCGGATGAACCCGGGCAGCGAGAGGTCAGCCGAGAAGCAGAAATATTCAGCCGTGCTGAAAATCTGGAAGTATCGCTCCCCGCCAGAACCAAGGGCGATAAGACAAAGAGGAGCTGCGACAGGCCGGCCATCGAGCGTGGCGACCCGGCATAAACTCCCAGCTCCACAATAAAAACTGAGGCAGAAGCCCCACAGTCATATGGGCGCCTTCCCAGCATCCCCGGCGGCCTGCCAGAGCAGTCAGGTGGCTGGCATCCAGGCCTCGCCAGCCCCCAATAACCCCACGCAAACTCAGCCTCGCCGGCCTCCCCTAACACGGCTCCCCGGAAATAAATAAATAAGACGGGACAAATAAGCGGCAAGCGGCCATGTGGCTCTGAAGGAGCGCTGCCATCCCAGCGCTCTTGATCCGGCGCCTGAGCCGCGATGACGCAGGCAGAGGCTTCCGCACCCTCTGTTCGCTGTTGCCCGCCAGCTCGTCCTGCAGGTCTTTGGCCTTCAGCTCCAGTTTGGTCCGCTGCTTGATCTGCTCCTGCCTCTCCGCACTCAGCTGCTCCTTCTCCTCCTTCATGGCGGAGATCTTGGACTTCAGCTCCCGGACCAAACGTTCCGTCTCCTTTTGGGGGGAGGGGGAGTAAAATAAAAGTGGTGGCATGTTTCCAGATAGGAAGTGAAATGCAAGGGCGGCCACAGCGATCAGCAGGAAATGCAGAAACACCATGCAGCTTTTTGGAATCCCAAAGAAGGCCCCGCCCCCCCTCCCCCTCCCCCTCTGTTCATATCAGTCCATGAAAAAGCTTCAGCCTGGAAGGGAGGGCGTAAGATTCTGACACGCCTGAACGCACGCCTTTAAGACGTTACTGGTGAATCCCCTAACCTCTCCCGTGCCGAGACGGGCGAGGAGGCAGCCCTTTACCTCTACTTTGTCCCGGGCATCCTGCTGGGCATCACGCAGCTGCCTCGATTTGTCCCCACAGGTCTCCCTCTTGGTGGACAGCTGCACAACACAAAGAACCAACACATCACGGGCAGAAACGACGCACGCGGTTAGCCACCGAATGAACGGGCAGAGAAATCGCTGGTCCCGCGCCGATGCCCTGCGTCGGCCAGGCGCACCTCATCCAGCTTGGCGCGGGTCTCGTTCAGCTCCTGGTTATAGATGGTGTACTCCAGGGCCCTCCGCATCTTGTCCCATTTCTGGTACTGAGCCAGCTCCTCCTTCTCATCCTCCAGAGTATGCAGACGCTCCTCGATATACTTCAGCAACTCATTGATTTTCTCCCTTTTCCCCTCTGTTGGGTAAATACCAAAAACAATTATAATGCACAGTCGTCGAAACGCACTGAAGCAGTTTAACAGAACCAAGATGACTTGTCTTCCCCATCTCCAGTTATTAATCGTGACCAATAATCAGGTACAAAGACGAATATTCTCCTGGCCCACAGCTTCAGCCTCTTTGCCCTCTGTCGTCATGCCCCTCCAGTACAGGTTTACCTGTCTCCTTCATGAGGGAGATGCTCTCCTCTTTGCGTTCATCGTACACTCGGGTCCCTGCTACCTCCCGCAGCAGCTTCAGACGCTGAGAGTCTGGGGCTGTCGCCATTTGGTTGATCTGAAGTCAACAACAAGTATTTTCCTGACTGCAGCAGCGCATGCGAGAAACTCCTGAGCTTCTAAGAAGGGCGCCAATAGATTTCTGCTTTTAGCAAATTAACGTGCTTATATCTGTTAAACAAAATGCAAACTAAAAAGCATGCATGAACACTGACGTGCCAGCGTAACAATAAGGAGAGAAAAAAAAAAAAAATAATCAAAAAGCACTGGTCCGTTACCTTTCCTTGTTTCACGATGTAATACGGATTACTGCGAGAAAAGCCGGCACTTTCCAAGAGATTCATGACATCGTTTTTCCTAAAACACAGACAATTCCGATCTCTTTGGTACTTGTTCCCACACCAAAAACAATCTTGCTTGTCATTGTGCTCCTACTTTATTGTGACTTTTTTTTGGCTCCGAGGCACTGACGTCATCTGAAGTTTACACCTGAATTATGCTCTCACGGCTTGACATTACAAGTAGGTCAAGGCAATTTTGTATGGTCATAAACAAAACACCTCTACATGGAGAAAGCAGTACTCACGTCACCATTTTCTTATCCAGGAAGTACTGGTCCTTTTTGGCTCCAATTACACGACGCAGTGACACTTCTTCTTTGTCGATCTACAAGGAAATGCAGCGCTTGACAATTCAACTAAGACACACTGTCAACAATGCAGATCTCTACTTAACACATGGGAAAACATAAATCATTCAAAGTAATAGCAAGAAGAATAGAATAGAGACACTTAATTTATTCCCACAGGAAAAGTGGGTGATTTTCACACACTATACCTTACGCTCCAAGAGACACACAAGGATATTCATGCGTCATATAAAAAAATTAATAAATACAGGTTAGCACAAGGCTTGGGCTCAGAGTGCAGGGTCAGCTAGCAACCAGTGTCCCAGGAACACCTGGGCTAAGGGCTTTGCTCTTTGCTCTGTAAGGATTACTCTGCTAGCCGTTAAATCTGAATTAATGACTTTACAGACACAGGCACCAAATGATCAAAATCGTATTAGAACCGCTTTAAATTTACGCTGGGGGGCTTACCGGCAACCTGTTGTCCGAGTTGTCGAATATGATTTCCACGAAAGCGGAAATGACACGAGGGCCAGTCCCTTCCTGAAACAAGGAGAGCAAGTGGTGAATTGCACACGAGGGAAGTGCAGGTGAGCGAGTAAATAAATGGAAGACGAAGAATGCACGGCACTCACGTGCAGCAGAGCGAGCCTCTGCTCTGGACGAAGGTGGCTGAACTCGTCACTGAGCACAAACTGGATGGCTGTACGGGGACACAGAGTGTTAGTCGAGCAGCAATACATTACACACATGGTAACTGCATTATACCTCTGTTAACAGCCCAGTTAAATATCCAGTTTACTATTCATACATGTGCGCCAAAACATAAAATTTATATCACTTGCACATTGTCACTAGTGATTGACCATTACACATAACACCTTCTATCCAGCCTTATCCAAAACTGGCAACCCAGATTAGAGTACCGGAGTCCTTCACAGCAGAACTCTGTAAATCGGATAAGGATTACTTACCATAGAAAAAGTTACTTTTCCCAGATCCATTTCGCCCCACTACAAACAGGAAGAAAAAGACAGCAGAGAATGAGATTCACAGCCCAATGAGGTTGAGGGACCCCCAATGTGACATCACATAAACTCACCAATGACATTGTGCTTCGGGCTAAATGGATCGACAACAGTTTGATCCCTGTAACTTCGAAATCCTTGAATAATGACCTAAAAAGACAGAAGTAATTCAGATAAGTTAGGCATCTATATGATAAACTAAAATGAAGTATATAATAAAAAATGTTTTTTAGCCAGTACTAATTAGTGGTGCTATTATAATTTAAAGGCAACAGATAGATTAATACATGTACTTTGTTACACAAAGAAGGTGAAACATTTTCTAACAGTAACATTATTACCTTATTTACCAATTAAACAATCGGCAGTCATCTTATCACAAAAAAGAAATTTATTTAAATTTCACCAGAACTATACCACAAGTTCACGTTACGCACTTTGCAGTTGTAACAATGTTTAAGAACCTTGTAAAGCATATAAACTCTCTCAAAGATGTCACAGTGCAGCATTAACGAACAGCTATCAATATTGCTCAAGTAGAGAATGGCTGTTCATTCGCATAATTAGTTACCACTGTGGAAATGGAACAGGACTACCAAGAAATACCTACATCATAAGGCTTATTTGCCAATTATGGTCAATTTTAAAAGACTGAGGCGTTAATGTGGTAATAACTTAGTAGCTCCTGGATACCTGGCCGGACGCTTATTCAAGCGCTCAGCTCACGTCACATTGCTACGATCTGCGCTAACGCGAAATAGCAATTAGCAATTTTTGTTCTTGCGACGTCTAAATACTGTTATGCATTGTCTCTGTAAGAGATTTAGCTGCATGCAATTCTTCGTCGTGCAGTTAAACGCAATAACGTAGTTTTAAGCAGAACGTCGAATTTGACTAGTAGCTAACTAGCAAAAGTTAGCTTAGCTAGCTTACCTGTTTAATGTACATGGCTGGGTTTGCACTATTTTCCCTCAGATCAAATCACCCACAAAACGGAACACGCCCGCCTCCTCCTCCACAAAAGGAAGGGCTGCTTCAAAAAAAGTTTAATTATGTCAAATTGAAATTTGAAAACCCCAAAACTACTAATTGTTCAGATTGCCTACACAAAACAGATAACAAGTAAAATGGCGACGGGGGCGGGGCCAAGGAGTGAACCGTGCAAGAGACAAAAATAGGGGGAAACTACATCTAAACCTCTTTGTATATTTATAGTTGCGTGGACGAACATTCCTTTGTCTAAATAATTTCACAATAATTTCAAATAAAATTTAGACACACTAGTACAATGCGGTGATATTATGGGGAATTCGAAAATATATTTTCTTTACTCTACAGTCACCCCTAGTTTTTCACTTGGTATCTACCAAGGATAAGACCTTAGGCGCGAAAGCGGTATAGTATGATACCGACCCGCCAGTAAATTTGAAGTAGGTTGGGATATATGATTAGAACTGTTAAGAGAACATAAATACGTAAAATTCCGCCCGATACAGTAAAACATGAATTTTCTTTCGGTGGCTTAATTCGTTGACTTTTTACAGAATTAAATGAAAGAATGTAGTACTTTTATTTAATGTTAAGGTATTTGGTAAAGTTGGAACACGTTATGGATAGTTCTGCCCATCCGCTTCACAGGGCGCTTTCTTGGAGCACTTTTAGCCACCGGCTCAGAAGCGCTGCCCGTTTATCCCTCCAACCTGCGCCGACACTCCGACGCCTCCTCCTGGCGCGCCACTCCCCGACATATCTTGTTCGGAAGCATCTCATCTCTGCTATAGTGAAAGTCCGGTCTTGTCTGTCCTGTAACTGTACATATACTACTCTCTAATTTATTGTTTTAAAGTTTTCCTAGTATATATTTCATTCATATTCCGTAAAATTCTATTTTTCAGCATTATTTGTGCTCTTTTTTAACCCCGTTATATTCTGTGATGTTTGCAGTGGGCAGTTGTACTTTCATTCGTGTTTGCACTGTCCCGTTAACTGTAGTCTCTCGTTTCACTGCACCGAACCACTGCCAATTGCTGGCAATGAAGAGCTCTGAGTGCACTTTTTATATTTGTTTGGACTGCATGTATTTGATTGTACAGTCTTGGTAGCTTTTCTTTAAATGCAGGTCTGTGTACAATAATCTTCCTCTGGGATCAATGAAGTTAATCTAATCTAACAATACGTGTGATTACTGCTGCGCGCTCCCAGCCCTAGGGGCGTGAGGCGCCAGCAGCCACCGCACCGCCCCTGTTGCAGCGTGACTCAATGTTCTCGATGAAGATGATGGAGACACCGTCTGTGCGTAGCGGGGAAGGAACGCTGCCGGCGTGGGAATGTCTGTGAACCACCTCCAAATATTTATCACCAGAGTCAGGCGGATTAGGGCTTTTGCGCCCCAACCTTTGCCTGCAACAGCATTCATCACTACATTGGCTACCCGTTAGCTCAGAATTATTTATTTCCCTCTAATGAATCCTCAGTGGCAACGGCCATTTTTTTGTGGCCCGTTTCCTATATTCCTATATTCTTCCTGTTTATCAATTGCATGTCACAAATAGTACTGCAGACCCCATTGTTCCTCCTGAAAACGTAATTGACATGATTTCATTTGATTAGTTTACTTTATGGCGTAGTTTACGTAACATATTAGTAAAGTGTAAGTACATTTTCTTACTATGCCGTAATTTTTCTTAATATGACGTCATACTTAAAAAAATCCGATGATCTAATAAGATGCAAATCTCATGTACATGTAACTGATTTAAATTATGTACGTTTGTGTATGGTTAATGTATTGTGTCCCTGTAGTGTAAAAGCAAACAAAGTCGTTGTCACATTGTGCAAGAATGTTTTATTAACCTTTTCACAGAATTTGTAAAAAACAAGAATAATAAATTAAAAAAATCATTTCCACACTCTGTGAATAGGTAATAGGAACTTCAAGGTAAGGCAGCTATTGCTATAATTATATAATCCTGTTTACTACACATATATCAAAGGCAACAGCATCAGTGTGTATGGATTTCAAGACCCACCAGATTTGCCTTGTCCTCAGTCCTTTCAAAATACTTTCTCATCATTTTGTTCTCTCTCTTTCAAGCAAACCAGCTTCATCATTTCAATGACTTGTACAACGGCTGAACATTTTTGTTTTTCAAGTATTCGGAGACAAGTAGGAGGCCAAGCAGCAACATTAAGGAAGTGCAGTTATTGGACTCAACTTAAACTGGTGAACTGGTGTTTGGAGGGGTATAGGTGCCAGGAAGGCCCCGGGGAGCGTAAACACAGAGGGTTCATAGTTTTTGTTAAAGGTGAAGTCCTTTGATAAGAATGAGACAGTTTCTTGACTGCAGGGGGCAGCAGAGGTTGGAGACGCGGTGGAAAACACTTCAGATTCAAACTGGAGCAGCTGGCCCATGAAGCCAAAGTTGGGGGAGATGAGCGCTCGCCGTTGCTTGATGAAGTCGAACGCCTCCTCCAGGTGCAGCCTCTTGGTCTTCATGATGTACGCCATGCATATGGTGGGTGACCTGGAGATCCCAGCTTCACAATGGACAAGGACTTTTCCTCCTGCTTGCTTTACGCAGTCTGGAAGACAAAAAATAGAAACTGATCAATTAAACTTGCATAATGTTAACATGACGCCATCATCACATCTCAGATTCATATCAAGTTTCAGTTGTCAAATCAGGACAACAGTGCATTATGGGGAACAGATTCAAATATTCAAATTCAGTGGAGGGGCGGATGCTGGAGACATCACGATGGAATGAGTATGATGCTGGCGAGCTTCTTAGTTGGCAGCTCCTCCAACCTGGAGAGTACCTGTCATTCGATGAAACTTTCCGCAATCATGCAGCTTCTGCCCATATCCACCTGTGGCTACCTACATGACCCATGACTCACTGGCTTGCTGCACACGAAGCGCTGCAATTTATCACCGCCTATTACTCAGAGGGCCTTTTTTTCTCTCCCTCCCTTCAATCTCTGATTTATTCTTACATCAACAATACATCAAGGACCCAGCTGAATAGCTATTAGGATTCAGATCCCCGTAACCAAGACAGAAGCCAGGACCATCCAATGGCAGAGGTAGAATGCCTGTTTAAAGACCCACCTATTGTGTTCTGTGCAATTTGCCCACATCTCTATGCCTACTTAAAGGTTTTGAAAGATCAAGCAGCAAATTCACTAGCTGTGGACTAAAGTCGACAATAGCGCAGCACTGTTCCGCATCAGGAAGAAGATTACCCCAGGTCATTTTCTCCCCCCCCCCTCCACTGACAGACACACACAGTAGGTCAGTAAATAGTTCAGTTCCCATCTTTGTATGGCTATTACTGTTACCTAGTTCTTTTTGTCTCCCCTATTCAAGTCCTTTCCCCACTTGCCTCCAAGCCAAAAATACACCTGCCCGAGATAAACAACCTTAGCCGACACCCGTCTTCAGCAGAAACCCAATTTAGTAACGTGGCGGCCACACCCAGCCAACGAAGTACAAAGGGTTAAGGAAGAGGACACCTTCATTAAGTACCTTCTTCAAAGAAATCAAGAGCAGCCCCCATAACAACAGTAGCTTAATCCCCTGCAGGACGTGGGAAAAGGCGATGCGAGATAAATGAGAATGGCAGCCCTGCCTGCTTCATTCACAGCAGCAATAAGAAATTCTTATTTAAGCCCTCTGCGGTTTTTAAGGACAGTTATACTATCTGCATGGCAGCTGCGATGTCTCTCAAATGTTTGGGAAATGCTGGTGAACTTTATAATGTGGTTTAAAATTGGAGTAGGGAGAAATTCTTAGATGAATTGCTATTAATTCCAGCATAAGGCGAAAATGACAATGTCTATGCTTTCATTCTCAGAGATAAAATCTCAAAAAAATGAAAGTTATTTGTAACTTATGATGAATAATAATCACAGAGATGGAGCTTTGTGAATGCGTGATGTCCATCAACACTGCTGCAGGTATTTAATTGTATGGATCTCCTTATCTCAGTGTATCGTTGCCTCATATTGAAAGAGCAAATAAAGCCCAAGAAGAAAATAGTGCTTACCAATGAAGTCAATGGCTTCCTGGAAATGAGAGTGGATGTCCGCTGTGTGATTGTCCTCCACTGGAATCCATTTGTAATTGCAGTGGCCCTTGGACTGCTCTGTGTCTCTTCGGGACACATTCAGCAAAGCTGTGATGTGAAGGTCATCAAGGTAGTCTTGTCTGGAGGCGTGGTAGGCACTACCAAGGTATAGGAAAGGCAGGATCTCTACGGGCTTGCCCTGGAAGAGAGTGCGGTACAATCAGAATCAGAATCAGAATCGTGTTTATTGGCCAAGTATGTGCAAGCACATACAAGGAATTTGATTCCGGTAGATGTTGTCTCTCATTGTCTACAAATGAGATTTCAGAAACAGATAAAATGAAAGACATGCAAATGAACAACAAAGAACAAATCCTTTCTTAATGGCTAATTTCAAGAACATGTCGAGAGACTGCAAGGTCAAGAATCACCGATAGTATCTCCTAAGGCAGCGTTGACAGCTGATGGATGTTTATGAAACCAGATCTGTTAGTGGTCACTCCTGTTATCATGTGTTGTTGAGTTTCACAGGGTGACCTAGTCACAATCGTCGTACTTCATACCAATCGCACTTTAGAACTACGTCAGCGGAACACCGCGTTTAACTGAGAGCACTATACCGTGTGGAATGTTAGGGACTCCTTTAGAAGAAATCGTGGGAGGATTATGGGAATCATGTGACTAGAAGGCAGCACAGTTGGTTTAATCCGTTCAAGTAATGACAAATGATTAGTCTACCGTTTTAATGAAAGTAGATCACCGTTTCAGTCTTGGAATAAATTAAGATGCGACAGGTGTGAGCTCAGAGTATTTCCAGACGAAAAGGCCTCCGTGTCTCTCTCCCTATATTAAGCTGGTATCCGTAACTACCGCTAGATTTTATTCCGCCATTTTACAGGATGACCTGGATGCCGTTAAACCAGTAAGCCAGACAGTAAGTGCTTAATCATAATCCTGTAAACATTGTTTCCTGTACAAATTCCAGCCGAGCGTGTTGTTTTAGCTGACACACAAGCATATCATCTGGTACAAATACTGGTCTCTCTTTACTGATAAACGTGCCGGAAAATACACGCCTGGTTCAAGATATCAAATAAACCACTGTCTTACTTTAACCATTATATTAAATAGGCTACACTACTAACAGCTACTCTGGAATTTTTCTTTATTATGATAACTGCTGTCTGAAAAACTTTATGTAGTTATTGATGTCCGCCCCCCCCCCCCCCCCATCTGAGATGAACACACTTTCTGATACCCTATGATAGTCACCGTTTTGATTGCGTTTATTATTTATATACACGCACAGCTACGATAGGTTCGAACGTGCACTTTCAAAGGTACATGCGTGACGGTATTTGACAATTCAAATGCATGCGGGAGGAATTTATTGCCAAGGAGGGAAATGGCCACACTGAAATCGGGCTGCAGCAAGGAAACGCGAGCGTCTCTCCTCTTCCGTACCTGATCGTAATCTGGTTTGTGCTGGGCGCCGAGTTTCTCACACAAGTTGATCCCGACCATTTTTTCGGTTTCGGTTCCCGTCGGTGGGCCGGGTTTCAACTCCGTGCAAAGTTCAGGGTACTGGGAATGAAAGGTCTCATATCCTCCTATCGGACAAAAGCATAAAAAGGCCATTCAGTTTGGCCCCTCTTGCTGATAATGCCCAGATTTGTTTTGCCGTTTCCCCTTATTATTCCCACACAGAGAACACATTGTTGAGACGGTTTTGTCTTTTAAATTTTATAGTCATAACAGGATCTTGAGATTCTGAGTGTGGCAAACCTATTCAAGAAAACAGCTTACACTGATGTCATGTCATGACATTAATGTCTTCACGTTGTAACTTTAAAATCATGAAAGAGATTTTCTAAATCGGATTCAATATTTTGGAATCGATATTTCAACAAATGATCAGTTACAAAAAAATGCGCAACGAAACCAAATACAATAGCTACAGGATCCTCGCTGACATCTATGTGATCACAGCCTGAGTCACCGACACCCGTTTGACACGTAGCGCGCGTTTTAAGTTCATCCCACAGATCAAACATTCCTCGGTCGATTGTAGCAACCAAATATCAGCAACGTGATCAACATGCTACTTTATGATAAACAATATGACACTGTTTATTTCACAAGAACATTTTCAAACAGCAGGAAAATGTCTAAATATTATTTTCTTACATTCTTACCCCTGAACTACTGTAATATCATTTAAAACATTGAAAAAAATCAGCCACTGTTCTGTAATATAAAACGGTCAAATATGACCTTAAAATAGTGGAAAACCAGAGTCAGTTTTAATTTTTAATTTTAAATATTCGTTCCGAACATAAAACCTCGTCCCAGCGGACGAGTTCAGACAAAAGATTGCTCACGAATGGGTAAAACCACAACAGTTACTCACCTTTAAGAAAGCAGATGTTTGTTCCACTTGCAAGATGTGACAATGTATTTATAACAATTTGTGCTATGCTGTCTTTTTTCAGCTTTTGCCAGTGAGACGTTTTGTCATCTAATGCCACAATCGCCGAAATCGTACCCTCTCGAAGTTGGTACTGCGCTCTCTCATCCGGGATAACAAAATGAAGAGGTACCGGGCCACCCCGGGACCTCCGAAGGATAACGGAGTTCAAGTTAACGTTGAATGAACCTTTTATACTTGAATTCGTAAAGAAAAATACGGTCGGCAATCCACAATGAGGCAGTTTCCACGTTCCTTCCTTAAAATTTTCTTAAGACGCCGGCAATCTATTGTTTTGACCTTCATATTGCTTGCCACTTCACAGCTGATAATACTGAAAGAGAATTAAATGTATTCAACTATGCTTACATGGGGCTAGAGAACGGAGTGAGCTGCACTCTCCGGTGCGTCTGTGTCCACATTTCCTCTAAGGGGATTCCGCTCTATCTGCTTTATACGGCTGGAACCTCCGGATTGTGACGCCACGAACCATATATGGATACCGACGGGGCATGATTTAGGCAAAGACCGCCCACACTGCTGTTGACTACCCGCTATAAACCCCCCCACCTTACGAGAGAGTGAATACGCCTGAACCAGCAATTAGTCATAACAAAACTTCTGGTTTAGTTATCGAATGCAACGGTTTATGAATTTGAAACGGATATACAGCACCCATAATCCCAAGACATACTATGGCTATAACGCTGTAGCCTAAATAAAAAGTTTCTAACGACTTGGCCACGCTAATTATCGTCGAATAGGCTACTTGTGGTGCTTGTTTGTATAAGATAAATAAAATCGACAAGTTTATTTTCATTGTACTGAAAGGATCAATTATATTACAATAATATTGGCTGTAATACGAACTTCTCAATTTATAAATTAAAAGATAGGCTCACTAAAAATAATAACATTGATATCACCTTCCGTCCGTTCCCATTTTTAGCCACCTGTTCCATTTCCGTGGGTTGTAATCTGATAATACGGTAACAGGCTTAAAAGGACACATTCTATGGATGTGAACCAGTAGCAGAAGTATACCGTTTAAAAATACAGGCTCGTGTAACTAAAGACCTACGAATTAAACGGAGAACACTATTTCAGAATTGAAAAAAAATTTACGTGATATATAAAGAAGGCTATGAAAAAAACAGACAGTTTACTGGGGTACCGGTTTGTTTTGTGTCCTGCTTAATGGAAACAAATCAGTTTTGCATTGAACCATCGTTATATTGTCTTTTAGAGAGATAATGTGGATGATGACCAATAGACTATGCGTTGATTGTATGAAAGGATACCAGGATTACGACGACAAACATAGGGGCTGGGTTTCATCTCTCCGTATGACATCACGGTAGTGTGGGCAGACACCACCCATATGTTTTCCAAATACTCTAAGGTCGCAACAGAAGGTAGAAGCATTCTCTACTAAATTCACGAACGTTTTAACACACAAGACAAACTATAAGTATTGTCTATTCTATGCATTCAGTGGAGGCAGCGGAATCTATGCATCAAAATGTGGGACTGTAAAAATGTTATGCGAATTATACTAACAGAAAAATGTAGGAGGTGATATAAATATAGCTTAAGAAAGATGCTATGATATTCTAATGCAATGACTGAGGAAATGGGTCCATTAGCACACATACGTGAGTGTGCAAAATCAGACTGGAGATTTTATTCATCAGCCATGTGCCAGTGAAGCACCTTTTCCTCTTGTAGGGTGATATTTTACATCCGCGAAACCCTCACTACCTTAAGCTGTTTATGGCGTCTGCAGGCTGGCAGCCAGCCGCTTCGACCGAGAACTGCTGCAGGTCCGCTGCCGCTTCCGATTGCGGCTTAAGTGCGGGGTGCGTTTCGTGCACAATGATGCACGAGCCAAGCGGTTGTGAAACATCGGCAAGAGGCTCAAATTGAAAGTACAACCAACGTGCAAAAAAAAAAAAAAAAAAAAAGACAACTCACTCCAGCACTTAACCCCAGTTAGGTAAGAAAAAAACACGTGGATTCTGACAAACGACGTTGTGAAATGTTCTGGAAAAACCTTCATAAAAAAGTAAACACAAAACGTTACACGAGGTTACCGAAAATGCTTCCTTTGCATTAATAATAAATTATTGTTTAAGCAGTTGCTGTAATGAGTACTCTCAAAACAGATATTCTAATAAATAATAGCTATACAAATAACACTGCAAATCAGTTGAGAAACTCATGTAGAATTAGGTGATCAGTGGTCATTGTTGACACACCACAGCACACAGCGTACAACAACGAAATGTGTTCTCTGCATTTAACCCATATGTGACATTGTGACATAGCAGGGGGCAGCTAATTCAGCGTCCGGGGAGCAGTGCTTGGGGGGGGTACCTTGCTCAGGGTACCTCAGTGGTGCCTTGCTTGTTGGAAATTCGAACCTGCAATCATTCAATTACAAGTGCGCTTTCCAAACCATTAAGGCACCACTGCCCCCACACAAATACTGTGGTAACGCAGGTAAAAAAAGAGTCACAATTAGTATTCTGTACAGAGTTCAGCATCACTGTGAAGTGTGTAATTCCTCACAGATAAGAAGACACCTTGACCTCTGTCAGCTTTGATAAGAGGGTTGAGTACAAGCCAGTATGTGTGAATAAACAAGGGCACCCCCCCCCCCAATTATTCTATTTCACGATCATTTTTTCTATGTCTATCAGTGCTTTCCTGACATGCGTCATGTGCTTAAGATGCCCACGGTCTGTATGCAAAGACCCTTAAATTACAGTCACCTGGGCCTACTTTCCTCACAAGGTGTCCCTTCAGTTCATCCGTAGCTAACAACTAAACAAAATCTCCCTATACTTTAGTCCAGGTATCGCACAGTTGCCATTCCTGTGTGATTCACCCTCACAGCCTGTGTCGTGATGAGCAATTTCCTGATTAACATGTGAATTCCACAGAAAAGTCTCAACGCAGTAGGGAGACAATAGAGGTTCCCTCTCTGCTTAACAGGTGCTTCCTGGTGCTATGAATGTCTGCACATAGCTACGTTAAAATAGCCCTGGCATTTCCCAACGAGACAAAGATCACTCGGTTCTGGGTTACCATAAGCCAGCATGCAGATGTAGGGAAACGAGTGGAAAAACTCTTCCAGAGAAGCCACATGTTCAGGCTTGACTGCGAATGTGGTACTTTTAAATTATGATTATCGCGTTAAACTGAAGGCCCCACGACGTGTGACGTGAGAAGAATGTGCCAAGATAACTGCAAGTCGACAGAAGCGATCATTTCCGACGAACCCTTGCAAGTAAAAATAACACACAAACACACAGATCTGTACACTCTTGTACCCTTTCGTGCTTTTTGGTCACATACTCCTGGGCCCTGACTCACTCCTGGTCTCATGCCTACATTCATAATTCTTGTCTAATTCACTACCGTCATCGGCAGCAGTGCAGGACGGGGACCAAGCCTGCTTCAGCTTCCCTCAAATGCAATCGGGCTACAGGGGCAGCAACCCAGCACCTCGAAGTCCCTGATTTTCTCTGCCGTTTCATACATGTACTGTGGCTCTGATGTGACCAGCGCCATTCCGTGGTTCTGATGTGACCGGCGCCATTCCGTGGTTCTGATGTGACCGGCGCCATTCCGTGGTTCTGATGTGACCAGCGCCATTCCGTGGTTCTGATGTGACCGGCGCCATTCCGTGGTTCTGATAATTGTCTCCTATGTGCTTCATCTGACTGTGCATCTCCTGACCTGCTCGTCTGAAAGAAGCATTTATCAAAACCGTATTACACTGGATGAGCTCAAATTGCGGCTTGTTGATGGCAAAGACGTAATCCAGCGGGGTGTTGGTTCTTATTTCTAATAGGTGAGATAACTGTGAGATAAGAGGCCGTGACTGGAAATTACCACGCAGTGTCATTCATTCTGGCAATAAGGAAGTGAGGATACGTTCACTACCTCTATTGTCCTCACAGTGACAATAAGCAACACTGATTCGAGTTACACTTACTAAGCTAATTTGATGACCTTTTTTGGCTCTTGTCGTTGTTCGGTCACTGCCACAGGAAACCTGGGCTGTGAAAATCAATCTGTTGTCATAATGACTGTATGACAGACTGGAAGCTGGTAACTGGCAAACCCTGTTTGAGGTGATGACGATGCACTCACCTTGGGGCTCAGTGCCAATGAGAGAGCATTCCCAGGACCCCCCCCTGGCAAATCACCCACAACCAGAAATCCCGAAGAACGTTCCACGAGACTCCTTCTCAAACAATGAAATTGGCAAGTAAACAATACTATGGTCGTCCCTTACACATCTTAAAATAAAAGGTCAGACAATCCACTTATCCACAAGTAGTCAACTTATGCAGAAATGCTTAATGACATGCAATCACATGTGGGATGTTTGAGTCTTCAGCATGTGGCCCAGTAATTTTGTATAAATTTGCTTAATGTGCAAATCTACACGATGGCATGGTATTTCGCTCACTTATTTAGCTGGAAACTGGAGTGGAGCGGCCCCGGGTTCGGGCTTGGGACACTGTGGCAGGAAATCTACCTGAGTCTCAACCCCACAACCTTCAAGCTACGACCTCATTTCCTGGACTGCTATGGTGCCCGGTGCCCCATAGGTAAATAGCTACATTATGGGCACATCCTGTTCCCCATTTCCCGCTCTCTGCATCCCAATTCACCCTCAGCCTTAGAAAAGGCGGCGGGCAGTCACACATTCCAAGGTGACCGTTAACGGTGTGGGATGGCGATTAGCTAACAGCTCCATTCCCCGGCTCCTGCCTAACATCACCGCTGAGATGATGTCATTCACCGAGCTGGAACCGATCATCTGGAGAAATGTAGTCACTCAATACGCACAATCAAGCAGCCTCCGAAGTCTCATGCAGGGGTGATCATGTCCTCTTCATTACCGTCATTATGACAGTTATCAATTGTAAATAGCCTTCATTTAGTGAGAACAGCTACCTTTAGCTACCATCCCATTATCGTACGTGTCATTCTTGCCATATTTATAATATTAACATTGGTCCCTACCAATCAGCTATAATCCCCCTAAACACATATGGGACTCCCACAATGTTAGCATTAAAAATCAACTGCACATATTTTATACAAAGCAATGCAATCCAAGTGAAACACTGATAGCTGTTTTTCTTCTCCAGTGCCCCAGTAAGTTTATTATAGCACCGCGAAAGCAGGTTTATTATATACGCGATTTGTTTTTAAGAAATGGCATACGTTACATGGAGGCTAGACCTGACAAAACCTGCGAGATGGTATCAGAGCATTCAACCCAGTTCCACGCAACATAAGTCAATGTGGGCAGGCTTGCCGGTCCTTGGGACTTTCCAGAAAAGTCTGGTGGAAGGCAGCAGCCGGGCCCAGCTCAGCAGTGCAGTAACGTAAAATGTGATTAATTTTATTTCACACGAATAACCACAAGATGAAGCACTGCCTGAATACAGGGCCACCAGACCAGCTCACTTCCTTCAGCGGAAACGGTGAGCCACAACAAAGACAGTCGCTTGGGGTGCTATATGCTTTGTCTATTTATACAAGTCCTCCCTCTAATTTTACATCATTGTCTAAACGCCACATGTAATTTTAGGGGGATGGTGTAGGTGTGACACTGTACCACAATACTACTTTAGGTCTGACCTCAATATTGTGCGTTTAGAGTTAGAGTTAGAGGTTGTGAAAAACAAATAATTGCATTTTTCCCAAGCAGCCCTTCCAGCAACATCAGGGAATCATGGCGAAATCAAGCAGTGAGACTGTGGCAGTTAGATAGTTTAGATATCTTGACAAGTCCAAAGCAGGAAACGCAGGGGTCCGCTGCCACGTGCGCTCTGTCTGGAGATGTTTGTAAATGTGAAAGAGTGACTCCTTAAGTGTCTCCCGGCGGGGAAAGCGAACAGCTAACAGCACACAGGGACGGAAGGAAGGAACAGGGTCTGGATTTGGGGACAGGAGAGGACACAGGTTCAGGAAAGAGTGAAGCAGAACCGGCCTCGCTCTGGGTTGCCGCGGGATTGCGTTCTGACAAAGCAATCGTAAGGCGAAAATGCATTTTAATACAGCACATCTAACCTAACAAACACCATAGCCTACGGTAACCTACCTTAAACATGCTTAGAAACACTGACATTAGCCTACAGTTAGGCAAAATCACCAACACAAAGCCTGAAAGTGCTGAATACTTCATGTAATTTATTGAATAATGTACTGAATGAAAAGTCGAAATATCATAACAGGGACCATCATAACCTGGGGAGTTTATTCCCTCGAGTTTAGGGAATTGGCTGCGGCTGGGAAAGCTCACTATCTTGGGGGGGGGGGGGTCCAGGGTGGAAATTGTCCTGGGCCCTGGTGGGATGGGCTGTGCATGATGGAGGCTCTGTTGATGTCATTTTGTCTTGGCTTCAGGAATCATGTACGGGGGGGGGGGGGGGGGGGGCTCAGGGCTCAGGTATGTGGTCTTTTATGAAGCTATAGTGACAAGTTCCTGTCCAAAGACCCCGAGGAGATCCTCTGTATATTTACACCTGTGCTTCTATATTTAACATGCTTAATAAAGTCCAAACTTATTAAATAAACACCCCCACACTCTCACGAAACAATGGTGGCTGCTGTTACACGCCGGCGACAAAAATTGACGCTGCTTCCTTTATAGCGCTCTGGCCACGGAGCACCTGGGGTCTACGACAGCCCCGATACTCCGGAGGTTAGCACCACTCTACATCAATCGGCCGGGGGTCCACTTCTGATTCATCTCTGCAGTCCCAGCCGGCTGCCAGTCAGGCGGCGACATCTGTGACCCACCCCACCCCCAAGCCCTCACCCCTCCCTGTTTCCGGCCTGCCGTTGATGCCTCGGTCTTCCCCCAAAGCCTCAGCGAAACCAACAGCTGGCTCTCTCTCTGCCTACAGGTGCTCACCGGGGCGGTTTATATAGAAATGAGAAGCTGCGAGCAGAGATGCAAATGAAAGTGAAGCCACTGCATGGTGACATATAAAAAAAGAAAGATGAAACTACGTGCAGGAATTGCGATGACGGTAACGGACAATGTCCCTGACAGCTCGGAGACTCTCATGACACGCGAGACTCTCTGTCCCCAAACGAGAAAATTACAGGGGTTCATAGAGGGGTTCATCGCATAGGGACCGAAGCTGCTCTCCCTGCTGATTTACAGACGACAGGATGTCCTTTAGTCATCCAGGCTGTCACCTCAGCCCCCTCACCCCCCCCTCCAGTTCACCTGTGTGGGAGAAAGAGCAAAATACACTCTGGATAGTGGCCTGGCTGTTAGATCAGTCGATCACCCCCCCCTGTACCCAAGGAGTGGGTTTTTTTTTCTTCCTTTCATCTATCAAAAAGGTGGTAGTGGGGGGGGGGGGGGATAAGACTCCCAGGATGACGGAACAGAGTTACGTGACAGTTTCTTGCAGCAGTCTCCGAGTGTCGATGTGTGACTCGGAGCTGCAGGGTATAGACTCTGCGAAAGGCATTGCACAGAATCTGGTGGAACTGGCGTCGGACGCGTGAGGTTATCAGGGCCTAGCTGCCACCAGAAATCTAACCGCTAATCCTCGCCGCCCCTTGGCAAGATGAGATAACCGGCTTCCAAATATCTGAGAATGGCTACGCACACGTCAGGCTTTGTGCAGATACATGGGCAAAATCGAGGCCCCTACTGAAATTTCACTTTTGGGTGAGAAGAGAACAGTCATCGTGCCTAGACCCAGAGAATTAATTTTAGCCTGGGGAACGTGGGCGTGAAAATGGGGGAGGGGGGAAAGGGGGCGGTTACAGAGATATGAGTTTTCCTGAAGGTGGCCTGGCTAGTCTTGGAGCGTTGTGACATCGCCGCCTCGCTCCGCCGTCCTTAACGAGGACCTGGTTGAGCGTGCACGAGCGTGTGCATGTGTGTGACTCACGGCTCTCTGTGCTGTGTGTTGGTGTCTGATCCGAGGGAGGCGGAGAATGACTCCTTCCCCTACGGCATTAGTACTCAGGGCTCCAGTGGGAAGGAGGGAAGGTCACATGGGGGGAGGGGTGTGTGTGTGTGTGTGTGTGTGTTCTTCCTGCGTGGGTGAGTGGGAGGGGACACTGGCAAAAGGACAGTAACACATCCTGTAGCTGGAAGCTTCCGCTTACCGTCTTTCTCTGGAGCTACTAAAATTATGCCACTGCCATGTCAGAATATCCATTTACATTGAGGTTACGTGTGATTATTACGAATATTAATCTGTTAGGCTGTAGCCGAGTCTGCAGGAGCTGAATCTGTGTGTCCCCAATTCTCGTTACGTTGGCCGATAAAATCCAATAAAGACGGCGGTAAACATAATAATGATAATGTGGTCGGGCTCTGGTTTGGCAGACTGGAGAACGCGTCGAGTTACAGACGTAAGTGATCCCGCTGGTGACTCAGTGAGGGGCGGGGTTTGTGACAGACACGGCGGCTGACCCGCCCACAAACATATGACATCATCGATACAGAGTCTGGGAGGAAAAAGTGGAGCAAACGCTCCTTGATAGCATCTCTTGGACGGACGTTCAGGCACAGGGAGTACAGTGGGAACGTGACTGTCTACCTGGGCTCCTCATAAGGGGCACCCTGAGCCAGCCGTCTGCATACGCCAGGCCCCATTATCGACGATGGCGGATCGATATCAGGACTTCCTCCCAACTGATGAGCTACGCGATCCTTTAATAGACCACTTTACTTAGTAACAGACCAGACCAGGAGGAGTGCTGACTGACCTGCTCTTTCACACATTATATGAAAACTATGAAAATAAGGACTTCTGATTCAACCACTTAAAGCCAAATATCAAATCTGAGTCATTCTAGAACATGAATAACATCCCCATAAAGACAATAGGGTCAGGTGACATGGTCGCGGACCAATCACGGCAAGGCAGCGAGAGCCACCGACCAGTAGAACAAAGGGGGGGGGGGGGGGGGGGGGGGGGGGGGGGACATTCCCGCTGGAAGCTGGAACATGTTGGGAACTTCAAAGGTGAGACAGATGGGGCAAGAGGAGATAAGTATCATGTCCAAGGCAAACATGATCCAATGTTGCGAATGCATGATTTAACAGGGCTACCATTATCGAGAAAATGTAACAGCAAGCACATCCAGGACACACCAAAACGGTTAGCTACATCGGCGAAAATGGCTAAATCTCTAAATCACATTAGCACTTTACAATGGGAATCGTGACAATGGCACATGATATAAATGAAGAGGTAAACATGATTAGCGCTGAGCAATGATTAGCTTACTGATAAAAATGGGGGGGGGGGGAATTGCAGGAATTCTCTGTATCTATGTTCTGTTTTTAGAGCAACTAAAGATCTGGCTTAGCTGAGACGCGCGAAGCCTGTTAAAAAGCCTATTCATACCATCCTTGTTCCTGTGATATGCTAACAGGGCATCAGCCCTACGACACTTCACATATATTATAGTGTCATGATTATATAGTGTGAGATTCGTGCGTTTCCTCTGTGTAGAAGGTGAGGGATGAGCTTGCACCGTTAGTGCAGAGTCTTAAAGGGCCGGCGCACACCACAACTTTGGCGCTGAACACAGCACCGTCAGCCAACACCCCCCGAGGGTGGATCAGACAGATGGAGCTGCCCGCTGATGGCAGGGTTAGGGTGGAGCCGAGCCCAGCACTGCCAGCTCTCTAGCTCTCCCTCTTCTCATTTAACCCTGCTGTAAACCCAGCAGGAGGGCCCTCACCACACGGGCCCCCATTCTGCTCGCCGGGGGCCCGGCAGATGCGGATGCAGATCTGCTGGAAGGAAGCCAGCATAGCGTGGGCCCGAACTCCAGGAGCGACCCCTCCAAGGCGGGTCTGGCACGGATACGGGGGATGACGTAACCGGCAGAGTGTTTTCGGGTAAACCATGACGCTATTTCCTCCATGGTTCTTGCGAAGCTTCTCATTCGGGGAAGATCAGCTCGTACCCCAGCGCTGCCTCGTTTCCTAGAATGTAAATAATGCTTCTGCATGTGGAACGAGGAAGGTTGTGGGGACACCCTTGTTTTAGAGTTCCGTTTGGGCAAATAACGGGACCTCAGGCTGCAAACCTGAAGCGCTAGCTAAGCTAGGCTAATTTTATTTGCTAATTTGTCGTTAAATGTCTCACAAGTCTGTCACATGGGTGTCCTTATCTTTGCACATAATATTTTTTGTTTGTTTCTCAAAACGCATGGTGTCATGCTGAATCATGGCCTACTTTTGCGTCACCTTCCTGACCATCAGCAACGTCAACCTCCCGTCTGCGAAATCGGAGAAGTGAGGCACTGACCCAGTCATGGTCCCGCCCCTCATCGGGTGGAAGCTCCACACGCAAGGCAGACGGAGCGACGCCGGGCGGGTAAGGTCCTCCCAGACAGGAAGGCTGCCGGGAAGTCAGGGGGGCTGAAGGCCTAGCCTACGATTAGCATGAGAAATGCTGAAGGTCGGGTCCCTCTGCAACCAGTCTGTCCAGTTCCACCACATACCACTGTAGAGCAGGAACCCACCGACTCGGTCGCCCCATCGCCTAAGGGTCAAAAGGATTTTTTCCTGGGATTTCTAGTTCTTGTGGCTACATTTGTACTTTCTTGCCAAAGAACTGTATGTAAGCAGTGGTACCCTATACGCCTCTCATTTACGTTTTACTCGAGTAATTACATGTATACTGTTGGCAGGTTAGTCACATTAACATCTGCCTGCACACACACACACACACACACACACACAAAGAGATCAAGGTCTGAAGTCACACAGGGCAGTCAAATTCAAATCAACTGACAAGATGACAATTATCCAAATGCTCTGGCGCTCTTAAACCTGACAGATTAATGAGTCAGAATTTATTTTCTTCCAGCTGTTTAGGTTTTTCGTCTGCAAAGATTTTGACAAATAATTATACTAGTAACCATCACCTCCCTCAAACTTGAAATCCTTCAAAGTTAGAATATTTAAGAATTATGGTGCTATCAGATTGCAGTAAAATTGCAAATAGAGCATCGTGTCAACAACACAAAGGTAATGGGTTCAAATCCCAGGGAATTATACATATACTGCAACCCCTCTACTGTAAGTCACTTTGGATGAAATCGGCAGATATGCGAGTATAAGCTGACATACACTCCTGCATAGAGTGTATGCTGCAGGCAGCCGCCATCGCAAGGCCCACACCGTAGCCTGATATCTGTACTTACATTTCCGAGAAGGTGCACATTAGGGTACAGCACAGGACACGCAGCTGCACAGCTACCGGTAGCATAGATTGTATGCGGAAGCACAAATCAGCCTTAAATGTACAAACGGGGAGTTTGCTGACCCTTTCATACATGAAGCTACATGGAATGAAGCAATAAAAAAATGTAGCCTGCATAACGTGCTCACAGACAACCTCACAGAACAACCAGGGAACTAAAAGTAAAAAAAATAAAATAAATAATGCCTGGGAGGCACTGGCGATGACTGGAGCCCCCCCAGCAGAACTTCCTGCACGACTGTCACCTCTCCTGCTCCCAGCCCTGCCGAGTGACATGGCCTGGGGCCTCCGTGTATTTCCTTCAGGTCAGGAAACAGCATTCGCTCCCTGATATGGTCTCACGGGAATCTCAAACAAAAAAAAAAAACTAACAAAAAAAAAAAACGTATACGTGTGCATTCATTTCCGAAAAAAACCGAGGCCAACCTGAACAAAATATTTCTATTTACATTTCAGGGAACGCTATTAAAAATACACGTCTTACATTACTGGGTTGTTTGCAATATCGTTGTCGTGTCGGCACAGTGACAAAAGCGTCATGAAAGAATGAAATAACCATGTGCTGTTGATGATTCAGCTTCGATCGGATTTTCAGGACAAAGAGAAAAAAATCCTTTGGAGTGTTTGAACAGAAGTGTTTTCTTTAAATTGTAGGTGCCTGGAGAGATCTGGTGATGGTCTGCTCACATGTCAATGCATCGGCTTAAAGAAGTCATTTGTTTTGCGTGTTTGTTTGAGCAGAGCAGGGACGCTAATTCATAAAAGACACTGCTCTGACATCACAGTGAGGGGAAGGGGGGGCACTCTGTTGAATGTGGGGTTTGTGAAACCACTTACACATCTGGGTGTGCTGGGCGGAGAGTGACAAGTGTAAGAGGAAGTGCACCGACGTGTAGGAAAATCGCAATGGAACAGAGAACAGACGCATGCGCCACAGCGGGCATAGGGCACCAGCACACACGTAATCACTTTCACCACAGAAGGGGGCGGGGCCAAAACAGTAGGCGGCTACGTGTTAACTCATAGTTGCGATCTATTTAAACACAGTAGGGACAGAAATGCAAAAAAAAAAGGCTGAATGTAAATATAGGGTTATGGGAAGTGGATGCATCTCACATTGTTGACAAGTGCGTAAATGCATAAATTATCAGATTTTTAAAGAACTGGCAAAAAAAAACTGCTGAGAAAAAGTGAGAATTTTTTTCAACAGCAAAATGGAAACAGAAGACCATCTCGGTAATGAAAACACGGCAGACAGCAGCCCTGCGCAGGGATTAGAGACCGTGAGCTACAAGCCGGCAGTGAAAATGTTCACGAGGGCCCTGCTGTTGTACCCTCGAGTGGGGAACGTCACATGAATGTTCCCGTAACCAAATTTAAAACACACCAATGGTATAACTGGTGCCATTATATGTGCATATGGTGGTCTTTGGAAAGGTGCTCGCTAATGTTTAACTAAACATTTCAGTTTCGTTTCATTTTCAATGCTGATAATAGTGACGATGTTATTGATGGAAATAGCGAAAGCTATGGAATGTAATTAAGACCATAAGGCTTACAGCTTGCCCCTCCCCCCGAAAAAGGCTTCTCATGGCTGTCTAGCCCTCGAAACCCCGCCAGGTTGCATGTGTTGTGGGGTACGGCTGGGCCCCCGGCCAGGCTCACCGTATCAAGGGTGGCCAGAGGGCAGGAAACGAGAGCCGTGGATCCCGACACGGCGGAGCCGCCTCGGTGCGAGTGCATCCTGCCCGCACCGAAGAATCTGTGCCAATCTGTTCACGTTCGCCACACGTCTATCTGCCACGCCGTCCCGGGGGTCCTGCCAGGCTCCGCCTGCTCAACGAATTACGCGCCGAGGATGCCCGTCCCAACCCACACACACACACCCCCCACTCTGCAACAGGGCCAAAGATGACCAGCGCTGCCCAGGCCCTTATGCAAGACCGCGAGCAACGTTAGAAATCACACGCTAGTGAGGAAATCACTTCATTTTTGGATGTGAGCCCAGAGGAGCCAATAATATGGAAGTAAAATGTAATGGAAATAAACTGCCCAGTGCCAGTGACGGTACTTGTGGCATTAAGAGTATTGATGCTGGATAGCGGAAATGAGAGCCTGCCCTTTGTCTTGGAGCCCGAGCTGCCCTGGGTGAGGCTGGGTGATGGCAGAGCATGTCATCAGGTACACCGCCCACCTGCCCTCTGTGCAGTCCCACAGGAATGTAACCACAGGCCCGAGCCTGGGCAAGATAGCCCAAGCCAACCTCTCTGCCCAGGACTTGCCCGCGAGGGTGGGTACTACCCTGGGGATGTGTGAGGATGACGCTGGGATGGCCCTTCTGGTGCCAAGCCCCATTGCTGACACAAAATAACCTGCGATGCCCACATTGCCATCAGAGGTTCATTTTTAGTCCTTGGAGTGATAGTAAGGCGGAGCTCACAGAGCAAAGCATCCCCTGCCCCTCCAGCCCAGTCAGTACACCAACACAACGAATGTGCAAATGCCGCCCTAATGACGCACGTCGCAGTTCAGACGCGATTTTTAAAAAGTCTCCATCCAATTTGACTAATGCCACTGAGACAGTGCGAAACGACACTTTCTGCCACAGTGAATACGATTACGCGTACGCCAGTCGCCATGTCAACAGCGCCTCAAATCGGCATCTACATTTATATTCATTTATTTAGCGTCCAGTCCCCTCCGAAAGTGACTTGCAGGGCAGAGTAAACAAAAGTACAAAAGCAGTGAAAGAGCGACTGGTAAGCGAGGCGTGAACCATGTCGTTTTCAAAACACGGGAGATGCGCACATCTGCTCATAGGCGCCTTATTCCAGGCGGATTTTTCGCAGCACTGAACATTCACAGATGCGCCGTCAAAAAAGGATTGACCCCCCCCCCCCCCCCCCGCGCCCCACTTGTTATTTTCAGAAAACACGCATTGGAAAAATGTGTCTACAAAACCAAAATATGAACTGCCATGTGAAAATTTCCCAGATAACGAATCACAAAAAAACCCTGATGTTATATTGCAGCTTTTATAAATAGGGCACAAGGTGCTGGGTAGTAAAATTAAATAACGGCAGTAGCACTGGGAGCACTGAGAGGCAGAAGGACGAGGGGAAATCAGCTGGAGTAAATATATGTAGGAAATCTATATGCTATGTGCAAATGGAGATGGCGTATCTGCACATCACACAACTTGCGTCACATTTGTATTTATTTTGCTTTTGCGTTGTTTATTATCACTGCAAATTGGGAACTAGGTAAAAAAACAGCGCTATGTGAAATACCATTTTGAATAAATCATACACACAGATCTATGTCTGATAATAATTCAGGGAGTTAAAATTATATGCGATACATTAACTGCCCCTCTTTGGACACGCACCACAGCCGATGCCCCTCGGTTCCGCGAGAGCTATGACTCATCACGGGCTGTTTACCAGCCCTGCGTTTCCCTGCCTTTCATGAGGAAATATGTGACGAAACGAGGAGGACTGGAAGTCGCGGCCAGCTCGCCCCCCACTCAGCGCAGGGACGGCGCTCCAGCACTAAGCCCTATTTATCCGTGGGTCACCACGGCTTTGTATTGCCATCGGCCGGCTTCTATGTTCCGTCATCCATCTCAGACACATAGCCACGCACAGTTTGTTCTGCACTACAGACTTACGGTGCACTTGGAGGGCTTTCGGAATTACGCCGGGACATCTTGTGCAACATCAAGGTGCGTCCTGCACATCTCAGGGAGCTGAAAGAAGGTGTTGCGTGATGCATTATACAGCATAAGAGTTTGTAATGACATTCCCCATCCCTCTACCGTTAGTGTGCACGATCCCAGGCCACGGTGCAACGACTCTCTTAGTAGCACCGGAGCAGGTATGAATTACTGGCCGCAGCTACCCACACATGCGAATGTTGCAGTGTCAAATATCAGACCGATGGCATTCATTTCAGTTTTAATACTGATGAGATATACTGTGTATGTTTTTTCCACATTTCGTCTAGATAGTCCTAAATTTGAAGGCTTGTGCTTCCGTTTAAGATTGTGTTTGGATGTAGTTGGTTTCGGTGACACACGCTGACGCACAGGTCGCTAACAAGCGTTGTCGCAAGATCACAGTTTTAGAGGATACAGTATAAAATATACAGGCCTGTATACAGTTTCGCGGACCTAATCATCAATAAAAAGCGATGACACATAGAGCTACTTGAAATGTCTGAAAAACCGAAACGGAATTCAAAACAATATAATAATGAGAATAAAACATGTCAATTCCATTGAACGTCTGTGATCCTGAATTTCCAGTTGGTCAGACGGAGACAGAAGATCACAGTGAACCGCCCGTCGCTGTCAGCGATGTGCTTAGTCAAGCGCAGAGTATAATCTATTTATACCATGGCATGTTTGTTCCCCGTAATACATGAAAAAATACATATTTTGTACATGTATAATACCGATCTTTACTATTCATTGTGGAATTGGTTTCACTTAAGACGCGAACCCGCAGACGGGCCCGTACGGCGCTTCACAGCTTGCCAGGAATGAGCCGCCTATCATTGCATTTATTTGGGCAGAGATATTACTATTAATAAATCTTACATCTGAAAATAAAATTAAAATGCACAACCCACCGCTATCGTTAGTGATCTAAACCTTAAACACGATTCAGAGCAAACGGACTCGGTTGCAATAATCCTGCCCACAAGCTCATCTGGGAAATAACTGGATGTCACTGATTGTTGGAAACGTTACCAAGTTTCAAAGATAGTTTAGGTGTTGGGTTTGTCAGATAATGACGAAAAGTAACTCATTTAATCATGCCACGTATGTACATGATAAGGGCTAGGGGAGCATGTCCGGCCATGTCATTAGGAGGGAGGGGTCGCCGTCAGCTTCCTGCCGTGGAGGGTTACAGTAATGATGAATCACTAAGATCCCACGCTGGCAAATCCCCTAAAACCCACACACCAGTCCAAACTGCTAGAGCTCTTATGCATAAATGCGATAGTTACCTGAAGATAATATCAACTTGACATAACCTAATCTGGTCAGCTATGGTCAGTATGCTTACCACAATCATCATGTACAAGTACAGCACATCTCTTTTCTTACACGAGTGTTATTCGCAAGTCAATTATCCGCTTAATTACCCGAGGTAATCGTAGGCCTATCAGCCCGGTTGAATTGAAAAATACTCTCCTTACTGTCTATACTTGGCATCTCAATGTAAAATGCGGTACTTTTCGCTCAGTAAAATTAAACGACGCCCGCATTATATTAAAAGAAAAAAATTAAAATAACGGCGAGGTCTTCCCAGAAAACACCCACCCCCAACTCAGACAGCACGTAGAAATCACATCTTTGAAGAAAAGAAACCCGAGCTAACTGAAAACGATAAAACTCTGTAGTTATTAATATCACCGGTGACCTTTCAGATGATTACCACAAGGAAGAATCCAACATCATCTAAATTAGTAATGTAGTACATTATTCAGAATTATAAATAATATTATTTGTAATGGTATAACGCGTAATGGAATATAGCGACATTTTAATTCATGTTGTCACCTAGCACTAAAATTATAAGAATTGTTACATGTTAATCCTATTCAGAGAACACGTCGTCAATTTCACTCCATATACATAAACAGGTCCCGACCATACTATATTCATATTTAGTCATTTACAAACGAAACTGACCATTATTAAAATGCAAAGGAAAATTAAATCGAGTTAGCAGCTCAAGGGCGCCACCCGAAGGACTTACCGCGCATGGAACACGCTGGACGGGATCCAAGCTGCGTGCGTTCGAGCGGAGGGAGTGACGCAACAGCGGTAACCTCGCGATATCAAATTGCTGTTTAGCGAGACTTCGAAACGATCAGTCTGGTGGCGAAAAGGGGGGAAGCCGAAAAACAAATACGGGAGTCGTAATAAACAGCGGAGCTCTTTTGTCTTTTGTTTACAGCCGTCAGGTAATTTAAGGTAAGAATAAATAGCGGTTAGCGTATTACAGTCAGGGAAAAAATGGCTGCAGAAACGAAATGGTGTCGTTGTTCACCTAAGCGTGTGGGCCGCTTGTGCCGGCCTGGGAGGCTCGCTAGGCCCGACTCGGCCTCTGTGGGCTTTCCGCAAAACAAACGCTCTTCTGGGTCCACGTCTAGCGTTAAATAGGGTCAGCTACATGGCCACTGGTGTGTGAAGGCTATTGTTCGGCCGTTATGTTGATTGGGAAAGGTTACCTGGGTAATGGAGGTAAAAATACCGGTTGTCGTGCTGGGTGATAGGCGGCGAGTTGATTCGGTATGTCCGACACTAAGAAAGGCTGTTCAAGTATAAGGCTTCCACCCCCAGATGCAGTTGAATTTTACCTTGTTTCTATAGCGTTTGTAGCTGCGTAATTTTAATCATTCGCCTTTGCCCCCGGAACCGATTACAGGTTAACCTGAGATAGTGAACTTCTAAGTGACAGGTGATATGTTGAGGGAGTATTAAATTAGCGTTCAGTATCTAGAACCTTAACGATCGGGTTAGTTATTGTTTGTGTATCACAAATGACGTAATGGATCTGAAACTGGGGAAAATCTTTTGATACTATTAAGTCTGCATAGAAGAATAATACGACATGTAATAATATTTAAATGGAATTTATCAAATGAATGGCACCTGTTTCCATACAGATGTCTGATGACTTGGTAAAGCAGTTGGCGAGCTACAAGGCCCAGCTGCAGCAGGTAGAGGCGGCGTTATCGACTGACCAAGAGAACAATGACCTGTTAAAACTCCAGAAAGACTTGCAGGTAAATATCAGATGTCCTTGAGAAGGTAGAGTGGGTGTTCAGCGCCATGAATACATGCTGTTAGCCAGCAAGCGAGCATTCCATAATGATGATTTAGTTTTCTGCTGGTTTTCTGGACATTCCGATAATTAACGTTAAGTACTTGACAGAAATACAAAAGCAGTAGGTCTGCTTGTACCCTTTTGGTCACAAGTGTAGCCTGCTAACCTGTGCTAGCCCTGTCCAGTCAGGTTGCAAGAAGTGGACATGTTGGATCTCATTGAAATGAAAACGTAACAGGTTGCCTCAGTTTGCAGCGCAAGCATCCAGATTTTACGGCACACTGGTTCTCTTCCAGGAAGTTATAGAATTAACTAAGGACCTGCTATCAAGCCAGCCCTCAGTGGCCAGCACAAGTTCCAGCAGTACTGCTGTGACGACCTCAAGCCACTCGTGGAAGGTGGGGGACCAATGCATGGCCGTCTGGAATGAGGATGGACAGTAAGTGCTCTGATTGGCTGCTACACTATGTCACATGTCACAGTGCAATGGTAAGAGTGTTATTTATCATGATCTAAGATCGGTGAAGGACAGGTTATTTTAAAATAACTTGTTTAACTTAACATGTTAAACAGATAAGGCTAGTTATCTGACAAAAATAACTTAAGGACTTTGTTAAATGTGGGAAAATGGTAACAAATATTGAAATAATTGCTTGTAAAAGGGTAGAACAGGGGAGCCCAACTCCAGTCCTGGGGGGCCAGAGCCCTGCACATTTTTGGGTTTCCCTCTCATTTAACACACCTGCTCCAACTCCTTGTGCTAATTACCACACAGCACTTGAGCTGAACCATTTATGGTGGAACAGGGAAGGAACTAAGCTATACAGGGCTCCCCCCCCCCAGGACTGGAGTTGGGCACCACTGGGGTAGAATATACTTCGCTTTGTGCATATGCTTAATCTGGTGTTGACACATGATTGTGAGAACACTGATCACATGGACACTTAAAAAAAATCGTAGGATAAACTGTTTAGTTTTGTTCCGAGTTGGTGTTTTACACCCGTACTCACCTGCTTACAGCCCTGATTTATTGGCAGGTTGTACAAGGCAGAGATCGAGGAGATAGACAAGGAGAACAGCACCGCTGCTGTCACCTTCTTGGGCTACGGCAACGCAGAAGTCGTGCCCTTGCAGAACCTGAAGCCCGTGGAGCAAGGATCTCGCTCGGAGGAGGACGGTGCCAAGTCCAAATCCAGGTGAGGCGAGGCCCACGGCCTGGATTCTTCTCGGGCAAGATTGATCGGAGGCATCACTGTGGTCTCTGTCGCCTGCAGGAAGGAGCAGATCGCGGAGATGCGGGAATACAAGAAGAAGAAAGCATTCAAGAAGGCGCAGCGCATGAAGGAACTGGAGCAGGAGCGTGAGGATCAGAAGTCCAAATGGCAGCAGTTTAACAACAAAGCGTATTCAAAGAATAAGAAGGGACAGGTCAGTAGCTCGTTATGGGTGCTGCACGTCCATCAAGGCCTGGGTTAATCCTGTAATAAACTAATCAATGCGCAGGGCATTTAGCCAGGCAGTGATTAGCATTGCTGCTAAATGAAGGGACCCGTTGCTTAAGTACTGTTTGTGCATGCTGGCTTTCTAGCCTGATGCTGAAGGATGAAGAATACATCTGCAGATAGTGATCCCCGTGTGTCTGCTGACTCTCAGATGTCTCTACACTCATCTGCCCTTTAGCCCAGCATCCATGTTTCACCAGTGGCTTATTTAGCGTAAAGGTGCTCGCGGCCCACCTGGGTATCGCATAGGAGTGCATCGAACGTCATTTAAGAAAACGCCCCTGACCTGTTCCGTTTTCCCCCGTCGCAGGTGAAAAGGAGCATATTCGCGTCACCAGAGAGTGTCAACGGGAAGGTGGGAGTCGGGACGTGCGGCATTGCTGATAAACCGATGACTCAGTACCAAGACACGTCGAAATACAACGTGCGGCATCTCATGCCGCAGTAATGGGGCGACGAGCCGCTGGTGTTCTGTTGCCGCCAGACCGTTCCAGGCTGACCTAGTCGTCTCTGTGAGCTGTGTTCACCCGAGGGAAGGTGTTTTTAAAACAAATAAGCAAACAAAGGCTCACATGCTCGTGGGGGAAAGACTTGACTGTTTTCCTTTTTTAAAAAAAAATTAGGCATCCACCCTAATATATAGTTAGACCTTATGCCTAAATTTATTTCTGCATTATTGATGTTCACTGATAATGGACTGGGTAGCCCCCCACCCCACTTAGCATCCAGTTTCGGGTGAAGACAATGCTAATTTAACAAACGTGTAGGTTTGAGTTACACCTGCAAAATGTGTTCCAGTTTCCATAACACAGAAGAATTGTTTATGATGCTATAGATTCCCCCCCCCTATAATTGGGTTGGTTTATCAAAAGCTGTGCTATTCTAAGACCAAGTGGCTTCCCCCTCCCCCCCATCTGAGAGTATTTCAGTACAAAACTGTTTAATGATTATTTTTTTTTAATTGTAATGTTAACTTAGATTAAGTTAAATGGTAATTGGTCATGCTTGGTTTTTTTTTTTTCCTTTTTGTTCTGGTATAATGTACAAATATATGCGCAGTAAACAAAGAAAATGCCATAGTCCCGTCCCCCCCACCCACTCCCTTTTGAGGACTTTTTACTAAATGCTACTTTTCAGTTGTTCGTTTACCTTTTATTAAATAAATGTTAAAATATGCCGTCGTCTGCAAACTATAAGTGAGCACTTGAGTTTACATGATTTCTCTTTTTTTGTACTTGTCCTGAGTGTGTTAAGACTGGGGATGCACTGATACCAGCATTGGGTATCGGGCCGATACTACACTCATATACATACTTGTACTCATAAAAATGATCCAACACCATGAACCGATGCCCCTTAATTGCAACGTTACGTTAAAACCTAAAGCCACTGGCTTTTTTTTGTGCCGCCCAATTACGTTTTGGCATTTAGGGGGAGATTCGTCAGCCAGAAGCCTTTGGGAAGGATAAACGCACAGAACACCAGTACTGGCAAACTAGAGCATACGCAGAGGATGCAGTAGTTTGGATATATTTTAAGGATAAGGGATGTCAACAACAGAGGTAAAGCAGACTAAGCTCTGTTCTGCTAAGGTGTCAGGAGGATGGGACATCATTTAACAAGCAATTTGACCAAACATCTAAAGATGAACCATATAGCAGAGTACACAGCGTTTGCTAATGCCAGCAGAGAAAGACCGCAACAGGCTTTAGTGCAAATTCTGGAGACATGAGAGAAAACAAAACTGAAACGTTACTTATTAATAACTTTAGTTTGTTAAATATGTTAGATATAACTAACGGTACAGGTTTTATCACCGATATACAGTATATTGCCAAAAGTATTGGGACACAGTGGGTTTATGGGATTTTTTTGATCATTCTTCCAGGAGAGCATTTGTGAGGTCAGGCACTGATGTTGGACGAGAAGGCCTGGCTCTCAGTCTCCACTCTAATTCATCGCACCTGTTCTGTCGGGTTGAGGTCAGGGCTCTGTGCAGGCCAGTGAAGTTCCTCCACACCAGACTCGCTCATCCATGTCCTTGTGGACCTTGCTTTGTGCACTGGTGCGCAGTCATGTTGGGACAGGAAGGGGCCGTCCCCAAACTGTTTCCACAACGTTGGGAGCATGAGATTATCCAAAATGGTTTTGAATGCTGCAGCATTAAGAGTTCCTTTCACTGGAACTAAGGGGCCTAGCCCAACCCCTGAAAAAACAACCCCACACCGCAATCCCCCCTCCACCAAACTTTACACTTGGCACAATGCAGTCAGGTAAGTACCATTCTCCTGGCATCTGCCAAACCCAGACTCGTCCATCGGATTGCCAGACAGAGAAGCGTGATTTGTCACTCCAGAGAACACGTCTCCACTGCTCTAGAGTCCAGTGGCAGCGTGCTTAACACCATTGCAGTCGACGCTTTGCATTGCACTTGGTGATGTAAGGCTTGGATGCAGCTGCTCGGCCATGGAAACCCATTCCATGAAGTTCTCTACGCAATGTTCTTGAGCTAATCTGAAGGCCACATGAAGTTTGGAGGTCTGTAGCTATTGACTCTGCAGACAGTTGGCGACTTCTACACACTGTGTGTCTCGGCATGCGTTGTCCTCGCTCGGAGATTTTACATGACCTACCACTTCACGGCTAAGTTGCTATTGTTTCCAATTGCTTCCACTTTGCAATAATACCACTAACAATTGACCATGGAATATTGTGTAACGAGGAAATTTCATGAATTCATCCTAACACGGTACCATGCTTGAATTCACTGAACACCTGAGAGTGACCCATTCTTCAGCAAATGTTTTAGAAGCAGTTTTCATGCTTAAGTGCTTAATTTTATACACCTGTGGCTATGGAAGTGATTGGTACGCTTTAATTCAATAATTTGGAGGGGCGTCTCAATACTTCTGGCAATATAGTTTAAATACTAAGCAGACCAATCACAGCTCTTGTGCTCTGAGGTGCACGTCAGGCTGTGGCGTAGAGTCCACGGCTACGTCAAACTTACGGCATCGATACGACGCGGAAATATAAATCAGCCTTTACAGTCAAGGTTTTGATTCTCTCTAAAGACTTTTCCAGCTGAGAAGTGAGAATCCTGATATAAATGACTGCGTTGAAATCTCATGTTCCGGCAAGGAAAATAAATATACTGAATTGTCTTAATATGTAATGCATGATAACCCCATTATATATATATAATACATAATGGTAAATGTAACAGCAACATATATGAATTGGAGAAGATCTACTTACTTGCTTGTTCGCTCTTTAGTGACAGCAGCACCAAATCCTTCTCAACCCCAGCAAACAGGGGGTCAGATGCTGGACCGTCAGGTACACACGCGGTGGTTAATTTACACAACACTAGAGACACGCGAGAATCGAACAGGCTGCACATGCGACACGGGAAACACACACGCGACAACTAGGAATGCAGCTACACCATAATAACAACATTACAAGAGCTACTTACAATTACACGCGGAGCATGCTGGGACATGCAAACCCGGCAGGGCCTTTCACACACACACACACACACACACACACACACACACACACACACATATATATATATAGAAAATTCACCAAGGCCCGAAAAGGTGCAAAAAGCCCTGCTATTTAAATAAGGAATCCAACGACAACGAGTAAAGTTTATTATAGCATAACAAGCCATAGGGTCAAACAAAATGTATATAGAAGTAGATTATGTAAGCAAATAAGCTAAAATGACGCTTTGGGTGATATATCTGTTATTGCTTTTTCGCAGACCTTAAGTCCGGCGTCCTCAACTAATATGTCGTATAGGTGAAGGTCTGTAACCGTATCATTTTGCGGCGCCTTTGCAAAAAAATATATTTCTTATAATAATGTCACTGGGTAGTTAGAGTGAGAGTTAGGGTGACAGTCTTATTAACGCCCAGTTCTAGTTCAATTTCAAAATGATTAAAAACACCGGCAAACTTGCAATGGAAAAATAGTCGAAATATTTCTCGTTTAGTCCGGGGAACGAAGACACCAGGGATTCCGCGCACTGATACCAGAATCAGTAACAACTAGAACAAACCGTCCGATTTTCATAGCGAACAAAAATCTTCCTCGGAAAAAAACATTTACTTCTAATGCATTTCTTCAAAATTCATCAAATTAATTAGTAGTAAAACACGACTTTCCTCGCTGTCATGATGTAAAAGCAGCCCTGGTCTTTCTGATTCATTTTAACCACAGCGTGGGGGCTATCATGCTTATTATTTATTTTATTGAAAAGGTAATTTGAGATAATTTGATCAAAGGCTGTATATGGACGCATCAAATACAGAAGGCCACTCGCCCCTGAAAGCGGTGCTTTCATGTTCAATGAAAAGGAATCCTCTTATAGAAAGATGTTCCGCGTTTTACATTATACAATACACAAAGCTTCCAAAAATAGAAATATTATATACGCACCGCTGGGGAAAGTGTTTCCTAAATTTCAGATGCAAGTAATTCGATTAGTTATTCTCTGGGTCGTGCATGTTGAATTCAGACGAACATCACGTTGATTTAGTTTATATTGCCTCTATAAGGGGGATAAATATTTGCATAGATATTTCACAAACTGTATAATAAACTCCCAACAAAATCCCGTGAAACCCGAAAATAAATACAGGGGAGAAACGTTGTAATTTGCTTGTGTTTGGCATATCCCCTACAGCATGTCACCCAAGTTGTTATTTTGCTTTTAGACAGGCACATATTCACCTATACGTGGCCGTTGGCTTTACTAATGTGAGAAGCGAAATGTTTCCATCAATAATGGAAGAGAAGCAGTGCACCATGGTACAGTAACAGCGCGCGTTACTCACTGGCGCCGGCAGATGGCAGCACTTACTGCCTTTGCGTAAATAATGCATTAAGACCGACGGGCAAGTTACAATTAGTCTTGTTTCTGAACTGCAGATCCTCCGCGGATTTCAGACCCCTTTAAAAAGTTGTTTTCCCTCTATTTAACACTGGTATATTTTCATTGGCGAAATGTAGATTACATTTTTCAAGGACGCCACAGCAAACAGTCGGCGACCTTAGCTACCGTCTGCCCTAAATAATTGAATGTGAACTGGATGCATGAATGACAGCTGTTTTAAAAATACGTACAGCGCTCCCCGGTGATTTTCAGGTTTGGTACTGAAATTAGAAACAAAATAGGGGCACTGAGATGCTTTCGCACTGTAAACCGATTTTCTGAGCTTAACTGATTAGTCATTTGTACGCGATCTACATCATACTCCTGAACTGCTGAGTGTTTGTTTGTGTAAATGAACGACAAGCAGGACATAGCTGGAAAAAATATGAGGGGTGGAAACTTTATTTCACTGACCCACTGCCAGTGTCTAGGACCGACATCTATGCAAAAATAATGGGGTCGCTTCTGCCGCCACGGTGGCTTCCCGAAGTTTCTAAGACACAGACAGATCAGTGAAGGAATTAGAAAGTGTTTCTGGTGACGAGTCCTTTTCATAGTGCATTTCACAAAATAAAGGGGAAAATGACAATTTGTAGATTCGAAACAAAGGAAAATTAGTTTGCGCTGTAAGAATAAACTGGGAACAGTAAGACAAGCTGAATAATAATGATAATAATAATAATGAAAAGAAAAGCATTTATGTTGACAGTAATTTTACACTTAAATTTTCATAAAAGCCAGAATAATATGTTTTCAAGGTAAATACCCTATATGGCATCAAATAAATCCAAGTATTTTAAAAAGTGTAGCTGTAGGTTACACTTGTGAGACGGTAGTTTGACCTTGGTGCATCACTGAAGATCACTGCCGAATAATTGGAATGGCAAAAGGTCACAGGGCAGTGCAGTGAGGAGCCAGGCCTCCCGCTCGGACATTAGCGCTGCGCAGAGCTTCCCATCTTCCACAGGAAGTGGGGTCTCTCATCCTCTGCCAGTCACATAAACGGGGCTCGCGGCTTGACCTACGCCAGCAATGCTTATCTGCTACTGGGAATGTGCTTGCGAAGATTACATTCCAAAAGGTTGAGCATAGCCAAAGGTAACTGAAAAACAAAGAATGGCCAACGCTACTATTTTCTCACAATTTGTAAAATTCGAAAATAGGAAACATGGTTTAGGTCTCGAAGAATATATAAAACCAAACAGGAAAATAAATAATAAAAAAAAAAATCTTACACTTCTGTGTGAGGGGTGAAGTTTAAATAAATAAACATTAGAAAAAAAAATCCAATCCAGCTGTTACGCTTTTTTGTCCATACATGGGATTTTCATGAAAATACAAAGACGGAAAGGGAAGCCAGACATGGAAGTGCAGTTTGGGAGACCTGAAAACCGCCCAGAGGTTTTTCATTTGGAATCGCCCAGTTACTCCCCCTTGGCGTGTCCCTCAGCTGAGAAACGGCAGAGTATGAGCCTAATAAACACGAGTGCCACTCCGAGGCAGCCTGGAACGCAAGGCGGAATCCATCTGTTACCCTCCGTGTGTTCTGTGTCTTAAATGCAGGCGCGAGTTCTCCCTCGCGGGCAGCTACAGAATGAAAACTGTTCGAACCAGCAAATTTTACAAACACTGCCCATGCCACAACGACCATCACTCTGAAAAGAAATCTTTCCCAAAAAAATAATATATATATATTTTATATATAATTTAAAAATGCACAAAACACAGACAAAAACGGCAACAGAGGCAATGTCTCTATTCATAGGTACTACCGACTTTTTTTTCTCCTTTTTAATTTATGAAACTATTTTGAGTTTATATACAAAACAAGCAAGTACACTTTGCTCTCTTGGACGGACACAGGTATGTGCCTCAGAAAAGGGAAGAAAAAATAGCCAAAGTCTGAGACAGAACTACGAGTGTTATTGCTTTGGACATACTGAGTACTGCTTTGGCGACCGCCTACTATGGACTGACGGCGCCGGTTCTACGCTCTATGATGGAGGCAGGTAACAAGGTAGCTTATGGTAGCTGCGTTAGCTGCACGCTGGACCACGGCAAGTGACCCCGCGTCTGAACGCACCTAAACCCACCGTAATGGGAATGTGTGTCCTGTAGACGGACGTGACTCAGGCTGCCATTGCCAACTGCTTTTTTTTCACCTTTTATCTGATTGGTTGGTTTGTTTCACGTAGCACCAATGAGTTTTTGTTTTGTTTTTAAACCCCTCCTCCCCGTTTTTGAGCTGTGGCGGCGTTGTGCACTGGCTGAAGCTCGAGGGTCAAATTAGAATAATAATGACAAGAATAATAGTAAGAATAAATAAATCTTGATATGGCAAGAATGGATTGTTTTCCCATGTTGCACGTGTTGGATTTTTAGTTGTTCCTTTATCTGCAGAACCAGTTGGCACAGGTGACCAGCTCAAAAAAACAAGTTCAGATCCCAGTCAGACGTCAGGGATTCTTGCAAACGAGAAACGAAAAACCTACTGAATGCAAATTTAGCCTTAAATCTTCAAAACCTACAAATTCAATGCTTAATTTTGTAAGGAAATAAAACTCTGGTATATAATTCATGCTTAAGATACTTTCATGTTTTCTTTTTTTTTTTCCTCTCAAATATTTAAATCTTTTTCATGAGGTTTGTTACTTTAAAAGCGTTCAGCTTCACAAACACAAAAATATATATATTTTGCAGGAGTTCTAAAAATTCCGAAACGTTAAAATTTTTCTGCGTGTCACATTCCGAACTCGTGCTGGCGTCTGCGCAGCTACTAAGGATTGGGGGGGGAAGCTGCAAATGGCTTGCTGCCGTTAAGGTCCACCTTTTGGTTCACATTCTGAAGCTGCTTCCTGTTCTGGTCACACTGTGCAGGGCTGGGGTCTGGAGGGGTCCGCTTGCCTCGTCAGACCCCTGAATCTGGCTCCCCCCCCCCCCCTCGGGGCCCTCTAGGAGGAAGACGAGGAGGAGAAGGCGAGTTTGATGCTGCAGCTGGAGTAACCCTCGTCGCTGGCCATGCTCTGCAGGCTGCTGTGGTCGTCCAGGTCACTGGTGCTGGCCGTGCTCACACTGTCCATGTCTCCATGGGAGAATTCAGTGCTTTCAACGTCGACTTCGATTTCCTCTGCAAGGTTGGGGGGGTGGGGGGTTGGGGAGAGACACAACAAAACCTCATCAGGATCCTCCGGACGGAACTGTAAAAACAGCAGCATACGTTTAAGTGTCAAATTGTCCAGGGGGGACACCATTAATAAAGCTATATGCAGAGATGAGCATTCAGATGCAGCTGGCCAGTGAGTGCCAGGAGAGATCAAAGCGACTGACAGCCTGAAGACTGCGCGTGTCCCCTGGCAGCTATGTTAGCCTGTCATGTTAATCCACAGCGCGTCAACACAGGATCCAGAGTTACTCTCAGGGAAACGGGAAAACCAAGGAACGGAAGGCTGCCTTCCTCCCCGGGCACATCGGCCCGCCTACCTTGGTCCGAGTCGGAGTGGTCGGAGCCTACGCTGTCCATGCGTATCCGCTCGCCTTCGCCGGGGGCGATGCCCTGCAACTGATCCAGCTGGCGCTGTAAGTGGCGCTGCTCGCGCTCCAGGTTGGCCAGCTGCTGCTTGCTCTTCCGGTCAGCCTCCTCAAGTTTCTGTGGGGGAGGGAGACGGAGAGAGAGCGGCCCTGTGACTCACGGACAGGGGTGTCCGACGGAGCATCGGAGAGCCCGCCGTCCCTCTGGGGGGGACAGCAAAAGCTGCCGGCATGTGCCAAGCGGCACTTCGGCCTCCACAAAAACGAAAGGCCCTCAATGTCAACAGACCCACTTCTTTGGGGAATAAAACTGCCCGACTGCCTCGGAGAGCGGAGGTCAGGAGCCGCGGCGAAGCCCAGAACCTCACGATACGGCAGTAACTTATCCTCCATCACTGGCGTCCTACCCAGAAAGAATAGGCGCTCGGCTGAGCCTTCTGCCCTCTCAGACCAGAATGTTCCTTCCTTGCTGCAGTCCCCCTCTGGCAGGGAGTGAAAGGTCAGGGACAAGCAGAAGACACCCAGTGTCCTGCTGGGACGCCTTTTGTCCCATTTCGCTTGGGGGGGGGGGTGATTCAGAGTCTCCGTATGGGAGCTGTGTGCTGTCCAGCCTGCCTTGTTCTCACCATGAAGCCTGATATTCTGAACATGAACGTCCCTAAACACACTTAATGAATTTACTGAACGCGCCGCCCCCCCACCCCACTACAGGGCCCCATCCTCCCTTTTCGTTATAAATAGCTGCATATTTGGAGGATCACTCTGGCATTTCTGCATGACCATGTAGCTGTAAACCGGGTGGGGGGGGGGGGGGCATTATGGCCTGTTGGACCCGAGAGTCCACTGAGTAACGATCTGTCGTCAGCCACTGTGACGTCTGCGTACCGCCGATCTGCACCTAGTGCTCTGGGCCTTCCGAATTATCACAGACGAGGCGAACTACCCACCCGGGGGCGCAAGTCAGTGAGCTTTGGCTGCTGCGCCACCTGCTGTCCAAGATTGGCGTAAATGCACAGTAAAGAATCTCGGTACAGAGCTTCCCAGGTGGAACCGATCATCTACCACAGTCCATCTACCTACCTACAACACGGCGACCTCCTTACCTCTCTCACACTCATCCCAGTAACACCTGGAATGTTCAGCGATGTTCAGGACAGCAGACGTGGAAAATGAACGTGTCCGACACAGACAAAGGCGAGCTCTCGGCACAGGACTCGCCTTCGAACGCCACGCGATAGGTGCCCGTTTGCCGGCCTCCGCTGCTGTCTGTGGTTGCTGTGTGCGAAGCTAAGGTGGCCCCCCCCCCCCCCCAGTCCCAGATGGCAGAGGGTCGGGGGCTGCAGCGTACCTTAATGTGTGTTTTGGCTTTGTTCAGCAGACCCAGGGTTGTGTGCCGGTTGCAGTCTGGTCCCAGTGGTATAAGTGCCTTCAGTCGCTCCAGACACAGCCGGAGATGAGCCCTCCTGCAAGACAGGAAGCAGGGCAGAGGGCTGAGTCGCCGCACCGGCACATACGGCGAGCCCCGGCCCCCCCGCCCCCCCCAGGGCAGATTTACAGGCTGGGCCAGGAGCTCGCCGGGTGCTGCGTATTTCCAGAAGGAGCCGCCAACCCCTGCCGTCGCCATAAATCTGGCGATTTTTAGCAGCCCGTGGAAGAAGAGGACCCCCCCCCCCCCCCCCCCCCAAGAAGGCATGCAGGGCCGACAGTGAGAGCTGAGCTTTAGCAGGAGCTGGTGTGCTGTCACTCATCCCCCTTCCCCCCCGATCAGCCCCCCCCTGTCAGGCTCCCCTGGACGAATAGCCTGCAGATACCCCTCAGTGACCTTAAGTTCCTTACCGCAGTAAATAAAGTTGAGATACCGCGCCCACATCTCCACACGCCACCCAAATTACATGCAAGGGGGATACTTATCACGGCTAGCCTCCAGGACTGTTTACATGTCCTAGGAACGTCTGGTCGCTAAATTGCCACAATTCAGTCGCTACGGCAACCTGGAGCTCTAAGGGCACCAAAAGAAGATGTGGAAGGAGCACCGGGTTCGAGTATTCCGTCACGCTCCCGTAGGCGGGTCCCTGACCATCCATAACGCCTCTGATCTCTACATGCCAGGCTTATGGCCCCCACCTGTGACTTTCTAAGCTACACGCCCACTTTCCTGCAGAAGGGTGTAGGCAAGCCCTAAAGACCTCCATCCAGGAATAATGGATGTTAGGGTGCATTCGCAGATGGCTGGACAACCCATCGTCGCTGACTTATCCATTTGATAATGTCATCACTCCTAACATATGGAGTCCAAAGTGCAATGGCTGTCCCAAGATGATTAAAGACTATTGATAACATACATGTAAGGCAGCATCAGAGGCCGGAGGACTGCTGAACCCCTCGTGGCAGCTAGCTGAAGTACAATGGTGGGTGTTGTGTTTCTGTTCCCAAGGCGACCTCTGACCTTTGACCTTCCCCGCTCAACTGTAAGAGACCCAGAGGAACCTCCAAGAAAACATCTCCTGGACCACACACTCACACGTGCTGCTAACCCACCCAACTCTGGGTGGTGGTGGGGGGGTATGGTGCAGGGGGACCCTGTCCCTGTGTTTTTGCGTTATTAGCCCGTGTCGCTAAAAAGTCAGGTATCTCCTACGACAGGTATCTCCCATTACACATCTGATCTGCCTTCCTGAGCCTGCAGCGACAGCCGAAACGCGCCGGTGCCTGAGAGGGCCCCCGTTTGTCACCGACGGGATCCTTTATTACGTTTTGAACAAATCAGCCCAAACCTAAGAAATCTCCACGTTCCGCCTGGCAGGTTAAACGCAGTCGATCAGGGCCTCTGACCCATGCGGCTTCTCACACTCACACACATAATTTCATGTGGGCCCCGGGTGCCCTGTAATCACGCTGCTGTCGGCGATAAATTGGGCCCTTTTCCGCGGCCTTGAGCACAGGGGCTCCAAGCTGCCGCCACGTTCACGGACGCCTGCTCCCTCCGAAGTTCGCACCGATCACGGAAGGATTTTACCTGAAGTGTTTGCTGTAAGCTGATGGGCGCCACCCTGCGGACAGACGGCTCTGACACCACAAACAGCATCCCGACACGAAGGCTCTGGAAAGCGGGAGGGCTGCCATCTTAGGCTTTTTAATGACCTGCCATAGTTAGATACGTCGTCTCATTCTGCTCTTCATCTCGACCCGCAGACCGGAATCTAGACATGATGCACACACCTAAACGACAACCCCCGCCCCTAAAGGTATTAAGGAACAAAGAGCATTTACATGCGCTCCACAGCTGTAAGTGTCACAATTACAAGGGGCAGCGCTGTTCCCTCGAGCGGCCCGTGCCCCCCCCACGACCTCTCTGCCACCTCATATGACAGCTGGCCAGTCACAAGGCTCTCCATACGCCTGCCATTCTATTCTCTTACAATTTCTACATAGCAAGCCCAACAGAGCACTGGGTGATGTTCCTGTAAGCCAAATCTGGGCGCCTCAAGCTGTAAATTCTTCCTCACAATCACATTCTCCTTACAAAGATCGAGCCAGAAGAGCTACTGAATTTACATCTATTGCTAGTTCTATGGTAACGGAATTACAATCAGAGGAAAATCTATCTACAATCTGAAAAGAACTGACCTGCTTTGCTTGAAAAACCATCAGTCCTCTGTTGTCATATCCCAACTATCAAATTATACTGCATGATGGGCTGGAGTCTTCACCAAATGCATGACTTTTTGGTAACGCAATTACCAATTACCTCTGCTGTAGAATTGCACAGATTTATTTACATAGATTTTTATCCAAAGCGATGCACGTTCTTGAGAGAAAACAGGGTCATACAGTCCCTGGAGCAACGGGGGGGGGGGGGGGGGGGGGGGGTTAAGGGCTTTGTTCAGGGGCCCAAAAATGAAATCACTCACTGGCATTTGAACCCGACATGGTGTTCTAACACGCACTTCTCAGTGTGGAGGAGAGAGTATCTTCTCTTTACAGGTTCAGGAACAAAGGAAAAGGTCAGTCAGGGACAAGTCTGCTGCAGGCGGCCTCTGCGGGCTCGTCCCGCGTCAGCTAAGCATGGAAGCAGGCTGCGTAAACACAGCAGGGGCAGCCTGCACCCTCGTTCACCTGAGCTGACCCCCTGAAGGACGCGTTCCAGGGCGGCAGTCAGGCACCCACCAGAGGAATGCGGCGCCTCCAACCCACACGACCTGCCCGGGTTCCGGCTCGTCACCGTGCAGCCGGGACCTGATGAACCACAGAGGTCGACGTGGAAGAACGTGTTTGTTGCGTGCCGCTCGTAACTTCGCTGCATCTCAGCGTGCGTGTCAATGGCGAGCCTCCCCCCGACTGTGTCGAAACGAATTCCGTTGATCGCCAGCCAGAACGACGGCGCTGAGCAGGTGATCGTCACGCGACGGAGCTCGGCTGCAGCTGTGCAGCGTGGCGGGGGACAGCGGCCAGCTGATGGCGCTACGCTAATGCGCGGTGGAAGGTCCAGTGGCTCGGCCGAAAGCCTGCCTTCGGAGAACCAGCCAGCGCAGAGAATAACAGCTGAATTAGGCCAGCCCTCACTTTCGGTTTAAACCAGTAAACTTTCCGTGCGCAGGGCCTCACCGCTCCTGCTTGCACTCCTTACAGATTCACTGCGAGTTGGACCTGCTGCACGGGGCGCCTGACATCGGCTCTCTACAAACCCAGTCCGTGTCCCACGTACGATGCTATGGCTCCGTTTTGGGGGCGTCCTCGTTTGGGGGGAGCGTAGTGAAGTCAGCGATTCGGCAGCGGCAAACCTCCCCAGCACATGTGCGCGTCTTCCTCCGAGATCACGACCCCTAAGCCGCTTTCTGGGGCTGTGGGCGGCTTAAAGACTTCATGTCACAGAGCCGACCTACTGATGAGACACACGCCTCCCACCTTCACACGAGTGATCCCACCCCCCCCCCGCCATTAGCCAGCAGTCACGCTCACACCAAATGACATGCCCACACGTGTGTCACACCCATGCATGCAGAACGGGCCTGTGTGTGACTCTGTGGGCTATGAGCATGTGCCTAGGTTGCCGGAGTCTCCGGAAGGTTGCTGGTTCAGATCCCATAGTTGGAAGAGTGACGTTACCTGTGACCCCCTGAGCAAGGCCTTTCACCCCCATCTGCTGGAGGGATTAGCTGACCCTGCTTTTTCAAGTGCACGCTGCTTTGGATACAACCATCTGCTTAGTATATAGACGCAAATGTAATGTAAATGGAAGGAGGTGGAGACCTTACAGCCAGAGGCCAGCAGAGGGCAAGGCGGCGACTGCAGAGTGACGACAAGGACACCTTACCTCGTACATGCACACGGACGCACACCACACACATGCCGCCAAGCTAAACAAAACAGCACCTGGCCGACGAGGCCGGGCAGCTACGATGGTGTTAAAGCACAAACGGTTAGGGATCGGGGCGCGTGGGGGGGGCAGGACGTGGCAGCGTATTACACGCCTGCTTCACTAAGGATGTCCTGTCCACAAGCACGAGGAGAACCATGAGGTAATGAAAAGGGCCATTGTGGGCGGGGCCAGTGTGGGGGCTGACGTCTATAAGAGGAGCTGCTCTCTTCTAGGAACCCTGTCTTAACAGATGTATCCAGAATGAACAAAGACGGCCGTGTCTCTGACGGAGGCTCCGCCCCCCCCAGCCCTCGCTATCCCGCGTCACTCTCAGTGAATTCTGTTGACAGGCAGCGTTGCCGTGAAGGAGGACATCATCACGCCGCTCTCCCCCCCTGGCGATCGTTTGATAATGCCTGACGCACAGCCCTCATTCGGCGACGCCCGAAAGCAGAGAGAGCCTCCCGCCGGTTTTCAGCGACCGCGTCTCCCAGTAGGCCGTGGCGTTTTGACGGACGTTTCGCTCCGACGCAGAGGACCTGCTCCCCCATCTCCACACACGAGCCGCCTTATCTCACCAAGGCCCCGGTGCAGAACCGCGCCACCCGCACGGGTGCCAGGCGCCAAACGGGTCACATGGAATCAGGACGGCGTTCCAGAGGCAGACGGCGTGTTACGGGAGATCAGATAGGACGGACCTTCAGAGGAGGATGACAAAAGGGCCAGGAGCAGATAGGGCAGATACCGGAGATGAGCAGAAATACAGAGAACACTTCGCATTCCTTGATCTGTCTAGATACGATACCTTAAAAATACATGAAAGAATGCCTGACTGTTAAACTGCTTCATTTAGGAGAACCGAGCGGGGGAGGGGTACGGAGATCCCCGGGAGGCCCGCGGGCGATGACATCACGGCTAAGCACCGAGGCCACATCCTTGGGCTGTCCCGTGACATTCCCGCTCATCCCAGCCCATAGTGCTCATCGTGGAACCAACCAGAGACCAACCATCAAGCTGCTCTGTAAAGAGCAGAAACGGGCGATTATTCTCCTGTCAGTCTTGTCGTTCTGGAACGCGAGTTTGTGGATAATGCACCCGGTCTATCAAAGGCTTTATGTTGTACTAAACTACCATATAATTTCAAAATTAGCATCCTGCTTAATGTTAATGTCTCATGTTGGTTAAATAGATGCTATTTAACCAGAAGTAACCTGGACAGCGAAAACTCTTTCAGAACCATTTCTCCAGGAAGCATAAAGTTTTTCATTTTAATTATACCACCTTAAGGAGGTTTGTTTCATTTTAACGCTAAAAAGTTCGTAAAGAAAAAAAACTACACCGGAACGGCTGCAGGTATTTCCCAGCGTCCCCCAGTCACATGCTTTTCAGATGTTTTTTACTCGAGGCTGGTGCAAACATTCGGAATCCCCTGCGAATCGTCCCTAAGTCAGTGAGCCGCCAACGTGAAGATCGACGGTGCGTTATATAACGCGGTAAGAAGACCCGTGTCACCGCGTCCACGCACCTTCCCGCGCTGCAACCGAACACCTTAGCAACAAGGTCAGCACCGCGTGACCCAATCGCAGCGTGCTGAGTCAGAGAGGAGGGGAAACCCTTAAATTAGCAGAACTGGGTCACCTCCTGCTAGCGTTACAACATGTGCAGGGCAACAAGTTTTCTCCAAATGACTCCAGATTATTATTAAGAGGAGTAATATTGCAATGCAATAAAAATTAAAGAACAATAATTACATGAGTTGTAAAAGTTGTTTAAGTATAACAATGTCTGACTACAGCTTTCAGAAATGGATTTGATTGTATGATTTTCACTTTAAATGCATCTCGGCAGTTGTGTATGTGTTGCTGCATCGAGGCCACCTTGTCAAAGAAGGAGCCCGGGGCAGAATTCAGGAAAATCCAGTTCGACTCACCTGTTCTTCTCCAGCTCGTTGTGTGTAGACCTGCAGTCAAAAAGACGCGGGGGGGGGGGGGGGGGGGGGAATATCAGATTATACAGGCTCCACACTCACTGATCCAACAGAAAACAAATATTTCAGACGATATAAACACTTGCAACAGCATTTCGGTCAAAAGCATAAGCTGTTTAATACTGACACTGTAACAGACGAGGCAAATACATAAAGAGATAGAAGAGGAGGTCCAGGCCTGTCACATGCATCCTGCCAGGAAGAAGATTTAGTCGTTAATCTGAGCCGTATCAGTGAATCCCTGACTGGCTGCCTCTCTAGCCACCCTCCCGACCCCGCGAGCCAATCCGGAGGGTTGCCGGAGCCAGGCCCCGAAGAGCCTCTCTGTGAGGCAACACTGCAAAGCAAAACATGTGGCATGGACGAGGCCAACACACGACGGGCAGACCCGCTGCCCAGGTCCTGCTCTGCTCCTCTCATATTGGTCATTACTGAAAACACACGCTCTTCATTCCAAAGGGTCGTGAGGCTGATTGAGGCTCGCTGTGTTGTATAACAGTGCGTGTGTGACGGCTGGCACGCGCATTTTCAACGCCAGTAAAGGAATAAACCGGAAGTAGTGCTTTATGGCAAACGACTTCACAGACCTTTAACGAAAATGACACAAGCATATGGGCAGATTCTTACTAATCCGCATACCACATTCAACAAGATAAATAAACACAGAAAATAGCTGGAGATAATTAGAAAGATGAATCATCATTCTTCATCACACTGGCTCCACGGACAACGAAATTAAACAGGCCTGAACCTTTTTTTGTTATAAGGGAAGATAAAACACCATGGAAGGTTGTTGTGGCTATAGGCTTCCCTTCGCATATCCGAGCTGCAGTCATCTCAGCACGGTGACATCGCGCTTCCTTTGAGCGTGCAGCTTCACGAGCTACGGGTCCCTGGACCACAAGGCATTAAGGCCTCTGCTATCTTTTACAGTAGGATACGTTCGAATGGCTTGATTATAATCAAGGGCCCGCACGCCTCTTATCGAGGCTGTCTGTGGAGCCCACACACGCATCTGCAGCGTGGGAGACAATGACGTTCATTGGATCGAGGGACTGAAAGGAGAGTTTGTAGATAAGTCCACAGCATACCAAATGAAACCCGCGTGGAGGCCTTAGATGGAAAAGGCAGTGTAATCAATATGCAAGAGGAACAAAATATCAACATTCATGGATCCCTTTCTGTAAAATGTTAAAAGCTTGGTGCGGTATGTGCTGCGTGGATACGGTGAATTTTTAACATAAACCGGGCACAGAAAATACAGCGGGGACATGAAACAAGGCGCCACGCGCACGTAATCCATCACCGCGAGGCATTCAGCAGCGTCATCCTAAACGCAGATTTAATGGGAGAATAAGCGACCCCAAAATGCCAAAGCGAGCTGCATTTTCACCTAAAGTCACTTTACGCTCTGCGACCTTGGGACAGCTAATTTCATTTAAATCCTCGATCACGGAATGCCCCGGAGCATGCCATAAACATCACAATAAATCATTTACTACCGTGCCATTACGGCACCTATCCCGTGGTCACGTATTGCATAGTGATAAACTGCTGCTTTTACTTCATACGGGGTACAGCCCTTGCTCTAAAATGGACACCGCATGACAAAATACAAAATACGTCTTTTTCGTGATCCAGAAGGCTGCAATGGATAAACCCACGCGATTCAAGTCATTTTCCTAACGCACCACAATAAAATACACATTTAAGCTTTTCTCATGCTTGTAAAGTCGATTCTAGATCTATTCCTCACGTCCTGTAACATCACCAAACAGTAAATAAGATTTTTTTTTACACGTAAGGGTTAGATGCGAAATGCATGCACGTGACAAAAATAAACTTAAGCTTAATTCTCAAACTGTTAATCATCCTAGAGTGTTAACGTTCCGATATTAATCCGCGTGATATGTGTGAATGTAAAGGTCACGTCGTTCGTGAAATATCAATGGAAGAAAAAGAGCGTTCGTCACACATGGAGGACAACACCGTAGAGACGGTCCCTAACCTAAGCGCCGCAGCCAGTTTGACAATCAGCTGATGAGAGAGAGAGAGCGAGAGCTTCCCCCTCCCCCAAGCCAGGAGCAGGAACAAGTGTGAGCGCAATGAGAAAAAAAAAAACACACCCGCAATATTTATTTCATCTTTCCTATCGTACTGCATGGGTTAATAGCAATTTATATAAGCACCATTAGATTAAAATATCGTGTTGCTGCCTGACACGCAGATAAGAAGAGCCTTCTTGCAGCGCACGCCGAAGTTACAGGGCTATCGCTACTGTTAAATGTCTGGCCTCGTAAATTTCCTTATCTTGCAAGTTCATATCGTTTGCCTGCAAAATGCGTATAGGGGCGAGGATGAGAAACAGAAAGTGGATATTGCGGCGATGCAGTGCAGTTTGCTAGGGTCTCCATAGGATTGAACTAGATGGGTTGCAGAGAACAAATGCGGCGCTTACCTGTTGTGGTTGGTGTTGTACTTTTTATTTCGAAATTTCCGTTGTCTTTGATAGCTCGTGTTCTGGATTGATGGAAACATCGAAGCGTACCCGTGTTCACATTCTGGCGAGAAAGGCAAAAGACAGACTGCCTGTCATTCCAGTTTACCATCCCCCCCATAGGATCACACACAGGCTATATACTGTACATGTCAGTTCCTATCGGTACCGTGCATGCACTAAAATCCCAGTTTCATGTCGATCGTTTGCAGCTTCGCACAAAACCATCAAACCACCAACCGAAGCAATGCAACACACTACAAACCCAAATGATAGTTTTAAAAACTGGGAATAAATACCATTTCCTGGTTACGTACCTCTCTCTCTCCTATCTAGATATTCCGCAGCCTCCAATAACCTTTGGATATTAATGAGTTGCACTGCCGTCATTCTGCGTGTAGGTAGCTTGCTATTATTATTACTGAAATATATTGCTGAACAGATTTATATGTCACTAGAAACACTAGATATCGTCACCTATACAGTATACGGTATTGCTTCGAATTAAACTTTCGTGATTTTTGAATATTTTTTAAAAATAAAGCTTGCTACGTCTAGCTGCCAGAACACCGAAATATTTCGTAGCTGGCGTTATCTAGTTTACTCAACTTTCGCTTTTATTTTAAAAATAAAACATTATAATATCAAAGTATTAAAAATACTTAGGAATCACACAACTACAAATCGTACAAAACAGATATAAACGATATAAAATTCTTCCCCCCGAAAGCCCACAGCCTCCAGAGTCCCCTTGGTGCCTGTTTAACTCCACCCCCAGTTTGTTTACCTGCCTCGCAGCTGAGGGAGGAGACACACCACGGCGCAAAGCTTCATGGGTAAGCGAGTCTCCATAATACAGTGCCAGTAATAATAATAATATCTCTATCTGTATTGGGACTACTAGCACAAGCCTGATATTAACATAATAACGTACTGGTGTTACGTACTTATCAACCGACGGCAAAACTGAACAAGAACAAAAAGTAAAATAAATAAAAAAAAAAACAAATATGATTTGCTAACCGTTATTATATGTCATTATTTATCACGAACCATTGCTCGTGACTTTAAACGTGTGACACACAGGGGAAAAAAAATAACAGAAAATATGACGGGACGGCTCAAGCCCTGCTGCAGATCGGAATGCAGTAGTCATCTTATAAAGAATGTACAATAGTGTTATGCACATATGATCAAAATAATACTCATGATATTACTACGACGAGGGGCGAGAGAATATGCGACTTCCGTAGTCACGTTTGCAATTGCGACACATCCTACAAGTCCCAAAAGACTCCAAAACATTAGGGTCTTTAAAGCAACTCGTGGCCAGGCCCAGCAACACATGACATCATCACAAACCACGTGGTCTATTGGACATGCAGGCTAAGTACAGTCAGCAAACTAACACTCGACCAATCACAGCGCTTGAATGCGCTCCATGTGGAAATCATGTGAGTACTCCTGCTGAGACCAGGAAGCAGATTATAATTTTTTAAAATGCAGCGACCTGCAATTTCATTTTTGTTTTTGCTAACTGCTGAACTTTAATTAGTAGTCTTATATTTCCTCATATTTTAATCGATATGTATGGCGATACAGGTATATATTTGTATACATTCATGTTTGTTTCCATTTTTATTTCATTTTTAAATGGTTGTTCTTAATATTCCCGCTGACAAACATTTGAGTTTGACACTCCTCCGTATCACCATGAAGTTTAATTAGGTAATACAAAAATGTTTTTAAAAATATGATTTAAAGAAGAATATGCAGTACGTCGCCGCAGTGCTGCACTTGATTTCCCGTGATTCTGCAGTGACTAAAAGTAATTCAGACATATTTTGCATTTTAAGGGTGTATTTTATAAGGGTCCAACCTTTTACGTCCATGGATAACAGAGAATTGTAATATAAACGACCGTTTCTGTTCCATACCTTCCTTCCTACAAGGCAGGTCGAGTAAACAAGTAAATATTACCTCGTTGCATCCATATTTGTAGAACAACATCCGCTTAAAATGTACAATAAAGAAGTGATTATTTGCTTGAAAATGCGCAGATGCACACGGTCTATTTAACAGGCAAAATAATCTTCATCTCTAACGCATAAGATTTTTCTAGGGAATGACCTGATTCATAGCCACTGGGCTAAATTTTTGACATTCATGTATTCGTTTGTATTACGGTAAAAAAAAATGTATTTTCAAAGTGACGCATACACAATAAGTACAATATATAGTTTACATAGCTAACTCCTGTGCGCCGTCCCCATTAATCAAATCTTATTGTTTTATATTACTTCAGGATCAGATGCATAAAATAGGTCAAAAACGCTATAAGCAGGTTAAATTACCAGATTTAATTTTTTTCTCCTCCTCAAAAACCGAATCACTAAAATCAGATCGAGCATCTGCAATATAGTTATCTGGTCGCCGTTTTCTTGTTCCCAACATCTACATAAAAAGAATAAACTAAATTAAACTTTATATAGGCCATGCAGTATATTTTAGTTTTCCTTAGTATGAAATTGAGTGTCGGGGCGTCGGGGACCACGCAATGTATACTGTGTGGGAAGACTTGGAGGACACCGCTATATTTCATCCTACGCTTCTTGTGAGCCCAGCAGTCGAGGGCACGTCCATACGTAGTTTTCACAGGAATACTGTTTCCAAGTATAAGAAAAGTAAAACCTGAATATTATATTCGGATTAATCCCAGAAATCAATAACACAATTCTAGATCACCGCACACATGTATTACATGAATATAAAATAAATAGTTCAACGAAAGACTTATCAGAGAATCTTAAACAGTAATAATACAACTTTATGGTGCATCACCCTTCTTGGATTTTTGAAAATCCTTCTGTTAAACTGTGCTGAGGCAGATCACGTTTTTGTATGGCTAGCTAGTTGTTCGTAGTTCGTTCAACTCGGTCCTTTGTTGTCTGAGTCTGGTGACAATGATATTTTTTGTTTTTTCTTTCTGAAGCATTAAATACTGAGGAAACGCCACCAGTCTGGGCAATTTGACTTACTTCCATCTTTCTTTTCGTTATTTTCAATGTAACTTGCTGCCTCCAGTAAAACTTGAACGTTTTTCAGGAAAGTGTCGAACTGGTCCATAGCAGAGTCACTGGCGTTAAAGACGTCATTGAAAGGGCAACTAGACATCTCAGTGAAATCCCGCTGATCCACCGAGCCCTCGGACTCCAGAAATACATCTTCGGATTTCAGTTGCCTCTGTTGCCTTTCACTTCTGACCATTTTATTTAAATTATTATTTTTTCCTGGAAGATATGGTTTTTTTGACGGAGATCCTCTGCTCGGCTTTCCTTCTGTGTTGCGTCTTAAGGGGGCATAAATGAGTGAGGGATGCGATGCCCGGGGATGTCAGCTCGCGTCGTCGCGCGCATGGTCCCTGCGCCCGCCCGTTAAACACGCCTCTGTATCTGCACAACATCTATATCTGCACCGCGAATTCTCCTAACAAAACCAAATACTTGATGATTTACTAGTCTTGCCCCTCCAACTTTATACCAGTGAAACATTCTTTAAAATGCAATTTCGATGCATTTGTGACATTTTTGAATCACGGTTTAGTTTGTGAGCACTCTGTTAATCTCTACCTGCGATGGGTGCCCTGCGTTGCACTTAGTCAGCATAACGGCGCTACTAATTTTCCACCGACAGTGCTGATTTGATTCCCACACAGCTCAAATAAACACTCCGGGTGTTAAATGCGCACTGACTGTTTGAATGTCGCGAGTCGGCGCTCCCGTTCGTTTTTATATCATACGTGTAATCAAGTTTTCATAATGGACTTTAGTGATTCACTTGTCCATGCGTGGTTAAGCTGAATCTGAAAAAATATCTTAAAATCTTGCGTATGAATAATAATAATGATAATAATAATAATATATTAAAAAACGATTCAGGGACGGCATCCTCACTCCAGACATTTCCAATCGTCTTTTTTTCCACGTCTGTGAGAGCAGGTCCAACCTTTTTCCACAGCCAGAACAGAGGATTGCAGTTCAGTATCCACCACTTCAAAGGCACCGCAGCGGGACGCTCTGTTTTGATGTGAAGTTCACAGAAAAGACTTGAAAGTTCACTTCACAAGGGGATCATTGAATGCCGTCAGTTAAAGTAGGAGGGCGGCGATCCGCGGAGGGACCTCGGGGAGGCCCCTGAAGTAGTACATTTAAAATAAAAATAATAATAAAAAAGAAATAGCATCTCAGAAAACAAAGTCTTCATACTGAGCCCCTTGTGATTTTTTTTTCTACTGGTACTGGTTAAGTGCAAGGCCAAAGGGGCAAAAATAAACGGGGGAGGGAGCCGATGTTCGTGACTGTTATTACAGCCTTTTTGCTATTTTGCGAGAACATGGGGACATAGTCTGGGCTGGGCCTAATTAAATATACCCGTGTTTTAACGGACATGGAAATAGACAATGCTTTTGGTAGCCTGCGTGTCTTCTCGCTGAAATTAGCGCACCTGCCAAAACAAGCTGACACGGGGAAATCATTAGATTAATTAAGGCTTTCGATGGAAATGCGGGAACCTCAGTCTAACAAAAACACCTCACAGAAGAAATAACACTATATGGCAACTTCAGGTTTTATGTAGGCCTATATAGACCTATAAATACATCCATTTTAACTCCAGTCCCTGAAAAATTAGGCAAGACATTATGAACAGGCAAAATGGGTTTCATCCAACCATGTTTGATGTACGAACCTTAAAGACATCAAAAATCAAACTTAGTTATACCATTGGTGGGTACACTGACATTTATTGGTAAATATAGCATTAGTAAAGGTCACGCGGCAGGTGTATATAAACCCTTTGAAATGGTACATGCTGACCTGCAAGTGTTAAAGGAAACCGAATCATACTGGGTTTGCCTGGTAACAGCTCATTTAATGCTGTCTTATGTCCCCAGCTTTGAGGAGAACGTATGTGATAACAGGGGGGTATAATGCTTTAGTTATAGATTAACGACAGCAGGATTAGCAAAATCAATTTCTGACGTAACGTCTCTGTGCTGCGGCAGACGTGCAGAAAGTTTTATTCCGAGACGTGTCAAGTCAGCCATTTTAAACCGATTTCACATTTATGAAATAACATTAATAACTAAACTCAGTCAAATTACTTTACTCTCAGACGAAATAGTCTGCACTACTTTTTTCCCTATCACTCTTATGTATGTAACGTTTACTGTATGTAAAAATAGAATTGTGCTGTTAGTTAAGCCTATCAGAGAGGTTTATCTCAGAGCTATTCAGCTGAAAGCAGAATTAAGGCGAGTTGTTGAGTCTACGCCCTTATCCAATGATCTATGACTCCGTGCTGCTTTGCATACTGGCCCCCGTATCACTGCGCTGTTAGGAAGCTGCCCACACCGCCCTCCTTTATATTTCAAGTGAGTTGTGAACTTCTCGATGCCGTATCAGCCGACGTGCAGCTCACGGGGGGCATGTGGCCCCTGAATGCCTTGTGTGGCTTTTAATCGTGTTTTGCCCTAGACATGCAGGCTGTATTTAATATGCGGTTCCTGTTGAAGCTCCTCCTCCCCGACCCCGCTGTTGACCGCGCGTCGCTGAACAGTCCTGCTTTGGGACGGGGGAGGCCCGCAGTACAACACGCGGATGACACTCGAGTTCGCCAAAAACGCCACACAAAAGCATTTATTGTACTGTGTGGGTTAGCATTCCTGGGCAGCCGCGATAAGGAAACCATATTCGAGGAAATGGTGATTCTTTACCGTGCTTTTTGTTTGGTAAATAAATGGGCACAGAACTAATCACCACCAGTGGTCTGCATTAGGCAGCAAGATTTACTGGTTAGCTAGATAAATTGTCAAATTTAAGGTACCCCAGTTTAAATGGACGTTATTTATGTTCTTCGTTCACTTGCACTTAATCCAGATTACCTTAAATCTGATAAATTATCCTTTAACTCAAAAATCCAACTTCGTGATTCAGACCCCTGGTTAGTTCTGGGTCATAAGCAGAGACCGGCACGGTCAGTTACTAAAATATTTCTTATAACAAATTCTGAATAGTGCGTGGTAGACAGAGATTAAGAACCAGACACTACAGGGCAGCGCAACATAAAATATAGATAAGGCAAGGATGTCAGGACACTGGACAGGACGAGGGGGGGGGGGGGGTGGGGGTGCATGTCGATGAAAGGCAGTCACTGTTAAGTTAAACTGGATCCGTCAAGGTAGACGTTACCGTGACACTGAAATCTATTCGCGAAATATATCAAATAATCTCCGCTTCGTGTTTCCTGTGGTTAACCCCAAGCCCATGGAATGAAACAAAACCAGCGTTTTCTTTCCCAAGTGTGTTTGAACTTCTAGAGGGAAAAAAAAACAGAAAGTAACTTCTGATCTTATGCTAGCGAGGGTTTTGATTTACCAAGGAACCGCGTCCACAGGTGGCCTGCGGACTTAAGATGAATTAATCATATAATGAAGGAAATGAATTAAAGTAACATTTTATCTGAATTTACTAGTAATGCACATAATATATGAACAGTCGCGTGCTATCCTACCAAAAATCCGGAAAAGATAAGGATACATTATTTTGTTCTGTGGTAAAGCTATAAGTGCGATGTATTTGCTTTAATGAGCTAATTACATTTACAAAGAATAGTAACAGTTCTCTAGAAACATGATATTCTTTATAAAGCCTGACTGAATAAGATGTCACTGGTGGTTAATAATCTTTAGGGGATAGAAAGAGTTTCCTGAGAAGTAAAATAAAAAACAAAAAACAATCCGAGTAGCCCAGTAGACACTGTGTCTTTTATCAGAAGCGAAGCACATGTTTATCGCCTTTTATTATCAGATGTTACTCCGGTTCCTTTGTGAAACGCGGTCTGCGTTTACCAAAAGAAAACTTCCTGACTGTTATCTCGGTCACGCTATTTCTGTACCTTCCCCTTTCCCCAAATTTGCCCCCACCCCCCAGCGACACGCAGTCCACAAAAGCTTCCCCCGCCGCTTCCTCCCACGGCAGCCAAAAAAAAAACGTTCCGTTCTTTGGCTCGGGGAGAGAATTCCCAGGTCCGGGGACCCCTTTGCAACGTGAGCGGGTTCACGTCAGTGAGGCAGAGTCCCCGTCGACAGGGGTGGTGGCCCTAGGCTTGCCCGTGACCATTGTTTAACTCTGTTCCCAAAGAAAACCATCTGGTGACAATGGCACTTGTGCCAAAAAGGGGGGCGGGTAGAAAGTGAGAGAGAACGTCCCCTCCTTTAATTAGAGTGGAGGGTGTTCAGGCTCCTTACTGACGCATCACAGGCCTGCTGGGGATTTTTTTTGTGTCTCCGTCTTGAGGTGGTTAAGCTCACTGTCCCCCAGAACCGCCCCTGGATACAGAGCGCAGCGAAATTAACTCCACGCCTAATGGTGTTTGTCGCTGTCCTTGTAAATTAGAGGGAAAGATGAAGGGAAAAAAACCCAAAAAAGATTAAAGAGAACAAGCTGAAAGTACAAATGGCCCAATGGGGCTGACCTCAGTCCAGAAAACGCCTCCCTCAACTGCCCTGCTGTCTGGGGGCCCAGAGACACAAAGGTTCTTCCGTTTTATCTTCAAATGTAGCAGAGCCAAAGGACAGGAGGTGGTGGGAATGGTCCTCCTGTAATTTTCACAGCAGTCGTGCAGATTGTGGCCACGCCCACTTCCTGAATCCAGTCTCTTGAGTCGACGACCAGCCTCACCTCCACCACACGGTCACTTCTTTTCCCCTGTTTGTTTGTGCAGTCGCTGCAGTGTGTGTGTGTGTGTGTGTGTGTCTTTTCCACCAGTTTCATGTGTAAATCGTCTCTTTGGCTTCCCTAGCTGCGTGGGCGTGACGCCAAACCAAAGACCTGTGGCTTCATGTCAACGGGGAAATTGTACAATTACTGGAGAATTCCACTTTGTAATTGGGAAGCATTCAATCCCTCGTACGGATCAATGATTTTAAGAATGTTCAAGACGCTGAGCTTCATAAAGTGCCCACCCCCACCCCCACCCCCCCCCCACAAACAGCCACAATCAGATCCAAGATATTCCAGTTTTACATGATGAATTGCATTGCCGTCGTGGGCATGTCACACATACCTGGTTATGGGAAACACCACACTCAGGGAGGCAGGTCTGTGGAGAAGGCTTGCGAAGTGGTGATCTTGTAGTGGGTCTCTACTGGTCCCATCACTCCCATTACGACCATTCTGTGCCGGCCTCCCAGTGTAGCAATCTCATTAGGTTAAGATGCCACCCAGTAGGACCAGGAGACCTGACCTCAGGGGATTGTGGCTTAAATTACAGAGCCAGTATTTCACAGGATTGCATGCAGATACTAAAGGGTTTTTTTTTGTTTTAATAATTGATCCAGTTTATATTGTGATACTGTGAGCAGATTCATTTTAGTATATAACCCCCCCCCCCCCGGTTGTGGATGAAAAAAACATATTTAGGCTATTTTATTTACACAAATGCAGAAATGGATGGCGGTAGTTACTGTCTGGGATTTTAGTTTAGCATTCGCCATCGTTGATTTTAGCATTTAGCACCGTTCAGCATTGTTGAGTTTAGCAATTAGCATTGCGTAGCATCGCCGTGGCATACCAGTTAACCTGTAAATGGGGAAGACACGCAGAGGTCGCGAACTACGGGAGCCTCTGTGCCGTGGGAGGGCGAATCAGCGGACTGCCACAAAACAGGGCCAGCCAATAAGCGAAGGGTCAGAGGGTAGCAGCAATATCAGCAGCAATAAATCACTGCGTAGGGAAGGGTGTGTGTGCCGCCTTCCACATCACCAAGCCGACATCGACAAAGGTCCTCCGGGTCCCGGCCCGTGTTCGTCCCCCATGACACTTTAATTACCCTACTTAGCTTCTGCAGGGGGTGGGGGGGGGCAGCCTGTCATCTCCTAACAGATCATGCTCCCGTCCATCTGGATCAAGCCTTTACCGGTCTGGTGATCCACAGCAAACGGGTAATGGGGGGGTGGGCTCGGATTCGGGAGCTTAGGGGATGCCCCGCCCCCCAGAAGAAAAATGCCACACCTGCTGACGACAGGGATCAAAGGGGAACTCGCTGTTGGGGGATTAAGATTAAGAGGACTTTTCCCAAGCAAATATGTGCACAGATTGGCCAAGAGTCATAATGAACGAATCTGACATCCCAATATCCATCCTAATACTTTATAAATAAATTATAATCAGAAGATGTGCCTATTCTTATTTGGAGCAATGAGAGTGAGGGGGGGGAAACGCCGCAGACGAGATATCCGTCCTGCAAACATGAGGGGTGTTTAATCTGCTTTGCCCTTCTGTGTGTGACGGGGGCCCCCTAAGATCCACCCCCCCGTTCTGGCAAGACGGAGGTGGGATGCACGGCGCCTTTCACTGCGACTCACCCAGTTGCTCTAATTCCATCAGCAACTAATCTCAGGATGAGTGTCAGATCCAGGGTTTCCGGGACGACTTTCAGGATACAATATGGTTGGGGGGGGGGGGGGGGGGAATTGGGGCCACTCCTGACTGAGAAGCTGGTCTCCAAGTTCAACTGGCCCTCGAAGGCCTGTCCCACCCTCACCCCGCCCCTAACAGTGATGGACAGCTCGAGCTGCCAATCAGGAAAGGGGGAGGTTAATATCTCTGTACTCACCCTGGATGTGAGACTTAACAGAAGGAGACACACACAGCGTGGTTCTACGTGCAGGAGGTTCTGCTTCACACCCGAACGGCCCTCATTCCAGGTGCATCTCCCCACCTCCCCTGGTCTGGGCTCACTCTAGAAATTAAAATCAAGGGGGTGACTGAGACATGGGAGGATATTCAGGCCCTGTAACGCTAACAGCGCTAACCAAGCAGACACCATTAGCGGTCCTCATAACCCACAGTCAAGCATCAGTGTGTAAGATATGAAGAAGGGGCAGTCACTGTCTCAGGGGCTCGGGCAATAAAATCTGAAAAGGAACTATTTGTGTGGTCCGATTTCGAAGAACCTCCCCCACCCCCACTTCAGACAGAGTCACATTGTTACAGGAGGTGGGGTGGAGACTATCAGGGGGAAGGGAAAAAAAAAGTTTATATTTCATACTGCAGCTGCAGCAGGAAGTGGCGGAAAAAGGAGCCGAATCACAGCGGGATTCATTCGCCTCTGATGCCGGACCTCGCGCCAGGCCTCCACCACCTAATAAGTCATTTTCTCGCGCCAGAAAAAGGAAGACCCACAGACGGAGAGTGGAGCCCCGTTTCACGTGGGGGTCGCCGGGGCAGACAAAGGCCGCAGATGGCTGCCCTCCCTGCAGATGTGGCCGTTCGAGTGGGTGGAGTGTGGGGTTGGTTGTTCAGGGCTTGTAACGGATGCGCGTGAGAGAGCATGTCCTGCCCCCCTCCACCACGGCAAGAGCTCATTTTGGGACACCTTCTCAAAGGGCAGGGGAGGGAGAAGGCGGCCTTCAGTAGAGGGGGGTGAGGGGGCCAAAAGGGGGGCCAAAAGGGGGGCCGAGAGGCCAGGATCGGGAGACGTTCATAACGAGGTTATGTGGTCACATGTAAACGATGCGAGGCGGCGTGAGTGCTGCAGTCCTGGTGGTGGGGGGCGGGGGGGGGGGGGTATGGCATGCAATAATCATGCGGTTTCCATGGTGCGTCGGCCCATTGTGAAGTAGCCGCCAGTTGGAAGGTTCAGTCGCCTTTCAGGACATGTCGCCGTGTCATGGCGATGCTACGGACCCACACTAACGCTATAGAGTTACTTCATTCATCAGGTAAGCAGCCAGGCGGAGCCGAGTCGGGCTCCAAGAGCCGAAACCGATTCCCTCTAGGCTGCCGTGAACACGGAGAATAACGTTTAATCCGATTCCAGCCATAAAAATGCTAAAAAAAAAATGGCTTTGTAGGGGGACACAGACGACTGCACTGAACCTGAAGGCTTTCCACTTCATGGGGGGGGGGGGGGCGCAGCACGTGTGAGAAAGCAACTCAACCCAAATAACTACAGCTGAAACACTCATGGAGCTGCATGAAACTGGAAGCTCCTTCGCACAAGAAGCATAACATAAGAACATGCTAGCAGTGTGACGTTTCAATTAAGGCTTGTTACTGGAAGGGTCCAAGCTGCACGGAAAAAGAGGGGTGTCCACGTTCACACATGAAGACATTCCCCATTCCTGTGCATCTGCCGCAGGTCTTTTAGCCCCTTACTCTGCCCCCTCCAGCTGGGAGACTTCCACAGCTCAGCTGCCACATCTGACAAACCCCTCTCGGGAAATGCACCCCCCCCTGCCGCCATGTTTATTTGGATTCTGCTCCCCCGCCGGCAGCCTCCATTAAGTCATTGTGTTTCCTCATGTACGTCAATCGGCCAGCCGCCCCACCCCTACTCGTTACCAAACGTGACCCCCGTGACCCTCCTTTAAGCAGCAAGCAGCCTCCCTCCCCCCCCCGTCTCACTCTCTTTCAAATAAGTGCACACATCCCCCCCCCCCCACTACCACCACTGCCGCCATTGTCTAAACTCAATTGTTGCGTTTTACCATGGCAGGCTGACGGCGGGGGGGGTAGACATGAAGCACGGTTACTCAGGCATGCCATCTGCTCCTCCGGCCCCCAGCCCTCCCCCACTCCTTGCTCCTTCATTCCCCCCCCCCTCCTGGAAACAGGGAGGTGTGGGGTACTCCATTTCCCTTAGATGAATCCAGCTGAAGGACAAATGCTGTGGGGGGGGGGGGGGGGGGCAGTTTACACAAGAATCAGTTAAGACGGGCATGCCGGCAATCCACCACAGCAGGGCTCCAGTGCCGCATGGGCTGCCTCACCTCGCCCTGCTCCGCCCGCTCTGCTCTGCCTCACCTCGCCCTGCTCCGCCCGCTCTGCTCTGCCTCACCTCGCCCTGCTCCGCCCGCTCTGCTCCGCCTCACCTCGCCCTGCTCCGCCCGCTCTGCTCTGCCTCACCTCGCCCTGCTCCGCCCGCTCTGCTCTGCCTCACCTCGCCCTGCTCCGCCCGCTCTGCTCTGTCTCACCTCGCCCTGCTCCGCCCGCTCTGCTCTGCCCGCCCGCCTTGCTCCGCCCGCCCGGGTGTGCTGAGGCGGTCGATATGTTTATGTGCAGTGAGTCTGAGCAGTACTTGCAGAGGTATGCAGCAGCTATGCTCTCGCCGAGGCACCACTGCAGGGAATCACAGCCGTCACTCCAGTTTCTCCACTCTTTGTAACTGGGGAGATTCCTGCTCTGCTCCGTTGGCATAAGGCTGCCATGGAAACACAGAGGTCAGGACCCCGGCGTCTTTATATCATAAAAAACAGAGTTCTGTCAGTTTCGTCTTTTCCATTTGCTGCCTTTTCAAGTTGCCTAAAGTGGGACAGGCATCTGAGACTAGGATTCTCCTGCCGAATGTCATTGATTATGTCAGTTATAAAAAAAGCCTTCTCAGACTCACCTTTTTTTTTTTTTGAGTAGGACGCATGCAGTAACGACATCAGCCTGTAGGGGCGCCGTCCTGCCCATCTGGATCATTATTTTGACACTCGCAGCAAGAGGCCGTCTGGAGAGCAGAAGGATGTGCTCCCCCCTCCCCAGCCCAGAACTGCTCGATGTGGCCCCCGTGTATTTCTGTGATTCGGCAACTTCTTACAATAACCTATTGAACATTACATCACAGGCCGAACATCCTCGATTGTTAAACAGTTAAACGGGTCTGTAATTATACACAGCTGATCTCGGCTATTTGTACTTCTGCAGTTATATGTATACTTGCAGGATGTTTTGTGCGGCGTAATTCTGTTACATGTCACTGACTGGATGGTGCGAGTAGGGTTTCCTGTGTACTGAAGCACAAAAGGCAAATAAAGAAACTTTACTTTTGCAGTGCAACACTTTCACGCCACATTAATTTTTGATAAATTTCCGATTCCTTTAATTTGACGTGACTATTAAACAAAGACATCGGTTGTGGTGTATCATCGTGAATGTGAACTGTGGCTTTGACAGTTAAAACGTGGTCGAGGCCAAATTGAAAATATTGACTCCATGATACTAGCAATACAATCCCCCTTGCATATTTCATATGCCTTAGCAGGTGAAGATCTGCTTTCAAGCTGTCCCATCTTTTTTAATCTCCTTTTGCAAAACAGAACAATTGTGGGGCATTAATTAATACTAATAAGAAATACACCGTTTGTATAAGATGTCCCCGACAAACGAACAGCAGGTTGGACGTGACAGCTGACCCGGCGCAGGCCTCCCCCACCCCCGTGTGCGGCGAATGGAGGAGGAAGCGGAACAGCCGGAGCACAGACCTCCTTTGCGGAAGTGAGCACCGTCCTCCTGCTCAGTCACAAGGCGGCAGTTTGCCGTCAGGGAGCGACGTAAAGACTGGAAGCCTCGTCCGCAGCGGCGTAAACACGACATCCACAGGAAGTGTAGTGAATGTGCAGCATCCCAGCCTTTAAAGCTGACTAAGTGCCGCTTTGTAGTGATGGGATTTATGGCTCTTTGAGGGGATCCGGATCTTGGCGATCCGTTCCTTTCAAAGAGCCGTTCAATAGAACGGCTCTTTTGGCTCTTTTAAAATATTTAGTCAGTTTTAAGAAGCCAGCTTGGGGGCATCTCAGTTTATCCTGGAAATAATCACTGGGAGGAATGATGAGGTGAGATTTGTAGTCAAATAATTAAAACTCAGATATCACACACCAATATCTGAGTTTGAATTATTCTGAAATATTGATTATTACCTCATTTGTCACGTGTGGACTATATTCCATAGGGTTGCACAACATCCCTCTGCTTAGACAGTGACATCACTATTTTGGATTTACCTTAAGTGTGTGTATGCGTAAAGCTAAGTTGACTTATGTTATTCATACAATACCTACTCACAAATAAACATCAAAAACAAAGCCGGCTGCAATGAATTTCTGTGTAAAACAGCTTTTACTACAAACACTTCCACACAAGAACATTGTTATCACGGCAGCGTGCACAAGTAATGGCTCCGCTCCTACCCAATGACAGAGGCATGCAGGGTGTATTTCCACTTGAGCACTCACGTGAAGGATGCGTGCACAACTATCATCATGCTGTTAGGCAGGAGCACCCCTGCGCTGGGTGCGCCCCTCCCCCTATAACTGTTCTGTCTCGCCGAGGAGCTAATTTGTGTGCATCTGTGTGAAACACGCATAGGAAAAAAAGAACGACAGAAAGAACGGCTCCCCCCAGCCGCGACTCGGCTCCCATCGTTCATGTTTATGAGCCGTTCAAAAGAATCGGTTCGTTCGCGAACGTCACAACTCTACCGCTTTGGTCTGAGGACACGATCGCTGCAGAGCTGTGCTAGTATTCGCTGTCATATGAAAGCTCGGTTAAATCGGCATGATAAAGTAACCGGGCTGCCAACTTTGGTCAGCTAACTTGCGTGAGACTTTCAATTCGAGACAAGTCTGCACACGCACGCACGTTTTCGCGGAACAGTTTATTACCTTTGTAAATAGAATGTAGGCTTTACAAGCTACCCAAAAGCTCTTTTTTAGGTTTATAATGAATATTATAGATTTGCCGTAAGATTTCATGCTGAAACCAGAGGCGTGCGTGAGAGCCGCCCTGCACTTGCCGAAAAGATCACAAACAGAAACCGAATAAGAGGCAATGAACCAGGCACTGCATGATATACAGCACTGTGTTCACAAATGTGTGAAACAGGTGTCTGCGCCATCTATGTAAAACTTAAAAGTAATTTAATATGAACTTAATACAAACCAAACAAAGTCTAATATTTTGAATCCAGTAACAATCATATAATATTAAACAAGGAGATAAATACATAACATGTAATGTAGGCCTATTAAATATTAAATATGCAGTGAAATGTCTGTCACGCAAGGTTATTAGTACATTTACAAGCCGGGACGCCGATCAGCCCCCGGCCGCCCCACCCCGATTCATTTATGCTTTACTAAGCTGCTAAACCGCTGCTGCCAGCGATAGAGCGACAGTAAGAACAAAACTGGCGCGGTTTCCATAACCTTTCGTTGGTGTCGTAGCCGATCACCAAAATAAGCCGAATGGAAACTGGCGTTTAGTAGGCAAAAGACACCCAAACGTGCGTCGGATCTGCTCCGCCGAAAATAACACAATTCACCATGAGCTTCTTAAAATACACTTTATTTGTGAATTTACACTGATTAGCAATACATCTAAAAGCAACTCCATGACATATCCATTTACATAGTTTCCACAGGTCACAGGTAAGCTTGGCTCAAACTCGCATGCCAAAGCGATCAGAGGAGAAAGAAAAATCGAAGAGGGAAAAAGGCATCAGCAAACAAGGCGCGAAACGTCAAGAAAAAAAAATCAAAGCCAAGCCATTCGTCTGGGAGTAGTTCGCGCTCTTAAATGGTTAATAAATGCTTTAGTATTCTGGCAAAACTAAATTTTAGAACATATTGTAATACAAATGGTAAAAGGTACATTTGAACAGAAAACAGTAGCCTATGAAAATCTACAAGTTAGAATGTGTTGGTGTTAGGAGAAGGTCTCTCCAACAAAGAGTAAATGTCAACATCTGCCGATTACGTGATTACCGCCTCGTCCAGCTTTCATCCATCTCCGTGTCCAGACCCAGCCCCAGCCAAAGACACATGCTATTTACACAGCTTAAAAGATGCCCCCTGCTCTTCATGTCAAACGCAAACAATTCACATTGCTGGCTGGGATATTAAGCTCTGCAGAATGACAGATAAGTCAACCTCGGCCTCTCGGATTTCACTCGAGGTCACCCCCCTCCCCTTCCCCGCACATGCTCCAGAGGGGGGGGGGAATATCTGTAGATAACTGAGGAGGGGAGAGCAGACCGAATAGGACCGATCATCAGAAGCTGAAAAAATATTCACTTTCTGAAGAACCTCAATTGGAAGTGGTCAGACAAAGCGATACTGACACCACGCAGTGATTGACACCTGTGCAAGCCTATGGGTGGAAAGGGGCGGGGCTTAACCCACCGGAGTGTCGCGTTGATTGGGTGTGTATCCGCCATGCCTGTCAATGACCTTGGAGCCTAAAGGTCTAAATAGTGGACCTTAAAAACAAAATCGCATAAAACTAGACTGCTTCCATTTGTGCTTTATCTGGGGGTGGAAAGGGGTGGGGTATTTTCCTTTTTGAATCAAACTCATAAAAAACACTTGAATATGACATTTTGCTGTAATGCACAAAAGTATCCATTACTTGTCATTAACGCACTTTCCGAAACCTAATGTTTTGCCTGCCCTGCACCTTCCCGACACAAACATCCCCCTTCTCTTCTCGTTCTCCTTCATTTGGTGAAATTTCTGCATCTACAGTTCGCTATATACCACAAAAGTGCAGCAAAGTAAAATAAAAAATATATAGTTAAAAAAAAAATCTATAATCACTTTTTAGTTTTTATATATAATATATATTTATATAATCTCCTTTATATAGTTTTAGTAATCTGACCTATAATGCCTTTAATATAACCCTATAGAAACAGGCATTATTAAATTGTCAGCGGTATAAATTTATAACATGCTTCCTATTTGAATCCTATTCTCTGAAAAAATGATAGAATGCGTATAAAACAGGAGCCACTTGGCTTTCGGTTTCTAAAAAGTAAAAAAAAATCGTATGAGTCGTTTGAGGGAAAAAACAAGGAAAAAAAAAACAAAAAACCATCAAGATTGAGAGTCACTAAAACGTGATTTTTTGTGTGTTTTTCCATTTGGCAAGAACGAAATTTAAAATAAAAATACAAAAAGAGAAAAACAGCTCGAACACTACACGGGTTAAAAACAGTCAGTGCAGAATGAACGGCTACTTCCCCAGAGGGCGACTGGCCGGGAGTCAGCCTAGGGGGGGGGGGGGATAATGACTACTGAGCCGCTCACGGTGAACGCCGTCGCGATCTCGTACTAACTTTCCAGTGTGGCATTAGCCTCTGCTAGCTGTCCGGCTGCAATCCGCTATGAACCAGGGGATTTATGACACGAATGGAGGCGGCGGGTCCTAAACGGCGACAGCAATAATAACCAAAATAAACCAAAGCTGGTAACACAAGGACAGAGTTTCCAGGGTGAAGGCTATGAACAACTTCGGCTGTGCAGTTTAATCGCGACTGACGCGCGCCGAGTCGCAGCCCCTGCGGCCGCAGCCCGGCATGTCTGGGATGCACCTGCAAGGTCTGCGCTAAAATCCTGCGTTCAGTGCTTGGCAGAGATGGGAACGACAAGAGCAGTTTTTTTAAGGAAGCTCCCCACTTTGTTTGGCTCACAAATTTATAACCCCCCCCACCCTCTCCCCCTTCCTGGAGGGGGAGGGGAATATAAAAAAGCACCCCCTAGATAGAGATTTGTTAAACTCAAGTTACCACTTTCACACACTATTTTTTTCTTTTCCTTTCCCAAAATGTGCAGCGTCATTTTTAACAGGGGGGGGGGGGTCGAAAACACGGCCCGGCCCCCCAGGCCTGGAGCCTAGGCCTCGCCCTTCTCCTTCTTTTTGCTCTTCTTGAGGAAGGAGGGGGTGCGGAACTTCTTCTTCTTCTTGTTAGGCGACTTGGACGGGGAGCTCTCGGGGGACAGCGCCTCCTCGATCTTCTCGCCCCCCCTGGGCGTGATCTCCAAGCTCTCGCCGCTGGTGGTCAGCTGACTGATGCGCTTGCTAAGTTCCAGCTCTGCGTCGTGCCCGTCGTCCTTACCGTTGAGCATCACGCCCGTGTGGTTTTCTGAGGGGGGGGGTGGGGTGCAGGGAGGGGGTGTCAGGGCATCAGGCTGAACGCCACAATCATGCAGTTGTCTGTGTGTCTGTACGCAGCCCGTCAGACCAAGCTGCGTTATTCCACTGCTAAACACACAGCTTCCATAAGAATCCCTCACGGCCTGTGGCTTTAACACCTGTTTACGCAGCTGGTGAGACACCTGAAGCTAAGGGCACCATCAGTGGGTAACTCTACCACATACCGACCTTTTATTACCACCCCAGCGCTTATTAAGTAACAGAAAATTCCAAGAGCTTAAGTTCCGTCTTTGAAAAATGCATTATTAAATAGGCAGGACTTTTATAGAGTAAAGTTTCTGCAAGTAGGGGGAAGCTTATCAGGACGACAGACAGCACCCCCCCCCCCCCAGCAGAGACACAGAGGACAGAGGCGGTCATCTTAAATGGTTCGCAGCGCGATGCTTCCCGATCCGGTCTCTGGGTGACTGTTTATCAGGTACCTTCTCTAGCTGGAGTGCTTTGTGCAGACTCAGTTTGAGACACAGACTGGGACGGAGTGCCCCCATCGTCAGAGGTTAGCTCGTGCTCACCATCTGTAAGGTGGGGGTGGGGGGCGGTTAGTGGTTAAACACACTGACACACACACACTTAGAGGCCATGCAGAGTCATTTGATTTAGACACAGATCCGACGCTGAAAGTTAGACGTTTCCTGTGGAAGCGATCAGCAGCTGTCAGGTTTTACTCATTACTGCTCCGCCTCTCCCAAACTGGTGCATTAACACACTAACACCTCTGCTGCATGAATACATCATCCTGAGCGATCGGACAGAAGTCCATCAGTTACGCCACATGGGTGAGACACATGCAACATTCGTTAATGTTCCCATGATGCAATGCACCACATCACGTCAACTGGAGGCAGTTTCCAGAGGTTGATAGGGGCTGGGGAGGTGGGTTATTGTGTCACATCACTGAAGAAGGCAGAGGGGTTCCCCGGGGAGGGGGGGGTACAGGTCCTCGTCTCACTGACATTACTGACTACCTTCAGATGTCTGACATCACACATACACACCTTGCAGGCTGTTAAAAATGGAGGCGAGGATTATAAGTCGTTTGGTAGTAAACAGAAAAGCGGCCACCTGGCACAGGACGCGTGTTAAAGTGCAGTTAGAGGGAAGTGACAGTGACATGCAGTGGCCAATGGCCAGGCATGCGGCAGACCGTCGTCCCTCCCGCTATGCTAACCCCTCCCTCCCCATGCTGGAGTTCCTCGCCAGTGAGGCCGGGTCGCCCCTGCAGCCCATCGATTCCTGCCTCAAAGGCGCTCCGTCGTGGAAGATAATTAAAATTGACCCGCTCCTCTGAGAGCACACAGCCCCCCCCCCGCCCCCCACCCAGGCGGAAGGACAGCCCGCTCGTGTCTTAAAGGGACACGCACGGCCGTGACGGCCATGCCCCGGGTTCCGGTGGCCTCACCCTCGACGCCAAGCTGTCGACGTTCCACGTTCTTCTTGTACTGCTCCAGTTCTTTCTCGGACAGCTGGTTGAACGGGTTGGGAGGAAGAGGCTCCATCTGGTCATCTTCGGGTGCCACGAAGGGCTGCGGAGAGGCCGACACGGTTGGCATGGCGACACACGGCTGCCTAAGCGCTCGGACACGTATACACCGAAGAATACGGCGGCACACGGCTGCCTAAGCGCTCGGACACGTATACACCGAAGAATACGGCGGCACACGGCTGCCGAAGCGCTCGGACACATATACACCGAAGAATACGGCGGCACACGGCTGCCTAAGCGCTCGGACACGTATACACCGAAGAATACGGCAGCACACGGCTGCCTAAGCGCTCGGACACGTATACACCGAAGAATACGGCGGCACACGGCTGCCTAAGCGCTCGGACACGTATACACCGAAGAATACGGCGGCACACGGCTGCCTAAGCGCTCGGACACGTATACACCGAAGAATACGGCGGCACATGGCTTTAGGTTACTAGCGTTCACTGCCAGAGCCGCGTGCTTGGATGCCTCATGGTGAAACGAGTCAGGCCTCTGCCCGTGTGAGCAGTAGACCTGGCTGAATCTTGGATGGTTTTACCGGAAATTACATCCCACGTATATTTGGGAATCTGACACTGGAACGGCATTGGCTCAATTCTGCAGGTGGGAGGGGCAAAAACAACACAATTGGCAAGGACCCCACAAAAACACGGTTTTGAGAATCGGGGTAGTCGTGGTACAGAGTTGAGCCCCCTCCTGGGTGCTCAGAGGTGGGGGGACCCTTTGGTCACCCAGTTGCCTGCTGTAGATACGGTCCGATCCAGAAACGTCATCAGGAATAAGAGGCCAGTACCCTCAGTGTTTTGGCTATAGGTCCAAAGTGCCTCTTCCCCATCTGGTTGTCTCTCTCCACTCCATGTGCTACACAGTGTGCGTCCTCCCACAAAATGGCCCCCGTCCACCGGTGTTACGGAGCAGCGCTGACGGCTTCTCACTCCTGTAACCGTTACACGCGTCTTCAAACTACCAGGCCGACTTCTGGTCTTCATTTTAAAACTGGAGCACGAATCGCTTCAAGAAAACCTCGAAACGTCATGCAGCGAGGTTAAGGTTACAGCAAAAGCCACTAACGCAGCCACAAACGACCTGGGAAGAGCATCTGAAAACACTCGGTTATTATTTTAACGTGATCCTGACCCACAATTTGGGAGAAATTAGACCAGGGGATGAAAAAATAAAATAAAATAAATAAATGCAACAATTCACAGCCTGATGTCATTGCACAAGGCTGGCGCAGAGCAATTCGGCATGAACCGCAAGCTGCTCTGATGCTTAACACTTAGCGCCACCTAGTGAGTACTGTCAATATAGCAACATAATATGATTAAATTCATTTGTGCAGAGATTGCATTATTCTGCGTTTCCTTCCACCCTCTTAATCCATCTGCAGGACATCAGCCACAACACCAGCAGATGTGCTGATTTAAGGTCTCTTAGGTGTTTCTTCCACCGTCTGCCGTTCATTTTGCTGCATGAAAGGCCATTCTGCAGGCCAGGCAAGGTCCTCAAACAATTAACTTCAAAATTAAAACAGTACAACATCAATAATAAGATGCACCACTACAATGTGCTGGATGATTTTTAAAATATATAAACTGAAAAATATTACAGGTTAAAGAGCCAACCGAGGTTATTCAGAATCCAGTTTGAGCAAAGAGATCAAGATATAAATGAAACATGTTAAACACAAGTGTGTAAAGGGCACGATCAGCCCATCGCCATGTGACCAGACGCCGAGGAACGAGGCAGTTATGGTGGGACTGACCGGCGGACGATCCACTACGATTCCAGCCAACACCTGCGACTGTGGCCCGGCTGTCATGAGGTCGTGTCTGTTCTGCTCCCGGATCTGTAAAGCATAGCAGGAAGTCGGTTAAAATGCAGCTAAACAGAAAACAAAGACGGACACGGAACAAAAGCTTAAGCACATCTGAACCAGCAAAAGGCCAAGCCGCCGGAGCATTAACATGTAGGAAACTAATCAGCACCCTGCTCACTGGTGGTACCAACAGGCCTGTCATTTTATCTACAAGAAAAAAAGATGTCACTGAAGTACCTGACTAACATTCCGAGGAGATGTGGACAATTATGAGGTGATTAATGTCATAATGCTGTAATGTGATTCAGCGAATCAGAGTCCTGCATGACAACTGGCCAATGAAAGAAGTCAGAGGAAAGGGCTGCAGTGTAACTGGCAATAATTGTCGGCCTGTAGGGACTGGACAGGAACCGCAATGCTGTGCTTTTTGGGGCTCCTGTACCTTTAATCAGCCAGCCTCCTTCCCCAAAAAGACCCCCCCGTCCCCGACTAGAATCAGCTGACTCATCTTTAGCAGACAGAGCGGACAGGAGTGGAAGCAGCTGATCCACTGTGCGAATTCAGCCGAGGTACGTCAGAACTGAGCCCCCCCCCCCCCAGTCTAAACATCATCGGACAGAGAACATACCCAGGGCTACGATTACCCAAGGGAGCAACTGCACCCTCTACTGGTCAAATGACGAAAATGGCACTGGAACATATTAGATTCAACAAAATTTAATTAAATGTGGGTTTGTTTAGTTATATCAATGTGGAATAATAATAAGTGTATGTACTATGGTTTTACAAATTATTTATCTGGATCATTGAGGCTCTCTCACCTTGCACCCCCACCCCTCCCCCCCCTCATTGTCTAAAGTCACCTACGGTGAATCCACGACCAACCCCCATGTCTTCACACTTCAACCTGGGCTAGGAGCTAATGGTGGGGGGAGCAGCCCCCCTTACTCACTCTGTTCCTCTTTGCCAGCACTTCACTTGGGTTAGTGTTCAGGGGGACAAATTGATTGGGGTCCTCGATTCTGATTGCGGTGCCGCTGCCGTTGCTGGAATCTTCTGCCTTCATCCACTGCAAGACGAAAGTACGTACTGGTATGAAGAACATCAAGCATGCAATTCTCCACGTCTCCACACGAGGGCAGTATTGTGTACGAAATAAAAGCCTATTACAACATAACCATATACGAAAACTCTCATAAATCATTCGGACGAACTCAAACAATACTTCTGCTCCAACCCTGAAGAATCAATCATACAGATGTTACTTAGAATACAACGTGACACTAATAAAAATATCAAATCCAGACAGGATGTTCCTGTCGTAGGTCGGCAGGGAACTGAATAGTTTTCAAACTCTCATTTCCTACTAAAATCCATTTAAAAGCCACAATCATAGTTGTACATATCCTGTTCCTTTGTGTACACAAATTTCACTTGGTTTGTCTGGAGGACAATACTTCCAAGGGTTCCTATAGGGGTGGCCGGGCGGGGGCCAGTAGCACCTGACAGACCTGAATCGGCCAGGGAGCTCGCTGGTTGTGGAGGTCGAGACTCATGCCAGAACTGGGCCGGAGAGATATAGGTACTGATTCATGATACTCCACATGTAAAACAGCACAATCACGACCTGAAGTGGCCCATAGTGGTAACAGGGGAGGGAGCAGAAGAGATACGACTCTGCTCTCAGCTAACGCTATGAGCCGCCGAGATGCTAATTGTAACCTGACCATTGAGGTTTGGCCATCTGATCAAGAGAACAGATCACACGAGCGCCCCCTAGCTGTGACGAATGGGAGCTCACCATGGTCTTGGTCCGGGGGCTGCCGCACTCCTCTCTGTAAGCGTCCTCTGCCACGCTGACCTTAGTGTAGCTGTTGGGCGAGTTGAGCCAGCGGGTTTTCTCCCGCTGCTGCCGCTGGGACAGGAGGCGCAAGGGTCGCCGCGGGGCGCCGTCCTCGTCGTCGAACACGAAGGCCGTAACCGTGGCGGGGATCTCCACGTCGCTCTTGTGACGAGGCTTCTCACGCACGATCGGGTGTCGGTAGGCGTAGCCTGTCCGGTAGCCCTGAAAACAAGACTGCACTTTAGCGCCCCCTTCTGTCAGAAAGGTAATTACAGGCCCCTGCTCTCCCCGTGAACATCCTGAATTTGTCAAGCTCTCCCCTCCCCAGCAGTTAGTTTCTTACTAGGAGAAACAGGGTAACGTTTCCTGCAGCGAATTTAGTGTCCTACTCTGAAAAGCAGCTGTTTTCGTTTGATATCTAAATTTGTAAACCGTTTAACACACAGTTACTCATTGAATACAGTCATTGAAACGACAGATTTTAAATTATTTTTTTTTAAATCTCTGTTCTCAAGTTTTTCTGTGCTGCAGTTACCAACGTGTTGGGTAAACAGCATCAAACACGTTAAGCAGAGGCAGCGATCACAGCTGGGACTGATACCAGCCGTCAGGTCTCATTTTCACCCTGAGAGTTTCGGCCAGGCGATTCAGACGCGGGACTGATCACAGCTATCAAGCGGAGGGGTGTAATAGGAGGCATACTGGGGACTTGGGGGGCAGCTGGGAGGAGCCTAACCCCCCTTTCTGGTGCGTTAGCGAGCCACTGAGCCCAGGGTCGATGACTCAAAGTCAGCTAACGAGTCCTTCAGGTGACCACGGTCAGATAAGCACAGGGGTCACGAGGCTGGTGACACAGACGCACCATCGGGGCTTGTGGTGGCACTGCCGGCCTGCTCACGGCACAACGACGTGTGGACATTCACACAGCAGGCCAACACCGTGCAGCTGCATTGGGGAAGCAGGATCCGGCTCCGTCCAGAGAGCCAGAGGATCTTCACAAAGATCTGCAGATCTTCCTATTAGGTTTGGGGAGTTACAGTCGAGTACCTCGCTCCGGCTGCCTCCTCGGCCGGGTTCGCAGGTTCGGACCGCAGCTCCTTGAACGGTAACTCCCCCTGCCCCGCCCTTTGGCCCCTCCCCTCCCCAGTGGCCCCACGCCTCACCAGGTTGTCCAGCATCCTCATCAGGGACTCGAACTCCAGCTCCCCCACTTTCCACTTGGTCTGGCTGCCCATGTTGACCCCGGCCAGTGCCACCTCGTGGGTCCTGGGCTTGTACTTCTCCAAGTCCAAAATGATGAGGTTGTCCATTCCTCCAGCACACGAGAAAGCGTTTACCTGAGGATGCACAGATCAAGAAGATGGGGTGGGGGGGTCTTGTTTGTGGCTTTGCACCTGTGGGGGCCTCCCACGCATATGGACTGACATAATTTACTTCGAGATACATAATAATGAACAACATGTTTAGATCCTTTCATTTACACAGAAAGACAGGATATTATGGGATCAACAAGGTTAATATGCCCCAGCCATAGAGAGCAGGTTTATTTATAGAAATTAAACAGGCTTTGCAGTGCGGATTATTGTGTTTGCTTCATGGGGCTGGATCAGTGCGCTTATTACACCCCCACCCAAGTCAGTGAGACCCCCCAGATTTCTATGCCACTAAATCCCATTAACCTAATTCAGGATAAAATGACTTTTTAGTCCTGGTATTAACAACAAAACAGTTTTATTACTATGTTACAGTGTAACCACTTCGTCATGTGGGGGAGGGGGGGGGGGTCATCAACCAGTAATTTATAGTGAAGAAAGTCAGGTTAAGTTCAACTTTAGTGACGCAGAGGACATGGACTTCAGCAGGAAACAGTATACAGTCCATAAGCCGTGTGCATGTATCTGTGTGTGTGTGTGTGTGTGTGTGTGTGTGTGTGTGTGTGTGTGTGTGTGTGTGTGTGTGGGGCAACCCCATTTACAGTCCTGGGGGGGTCAGTCTGCACCACAGTCTGCAGATTTCCCTGCTTAACGCACCTTATTCACCAGGTAATTACCAGGTTTAGCAGGTGTGTTTGAGAAGGGAAGTGAGCAAACTGTTACAGAAGATTCCAGCAAACTATTGGCCCTCCAGGACTGGATTTGGGGAGTCTTGGTGTAGACTTAAGGCAGGAGCAGTCAGGCAGCTAAAAGCGTGTTGGAAGGAGGAAGATCTGCAGCGTTTTAATGAAAGGAACTGCTGCTGGTTAAACCGGCTTGGGAAGCTGAACCAGGGATAAAAATGTGTGTGTGTGTGTGTGTGGGGGGGGGGGGGGGGGCAGGGTGCTCACACCACAGGGTGTGAGTGTGTCGGGATCCACAGGGCGCACGCCCAGCATATAAAAGCGTGCCTCACTTTTTCACACGTGACTGCCGTGCCACTTCCAGTAGCCACTTTAATAGCACAATGATGTGGCTATTCTGCTTAATCCTTTGACATATTTATTTACGCCGAGCTACTTGACTCTTGGTATCACCGAGAAACTTATGTCTGCTACCTGGTGCCATTACATCATGATTGTGTCATTCCAAGACTGAACAGGGAACGGCAAAAACAGTTGCGCTTGTGTGAGTGATGCTAATGCAAAGGCAGACGCTATCGCTAATGCTAAGGCAGACGCTATCGCTAATGCTAAGGCAGACGCTATCGCTAATGCTAAGGCAGACGCTATCGCTAATGCTAAGGCAGACGCTATCGCTAATGCTAAGGCAGACGCTATCGCTAATGCTAAGGCAGACGCTATCGCTAATGCTAAGGCAGACGCTATCGCTAATGCTAAGGCAGACGCTATCGCTAATGCTAAGGCAGACGCTATCGCTAATGCAAAGGCAGACGCTATCGCTAATGCTAAGGCAGACGCTAATGCCGACGGTAACACTAACGCCAGCTATGTTATAACACTACAGTTGACGCTATGGCTGGAGGGTGAGGCTCCCACTGGTACCTGGATCTCACACGCGTACTGCGCAGAGTAGATGTAGTGGAAGGCCTCCTCCATGGTCTCGCCCAGCGCCACCACACCATGGTTCCTCAGCACCAGCACCTGCAAAGCGGACACATGTCCAGACACCAGGTGAGGATGCGGGAAGGGGAGCCCATAAGGGAGCAAAGGGGTGGGGGGGGGGGGGGGGTGTTTGTCGCTCACCTTGGCAGACGGGCCCAGGGCTTTCTGCAGCTCGATCCGCTCCTCCTGCTCGTCCAGGCATCCCTGGTAGTTGTAGTAGGCGATGTCCCCGAGGATGAGGGCCTCCTGGGAGATGGGCAGGATGCCGCACTTCATGGAGGAGACCTGCAGCCAGGAAGCCATGGAGTCAGGACCAGGGGTGCAGAAATGCCCAAAGCCGCAACGAGCCGAACGAGGGTGGCAGAGCACAGCGAGCCGCTACTGAAATGGACCCTCGTCTGGGATGTTTTTCCGGCTCTGGTTCACTTCAATCTGGAAACACCCCCTCCCCTCCCCCCCCCCCCCGCCCCGCCGGGCACTCACAGCGGCGGTGGCGGGGGTGTGCACGTGGACCACGCAGCGAACGTCGGGCCGCACGGAGTAGATGGCTGCGTGGGGGCTGAAGCCGGGCTGGTCGATGCGCAGGTTGGTGGTGCCCTGGTCCACAACATCACCCAGGATGTTCACCTTCACCTGGGGACAGAGGAACGCGGAGGTGTGGCTTCCATGGAGAGGAGGGACGTCCTGCGTACCGCCGCTAAGCGACCTTGTACGGAACACACAAGTCTTCAGAAACGTGGAGCCTGGACAACTATTAGCGTACCTACTACTACTATTAATGGCGTCAACATTTCACATCTGCAATCTCCATCACGAGGGAGGTTCCTCAACACATCTGAGAGCGATTTGGGTGGATTCTTCTCACAAATGCACTTCCCCGCCACATCTGTTAGACCCTTCCCCCCCCCACCCCATGTGTAATGACATTAAGTATGATCACTGAACAAACAAGCGAAGCCTGTCAGAGCAAATGAAATCTTCCCGAGTCACATGTTCAGAGTTCAATGCCGTCTGGACGATGAGAAAAAACAAAGTCATGCAATGATGATCTCTGGACAGAAAATACCAGAACTTGCCCTTGATCCGTCCGTCAACAAGCGGAGCGGGTCAGTGTCTGGGGTCAGCTTGCTGCCAACGGATCGTCAGCCCGTCCAGCGACCGTGTGCGTCATCGCCAAACTCTGTAAACAGCCCATCGCCTACGCCGATGGCATTTCCTCTGAAAACCAACGCCGCCCACCCCCCAAAAACCCCCTAGCCCCAGTGACAACATGCGTGGTAATTAAATTAAACTGCCACTCCCATGCACTGATTACTCAACGGTTCACAGAACGGCGTCAGGGGCCCTGCTGGAAAACATCGTGCTGGAGAGGACGGGCTGGGGGCACTACATTAAAAAACAGATTAGAGGGCCCCCGCCTCGCAATGCTGCCCATATGTGGCGCAAAACGTCTGCAGGAAGCACGTGGGAATATGGCAGAAACGACCGGAAGGAGGTGGAGCCTGGTGCTGCAGCAAAGAGGGGCCCGGATTCCTTGTGTGTGAGACAGCATGAGAGCTCTCGTCCAACCAAGAAGTCAACTGCAATTGAAAATGCCATTAAGTAAAATGTTATGATGAAACATGACATAGATCACGCTGTAGTGTGATTCGGACGGCCGGCTCCCTGCCGTCACATTTCCTCTTGAAAAAGCAGGACGTGTCCCTCTTCTGTCAGCTGTCCCCTATTTCCCCTCGGCTGGCAGGTAGGTCCACATGCAAAGCATGCTGGGGAATTCGGGCAGCGCTCGGGGTGCCCTCAGCGTCCTTCCTGGAGCGACGCACCGCACCCACAAAGCGATTTAGGGATTAATCCCATTCTGAGACAAAACGACTGATCAAACGTCTTAAAACGACCTGCAAGGGAAGTTGGATTGAGCCCCAGACGGTCTGACTGCTTTACAGAGGCAATCAAAGAAACTTCCTCTCATCACACCCTGAGGAACAACTCGAGGCAAAACCGGAGACATATTTATTCATGCGGCGTCGGCCGGCCTGATAGTTCCGGGGGGGGGGGGGAGGGGAGGGGGGGGGCAACTGCTGAGCTGCAACGGAAAGCGACACCATGGACGCGAGGGAGCCGCTCACACACGCCTGAGGTCACGCCACGCCGCCTCAGGGAGGAGCGGGACAGGAACATCGTTATCGAGGAGAAAATGCAGGGAGACAAAAGGATCGCATGCCTACCAGTTACTGCGGCGATGCCAGCATGCGACACTGCCGCTTGCCAAGGCTCGCATTTCAGTTAATCCAATTCTCTGTTTATATATTTTGGATAAAGAGGTTGCTGATTAACTAACCGGAAAGCTGACGCCCCTCTGCGAGCTAACACTGGTACCCACACCAAGGTGCCCGGGACCCCCCTCTGCGGGTTAACACCGGCACCCTTTGGGGCCCCCTCTGCAGGCTGACACCGGCACCCTTTGGGGCCCCCTCTGCGGGCTGACACCGGCACCCTTTGGGGCCCCCTCTGCAGGCTAACACCGGCACCCTTTAGGGCCCCCTTGGGACTAGAACGAGCACTTACCAGGTTGGCTGCCGTGGCCTCTGCAAAGGACAGGCCTCGGGGGATGATCAGGATGTGGTCCTGCTCTTTGCTGATGCGAACCTGACAGAAGGAGAAATTAAATCATCGACAGAAAGGATTCACAGGCCAATAGGACAGGAGAATCCGCCCCCCGTTACGCAGGGGAACTCTATCAGACTAACAGTCACATGGTCACCCGGGAGATGGGAGCTTCCGTTGTCATGCCAACTTCGGAATGCGTGAAACATCAATGGCTGTTCGTCGGCTCTGACGTCACCCTTAATGTGTTGCAGATCTGCTAGCATTGTTCCTGCCCAATCCCCGTTAGGTGCTTTAGGGCGAACACATTGTGGGAAAGGCACTTTATATAAAAATTAACCGAATTAAACCGAAAGTTAGCTGACAAGCCAGGCCTCCGAGCAGAATCTACAGCTGGGCTGTGCCATACCTAGACAGGCTGAAGCAGGCCAGGCTCTCTGGGGAGTACACTCACAACCTAGAGAATACGGAGGAACATCGAGAGGCAGAAGTGGCGGGTTTTGGTGGGTAGGGGGGAACTTACGGTGATGTAGGAGCTGGAGAAGTGAGCCCAGCTGAACAGGTCCACCAGGCGGTAGAGGCTGGCCAGTTTACAGCGAATCTGCTTCTCCCCCTTGGCCAGCGTGGAACACTCCACCCCATACATGTCATTGATGGGAGTGACCATCCCGAGACCTGGCGTGGGGGTGGGGGGCAGGCACATAGAAAACATGGGTTCAGAAAATGGTACAGCAAAATGCCTCTATGTACCAGGCCCGTAGCAGATCCCCTGCATTATAGCCTTTAACTTTACAGACCCTTCTGCATATAATGGAGCCTTAACAGGTGAGTCATGTGGGGGGGGTGGGGGGGGGGTATTTACGCTGAGCTTCAGAGACCAGAATCAGTGGGCCGGCTATCCTGGTTATGTTTCATTTAAATAAGGCCCAGCAGAGGCATGTGCTACGACAGTATGGCATAGGATTTCACAGTGGGGGGGGGACCATCTGGGAGCATTTTACCCCAAAGACCCCCGGCTTCACTGGAATAGGGCTCACAGAAGTGCAAGCAAATGACCAAAGAGCAAAAGGTCCAAACGAAACACTCGACAGACCAACCGGCAAAGACCCACAGAGACTCGGCAGACTGATCCCAGAGATAAACACCCACGTCACGAGAGGAAAAGCTAACACAAGGAAACGTGAAAGAGGTGCTTCCCCATGCGTGCCGGGGGTGCAGCTAGGCGGTGGCGCTCACTGAGGGGGGAGGAGGAGAAGCCGGCCACCGAGCTGGCCATGAAGAAGTCGGCGATCTGTCGCAGGGCCAGTAGCCCCGAGGGGTTGTTCCCCTTCTTCATCTGTTCCTGGATCAGTCCTTCCAGCTCATCCTTAAAGGCCTGATAAACCAAAGAGAGAGAGAGAGAGCCAAGCAGGCTCATGAATACAGCCTTCAGAGGGCCTGTGGGCGAGTCCATCCGATTGGTCAGCCTGCAGAACTGATCTAATTGGTCTTGGCGTGTTCAGCACCTGACTGGCCGGGCTACAGAGTCTCAGAGTCAGATGGGATAAATCCTCGTCCTGGTCTTCTGGCACCAGATTAGGACGCTCGAGAGCCCGTTATGAGGGCTGACAGCCTCCGTTCGTGCGATCACCGCAATGTCAGACTTCAGGAGACCCAGCGACTCAAATTTAACGACTTGAGACAGAACCCCGACCGTGTCGACTCATTAGGAACGTAGGACTTCGGTTAAAAGGAGATTCAATAAAAACACACTCAGGATAATTAAATGCAACGTACTACAATTCAGTAGGTGACATTTAATACCTCCAAAACCAGGATTCACACTGAACCTGGATAAAGGAACAGGATATAGGAAAACTAGTGTTCGTATTTCCAAGTAACAGTTAAACATCTCATGTACAAGTGCACAGGAGAAATGTGTAAACTGGAACCGGAAGTGGGCGGAGCCTTTAAAGGCCGTCCTCTGACCCGCCTCCACGCGCGTTTATAGGCTGGGAAAACACCAGCTGGGCTGCTGGCCGAGACTTCCAGCGTCTCTGACCCCTTCCGAAGGCCATGGCACGAGAATGTAGGGATTTCTCCGCTTTTCCTGTTCCCACAGCGAGCCGTCCATGCCGCAGAAAGCCGGGCGTTACCGTGGAAACCTCCGACCGTTCTGGAACCGCAAGGGCGCCGGACCCCACGGCGGCTGGCACAGGTCGTCACACGGCGCCATCTCGCTGGCACCGCTGGGCTGGTCGCCATGGCGAACGCAATGAAGCGGACAAGAAACAACCCTTCGATCTCTAGATGTCAAGGAAGCACAATCCCGCTGCTGTGGCCTTGAGCAAAGGGCACCTGGCCTCGAACTCGCCAGAAAAACATTCGGGCGGGGAGGGGGGGGGGGGGGCAGGTTCATTTTCTTAGCTGCTTTGAATCACCGCGTCAAGCCGGGCAGCGAAAACGGGATTAGCTGCGGCCCATTACGGAAACTTTCATTTTCGGCAGTTTTCATTTTTAATATCACAGCGGACGCTCGCAGGAAGTTGGAGGAGGATCTCAAAACAAACATGACCCAGGGGGTCGTGAAGCAGAGGGACGGAGATGTGTCCGTCGGGCCAAAGCTGCCGCTGGCTCCGCCCACGGCCCAAGAAAAACATATTTATAGCAAAGACTTCAAGCCCGAGGCAATAAAAGTCAGCCATCCTACTGGGAGGGGCAGGGGGGTGGGGTCAACTGTGCACAAAGAGAAAAGGCTCTGAGCGGCGACCGGAACGCGGGGGGGGGGGTAGGCTTGCACAATACCGACACGAGTCAGTCATTTCCCAACACTGCCGGAGCAGGACTTGCGCATAAACCGGTGGGGCGACAGCCAGAGGCGTCCGAGTGACGAAGCCGCAACACGCAGCGGCCATGGAGACACAGGCCACTTTATAGGACTGCAGACCATTTTTCGGCCGTTTGACTCAGGCCACGCCCCTCCCCCCGCAACATCGGAGGGAGCGGATGGGAAACACTCGGCCCCGTCAGGGGGTGGAGGGTGCTGTGGGCTGAAATCCCAGCCCCCCCCAAGGCCGAACTGTGAAACCAGGAGCCAAGTTTCTGCTCCCAGCGTCCTGTGGGGGGGGGGGGGTACTGTAAATGCTCTTCCGAGGGAACTCTGTAAATCCGGTGCCCCCCTCCCTCAGCACCCTGACCCAGGCCAAACCCCAGGGGATCCCATTTCTGCTGAGCTCCTTACCCAACACCCTGCTTGACCCAGCACAGCCCCCCCGCACTCCTGACCACTGCAAGCAGGTCCAAGCAGCTAAAGGGCCAAGCTGGGACTCTGCGGAGACTCTAGGCGACTGCCTGACCCTCACGACAGAGTCCATCTAGGGCGCGGCAGAGTCCATCTAGAAGGAACACGATGACAGTGAAGCAGAGGACAGTGAAGCTGAGGACAGTGAAGCAGCTGCATATAAACGGCTGTGAGTCCTGCTCCAGGTGTCGAGGACCCACGGCTCTGTGAGGCTGGATGACACGTCCCGTTCAAGTTACAGGCTGACAAACAGGCACCGGAGACAAAATTAAACACCAAAGAGCGAGATTTTAGACCTAGCAATCACCATTAAAGAACAGAAACAGAACCACACTCACAGTCTTTAATAAACCTCCGTATTAAACACCTGCACGTGCATCTCTGTAGCCAACAGTTCATTTTAATTTGCAACACATATCCGCAAAATTAAAGCCGTCTCAGCGATAATAGCACCCCTTAAATGACGGAGGAGCACCTTCCAAACCGTAGTGCCGCCCGAGGCAATCAGAGCCGTCATCGCGGGAGGATAAGGCCTGCCGTAAACACACGCAGGCCTGCAGCCGGCCCATTGTCAGCCCTTTAATGCTGCGGCTGCACGTGCTCAGGGCCGGCGGCGCGCGCCCCAGCGCCGCACAGAAAATAAACACGGCAATGCCGAGTCTGTCTCGATGACAATGCCAGCGGCGGCTGGACTGAACAAAAACAAAAAAAAGAGGGTGGGCAGCACCTCCGAGTAGGAGGAACTCCCTGCAGAGGAACCGAGAGCAGAAACTCCCCTGGTAGCTTGAGGAAAGGGTGGAGAACCAGAGAGAGAGAGAGAGAGAGAGGCAGAGTTCTGACATGTTTACGGGACATTTCTGCCCCCCTCTTTTCTTGCGAGTAACTTTTGCAATTGAAACTGTCCTCCGGCTGACCAGCGAATCATCCGGCAGCAAATCACAGGAACAGTGCCGAATCAGGATCACATAATCGATGCTGTTATTTACAGGCAGATCTTAAGCTGCGTGGGTGTTTATTTTCAGAAATAAAAACGTTCCCTAAAACAAAGCCGCATGACACGGACGATACACAGCGCGGCAGTTTGCCACTGAATGCCCGAGTCTCTGCTCGCACGCACTGCCGATTAAAAATACATCTGCATATTTTTCCTTATATTTAAGACGGCTTCTTCTACACTCAGCAGGAAGCATAAATAATCGGGACCTTTCAGCGGCGCAATCTGATCGCAGCGTCATTCGCTGGCGCGGTAAATCGCAGCGGGTGTGATGGTGGGGGTTAGTGACCCCGCCACACCCGAACCACCGCTGAGATTTCTGACCTCAGCAGCTCGGGATCTTACACCCCCCTCCCCTCCCACACCCAATGCCAAAATTTGCAAAAAATTCACAGACCCAACTCCCCCCCCCCCACCTATGAGTATCACACCTTGGTCAAATGTGATCTGGGCATTTCTGAAGTGTTTGGAGACAAACGTGACTCTGCATGCCCCTGGTAAAAACAGACACCTTGGGAGAAAACACCATCTCCGAGCGGTAATCGGAGACCGAGGGGTCGCAGAGTGTGATACGGTCGCTCTACCGGGATTGGTCAGGTGCCGGCCTTGAGGATGCATTGTGCAAAAGCCTGACGTACTGGACAGCTGGGCGGGGGGGGGAGCGGAACGGGAATGATCTGAATCTGGATCAGATTCTGTAAGCAAGATGTGTCTGGCTGTTTACTGGCAGGCTTCGACCCAAACACAGACAGTACATAGAACATAAACACAAACAAGGAGCAGCAAGGTCCTCATGGGAGAGTATGCGGCTATTCCAACCACGGTAGACGGGGTCTGGGTTAACATGCTTCCTATTGGGCCAAACCAGCATGCCGATACGGCTTTTAAGCCCTCCTGGATCTCAACCTTAGCTGGAGCTAAATTTCTGGCGGGAAAAAACCAGGAGTTTGGCTCATTACCGCTGTTGGTACTGAAGAAACTCCAGTAATGCATCAAACCGGTAAATAAAGGCTGGGATGCGGGTAGTGAAATCATGTGTTTCATTCAGGACTAAGCATGAACCCCGAGGTGACGGAGTGGGGGGGGGCAGACCCACCGGGCTCTGCAGGATCTGCGTCACCCTCTTCTTCTGCTCCATCATGTTGAAGTCCTGCCGCAGGTCTGGGGACATGTTGCGGGAGCGGAGGTATTCGGGGTCACTCTCGTTGACACGGTCAAAGTAGCGCTCCTTGTGGGCAGCGGCGCTGGGTGGCGGGGGGGTCGTCACCACCCCTTGGCTAGCAGCTGTGCTCATGCTTCGTCTGTCAGTCCTGAAAGCCGCTCGTCACCTGCGAAAACATGGGGAGGGGGGCACGGTGTCAAACAGCAGCCCCGCGGCACTCAACCGAAAAAACAGGCGGGGCAGATGTACAGCACGGACGGGGAGCCGGGGGCCATCAAGATAAAGCTCACACCCTGCCAGACAAACAGGAAGCAGGCGGCCATCGAGGGCCCCCTCCCCCCCCAAGGGGACAATCGATTTGATAGCCAGATGCTAACATGACACTTTCCAGGCCCTCTGGGGTGGGGGCCTTTTATCGGTACATTTAAGTCTCTCTGTGACCCCCCCACAAGGACACAAAAAAGCTTATTCAACAAGCATGAAATTCAAGCAAAAAATAAATAAAATAAGATAAAATATTTCCCCCTCAGATTCCTTCATGTCAGGCCGGCAGAATCTCACTCCGGACCCAGATGACACATTAAAAAGGCGGCATTACACAAGGCCGACCTGATGACTGAGAAGTCGTCTCCCAGTAACACCCAACTGTCAGACCCTCTCTGTTCGTTTGCCAGCTGAAGAGGGGGGGTGGTTGAAGCACACCCCCGCCCCCAGCCCCCTCACGGTCTCCTTTTATCCTGTGGGAACTTTAACTGGAATTTACAGCCTGTTTTCGCCCTCTGTTATAGAGTCAGTGCCCAAGATGACAGTAAAAATTCAGCCCAAAACCCTCTCTTCCCAGGGCCACTGTAAAGGTCTCGGGTCTGCAGGTCGCGCCCCAGCTATACCTCTACGCGAAAAGCAGCAACACCCTGCCGCTCGCCACATAGGAGTGGGGGAAAATATGAGGGAAGAGGGACCTCTTTTCAGTTTCCACCGTTCTTCTCTTTCAACTCAAAAGATCTCCCCCCTCCAGCGTAGAACGTTCTTCCTCGCAGCTGAGAGACCGACGGCCTGATGGGGGGCTAGAGCCGTTATGTAGGAGCCAATGTACACCGAAGGAGGGGACAACGGCCAAGGCGCGAGCTCTCTGGGTCTGAGATCAGACAGAGCACTGGATCTTCCTGGCGAATTGTCATTGTTGTCTACACAGAAATTTCAAAGCAACGAGTACATAAACCCTTGCATCCAGCCCCCCCATTTAACACTGTCCTGCACAGCGAGATCCTCCCCTTGTTGCTTGCGGCTCGTTGCACCGTGGTGCTGAGGAAATGTTACCGTGCGTTTATGGATGGTATGACAATAAAGCCCACTTGACATTACTTGGTGAGCTAGAGACCTAAATAACCCCCCCCCCCGAATAACAGAAGATCAATACTCTTGCCCTGCCTCGAGACCCTCGACTTCCCTGCCCAGTGGCCTCTGCATCCTTGAAAGAGACGTTAAGGGGACATACGGAGCTCGGATGACAGGGTGGATGAGAGTCAGTTTAGCAACAGGGGCGTCAGTCCGAAAGCCACGCCTCACCCATCCAGCATCCGGGAGATTCCCAATTCATCCGGTAAAGCCCCATAAAAGAAATACAAACAAAAAACTCTATTGAAAGTTTGCCCTCAACCACCACCAACGGCCATTGGTGCAAGCGTGTTGTAAAGCGCCGTCAGATTGGTACGCGTCCATTTTATTTTTTAAAAAGCGTACTGTGGCATCCTCGCTTCGTGTCTAGGGCGTTGCCCCCAACATCTATGCCACCGAAACTGGCGGAAATGTGTCACGCGGCACAACTATGAAAACGGACAACTTTGTCTGGGCCACGTTTCAGTTACATGTCTCCAATACTCCAGGAAACCAGAAACGCTTTGGTTAACGCAATGAATCATATCTCTCTGTGTGCAATCAACAAACTCCTGTTCCAAAGGAGAGCTTAACCTGATGTAACGCAGATAGCCAGCAAATATATTTAGAAGGATTCTGATAGGCCAACTTGATAAAGTATACGAGCACCATCTGTGATCGAACAGCAGGACCCCCCACATAGTAACGGTATTTCGAAATCAGGCTTGATGAAGATGACCCCCGCGCACAGATCCATCCGTGGACTATTTCTAGAGGGATCTAAGCATGCAGAGGGACCAGAGAGCGACCGAACAGAGGACCCCAGTGTACTGCCTACAAGTCACAAGATCTTGATTGCATGTCAGTTATCAATGGCTTATTGTGAATGGGCGCTCATGGGTTTGCTCATTGACTCCTCTGCGGCCAAACTCCCCAACCCAACCCCGAGAATCACGGCCAGACTACAAGGCAGGCGGGATGCCGCCTCAGGCGAGGAGGGTTTCTCAGGTTCGCTTCAGAGTGACGTCGCCATTCGTCCACATTCTGATAACGAGATCACATTACCGAATAACCGGAGGGCGGGAAACATGCCTGGAAAAAGTGGGGGGCGGGGGGCCCAATTAAAGCCCTCTCTTCGGTTTCATCATTATTTTCAAACGTAACCTCTCCTGTTCTCGTGGTTCCGCTTCGATTACCTCAAGGAAACAGCCTTTTCTTAGCCGCTAACCCTATAATTAGTACAGAGCCATTTTTAGGTCGGGTTTCAAACCGAATGGCAACAATACCAGGAAAGAATCCATTCTAATTTTAGTGGAACGTGCGGACCAAAGAGCCCAAAGACGCTATTGGTGGGGGCTTCACGCGGCTCCGATGGATTAATGCTCATGCACTACAGCCTGAAAACGCTTCACGGCACAGGGGAGGCGCTGGAACCGCGCTGAAATCTGCAGAAACGTTTTGATGATGAAATCCTGCAAGCGCTTAAATGAAGAGGCGTGGTGTGGTCACTCGGCAGGATCGCGGAATGGCACGGTGGTCAGAACGAGATGCCCGTTTAGCATGAAGGAAACAGCAGTGCCCTGAGAGCCAGGAGATCCATCCTTCTGGTCAGTATCCCTTTGACCTTAAACACAAAATACTGCTTCAGGTGAAACACACCCACTATTCTGAAAATCATGACTCCTGAAAAAGCATGGAGCAGGGCACTCAGGCGATCCTAAGCAGGTTCTTAGACTTTGGCGGGGGGGGTGGGGGTGGGTGGAGATACTCGCGCCGACTATAAAACAGAAAGTACTACAGACTGCTTTGGCGAAGAACAGAAACATCATTGTGTGCTCCTCTGAAACAGAGGGGAAAAAGGCACAAAGTTCCTAACAAATCAGCGACAGGGCTGCTAGACATCAAGCAGACAACGTCGCACAAAGCCGCAGAACAGAGCCATTCTAACCTGAACACTTCAAACTAACAGTTCGTTTAACTTTGACAGCGGTTTGCACACCTGTTTTGCCGTTTCTTTGGCGTCTCTCATTGGGCAGCAGGGTATCCTGGGAAAAGCAGCATGACACCGTCCTCACCAGCACAAAACTAGCTCCAGAATGGGAAAGAGGGAAGCGGCAAACCAGTTCATTCACTCGCCCTTGCGGTGCATCCTATTTGTGTGGCGGGAGCGTGCCTCCTGAGTAACGCGATTCCACAGCGTCGCACTCTGTTGTTGCTCCTCTCCCAGGGCAAAGGATTTCAACAGCTGCGCTTGTGTGCGTGTGTGTGCGCGCCTGTGTGTGTGTGTGTGTGGGAGTGTTTGTGTGAAAAGCGGCTGAGGGACCATGTGACTCCTCTAATCCGCCCACTGCTGAGTGCACATTGTTGTTTGGCCAATCGAATCGCAGGCTTACTCCAAAGCCCTGCCGCCCCTTTAGAGTAGAGGTCAAAGGTCAGCACTTCTGACGTCAAACCCCATATAAACTTGCCAACTTCCCACCCAGCCCACAAAAACTTGCATTACATACATCACTTTTTAAACATGTATTTGTCCAAACAAACAAACCTCAGTTACAACATAGATAAAAATCAACTATCATGTGACTGCTGGCAAGTCTCCCTTCTCTCTGCTCTCCTGAACTTTCTACCGCTGCTGCGACTCCCCTCTCTCCTCGCCCGCCTTGCGTCCATCAGGATCTCCGAACGCATTGTAGCAGCTGGATTTTACTTCAGCGCCCCAGACAAAGGCAGGAAGGAGGGTCCTGCGAAGGAACCTGCACCGTATGCAGCGGCACACTGCCGGGAGTAATCAGAGAGAGACGAAAGGGCTGCCGGCGCGCTGCCTCCTGATCTCTCTCACTCACTCACTCACACACACACACACACACACACACACACACACACACACACACACACACACACACACACACACACACACACACACACACACACACACACACACACACACACACACACACACACACACACACACACACACGGCTTTCATGAAAATGACCGTGGAATTAGTTCCGTTAACAGAAAATCTTTCAGCATTTTCTTGTCATTCACAGTGAGACATTTATTAGATAAAAGCATTAGATGTACAAATTAAACCTCGTTTCACAGATTTTATGATCACGGCTTACGCGGGTCTATTTGACTGATTACATAGCTGAACATAGCGTTACATAGCTGAATAACATCCTTCAGCTGCGTCTTGCATTTTATTACACAACTGTGCAAATGAAAGGACTGTTGATACACCCCCTGCATTCTAACCTTTACATTTTAAGAGAGCGCTCTGCGCACCGCTGAGCTCCGCAATTGAGCTTCTGGCCAATGCGTTCACTCAGGATTCACGGCACATGGGCCTTAAATGTCGGCCATGACAAACATACTGCGATGACATGGAAAAAAAAGGCCCCAGAGGTGCATTGTGGGTAAAGTGAGGAGGGCCAGGCGCAGTGTATCAGGGACAATTATTAGGGTCGGTGTCTGGTATGCGAGCCAGCAGGAAGAGGACGGCTGTGTCAATATTTAACCCGGCGCGGTCCGCTGCCCGGCCTCCTCGGCCATTTAGCATGCGTATCATGCTGGGATACCGCAGCCTGCTTCGGAAACTTATCTTCTACGAGATCGGGAGGAAGGTGGGAGCGATGGCGCTTGGCAGGATGCGATTCGCGCCTCAGGAGAAGCGGATAGACCTGAAAGTGGGACTGTCACTGGCAGACAGGAGGGTGGGATGACACTCCCAGGGTGGGGTTTGGAGATCAGCTTGAACTTATAGCAGACTTGATGGAGAATTACCACAGGCTGTCATGTAGCTGTTCGCTACTCCGACAAAAGATAACTATGGCTTATCCACTATAAATTATTTGGGGGAGGGGGCTGCCTCAGAATATTCCACTTTTGACAGCGATTGACACCTTCGGGCTACTGCAGTCCAGGATGCTAAAAACTGGTCCGGTCTGTCCACCTGAAATGCTGTGATCATCACATCTCACAGTCATGTTATGTTTACCCTACCTAGGGCCAACTCCCTGCTTCCTGGTTTGTGTGTCATGCTGGTGCTTACAGGATATGTCACACACCAACAATCTGTGACAAACAAGTTGCTGGAAGACTAATGATAGCACACTGGAGCGTTAGCGGGCTACCTCAGCCAGTTAGTCCTTTTGAAATGCCCAGATTCTACCACCAGGGGGTTACTCATTAAATCAGATGGATGACATTGCCCATATCTGACCACTTAGGTCTAGGTTTAGGGAGGGGGCCACCTGGACACTTGGGGGGCCCGGCAAACTCTTTCCAAGCATTCAAAACACCAAACAGGACGGGATTTAGTGCATCGTTCAAAAAACATGCTTTGTAAATGTGGGGAAGAAGCACTTGCCACCTGGAGAGGAGCACGTTACCGCAGCGCCACCCAGAGGCCGGGCAAGGAATAGCATCTCGCTGGGTGGAAGCAAGCAATGATTTGCCCAGTCAGTCAGTCCCTCTCATAACAACTCCTAGATGTCTTCTGGAAAAGGATGAACAAGAGAAAACTGCTCTGGAAGGGAGCCGTCATGAGGCGAGACCTGGCCGACTCCCAAGAAGTTTGGGGAAAATAAAAAAGAAAGAGCACAGATTTTTCAGATATGAAGAGTTGACCACACCCGACGCCTGGTTCCCCAGTAATAAAAACCATCCCCGGGGCCCCCACACAAGCCCATTGCTTCATAAGCTAATTTTGTTATGCTGTTGACTGCTATGGTTCACATGTGCTGCGTTCACAGTTATGACGAGGAGAGGGAGAAAAATGTAACGTCGCAAACCTAAGCTTGCTAATTCATAGCCTCCAGAGATTCAAGATCTACGACGCCTTTACCTTCCAATTTCCACGGTGACGTCAGTTATCCAGGCTGCAAAATTTGTGATTAATTTTTGACTTTGATGGATTACTCATTACTCAGTACTGCAAAAATATATTCAAGCGAGGAAATAAATCTTACGGAACGAAAACGCAGAGGTGTTGAATGGCCCTTAAACGCCAACAAAAACCAAAACTAATTAAATGTAATAATCGATGGCACCAGATCTTCATTTCTAATCTCACAAACACACCCCATGTCTTAAGATTTCAGGCTTCAAAACATCACTGTGCTCACTTTCAAGTTCACGTCTGCAGCAAACAATGAGTTGCTACGGCAGCAGTGATAACCAGTGACTCGTGAGCTGGACTCCTGCCATCACTTTAACTGAAACGCCTCGGACAGTGGGACGGTGTTACCCAGTGCGCCTGTTTGCCTCAGCACAGGTTTAAATCCAGCTGCCCCAATGGACAGCATTACAAATTCGGGCCTTTGCCCAAAGCAACACAAACCACTGCAGGGGCACGAATCTTTCAGCAGGTGTTAATCATTAAGCCTGAGACACTCTCGTTACCCTTTAAACTCTCAACATTGCAGAGACTGTAGTTGCACTATCAGCACCGTGCACACACACACGCACGCGCACACACACACACACACACACACACACACACACACACACACACACACACACACACACACACACACACACACACACACACACACAGCCTTTACCTTTGACTGTGATACCAGGTCTCAGACCCGAGACCACGAACTCAAACAAACTGCACGTTTCACAAAATCACTACACTGCCAAATTAGCGTTTGACGAGAAACACTGGCCCCCTCCCTTCTCATCAAGGCCTGCAATTTAATCAGATGTCGGCGGTTTGTTTGTTTTCCACCACCTCAAAATGATGACCGCTGGATGTGTGTGTGTGTGTGTGTGTGTGTGTGTGTGTGTGTGTGTGTGTGGGGGGGGGGGGGCTGGTTAGAAAACTAACAAGAAACATTGGGGGGGGGGGGGGGGGGTCGTCAAAGGCAAAAAATAAATAAAAAAAATTCCAAACCACAACTGGAACCACAATACAGAAAACATGATTCTAGGTGGGAGGTGTTTCACTGGACACTAAGGTCAAAGGGAAGTTTGCAGGAGTGAAATACCCCGAGTTCCTTGAGCTGGGGTGGGGTCTTGAAATCAATAGGCATGCGATTTATAACGGCACCAGAAGAAACTCAGTGATGTCTTTTCATCTATAGCCTCGGGTCAAATATTTGAACAGAGGATTTCATACTAGTGCCCCCCCCCCCCCAAAAAGAACCCCCATCACCTTTTCTTTCCATCAGTGTATGTAACAGGCGAAACAGTCAGGCACGGGTCAGCTTCAGACAAAGTGCTACGAAGACTGACGGACGGTAAAGGTAGATAAGTATCAAAGCATTCCTCATGGATCTGATGTTGAGCGAATCGTCCCACCGACCTTCAGACACACTGGATGTCGGCTGCCAGACAACCCGAGCGAAAAACGGCACCTGCCAGGCAGCTGACACAAACAAAACAAACACTTTGCTTATGACTGGAACAAGCTAACGGCGCTGCAGATATTAAGACAATATGTTGTCTACCCTCTGAAAAGAAAAATAGAAAAAAAAAAATCGTGCCTCGAGTTATTCCTTACAACGAGCTAGTTGGTGCAAAACAAGTCAAAGGGTGGAGCAAACCAACGGGAGGCAGGGACGAGACCCTGCAGCCACCTGGCGGGTCGATCTGCAGACTTGCCAGCAAGGAACTACAACGCTGCAGGAACTACAGTTACAAGGGGAAAAAAGTTGAGTATTGTTTCCTGTCAAGCCCCTGATATCTCTCTCCCGCCCCCCCCCCCCCCCCCCCTCCCCCGGATGCACCTTAAGAGGAAAGAAACAGGCAAACGCTGGATTTTCTTTATTTGGTTCACCAGTCCCTACTTGGAGGTGCAGCTTTCAAAGTTTTCACATTATAATTCTACGCCGTACACACGTCTATCTCCACAACAAGGAAGTGACAATGCCATATAAACAGGGAGTAACAGGTAGTTACTGTAGTTAATGCAGTAATGCAGGTAGTTAATGTAGTAATATAGGTAGTTAATGTGGTAACAGGGAGTCCTTTCCTCCTCAAACTCCCGACTCGCTACACATAGCAAGATCACGAGGGCAACTTACTGAAAACCGGCCCTGCTTCGCTCAGCTGATATCAGGATACTGTAGTAGTTTTGCTCCTCTTTCGATGTACATTTAGCAGACTGTGATAATTCACTAACCCAACTCAGATCCTTACAAACAGGACCAGTGATTTTCTTTCAGTTGTCCAGCCTGGAGAAGTGAGGTTTTTTTTTTCTAGTCTGGAAAATGTACTGGAAGATCCTCTGCTGAAAACCACCATATATATATTTTTGTTTTTAATGTGCGCTATTGTGTCACGTCAAGATGGTCTTAACTGGAGACCAGGCTGGCAGAGGTTGGCGGGTCCGTCACAGGCGAACCCGGCATTGCATGAGCTCGCAAAAAGGCCCGGCGCCGTTTGCCGATCTGAACAGTTCATTAATCGTCTGCTTTTCTGCTACCAAAAAAAAAAACACGAGGCCAGTCAACCGCAAACTGGACAGAAAGGGAGAGGATGACCTTGGCGGTCCAGCCCCAAGTACGACGGTGAGTGGGGGGGGGGGGGGGGGGGGGAGAAAACACATTCTTCTGTTGAACGACTCTGCAATTATGGATTTAATGAGCAGCCCACAAATGTGTGTGTTTTAACAAGCCTCCGCAGGCTTGAGCCCAAGAAGGACCGGCTCTCCCAGCGAGTACTGGGGCTAGCTACTTGCAGAAGTAACACGATGATCAGCAGAAAACGTTATTTGCTTTTTGGTTCCATGAGAGTCACGAGGGTAGCAGTGGCCTGGAGCACGACAGACATGCGTCAGACGCGGCTTCCGGGTCTAACAGCTGGTTAGCACTTCGCTGCCATCTATATATCCCAGGCAAAGACCACAGCTTAAAACGGACGTAGCGATTAACCAGAATGACAGGGCTTTATAAAAAGGGGGTCTCTGCTCCCCAGCCCACCCCCCTGAACCTGGGGATTACGCAACAAGCCTGAGGTAACATTTAACCCCAAGATAAAGGGTCCTGTGCCCTGCAAGGCTACGGTGCCACACTAGCACAGTAGGTAGCTGGGGGCCGAGAGGCCCAGTGCTGCTATGCGAGTCAAAATGTATATTTCGCGAGAGGTTGTTTATCTACAACTGCGTTTCTAAGAGTTTGCTGTAACAGGACTCGTTCTCTCACAACAATGGACTCGTAAGTTATAGGTTGTGGGTTCGCGTCCTTTGTCGCTATATGGTATATATCGAGCTATGCTTCTGTCAAACTTGTTAGCAAATGTGCAACCTGTCCAAATGCGCAACCTGTTGAAAAAACAGCGGCCTACGCACACGGGTCCCTTGGACACAGCCGCATGCCATGCGCCAAATGAAGTGAAACGTCGCATAACAGGACTGGGGTCAAGACCCAAATAACTAAATGACACTGGAAAAACTTCAGTGAACTAACAGACAGATGTTGCAGCACATCAAGACGTCACATACCAAAACCATCAAGTCCAACTGCATAGTGAGGAAAAAGAATTATGTACATCTATAGCTGTGGAGTTTATATAAAGATGGAACTGACCAACGACAGAATCACATGGTAAATTAACAACTTGGTCAATAATTAGCCTCGCAAAATGATTTACCAGCACAAATCACCCTGGTGACTTGTATACAAAACAGAAAGCCAAGGAACACATTAAGATGCGTAGATGTGACTGGGCAAAGCAGCAAATATGCAGAGCAGTCAGAATTTCTCCTGAAAGTGCTTCCTGAGTGACAATTCCAGCCAAGTGGACGTTATAAGCCCCTGAGACACAGTGCAGCTTTTTACATCCAATCAATAGCCGTGCGAAGTCAGGGCTCGGGCCATCAACTGCACCGCAGAGCAAGAAAAAGTAAAAAAAAAATAATAATGGAAAGGCAGCCACTTCCGCGTTGTCTGGGGATCACACAAGAGGCCCTTCATGTTTACAAAGGCACGTCTCAGATGCATCCTGCAGTGAAATTGGCTAATTAGGACACTAATGCGCTCGTTTGAACGTAAGCCGGCAAACCGACAGAACAAGAGCTGAGCAGCCCGGCATAAAATGAAAAAGCAGGCGGCGACATGGACGACCCGGCGAAACGGCGGGAAGAGCAGCCACAGGACAGCAAACGGGGAGTAAGAGGCGTTCGCAGAGAGCCAGGGCGGTGCACTGGGCTTCGGTCCTGTTAGACGACGTCAGGAGGCGACTCCATTAGAAGGACCACAGCAGCATTAAGAAAAGTCACACTTCATTTCTGTTATTTTAATAACACCTGCTTTTACATTTTTATTTATTTGGCAGATGCTCTGAACCAAAGCAACGTACAGTTGAGAAAACGGGTTCAGACAGTCCTTGGGGGTCCCTGGAACAATTGGGGGTTAGGGGCCTCGCTCAAGGGTGAAATGGTGAAACGGATTTGAACCAGCAACCTTCTGATTATAGGTACAGTGTTCGAACCCGCCGAGCCACATGCCCCCCCCCGACGCACCCAAACAGCTTCCTCGGGGCAACCCAGCCAAGACAATGTGCTCATTCAGGTCTGCGGATGCCAGCCAACGGATCAAGCAAATTCAATAACCGGGCCGTCCCACGCGGCGCTGCTCCGAGAAGGACGTCTCCTCCCTCGCTAACCGACTAAACGAGGAGAATGAGGGAGGCGTGCTCATGCACTGTCCATTCAGTGGTTTTCAGCGAGCCGCCACTGCACCTCCGAGGACGGAGGTGGGGACGCTCGAGATTGTGGCCATTGTCAGGGCACACGCTACCCGGGGGGGTAAACGTCCTGAATGCCTGAGGTCTTAGAAACAAATTCCATAGAAGAGGCACATTTTAATAAAACACCCTTGAGCAAGGTCCTTAATTTGAATGCTTGTTTCTGCATTAAAAAATGGCTTTTTCTCTTTGAATAATAATAATAAAAAAAACTCAGCTAAACAACTGAACGTATATAAGAAAAATGTGATTTTCGCAGAACTGCTACAGACGTTTTGTTCTGGGTAAGCACACGTGACAGAATTACAAATGACCCTCAGGGCTGAGTGCTGAATGGGCTCCACATCGTTAGAAGGCCACACTGAAGTTCTAACCACGTCAGCTGGTCACATGGCTGCCTCCACCCTTCCCTTGACCGCGGGCAGGAAAGCAGAAGTTCAGGGCTATAGTCATTGCTCTAAGAGTTCCAGGATACCTTAAAATAACTACCAGTGGGCGTGAGCGCGTGCACACACACACACACACACACACACACACACACACACACAAGTTTGTATTCATATCTTTGTGAGGACTCATATTCATAATCCTAATCCCGACAAGGACAACCCCTCCCCGAACCCTAACCCTAAGTAACCAAACAAAATACAAAACTCTTGACATATTTAGTTTTTTGATTATAGTGACAGATTTTTATAAAATTGAATTTCCCTGAAAAAAATATCCCCATAATCAAAATAACATCACATTACTTGGTCCCCACAATGTAAAAAATATCTATACAACCCACACACACACACACACACACACACACACACACACACACGCATACATAAATAAAATCCATTTCCTGATTATGGACGGGGAACAAAAACGCTGTTTTACTTTAGACTTCAGAAGATTACAGAGCTGACACCTGTGTTATGACTTGTACACGCAACGGGAGAAAACACTGGATGATCACCAAAGACACTAATACATTAGTGTTTGCTCATTTTAAAAAAAAGACTTGCCAAAGCTGAAATCCGGTGCCACCAAAACGTTACCTGTAATAAGGGACAGGCGTTTTGGGGGTGGGCACAGTGAGGTGTCTGAGAACACCCTGCTCATTCTTACAACATCAGGAAACAGTGGAGAACTGTGGAAATAACAGGTAGCCCAGATACGGGGCACATGGCTGGCAAGGCAAAAAGCAGAGATCGGTCGCCGTAGATCTGCCTGACCTCCCCCCGACCCGTCCCCCTCCTTCCTCAAATCTCACATCTGTCCTGCAGACACTGCTTGGAGGTTGCCTTGGAAACCCGAAACAAACACCCCCCGAGAGCAGAGCTTATCATCAGCAGGTCCCCGCTTCCTACGAAGACACGTGACTGGAGGCTTCAGATGGTTCACATTACCGACGGCAAAGTCATTCATAAAGACGGCCATTTAAGAAAGAGAGAGAAACAGAATAACTATGTATTGTGGCACGTGTGCACTAATCAAGTTTATAAGCCATCGTTTATGAGAAGAGTAATCAGCCTGCCACACTAATAATCTAAACCTCAAATTGGAGGGAAAGTCTAAATGCTTGTTAAACCAATTGTGATGTGATAAAAAAAAAATGTTTGACCTTTCCACTGAAAATCTCTCCACAATGAACTTGACCATACCCCTGCTAGTTCATGGGAGGAGTGAGCAGAATCAGCGCCCTTCCCAGAGCCCCCGCATTCACTGGTGGTTTATACCACACCAACTCCAAATTCCTTCAGGGAAATCTAATCAGGCCACCCAGTCTGAGGGTGTTGAAGAGGACTGATGGCTAAAGGCAGGGCCCAGAAGTAGAACTGGGACAACACGCCCCGGATCCAAATTGCACAGCAGTGCTGCTGGAGTGAAAGGCAGCGGTGATTCAAATGAGCCTTGGAAACTCAATTACTGAGGGCAGATTCCATCAACGCTCAGTCGAACCCAATGGAAACCAATAAATCAAGCGAAAGGGAGCGCGTCGAGCCAACCGATGACTGACGCCTCACAAGAAGCTCACCCACCGGAAACCTCACTCCTCCATTGGCTAACAGCATCACACAAGGCATGCGCAGCCAATGCAGGTCGAGTGGGTTGAAAGTTCTTGGCTCGACCATACGGCACTCGGCTTATCCTTTGCTGGAGCGTTGCAGGTAAACTATTCGCCGAAGTTAAAACAAACAAACACTTCTAAGTTGTTATAAAAAGAGAACTGGTGGTCAGGGAAAAATGGTAGAGGATTCAAAAGTTGAACTGTACCAAAGCCATTCGCAACATGATGATGAGCAGAAGCCAACCAGGCTGCTTCTGACAGCTTCTACCGCCATTGTAAGAATGAGAGTCTATCAATGTCAACTGCAGCCAGCTTCAAAGGCGGCTCGATCTTAAGAATCTCAGTCTTATAGCGATCCAGGCCCACCTGAGCGATCCCATGCAAAACAATACACGCACGTTCGCAGTGTTGAGCTCATGTTTGGCCAGGTTCCACCTGGAGTCTTGCTAACTGATCTTGCCCCAGAGCCGCCGGGGATACTGGCGAACGATAAATCTTAGAAAGCACATGTCACCACCAAGGAGAGGGGAAAACAAGGGACGTGTAAACATTCCACAGGTCATGGGAAACCGCGCACTTCCACCCTGCAGGCTCGAATCCCAGGTGAACAACGGCAGTTCAGCCCTCGAGGAGCTTACATAACCTTATCCAACCAGTTGACGGTCTAGTTGGAGTCCACAACCACGAGCTGGAGCGAGGTATTTTGCATGAAATACAGCTGCCACAAAAGAGAAGCAGTTTAATTATAAATGGGCACTCATGCTTGGGTACAAGTCTATCTTGGCCAAGGCTTAAAGAAGTTCCTAGGCTTTCATGCAGCTTACAAACTGCATTGTCTCGATTCGGAACCTCAAAGTCAAAGCAACAAGATGAACTTCAAGATCTCAGAAATCAAATGGAACAAAAAGCACATTGTCAAACCATCGGGTCTCTCTCCTCTCGTACATCCTTGGCCCCGTCACGCAGAAATTTGACGTGGATTAACACAAAGTGTCACTCACGGGGGGGGGGGGGGGGGGGGGCCGGATCTGGAGACGAAGTCTGGTGGTCCAAGCATTTCACTAAAACAGACGCCAGCGAGAAGTCTCCCACTCTTGCCTCGAGAGTCTTTGACCGACAATGGGCTGCATAAATAATTTACAGGAAGACATTTCTGGAGTTGGAGTCAGCATTGAAAATGCAAGCCCCCGCCCCCGTCCATTCAGCTTGTATGGAAACTGTTTTTCTTAGAGGCCGAAGGCCACAGCATAAACATTCAAGTGGTTGGTGGACCACCACTGCTTTGATAGCTGCTCTGATGGGACGGGTGAGGCCCATTTGGGATTACAGTGCCTCTACAGGAGGAAGCACCACAAGGGCTTCCAAGGCTTTGGCCACAGCGCCAGCCATGATGGTCGCAGCTCTGAGTGGCCATTGTTCACCCAGCGGCTGGTTCATTCAGCCGATGAAGCGAAAAACAGCACTTCCTGTCAGGAAGTGGGGTCCCGTCGCGATGCTCCGGGCCTCATGCCAGGACTCTCCTCTCAGCTGGGATAGTGGGAAAATTGGAGTATCTGGTAGGAGGCTGGGTTGGGCAAGACCCAGAGGGGGTACAAACCACCGCAATGAAAGACAAGGGCAACATTTACATTGTAATAATTACAGCATGACATCCATTTTCACAGCACACAATCTTTCACACTCGTGAAAAGATAAATGTCTGTTTCATGCGATTGACAGCCCAATGCCTGCTGCAGCCAATCAAACGACCCTGTCCAAAGGGTCAACATCAGCGCCCAATAATCAATCCTTCACTGGTAATGAATGGACATCATGACAGGGCTTTGGTGCCCCAGTTTAGCACCATGGCCGACTCTCAGACACACCATTAGCCACACCTCGAATCAATCGGGCTTCATTTCAACGACGCTCAATGGGGTTGCTGGATCACACAAGAGCTCGAGAAACCAAAGGAATGAAAGAAAAGAAAAAAACAGTATTACCACTGCATGATGAGACCAGACCCCATGTTTAAACAAACCCATCCCTCAAACTTCCTGATCGAAGGCCAGGATATATAACATACTACGAACAACCACCACGGGATGATAAAGGAGGACACTTGTTTGGCCCAGAGGACTGGGCAGGGCCTTAAACCTTCCCATCTGGAACAGGGTTCGAAGAGAGAGACCTTCCTCAGCAACTTTTTCTACCTCACACTCTCCCACGACATAGTAAAACCACTCCCACGTGCATCCCTCGGAGGTCTCTTTAGGAGTGTTGAGGGAGGTAGGCGCATATTATTGCTGTGAATAATTCCTTGTCCCTCTGCTTTTTCTTCTACTTCCACTTCCTCTCTCAGTCCCCTGCTCCCTCAGTCATTCCTGAAAGTAGCCTCGTCTGTCCACTTCCAGGCACAGGAGCTGAATCTCCATTCTCAAACACCAGATGTGACTAGGCCAAGACTGCTGTGAGACCGCCGCGTTAAGCTGTTGCCTGGTAGGGGAACGTCAGGGCATCAAAGCCCATTCTGGTGCGCAGAACTGGAATGCAAAACAGAGACGAAAAGCAGGAGAGAGGGAGACAGGTGCTCAAGCTGACAGGTTTGTGAAGATCCAGTCTTCAGACTTCATGCCTATGGGACCCAACAAATGACCTGTCAACTTGTTGGTTCGATGGAGGTAACCAAAGGGCACATCCATTAAACTAACAAACACTATATCACAACAAGCCCATTTACAAAAGACTACAGGATGGAAATCATTACAGGGCCAGAGGAAACGCCTAGTCTTCAAAGCCACAGCTCTCAGTTTTCTGTAGATGCAATCTGTGCCTTTCTAGGTGTCCAGGAGTGTTACGACTAAACGTCTTGCAACCTGCCATTGGTCCAGAAAGGCAAAGGTTCTCTGCAGCTTTCAGTCGCAATCGGCCACACCCACCTCACCACAGGCGAGTCGGGCTGTCAAAAGAACCACCTACGAAATACACAATTTCAAATACCTCAAACGAAATATATAAAAAAGCTATTTCCACACACTCTGGCAGAGAAAGTCGCCCATTTCGTTTTTAGACGCAATGTAGACTGATCTACGGAGCAGAGACTTTTCTTTTCCCCCAAGCTGTCCATTTCGGGATGGGCTGGGTCGTGCTCGCTGACCACAGCTGGGCCTCGAACTCTCAAGAGCCAAGGAAAGAGGAACCACTGCGCAGAAGACGATGGGAGCTGCACCCAGTCAGACATAGTACCAGATGGGAGAGAGCAGGCAGGTGAGCACACCAGCTCAGTCAGCCCAAGGCTGTTAAATCAATGGCAAAAGGGTCCATACAAAGTGTGTTTGCGTGTCCCTCGGGAATAAACTGAGTATTAAAGCACCCCCACCTTTCTGTTTTAAAAATCAGTCTGAGACGACATGTGGGCTTCGGGATCAGACCCAGAGGAAGCATCTGATATTTCCACATTTTTGCAAGGATATATTTCTCATGAAAACTGTAACAGAGTCTCCACTGGCCAAAAGAGCCAGGCTTCCTGCCGGCTGGAATCCAGCATGACCTCGCAGTAAGATGCTTGGCCAGGTCAAAGACGCACATCGACAGGTGGCTGCGGCCTTGTTGCCCAGTTCTGAGTGCCGGTACCGCGCAAAGCCCATATAGCTCCTGTAAGAAGCTTCCCAGACGGGGCCTGTGGTCCGGGACAAAGCAAAACTGAATTGCTAAGTCTGCACCCCCTCAGAAAATGGTGCCCTGGACGGCCGCTTATGTCGACTATAACGATTAATGTTGACTAGTGTTGCTTAGTACATCAGAAACTAGTGGAGTGACACACATTTAGTGAGCCGACATATTTGGGATCCCCTCTGGGGTCGGAAAAGACAGCAGCAGGCAGAGGGAGCGGAGACTCCCAGCCACGGATTAACGACCGCTCTGTCCCTGCGGCTCCCCACCCTCACCGCCCCCCCAGACCTCAGACTGGCTGGCCGCAGCATGTCTGCCACCCCCACCTCCCAGAGCATCTCTGCAGGCCCTCGGAGGAACGCCTTGACGGAAACTCGATTTGCGGTGGAGAGGACGACGCTCCGTCCACGACGTCGGCCGGCCCGGCGGAAAGTAAACACGTGGCCACGTGCCGGGGGGAGGAATTTTAATGACTTCCATGACTCTGGGTCAGACGCCAGTGCTGAGGAAATCGCGAGTGGGCCTTGGCAGATGTGTGCGATCCGTGAAATGTGCTGCCTTTAATCTCGGCTGATGACTTCTGCCGACCACAGAGGCTCTGCTTCCACACCAACACAGGAGAACGGATAAGATCGGCACCAGAGAGCACTTCCCTTTAATGGTGTGTCAAGCGCAAATCAATGACCCTTTAAGAGAGACGGCCTCCTTATCAAAGTGGGAGGTCCGAGGATTTAGTTGACTGGGGTGGGGGCAGGGAGACTTCACTGTTCCGGTAACACATAGCAGGAGGAGTGTACACTAGAGGTCAACATAAAAAAAAATGCAAATAAAAATTTGGTATCCCTGCTCTGTTTGCAAAAGAAAACGGGGGGGGGGGGGGGGAATCCTCTCAAAACGTAAATTTAAAAAAAATTATTACCTGGCTGCAGCACCTGGCCAGTCTATTCAAGTGTGTATCTATCGTGGTTTTTTTTGTCGTGCGCTGGTCCACAAATATTAAATGCTAAACGTTGCGTATTATGGCTATGGGCAAAGGCAGTGGGTAACATCCATCACACGCTGCAGTCCACCTTGGTGGGGGCCACAAGCGGGCGTGCGCCTTGGCACAAAACACCCCACGGCAAAAAGCCCCCCATCTCCCAAGAGCAACGCGCAAGACACCAAATGAGGCGAAGAAAAGCTTAGAAGGATGTTAAATCACACTAATTAGAAATAGAGAGCAAATTCCACCCTCCTTCTGTAGCTTATCCTGGTCATGGTTGAGGGGAATTGGGGCCTGTCCCAAAGCTGGAGAGGGACAAGAGAAATTTGCAAACGTAATATTTAGAAGAGAGAAAGAGGGAGAAACTGAGGGAGGGGAAAAGTAAAAATGAACCTATCACGTCGAGCGTAGAGTAAAAGGAACCTATCACAGCAAGTGTAAAGGGAACCTATCACAGCGAGCGCACAGTAAAGGGAACCTATCACAGCGAGCGGGGTGTAAATGCTCGGCAGCTGAACTTTTTGGCCATAATACTGTTATTCCTCACTGCCTGTGCTCCCCCGCCCCCCATACAGAACAGCTGTGGAGGAAATGACAATGTTAAGGAAAAACAGCAGCGTGGTTCAGCGGCTAACGGCCCGCCACCTCTGGCCAAACCCGGGGAGGCCTGCTGGGGAGTGTGTGGAGCTGGACACGGACAGCGCTGGGGGCTGCGTTACCACACGGGACCCGCGGCCCCCACTCCCGGCTGAAGCCGAGAATGTTGGAATGAGGAGCAGGTCTCCCCAGTGGCGGGTGGAGCCCCCCATTGACCGCAGACGAGCTTAAAGGCGTTGACGGTGTCTGCATGGCTTTCTGCTCGCTCCTGCTTTTATTCTGGCTTTTCTCGAAGCATGAAACCGCTTAGTTTTATTCAAAAACAACGATCCTGTAAGAGGGAAAACGCCCCACTGATGCACCAGTCATCCATGACAACTGGGAGGCCAACGGCAGCACTGGGCTCCACGCCGCCCACACATTTCCGTGACGGCACTGATCTCTACTGATCTCTCACGGCTCCACCGGCCATATCACACACACACACACACACACACACACACACACACACACACACACACACACACACACACACACACACACACACACACACACACACACACACACACACACACCGCTGCCATTCCAAACGCTGTACGGATGTCTGGGTTCACGTCGGTCCAGCTTATCCCCCTAGTTCAAGGTTCCAGGCTTTCATTTCCGGCACAGAATCTGCTCCGGGGGGCTACCGTTCCAAACACAACAAACAAATCAGAAACAAGGCTCTGATAGCCCCCCCCACTAGCTCTTGCATGCAACATGCCTTCCCACACCAACCCCATCCACACTGGAGAAATGCCAGAAAAACACTTAAACAATCAATGAGAGAAATTACACTTTAAAAACTTTGGTAGGCAGGTTAATTCATCATCCTACTCTACAGCATCACCGTCACACTCTACAGCATCACCGTCACACTCTACAGCATCACCGTCATACCCTACAGCATCACCGTCATACCCTACAGCATCACCGTCACACTCTACAGCATCACCGTCACACTCTACAGCATCACCGTCACACTCTACAGCAGGGCTCACCAGCTCTGCTCCTGCAGATCTTATTTGCAGCCGTAATTTAACATGCCTGATACAGATAATCAGGCCTTTCAGTAATATCTCAGTATTAGAGTCAACTTAGTTTCTACATAGCTGGCCTCAATAAATTAGGGCTGCACCGAAGCTCTACATGGGGGGGAGGGGGGTCTCCAAGAGCATGTCTGACCACTGCTTCATAGGGTCAGACCCAACAGTGACTGACATTTCAACTCCACTCACCACCTTCTGCCCTAACTTTTTTTTTTTTAACGCTGATCAAGATTAGCATCTGTACGCTGGCCAGGCTAGTGCTAAAGACCATGGACACGCGCGAGACGTGCGAGCCTGTGTCACATGACATGGAATCATGCATAATGTGAGGCTGCGCAGGTTTGCTGGGGAGTGAGATCCGCTCGCAGGAGGCCGACCGGTGCCAGGAAAACACACTGATTGAGGAGGAAGCGGAATATCTGCTGTCATCTTGGAAACTGACAAGTCCCGGGATAAAAAGACTGCCGCATCCTTCCTCCCTCGTCCTTTCCCTATTGCTCCCCTCTGTGTTTTTGTTCCGTGAATCGTCGGTCGCCGGCGCCCTATCTACCACACAGGACATCCTATGGAGGGAAACGTGACACAGGTCGAGCAAAGCGATTCCAGGAAAAGGGTCTTTGGGGGCCATCTTCAGGCATTGTCCCTCCCCGAGGGCACGTTCACACATCCGTCCACGAACGGCGCCACGTTGACGTCAGCTTTTGTTACTCCGGGTACAACCGCGTCCTCAGGCTAACAAAACAAACCATAAAGCTCTGTATTTACATCACGGCTTTCAGCACATTTACTCGCTCGGCTGACAGCCACCAGACGGCCAGATACAAGCCACCTGCTTCAGAAATCGTGGTGGGCGAGCAGAGGGGCGGCGCAGGGCGATCAAAGGCACATTAGCGTCACTCTCTCTCGAGATACTTCTACTTCCGCTCATCAGAAGTAGCTGCTTTGCTAAGGCAGGGAATCACATGAGACCACGGTCTCTCCACTAAACTACAGCTTTTCCAATATGGGGACGTGCTTTTAAGGCGGATTACGAAGACGAAAATCAGCCACAGGCTGGATTTCTGCCTGAAACGCGACAAATCACGACCCCCCCCCCCCCCCCTTTGGGAAATGTACACAGACAGCAGAACACTTAGGCTTGGTCTGATCGCCCGACTCCTCTCATTACACTAGCGTGAGAACAAGCAAGAGGCCCTCGCATAATTGACTGAAACAATCCTGACTGCACGCTTACAGACTGAAAATGGCCCGAGAGGAAGTTGGCCAATCTCCTAGGGAACCGGGATTGCGAGCGGCGCTGCAGATGGAGCGATCCTGACGCCGTAGTCTATAAGAAAGGCGCCAGACTAAGGTAAGCATCCTCACCGCCGTGGTTTGGGGCATGGAGCAAGTTTCCGTGGCAACTGGAGGTGACTGTCTGGAAGTACGAGCCTCTGAGGGAGACATGACCCGGTGGGTGCGGTGGGCCCTGGGCATCCCACAACCCCCAGCTTTGAGTGGAGGGGGGGCTTCAGGCCACCAGACAGCAGAGAGCCACAAGCGCAGACCCCACAATCAGCATCATAAATCCAGAGCCATTCGGTGAACAGGGGTCGGAGCTCAAGCCCACCGAGCTTTTAAAACCACAAAAAAAAAACAACTGCCTGTTGGATGGGGCTGTCCTGACGCCTAAAAATAAGATAGGGGGCGCTAGAGAGCACAGTGGGACTGCGAACAGGAAGTTATCACGGCTTTGCTGGCTGTATCATGCAAACGCCCAGCTCATATTAGCAGGGGTGTCAGGCAATAGTCTCTCACACACCCCAGGAGAGAGCAGAACGAGGAAGGGTGGGGGCCATATTGCGGCTGGCTGACGGGGTCGTAAAAATTATTTTTAAAAAGCTGCATTAGCCGTCACCCTAAATCCCGCTAAGCAGATGCCAAGGCTCAGGGTGAGTAACGTGCAGGGAGCAGGGTGGATGCAAGGCAGCTGCGAGTGACCTCAGCGGCTGGAAAGGGCCCCTCAGCGGCTGGAAAGGGCCCCTCGCTGACATAACGTCAGGCGATCCCAGTGCAATGTTGCGTAACGTGGGCCCCCCGTCCACACCCTTCTCATTTCACCACCTATTCTGGGCAGACAGCGTCATTTTCCCCCCATTTCTTTGTGGGGGGCGGTGGTTTAGACTGTGAGCCCCAATTACACGGCACTTACTCAGGAGAGACTCGTAGACTGACCGCCAACGAACGTGGAAGCGGTTTTCCCCATTGCCAGCTTTGGACAGAGGGAGGAAGGGCTTTGGAATAAGATAGTGGGCTTCCCCTCCAGAACAGCAGATACGGAGCGGGCCCGGAGAAGCCCCTGCGGTCGATACCGGACCGGGCCGGCTGCTTGGCTGAACGGCTGGAAAGAAAACTGATTGAGCTCATCTTTGAGAAATGTTTTTTTTGTGCACAAACACGCATACGAATGGAAAAGGGTGAGGGACACTACGTCAGCGATGAACAGACTCTGATACAGAGTGACTGAGCGCAGAGCAGCGTCACCTGCCTGCAGGCCACACCGAACCATCGCAGTGTAACCTCACTGCACACCGCGGCTCTCCGAACACCCGCATCACTTAATCTGCACACTAAACTGTAAGAAACAGTGATCCTATCGCAACCGCGTTGAGTAACAGGCATTTGGGGTAGAAGAATGAATCAGGCTTTTGTAACAACCCCTCCCATACTGAGGACGACGCTTTTGTAATCAGCCCTAGACTGCAACTCCACACCCAGGCAGGAAAAACTCCCCAGCATTTGTAAAACTAAATGATACTCTCTGACCGGGAGCGCGATTTCAGTACGAGACGGACCACAAAAGTTTGCTGATGAGTGTTTAGGCGCTCGGGTGGGAGGGTTAGGGTTAGGTGACCATGTGACAGGTGGTCTTACCGTGACGCGGCATCGACGCAGAGGGAAAGTGAAAGGCCGACATTATCACACGGGCCAACACAGAGTCCTCCTGCTGATATCTGACCATGAAAGGAAGGCTTTCATCTGAAAACCTGCAGAGGTCATGGAGGGGGGGGGGGGTTTGCCACTTTCCGCTTCTTATCGCCACTTAAGCACTCGTCCACAAACAGAAGCCTATCAAATCTACAGTCTTTAAGGGGGGAGGGGGGGGGACAGCATTTTAAGCCCTTCCCAGCATGCACCTCTCGCCCCAGATGTGCCTCCGGTTTCCCTGACCGATTAGCCAGCGACTCCAGGCTTCAATCTGCAACACTAACACTGAACACCAGGCCAGACCACCGGCGGTGACTTTATTATGATTACTATTATAAACAAATTATTATTCTCCATACAGTGCCGCATGTGCTCAGTGCATTCCGGGGGGGCGGCCGGGACGCCTGCTTTCTCAAGGAAAGATCTTTACAAATGTGAAACAAAAGACCCACAAAGGGGGCTCCTCCAGTCCACATGCACCATTCATCACTCTTAACCTCTTTAGAGCTCGGATAGCAGATTGTATGTGGCTGTTCCCGCAGCCTGTTCCTGTCCTGTCTTTCTCATTAATGAAGGGCTTCTTCCCTGCTTTATGGGACTTCATTCCCGCTTCTAGGAGCCTGATATGAACTGTCCTAGCAGTGCACCTCACACCTGCACTTAATGGTTACCGTTCCTTTTGAAGGTCAGTTGATGTCACCGTCCGATTCATGAGAAACTCTCGGATAAGTTGACGGTCACCTCTGGCATTAGGAAGTCGCTTCTGCCCTCCTGATTCACCTTATTCTTGTGTGCTACCGTCTTAGAAATGTTAAGCCTGCAAGCAACCAGCCTAACAGTGTAGCCTTCTACCAGCAGATGCTAAGAGGTTAATCCAGGATTTAAAAATGCTGATTTCTTTAAGAATACACAGTGGCCTCAATTTTTTCCATGCCTGTAGTTTTTCTGTGATCTCTAACCAATTATCTGCCGTTTACCGAGACCCTGTCGCTTAAGCATCTCAGGCTTCCATTAACTGGCCGGCTTACAAGCAGAGAGCGGAGCCTCACAGACGGAAGACTGTAAGCAAAGTGAAACTGACCTGGAGAAGGTGTTCCGTCTGAAGGCAGCGTGACAATGCCAGTGCAGTGCAGGTCCCAGTGCGACCCCAGTGCGACCCCACTGTGCTGACCTGCACGCTCAGACGCGGGACGCAGAGGGACAGAGCGAGCACCCCCGTGTCACAGGCTGTCCTGCTTTACCTCAGGAAGCACAACCTTATGTGCGTGTGTGTGTGTGTGTGTGTGTGTGTTTGTGTGTGTCTGTGTGCGCTTTGGAAAACTTATCAGCAGGGCTGGAGAGCAGCTGCCGGCGGGGGGGCTCGTTTAGGGAGGGTGGGGCGTCCGAGTGAAGCACGATCCTCTAAGCACATTCAAGATGGGTGACATCCTGACTTAACAGCGCAGGGCCCAGTGTCGCCGCAGGTGGGGGGCAGCAACACCGGAAACAGGGCGTCAAAGTCAGCAAAGCCAGGAGGCTTTATGGACAGACTGTGCGCGTCCTGAAGGGAACATGACACAGGTCTGGACGGTCAGAGAGGGAGAGAGTGAGAAAGAAAGTAATAGCAAAAAAGGCACAGACACGCACAGACACACACACACACACACACACACACACACACACACACACACACACACACTTACTTATTGGCCGCCCGCCAATAAGATAAAACTTACCGAGTGTTTAAGGTACCATACTAAGCAAAGGATTTACAACGATATTTCAATAATATCTGCTTTATTCTTCCAGAGAGGATGATTTAAGTCTATTTTAATAATACCTACATTTCTCCCCTAAGGCAGAGATGGGATGACGTGGAATGATCAGCATTAATTCCGGTTACAGACGGCTGCTAAGACTCGCTGAAGACGATTATTTAAAATAAAATAAAATAAAATAAAAAAAAATAAAAAATTAAAAATCGAACAACTCGCTGTTGGTTTTCAACAGTGTAGCTGGAAGCAGCTGTTCCCTCGAATTACTGTCACTCAGAAATGAAACAAATGGAGCAGTTATGAGAAACTGCTCCTGACCTGCGGATGGAGATACGTTAGACGCTAACGGGGAAGGTCATGGCTGCAACCAACGTGGGCACCATCAGACCTGGGAACAGGGCACCCGTCATCGTTGAAGGTGGACACTGGCCTGCGCCACAACTCTGCCCGCACAGGTATAGAAAAGGGCAGCACTTGCCACAACAAAGAACAATCCGTCAGGAATCGGGAAAAAAAAAAAATTCCACATTATTTAACAGCCATTTATCCGGTCAGCTTGTCCCTGGATCGACTTGGGGCCAAAGGCTGAAACTAGGAGGTGGCCAATCAATCTTTCAAACAAAAGTCATACCATAATCACAACCCAAGATCTGATTGTGATCTTTCTTCCCGATTTTGTAATGTTCTGCCAAAAATATCTAAACCCTAAGCCTGCAGACTTATTCATTAGCGCCATTTAAAGCACGATATTGCACTAAAGACACTGATTTCAAAATGGCCAAAAGACCTGTTAAAATTCATTACATATTGGACAAAGCTGCAATAAGGTGTCAATAAATGACAGCCAAACCACTGCCACACCAGTGACATCAAGTGTTTTTTTCCCCACACCTCATCCAACATGCTGATAGCTCATATTAAACCATTTTCAAATACACCCTGTGACATAAGAGACATGTGACATAATTAGGCCAATCGGCACAGCATCTAGGAGGAAGTAATTCAGCCGGGTTGTGGGCATAGCATGGACCTGCATTATTACCCACCATTGAGGTTTGGCAACATGAAAGATCACAAACTTTACAATCTGCATGGAAAAAGTAGATCGTGGACGACTTCAAGATTGATCACAATATAAAATCATCAGATTGCCCACCTCTAGGTGAATCTATTCCGCTAACTGTGGGATTTGAACCGGCAACCTTCTGATCACTGGGTCCCAATATCCTGAGCCACACACTAACAGCAATGTGGTACAAACAAAAAACACAACAAAGACAAGGGCATGCGACTCGTCTCCAACTTATAACCCAAACATTAGCTCACGTTTACGGGAAGACGGCGGAGGAGTCTGAAGGGGGCGAGGCCCACACCTCCGGCAGACGAGCACAACAAGCATGGCCTGTTCCTACCCCAAGGCGGGTTCACCAGGTCGTGCACCAACTGTACAACACAAGGAGATTAATTAGGGCCAGGTGCAGACAGCACACTACACACCCTGAGAGTGGCAAAAAGCATGAGGAGAAGCCAACTTTTTGGGGAGAGAAAACTGCCCAATCAGGCTGCTGTATCTAACAGTGCTGCATTCTGGGAATTCAACATAAGCCAATCAGAACCCCTGCTCTCCCGCCCAGTCGGAATATTATTCAAGGTTTGGAACAATAAACAAAATATGCAGGTAAATGCAAAAATATAAACAAATATACTTCGAGGAGAGCCGCATCTCACGCAAATGTGATCTGGGAGCAGGCTTTTAATGAAGTCCTGCCTTCACAAATTGGACAATTTGTTAATCCGAGAGCCACTGAGAAAGGTTACGGACACATTCGATTAACATTTGAACAGGCCGGCCTCCTGGACCGTGCAGAGATTTGACTGATGGTTCTTTCAATGGCGTACAGAAAAGGGCAAAATAAATCAAACGTTCATTACGATCAAATAAATCTAGCTATGAAATCCTCTCAACCGGCTTAGTTTAGCAGCAGGTCTATTTCAGTCGCTGAAACACTGATTCTTAACCTTATAAAGCGAGTTCCCTCATTCTCACGACTGCTCACAGCACAAACGCTGCATTTCTGGTTAATTAACGGAAACACGCAGAATGCTCCATTAATGAAAGATGCATGAGGACGGCTGTGAGAGATCGGGATGACAGGAGACAAAACGCCTTCTGTTCAAAATGTGCGACTGCGTGCAACCAAGAAGGATGTTAGAACGATGCGAAATCGTAAAATCTGACACTTTTCTGAAAACCAGAGTTGCCCACATCTGCAGCCAAAGGAAGCCAATGGAGGGAAAAACACTTAAAAAGAATCACAAATCCTACATGCGGCATTTAAGACTTCGTGTGAACGACTGCCAAAATCGCACCTCAAATTACCCGACAACTGTTGCCCCTAAGGCCAACCCAAAGCCCCCGCCCCCTCAGCCAGGGGACACCGCACCATCTGCTTCGATTGGCTCACTGGGTGATTGGCACGATACCCTGACCACTGCCTGCTTGAGGGCAGGACTCTGAGTAAGCCAGCCAATCACAACAGCACACCACTCAGTTGCCTCTCCCTCTGACTCCACACGCCAGTTTGTTCACCTACAGTGGCCTGACATTTGTACTTCAAAAGAGCAGCACTGCGTAGAGACACTGGACTATATTTACTCCTATCGTGTTTCATGTCTTTCCCCGCAACGCACTGCTGTCATCGTTATTGCACAACACACGAATATGCTGCCTATGTGCATGTCTGTGCTTATTTAAAGACAGGGGAGTGCTGTATTCGCATGGTGGGGGTGGGGGGTTGACTGCGTTTGAACCGTCGAGCCCCCCCCCCCCATCATGAACCATGCAGGTTCTGGGAACACATTCCCACTGTGGGGGGGGCACTAAGGATTCTGATGAATCGACTTCATCCTTCCTTGCATACTTCAAGCCCCGCATTTGAGCCAGAAGCCTTGCTGGGCAGCAGATCCGTGTGACCCTGGCCGACCCCGCCCCCAAGGAGGTGGGCCTTCAGGGCCAGGCTCCTCCCACCAGGGCCTGACCCCTCCCATCAGACCACACAGACGCCGCGGTCCCAGCTCCGGCATCAGGACGTCCCCGGCTGTGCAATGAATGGCGGCTACAGCGCGTTTCCCAGAGGAATGACGAGGAGGGCAGGAAACAGCAGGAGAACAAGTGAGAAGAGAGCAAGGTCACTGGAGAGCATCAGCGGGACGCGAGGGAGGCGGGGAAAAGGACGCACTTTGACAAGGCATCAGAGGCCGTTACTGTGGGATACAGGGCCGGTGCGTGCGGGCAGCTATCGTGGATATAGACCCAGGGCATCAGGATCACCGTCTTCCCCTTAAGGTCAGAAAGGGGAGGAAATGACTTAATTTAACTTAAAAAGGAAGCATCAGCGCCGCGTACAACTTAGCAGGTCATCCGGCGGCTGGGCGTTTATGGCGGCGCGCCTTCACCTGGAGCCAATCCGCTGATCCGATCACGGAAGCGGGCCAGGTTAAGCACCACGCTCAGGTCTGGCAGCTCCGGCTCCACGGCCCGGCACGACTTCCTGTCCACCCACCCCCTCGTGTAGGCGCCGGTCCAAACAAATCCAGAAAACGGGCCCAAACAAAGGAGCCTGTGTAGGAGGTTGGCGGAGCAAGAGGCGCAGTGAGGAGGGAGGTGTGACGCTCACAGCTGAGGGGGGGGGGGGCGTGGCCAGCAGGGGAGGTCCGTCATCAGCGGCCATCGCGAGTGTGTCATGCATGGGTGGGGCCATCCCTCCCCCATCACAGTGCGCAGCTGAGTCGCCCCAAGGGGCAAACGAAGCCGTTGGGGGGGGGGGCGACCACAAAACATCAGGGCTCATTTCCCAGCAGCCTCGACACAATGCAGCCAATTGTCGACTTGCTGATGAAGGATGGGGGGGGGCGCCATCAGTGTGAGGTACACAGCAGCAGGTGGCGGTGGGACACACGGGGAAAACCATCACACTGGAAGAAGGGGGGGTCCCCACAGCTGTAGGAGCTGGGGGGGGGGGGGGAGCTGATGTGTGGAGCGTAAGGGGGTGGGCCAGACCGACACAGGGTGGCGCAGACTGGCACGGGGCAGACTGAGGATGGCTGACCGGAGAGCGACTAGCGACTGCGCTACCTCACCCCGCACAAAGAGCGCAGTAACCAGGGCCACTGCGCAGCTGCCGGCTCAGGTAATTAACACCCAGCCAGCTCTGGCCTTTCCAGCTGCTCGAACCGCAGCCAGCCGCCACAGATAAAAAGCCTCAGGAGCTAGAAACCTTATAGGGCTGAGGTCATCCGCAGTCCGCGATCCCATAATCCCTCTGTAGCAAGCGGGCGGTCGGGAAAAATGGCCGTCTGCCAGGGATAGTGGCATTCCAAAGAGCAGGAGGATCGAAATGGAGAGATCACGGCCCAGATTTCTACAGCTCCGACCCACACAGAGAGAGTCGGACCTCCAGAGCAAACGCAAGCAGAGGTCCCGTCTGGCTTACGGACAGGCAACACCGCGGCAAGAAGGTCCAGGAACCGCCTTCAAAACGTGGAACAAAACAGGAGAAAATCATCAGGGAAATAATGAAATAAACATCTAGACGAAAACCATTGTGGTTCGGCCTTTGTGGCAGGCCATACGCGCAGCCCCCCCCCCGATCCTCCCCAACGGGTGGGAGGTGACCGCGAAAGCTGGAGGTATGCAGACAGGAATGGAGGACAGGGCCTCCCTCCTTCAGGAGCAGATAAGATCCAGAGGCTGAGGGCTGGGAACGTGACCCAACAAGCACGCCGGTATGCGATCCACGGTGAAAGATGGGCTCGGAACACACCCCGGTCACTCTCCGGGGGCGGGGCGGCCGGTCCTGCATGACCCAAGCACAACCTCTTGGGACCCTCATGGAAATGGACTCATTTGCTTTTCCAGCCAGTCGGAGTCTCGCGTCACGATATTCACAGATACGGCCCCCCCACAGGCATCCCGGCTGCATTCAGACGTGCGGGGGCTCCCTGCCGAGGGGCTAGGCCCACGGTGCCAAAACGTCACCTGCTGGCCATTTAATAGGCTAGTGGGACAGTAGAGGCTGTTTTTCCAGTCGAAAAAATGCTGGTGGAGAGAAGTGGGGGCACCCCTGTAATTCTGAGCAGGAGGGGGATACAGCTCAGCCCCCCCCCCAGGGGTTTTGTCTATATGACTATGGATAGCTGGGCCCGTCTGGTAAAATGCTCACACTTTGCTCCTTTTCCAAGCCACCATAACACCTCCGTCCCCGTCTGATTGACCGAGGTTCCCCCCAGACATTCCGGAGGACTGGAATGCATTCATCACAAGATCCGAGCCCCATAACAAAGGATCTAAACCTGAAATCCACCCGTGTTCCGCTGAGGGTTTCATTCCGAGACCGGCCCCGACTTATGGCACCACACCGGCGCGATCGCAGAAACATCCCCCCCCCCGGAAACTAACGATAACTTGTGGTAGAAAGACAAGAGGCCTTAAATATGCTACAAGCTGGTAAATGGACACGGAGCAGCAACGTAAAACCTAGGAGGGTCAGAGGGAGGCGTAAGCTGAAAAATACCCCACGTCAGGCATCGCTGTCGTCATGTTTGATGTAACCGATCTGTCAGAGAGAGGGCCTCCATCATCAGCGAGATCTGCGATCTGCTTCTCAGTCATAGAGAATGAGGGGACTAACACCAACCGTGTCAGCAGCCCTGAACCAAACAACGGGTGTGAACATGAATGGTCACCAAGGCATGACCGCTGAAGGTATGACGAAGTCACAGAGCTTAAGCATCAGCTCTCACCGGCACCGTAATCGGACCTTTAAGAGGTCATCTTAAGCAACAACTTCCTTAGAGGATACATGTGGCATTCTGAAAATTAATGGAGGTGCATGCTTTTAGTCTCCAGTACGAACTGACTGTGTAAGTACCGGCTACGGGGAACTCAGGCCCCCTCGGGGGGGGCGCGTATGTACACAGAGACCATGGCGGGGTCCCTGGAGTTAGACACGGTGCCCTACCCCAAATAACAGCACGTTGGGAAGGTCTATATTGTTCTGGAACTCGCAGTTACAGGCGTACTGCTGGAAAGGGCCAGAATACAGGCAAGGGAAAGACCAGAAAAGGCCCGAATAAGCATTTATCCAAAAAAAGAATTAATAAATAAAAGAAACAAAATGTGCTGATTTACAGGAACATTAATCCGAGCGAAAGGAAACGGCTCCTTCATAATCCTCCCCGACACTTTAGAGGCACGTTGGTAAAAACCCAAACCCCAGAACTGTCAGCCAGGACCGCGTTTGCATGCCTGGGTTAGCGTCAGGATGCGTCTTCCCATGGGAACCCGCAAGGGACGCACGGCTGCCCCACTGCCTAGCCTCCCTGCTGCGGATGGAGATTTAAAGCCAAGGGGTTCTGCCCACCCACACGCGCTGACTTTGCCAAGAGTCCGTCGGCCCTGCTGACGCGCATCTCTGGCGCCGAACACGGTGTCTGCCTCTTCGGGAAGTGGGATTACAACAGATGGCTGGAGACAAGTCAAGGGACCACTGAAATCAGGTCGGAAAAATAGCGGACAACCCACAAGCTCAAGCTAGCCTGTTCGAGGCCATCGGCGTTTAGGGCCGTTAAGGCGACGTATTCAGACTAGACTGGGAAATCCAGGAGCGAAAACGATTTTGCCAGTCAGGAAATTCCTCCCCGTTATCCGCCGGTACGATTCCAACGGCAAGTGAACTGTCCATATGCGTGAATTTATCCGGCCTGCGTGCCGAGGCACTCTCCGATTAGCCAAGCGTATTATGTCATTCAAGACCTTGAAAGGAACATCTGGCATTCTTCAACATGACGCGATATCCCATGAGTAATAATCCAAGTATTGTACAAAATACACAAAACGCTGCTTTGATTCAGAGCAGAAATCGCGAAAGTGCACCGTATTCTTCCTAGATAACTATTACGACTGAAAACTAGCCACATACGAACCAACTCCGCTCAATGTTATAACTAGCAGGCAAAATTTAATCACGCAGAGGACAATGCAAGGTGTCCACTACCAGTCACTGAGTGGTTTCGTTGAATTCCTCTTAGTAAAAATATGATCTCTATAAGACAGCAGAGAGAAGTGCGCAAATCGACCTACCTTCTGGAAACTTCTTTCCACAGTCCGCCGCTAAAACTGCCTCACCTACAACAAAAACAGAAATTATTCCATTTTTATCGTCCGCTAATAGCAGTTGAGTCAGAGGAACAAAAGCGAAACGGAACAACGGATGAGTGGACCGCAAAATAACTGTTTTCAAAAGCGGTCAACTGACAAAATAAGAAAAATATATTTTTTGCATTAAACGGCCCTCAAACGTCTGGCTGAGAAAAAGCCGAAGAGTCAACTGCCGCCAACGGACAAGAGATGCTAAATGTCAGTCAGTCATGATTTTCAGGGACACAAAAGATTCAGGAAATGATACCGACTGCCATGTGCGCCCAGACAAATCATCGAACTGCCCCGGGTCAAGGGTCAAGGAGTGACTCATTCAGGAGAGCGCTGACTGAACCCCCCACCCCAAATGGATGGGATTGAGGGTCCTGCACACTGTAAAATGTCACTAGTTGGGAGACTGGCCCAGGCAGACCAGTAAACTGCAATTTTTCAGGGTTTTCAACAGCAATACATTGGGTGTAGGACAGCACCACCGCAATAGCCATCTAAATCCCAAACGGTAAAATTCAAGTCGCGTATGAAATGTCTTCTCTTTCAACAGCGCAAAAAAGGCAACTAAAGGCCATTGATCCAAACTAATAAAGGCCATCCAAGTCTGCCAGGTGACCCAAGAAGTAAACCAGTTGGGGCAGGTGGGTTCCTAGTCACCAATCCTAACAAATAGTTCCAGAAGGTGGTGAGCTACTCAAACACATTGTGCGAGACTATAAGCATCTCTTGGTTTAAACATTACCTCATTGTTTACTCTGATGATTTCCGCACCCCTAAAAACAGCCAGAACTTCCCAGGGTTGACTGAGTATCCCACCCAAATGTGCATATCACCCTACAGGGACTGAATCAGCAAATGACAGTAAGGCTGTTTTGATAACCTTGGCCCCGGCAGGCTATTCGTAATCGTATGATTTGTTATCGACACAAAAGGATCATCTTAAAAAAAAAATCTTGAGATAGGTGTCGCATTACGAATCTGGATTAACGCAATGCATCATACCGTGACGGTACAGGATCCGCAAAACTTGAATTAAAGGAACGATGCCGAGAAAACAGATTTTTTAAATCACAAAGAACAGCCGAAAGCTGGGTTCTGCTGGGTGCCAAGTGTGAAATATGGCCGACCGCTTGTTTTAAACACAGTCTGGGTCCAGTTCCCTGGGGAATCCGAGTTGTTTAGAGACTCCGCAGAGTTTCTGAAGGCAAGCAGATGCATTCCAGGATCAAATGGGGGCCGGGGGCCCCGATTAATGGCAGAGGGGTTATGCAAGAGCAGCCATGGTGCAGATTGTGTCATGCGGCTGAGAAACCCTCAAACCGGTTTGGGGACTTGATTATTCAGTCACCGTTAAGATGAGTGGGGCGGGCGAGGCGGGCGAGGCGGGCGAGGCGGAAACCACTTCCACAGCAGCTCAGCTTTCCATATGCACCCGGATTACTGTGGCTCAATACGGGCACCAAGCAGCTGGGTGAGTATGTGCAGAAAGAGCACCATGAATTTGTTGGCCAATCGAAATTTTAATCAAGCATACCAACTAGGCTACTGGGGTAAGTATTAGCTCCCTTCGACCAGCCCGTCAAACTAAAGATGAAAATGCTCTTTCTAAAACACCCACCATTGAATGGTAACTTGGAAAATAACAGAGCCCGCATGTACATCAAAACAGGGCCCAATAAAGCATCAAATCTGATCATCTCTGGGTCACCAAAAAAAAAAATAAATAGCTTGCAGGAAAGAGAAAATGTCTGTTTGTGCAGCAGCAGTCCTGCAGATTTCTGTCGACTCAGCTTTGAAGAAGTCACGGGCAAGCTGACAGTCCAAACCAGCTACACAAATGGGCGGCTGGCCGTGCCGGGACCCGCCCTTGGCGACAGGGGTGCAGACATCCCAAAAGCGGAGAAACCCGGGGGGGAAAGTCAACAAATAAACGGCGTTGGAAAACCGTCCGGTCCTGTCCCAGTCCTACCAGTCAGAAAATTCATAACAGATCACTGTCATTCACTGTCTCTTTTCACTAGTCTGCAATAGCCTGGCTTGGGGAAATTTTTTTTAAAAGAATGAACACATGTGTTTGGGGGAAAAATGCAAGGCGATACACACCCAAAAAAGAAAAGAAAGAAAGAAAAGAAAGAAAGAAAAAAATACCGGGAAACTTCAGCCTGCAGCAAAACACCGGCAGCAGTCACAGCATTTATTCTCCCTTAGCTAATAGGTCACCAAAGCCATAAAACACTAAGATACTGTAAACAGGAGGTATGGGGAGGCTCTGGGTGTGTGTGAATGAGGGCAGGGGAGTCCCCTGAGCACCGCGCTAATGCTAACACGGCTAGCCGGGCTCCGCGTAGTAGCCGGGCAGACATGACGGAGCGCGGTGACAGCACAGCGCTACTCCTAATTTCTACTAAGTTCCATCCATCCATCTTCCAAACCGCTTATCCTACTGAGCCGCGGGGTTCTACCAAGTTAATACACAAACATTGCAATGTGCACGTTCAGGATCAACTCCGCCGACACGATCGCACTTTGGCTCTGTGTGAAATAGAAAACGACTCGGGCATTTATTTGTTTTTAATAAATCAGGGATGCACATAACCTGCACGCTTGTACGCTTTCACTTTTAAAAGCGATACGTGCAGCAATCGACGACAAGAAATTATGGCGCATTTTAACCTTTGTGTGTTGATTCATACACATTTGTACTTCATTTGCGGTATAACGGATAAAATGCACTGAGATTTCCTGTCACAGCAGCCTTTTGCACCGTCACTGCCCCTCACGGTCACTTTGTTAACTCTACGTTATCGATTGCTAGTTGTTTACTGTTTATTGTATATTTAATGTCATTGTAATATTGCTGCTTTGTTAATTGTCTAGTCTGAGACAGACTAGACAGTCAAGTAAGAATTTCACTGCACTCTGTACTTTGTATATACGGCAATAAAAACTTTGAATCCTTGAATCCATCCATTTTCTGAAGCCGCGTATTCTGTTCTGGGTCATGGGGGGTCTGGACCCTATCCCGGAGGCTATGGGCGCAAGGTGAGGGAACATCCCAGGATGGGACGCCAACCATCGCAGGGCACGCTCACACACCATTCACTCACACCGACGGGCAATTTGGTACCACCAATAGCTTTGGCATGTTTTTGGACTGTGGAAGGAGACTAGAGTACCCAGGAGGAAACCGCACGACGACTCGGGGAGAACATGCAGACTCAAGGAGCCACGGCGGAACCTCGCAGGCCTCACGTGAGGCGCCAGCTACTGCACAACCATGCTGCCCTGTTACAACAATCGATTGCTGTACGCATCACTTTTAGAGGTGAATGAGCACTTGCCTGCCAGTTATGCGCAGCCCTGGTAATTATTAGTGTTAACTGATATCTGCGACGACCTTCTGTGCCATCAAAACTATGGAAAAGACCATCAAACAGCTTCAAAGCTAAGATCGGTGGTCCGGCCGTGACTTTATCCGACAGACTCGGGCTGCGACTATTTTCTTCCCCACAGCTAATTAGCGGCCACCCTCAGGCAGGGCTCTGCGCGATATCGCCATCTGCTCGAACCCATCGTGGAACCGACGGCTGGCTTTCAAAATTTGCCTTCATTACAGTAAAGCTTGGAGCATCCCAACCTGCCGACCGCAAACACGGACGCCGCATCGCTGTCTGTTGCCTCCGTCTTGAGAGAGAACAAAACGCCTGTTTATTGCAGCAGAACTGGAGAGAGAAGTTTGCAGCCCACAGATTCTTATTAAAGCACAGGCAGATAGCAGACAAGGCGTGACTGAAACCTTGCAGTCGCACTGGTATCACAGTATGGATTAAGGACTCATCCTAGCAAGACGTAACCCAGAGACCTTCTCCTGTGCTTTAACGGCCAAGCCACCTGTTGCCCTTGAATTTCGTCCAGCCAACCTTAAACACACCCCTGGGTAACACGCTGCATTTGAGGGCGCATTACATGAATGCGCCAACATTCCTCGGCCTTCAGGGCTGCGGCCCCACTGTATACCTTTGAATAAGGTGCTTAAAATACCCCGGTAAAACTATCCAAAAGTGCAAATGGGGGGAAACGTTAAGTGCTTTGGTCCGATGCATCAGCCAAGAAACTCAAGTTGACTATCCATCCATTCATCAGTTGTCTTCCTGTGTGATCCAGTACAGGACCAGGCTACCTCCAGAACACATAAGACACAAGGCAGGAAAAACCCAGAGGGGAGTGAGCACATGAACTCAGGCTTTAAAACAGGGATGCCCTGATGGGATCCGACGCATTCAATATTTACAGCCATCAATTCCCAATACGATCTTTCAAGAAATATTTAAATAGACATACAGTCAGCGTCTTTGCATTTGCCCATTCGTAGAACCTTGCAATTTCGCAGTATGCAGAGGTCTGGAGGGTGGGACAACACCTCAAGCAAAGGTGCAATGTTCACCTTATAAATGACTCATAAAAAAATCAAACTGCAGTCACATCACCTGGCCACCAGGTAGATACAGAATACGGCAGCAGGAAAGATCAAAGAAATGAGAAAGCCTTGTTTATTTATAGAAAATTCACACCCGTTGATAGAGTTCTTTAAGTTTTTTTTTGTTGGTTTACAAATTAAATCCACAGAACTGCCACTATGAGAAATAAGTAGCATTTGTGAGTTTCAGCGACGACGTTTAGCACAGGGTTTGCAGGGCACCGAGGTCCGGAGGGTCCAACTGACAGGGAGCCTATAATGGCAGCATCTGTCCCCTCGCCATCGCTAGCGAAAGGAGAGCATCTGCTCAGGCCACCGAGTCCTGCTCTCCCCGACCCCCACGCAGCCATGACACCCCCATGACAGGCCAGACTTCCTCCATAGATGCTTCTATAGATATGGAGCAGGATGCATCACATTTATTTACAATCACAATCATGTGGCAGATATTTTCTCCACAGCTACTCGAGGATCAAAGTACAGGATCAGCCAGCATCTCTGCCGGAACGAGATCCGACTCCACAACCTTTCTTACGTGTGCAAACATCCCTGGCCCTCAGTTAAGGCCTCAAGCAGTACACACACGTCCTCAGACGGCAGCGCCATAACAGTGTCAGCTCAGTGAACGATAACATACCTTTAAATTTAAAGGTTACTGCGGTCTAGCGGGCAGGGAGACTGTCTTAGCTGACCGTGATCCGGAGAGGACTACTCAAGGAAAACATCAATCTGTCTAATTCATGTGACTGCAGGCCGCCACCCGCCACGGGTCACACGGGCCAATGCAACTCCATCACTTCTGACCTTTAAGGGATGGTGCAACACCTCACCATAAAAGGCAGCGGAACGGACCAGAGGGCCGGGAAGCCTGCGCAGTTTTATTAGCGACCCGGAACCGTGTGGCCATGTCGGAAGAGAGACTGTGCACCTTTAATTAAAAAGCTTTCACTGATCTGGGGGCGGGGACGCTGCATTGTTTATAATTAACAAGACCTTTCACGCTGGGGGGGGGGGGGGGGGGGGGGGGGGGGGGGTGGGGGAACCGGGCACAAGAAGCCAAACTGGTCAGCCTCGGAGATCCAACAGACCATAACGCCATGACGACGACGACGGAGCTGGCCGGCACCCCGCCCTCATTTTGGCTGGTGGGGGGGGTGGCAGCCGTCTGTCACACGTCGCCTTCAGCCAGCTCTGAAACACTGAAGGCTTCCCGCCCCTCCTGAGAGCGCGTGCGGATGGAGACGCTCCGCGGCGGCGCCGGGCTTGAAGCACTCCCCTCCGTTGCGTTCACACACGGCGGGTGGAGGTGATGTCGCTCTCATTTAACCATCGCACCCGTAACACTCGGCCAGCTCAGCCGCCAACTCTTCCCCGAGAGTCTCTCTAAACATCTGCATCGTAAAATTAAAACTGTACAGTCAAGAGACTGACAGATTAGCCCTCAAATATTTAAATGCACTTCTCAGCTGCAAGGTATTTATGACACAGACTGAGAAGAATATCGTCTAAAATGGCTGCACTCACACTCCAACACCCAGGTCGATACATAAAACCGGCCCCACAAGATTCAAGCAGAAGCAGCTCATGAATAAGCCTAGATAAGGTTTATTCCGGGTTATCTACCTGTATCCGCATCACAACATGCAGTTCACATTCCACACGCACACACAAACAACATACCATACCATTCATCCTCACTGCATCATTAAAATCCACATTTAGCAGCACGAGAGGCGCTACTGAGCAGGCCACCAAATTCAAGGAAGAGGTACGACCTGTACATCCTGAATGCCAACAGGTCCCAGCAATGGCACCGCTGAGCTCCACCGGACCCCTGAACTCAGTCCCAGAAATAAACGCTCTCCTCAGGTCGGAATGCGTCCCCCCCCCCTCCCCCAACTGCACATACTTGGCACCCGCAAACCCATACATATCAAATAATCCAGCAGCGCTTGACGCCTCCCCCGCCCGGGAAGTGGTAACACCACCCGCATCAGCACGGATTCGGCAAATCACAGGGATCAGTAACACTGACCGTCCCCGAGAACACGGGCACCCGCAGACACGCCGAGAGGACATCCTCCGTTTGCTACCGTCACGGATAGAAGCCTGTTCTTGCTTCTCCGCCGTTCAGGGTCATTGTGTTTAACGCCATACCATCTCACACGCTCTGCTGGCATATCTGAACTGTGTAACCATAGTAAAAAGTAAAAACTTTAAAAAAAAAAACAATATCCACACTTTACCCCAGGAAAGGAATTTCCTGCTGTCAGAAGAAATGGGCTCCAGTCCAGCTGCCAAGTTTAGACTCTCCTATTCCTTCATGTTGCACTGTCAAGAACCCCCCCCTGAGCCCCCCTCCCATTGGCACTGCCAGAGCCGAAACAACTCAGTATATCACCTCACTAATTATACGCTCACTATTAGCGTGGCCCCCAGGGAACCACGGAGAACGTCCAGTTGTTGGGACATTCATTCGATATCTCAGACTTTCAGACAGAGCGGCACAACAGAAGAGAGAATAATGTAACATGCTGGTCAACCACACCCCCCCTCCCAAAACAACATGTACAAACACTGGAAAAATCCATCCTGTACAAATGTGTCTGAGGAACGGAGAAACCATGGACTGGGCTGTTGGGGGGGGGGTGGGTGGGTGGGGGGGGAGAGGCACAGATAAGGGATCGAAATAAGATACAGATGGAGTCAGCGGCCAAAAATCCACACGCAGAACGAAAACCGCCCACCCCCTCAAGAAAAAAAAAAAAAAAAAGTCACAGATTGGAGCCATACAGATATATGTACACCCCCACAGTAAAGGGTACAGCAGCCCAGGGACCAAAGCCTCCCTTCGATCATCTCATTCGAAAAGGGGGGGGGGGGGGACAGGCCACATGTTTTCGATAAGCCTCCCGGAGAGGCTGTGAGGTAACGATGAAGTCACGCTCCGCCCTGCGCTGAAAGTCCAGGCAAATTTTGAAAACAGGCTGCAGGAAAGCGCTCGTGTAATCTGGGTTGGGGGGGGGGGGGGGGGATTGGCATGCCACCACACTGTTAAAGGCGCCGGGGCTCGGGGCAAGGCCTGATCGTGCTTTTGTTTCCAGGGTGAACGACAAAAACGTCGGGAATGGGGTGGGGGAGGGACCCTCCAGAGTAAACAGATTCCCCTCGAAGTCGCCCTCGCAACATTACAACCCTCAACAACAAACACGAGGGGTGGCTGACTGTCGGGGGAGGACCCTGCCCCCCTTGCCATTTACAAAGGGTTACATCATGTCATATGAGTCATTAAAATTTTTTTTTAAAACAAACACACAACCGAAGTGAGCGTGAGGATTTGGCAGCGGCCCAACAGTCTGTCAGGCCGGATCGGCCTGAGTGACAACCGTTTCAGGGCAGGAACCCAACACAGCTGTGATCGCTTCAGCCGGACTTTGGCCTCCAGTACGTGCTCAGCGAGTGTGACCTGAGGAGATGGAGGCGGCGGCCGGCCTCCGCAGAAGAGAGCTCTCTCTGAGAGATGACGCCGTCGGCAGCATGGAGTGGATAAGCCTCACAGCTCGTAAACCACGCTTGGAGATCTCGCAAAAATACGAATGGCGCGGAGAGCGCCTGTCGTTCCTGACAGCGCTCCACCCCAACACCTACTATCCATTCCGATAAAGTGACACCCTGACCTCCATCGCTTATTCCTGAGGTTATCAAAAGGTAAAGGGGGCTTTAAATGTTTAGCAGAAGGGTAACATTGTTTCTCTGCCACTCAGGGTCTCCAGTAAAGGTCATCTCAGCCTCCGGGCCCTTGAAGAGCAAATGTTTTACAGCACGTAGAGTCATGGGTCTGCATGGTGGCGCATTGACGTCTCCCAGCTCCAGGGCTGGGGGTTTCAGACCTCGCTTCTGCTCTGTGGGTGTGGAGCTTGGATCTTCTCCCTGGTTGACTGGCATACTAGTCGTAGTGAATGGTCATGTGCATATTTCCATGCAAGCCGTCCCTGAGATGTAATCTTATTGTAATCAGTTGACACCAGCACTGCTACCGAGAACAGGTTCCAGGCCCCACTGTGACCCCCCCACCAAGAACAGGAGGAGGAGGAGTCAACCAAACCAACATATCAGCCATTTTCATTAACCAATTTGTTAGCTTAGCAAAGCGACAGTGTGGCTGGGGGGGGCACCAGGACCACATTAAGGGGCCCCACACTCGCGCATGTGAACCAGACGGAAGAGACTAGCTTAAAAGCAAAGATTTTAATTATTTTTTCCCTTACAATATCTGACAGGCATATTTCAGGAGCACAAATATATATATATATATATATATATATATATATATACCCAGAACCCTCCACCCAGTCATAAAAACCATGCGTGAAAGAGCACGACACCATGAACGGGGTACGGATCAGCTGTCCAGAGCCAGACAGCCAGTAGGGCGTTGAGCGTTTCGATCGCCCCCCCAGCCTTGAAACACGTATCCACCAAAGAACAAAAACAATAACATGCTACGAGAAAAGGTTCACTGAGACGCAGCAGCAGAAACTGCTACAAGACAGGATGCGCCGGTGACTGTTACACACCACTGCATCACGCCTGCATTTTAATTTACGCAAAACACCCTGGAACATCCCTCTCATATCCCCCCCCAACTCGACCCCCCCCCCCACACACACACACACACACAGACAGGTACGTGCCAGAAGACCTGCACACAAAACATCCTCAGGACAAGTTCGAGGGAGGGACCCTGTCAACACAGCTTTGAGTAACTTCCTTAACCGGAATTTCAAAACTCCAATTTCGCAGCAAACGTTTCACTCTGATTTGGCAATTTTTGGGATCGCCAACTGCACTCGCTGCATCACTGGCCACTGGCGAACTTGCCCACGACAGGGAACTCCCCATTCGCACTGAATAATAATCTCCTTGTCATTCTACTGACTAAACTACCAGAAAGACATCATCTAAGACCATGGGGCAGCACCAGGTTCGCGGCTGACACACGCTAACGAAGTCATTCATGATTATAACGAGACAACGTCTTGCCTATTTGGGGCTCATAAACAAGTTCAAACCAATCACCGTTTTTGGACACCTTACCGAATGCCTCCGAAAGGCGATTCTCATTCATTCTTCCGTACCACCTTCTCCGGCAATTTCATTCGCTATTGTTAAGGCCAGAGGGTTATAATAATTCAAGCGAGTGATAAAAGCCTAATTGATTTTTTTTCCCCGAACATTATAAATCACGTGTAAAACCCCAGCAGCAATTTTCCAAATGAGCCGCAGTATAAATAACTCCAGGCTCTTCCGAAACGGACCGACGCGTCGTAATAAACTCTGTCACCGGTGGGCTGTAAGAGCCCCCGCCTGCGGTTGGACTCGCCCCCGCCAGAGCTCCCAGTCGCCCCGCAGCAACCGCCGATTTCTCTATTTCTCAAATTCAGTGCTTATGAGCTGCTAACATCCAGGGTTTATAAACAGTGTCGGGGAAGTCACTTTTGTGAGTAATCCATTACAGACGGTGGTGAAAAGTTCAGGTCCAGAAAGTACAGATCCAGACCGAGGTTTTGTTTCAACCAACCAGCTAAGTTCTCTGTGATTGTGACTCTCTATACTCAACTACTTGGCTGAAACAAAACCTTGGTCTGGACTTCTGCTTTATGGACCTGAATTTTTCACCTCTGTCTTTAATAGATTACTTCTCTAACTTCCTTCCCCAACACTGTTCATAAAGCACTCAGTCTGAGTAATTGGGTTCCTCAGACTGGGACGACAGGAGTTTTGTATGGGTTTAACGGTACAAGTGTGATTATTTTAATATGATCAACTTCCATTCTTTTAAAACACAGTATGGCTAAAAATACAAGTACCAAACGCATAAGCTCTGCGGATAAGCGGTCTGAATGGTGAAAGGTAAGATTTCGTTAGATATAAATTTTTCTTTAAAAGTTTATTTTAGGGGAAACCATGAGCTGTTCAACTGTAGGCTATTACTGACAATAAAGTCCATAGTCCTTAAAATGGACATCGGTGGCTACAGGAAAAAAATATACCAAGACTAGTTTATAGGGCGAGATACAACCGGCAAGCATTCATCTCACGCACAACAAAAAGGAGTGTTTGGCATTACAAAGGCCATTTAAAGAGCACCCTGAAAATGCGAACCCTGGAGGGGAAGCGTGGCTCGACAAACTATAACTGTATTAAATGCTTTTGATGAAGACCATCTGCTCCATTAAGCGCACCACCCCGGCATGTCCAAACACCCTCCCTGCGCGCGGCTTTAGATGCATTGCGGCTTATTTCTTTAAGAGAGCCAGGATCCCTTTACGATCCCTTCTACAGGCTGCACAACGCCGGGAAGCGAGCCAGCGCTCCGCCGCCCCACCCGGGAACATCCCCCGAGCGGCGCTGGAAGGTGTCACCGACTGTCAGGGACCAGACCGAGGAAATCACACCACGAATCTGAAACTAAACAAGGACGTTTGCTCACTTCAAATTAAACAACGGCCACTTTTACATCGACATCCTTATTCCTTAGAAAATGAAAAATAAACGAGCCACAGAAAGATCAGATCTTAGTTTAATAGCAAAATGTGCATTTGTGAAAACCGGTGGAAGTTTGAAACGGCGAACCAAGGCAGAGTCTCTGCTAAACATCCCAATGAATGCGGTGACTTTAAATCCAAACAGGTACCAGGATGTACGCGGGCTTCCCATCCGATGAGATAAGATGCTGACAATTAAGTAAAACTCCACTCCCAGCTGCCCATCCCCAGAATTTAATCTAAGATCTGAAACCCTGAATTTTCGTACTGTGACTCTTAAATGTACAATCCAAGCAGTTCTAATGAAGGCATGAGTGACTGTGTAAGGCAGCACTTTCTAACAAATCCTGACTACGACACCCACGGTCCTTATCATCCTTCCCCGGGAAACGAATCGATTAATGATTCTCAGCCCCTGACAATTGGTTCCATAACACACGAAACAACGTATCCCGATGGAGAAAGGCATATTTATATGTGTGTATCCCCTATGGCGCGGCACCGTGGGAATGCAGGGCTTGCTCACATTTACCTCCAAGCCGCCACGCTTTGGATGCATGCATGCTGCGCACTGCATTTGCACCCCAGAAAACCAGAAATGACCGGTCTTATAAGCCACACCGGCTTAGGATCATCTTCGCCGCCAACTAACGCGATCACGCGTGTCTTATGTTACTTCTACGCGCTTCGGGAAGATCAGTCCGCAAGTGGCGGTGAGACTACAAGCCAATCACAGCGGGATAGTTAGCAATGTGGCTACGGCTAGCTTACTCACAAACCCGTTTTAAGGATACACTCTCTGCAGAAAACGCGCCTGATTATTAAACTCGTAAATCACACAGACGTTACCATTCACTCAGACGGGACAAGCAAGCAACGTTTACTTTATATTACCCCTATTAGTAAGTACGATACAAGTACAGCAAGTTATCTCTACCACTATCTACAATTAAGGAATGGAATTACCTGAAACAGTCACGTAAACAGCAGAAGTAAAAGAAAAAGAACAGCGATCGGCCACTTTTCATTCAGTCCCTCCGTCCTGATCGGGATTGTTACGGATGCGGCAGCTCCTGTTGCGAGCGTTTTTGAATTTAACACTCACTATTTGCCAGGAAGTAGTCACTGCCTCCACCTCGCTTTACTCACACGGAGATCACAATCTGGCAGATCCGCCTGCGGAAAGATCCCCCGGACCGCGTTACTCTCTCTTATGTATTTACGAGGCGCGTTTATAGACATAATATTCTTTATTTTTACAACATCTCTTTTCTGTTTCAATGCATCAGCATTTTTGGAAGTCATTATATTGCACTGGCACATCACTTTGACAGCCTATATTTTTCATTTGGCTTGTGTCGTCAGGTTATAGAATTAATTGTTATAAATTGTTATAAGATGTTATTTTAGTACTCTTAATCACACTATTTATACTGCGGAAACCTACATGTACAATTTCACTATCGTGTAAGTTTACACGAACTAGGCGTATAAGTGATTATGAAAACCCAGTTGGTATAATTATATTATACATATATAATTAATAAAGAAAGAAATGCAATTCTGCCCGCAGATACCGTAAATCCCCGGACGTTTGTCACAGTTGGTCATTGTATCGTACAGATTTGCGCATGTTGGCGCCGTGCAGATACATCAAACCAACGCCCACTCGCCGGAGTTGGCTCGCATCCCAGTCAGGTAGACTCACCCAGGGATCCCCGATGTCTCCTTTTTTGGGTCCGCAGGCGGCGAGTTTTCTAGCAGTTTGTGTTGGAACCGTATTTCCCCTGAGTAACCGCGTCCCGCAGTGCTGCATCACGCCAGACCGGTACCGGCGCTGCTTCTGCGGGCTGCCAGGGGCGAAGCTTCCACATTCATCCGCACGCCGCTCTGACGGTGGCAGTTTCAGCGAAATACTGCAAAGAAAGTACTCCTGCAACGACATCGACCGCAGTAAAACGAAGGATGAGGAGCCGGCTTGGAGAGGCTCTTCGCCCCCTCCCTCATGTATAGACATTTACTGCATTGCTGTCGGCATAGAAATCATAACTTAGTGGGCCCATAACATGCCCCTGCTCATTTGTGAATTACAAAAAGCATCCAGTTGTTCTCATAACTGGTAGCAAAGTGGACGTAGACATGCAATGGCTGTAACCACTCATACAGAAAATGAATAAGGCTGAGATGCATAAATAATACCTTAGCCCCACAGTGCCCGGACAAACTGAGCTGCTTTTATCAAATGACTTACCGCCTTTAGACAAGATGCGATGCCGTATCAGGTAATACTGGTGCGCTTCGTCAGAACCGGATTTCTTTCGGGAACACAATCCCTCAGGCTGTTGCCGTTCATTTAATATCATTCATAACAGTTCCCACGAATCAGTCGTATCATTTAGAAGCGCAACCCGCAGTTATTCGTTAAGAATTTTTACGAGTGAGTGGTGCTCATTGCCAGTTTGGCAAAAGTATTTTTTATAGTCATAGCCTATATTGTGTGCTGTTTATAGGTAATTAGGCCTAAATAAATAAATAATGGCATCCATGCCGAGAAGAGGCCACACATGTAGCTGGAATGAAATAACACTGCTAAATGGACAGACTTCATTTATGCCCATGGGGAAATTACGGTGCAAACAGCGACAACATCTAACACGCAATAGACCTCAACTTTTAATAAGAATGCGAACGCAAAACTCCAGGGATACGCGGCAGCAGCTGGGCTGGAGAACAATTAGAAAAACCAGCGCCGTTTGCACTTCTGCCCTGATTTAGTTGCACGGCACTTCCAAGTTCCCCCTTCATATCATCTCTATTCCGCACCCACAAGCCCGCTTTGGGTAAGCACGCCCCCCTGTGGCCATGTGTGATCCGCACCATCACCGCCTCAGCGCCCATTCCGGTCGGAATGGCCAGTCGGCCATTTCTCCGCAGCCTCCGCTGTGGGGTCGGCATTGTCTGGGCAAAGTCAAAAGCGTCGCAAATATGAAGCCGAAGCCGTCTCAGTCAAACAAAAATACATCTACGTATTTATATCTCACTTTATCTGCTTTGACATTTGACACAAAAAGCTTCCGTTCCTTTCTGCTTGAAATTTTACACCGGCAGCACTGCAGTGCCCCCCCCCCCCCCCCCCCCCCCCCATAAAACTGCTGAAGCAATTCCGTGGCTTCATCCCTCATTTCCAGAAGAGAGGCGACAGGCCATTAGCTACAGTTTACTTTTAGTCGCTTAACTAACGCTTTATTCCAAAAGAACTTGTGAGTTTTTTCCGTTAATATAACTGGATATTTTCACTGGAGATTAGGTCTTTCTTGAAGTGCACTAATGTGGCAAGAACCACCAGGCACGTCTCAGTAACCACAGCAGAAACACAATGTAAACCGGCCCTCTCCTTACCATGCGTCTGAATGGTAACACGCACCTCCTCTAATATGCGAATTTGAGTTTTAAGAATAGAGATGCAGTTGAGCATTCATTTGCATGGTTAGATGGTCACTTCATGCTGAAAATGTCACAGCGGGACACTCTGGTCCGTAGCATCATCCTTTATAAATGCCATCAAGCTGACAGCTCAGCGATGTTCTGTAATTTACACGCGCAGTATTCTCCTTTATAAATAAGCATTTTTCAAATGCCATAGGATACCATACAAAGGCATCCGGATATCTGTCAATCCACCAACCATCCATCCATCCATCCATGGCCATTTGGCCAGTACAGGGTTCTGGTGACCCTGGTGCCAAATTCCAGTGGAGACCCGCACAGCATTTCCAGGTAAATACCTGGACGGGTAACAGAATCTGTTTAATGTCAAGCCAAGTGTCTACAGTCTACAAACTCGTTTATTTTCAGTCTGCAGTCAACCAAACTGATCACATCACATGTTTAATGAGCAGTTTCCGTTCTCAGTCTTGTTCTTACCACAGTGAAATTCGTAAACATTTGACCCATACCAACTTGTCAACCACAGAAAACATGACTCCTACTAGTTGAACTCGTTTTGATAATACAGGTGTTTTTACGTGGTTCAGACATACACCACAAGTCATAATCTTGTGGTTAGTAAAAGATTCTTCAGTTGATAAACTGAGCTCTGCACTCAAATGCTGTTTATGGGTAAAAGTAAATTTTTTATTTCATATGCTCAGCTGAGGAAGAACGTTGTATTCAGCATTTCTGTCTTCCGATATTTGTTAACCATTTGTCTTGATGACTTGGATAATCCAAACCTAATTGGATAAATTGCACATTAGTTTTATTTTGACTGTATGTCGAGACACACGCTCAAATAGTTTGCTTATGCTGCCATCTAGCGTGAAAATCACGCAAATTAATAAAACGCAACAGATGAGCCGTGCAGGATGCGAGGGCGCCGTAACATTAATCAATATCATATACTGCCTTAGCGTAAAGTCCAAACGACAGCCGTATACTCTTCATAAACTAAGATTATTAGTTGTTCACATTCATCCTGAGCACTTTCGCCAGTCCTCTCAGCAGTAAGGTCAGGTGAATGTCCGTAGACTTCAGCTGTATGTATTTTAGTAGCTTTAAACTAGTCTATGTATTTTAGTAGCTTTAAACGGTTGCAACTAACGTTTAAGACACGTGTCGGCAGCCTCTAAGTACTTCATTATCAAAATGTGTCATTTACTTTCGGTGTTTCTCAACCTTTAGTGGGCCTCTAGAGGGCCGCGGTTCGGCCCGTAATTCCTTGATCAGAACCACATGGTAAACCGTCATATTGGACGCGCTTTTTTCTCACCCGTTGTTATAGTTTTATCCACCAGGTGTCGCAAACAAAGAACACTGTAGAAAGTAACCGCTGTCTAGGATTAACTGTAAATCTGCAGTTCTAGGACTGTGCAGGCGTTTCTTTACGCAATATAAACTGTCCGTCCGTCCGTCCATCCATCCATCCATCCATTTTCTAAGCCCGCTTGTTGTATGCAGGAACGTGGAGCACATCCATCTAATATTTCCATCCATTTTCTGCCGCTTATCTGGGGTCGGATTGCAGGGGCATCAGTCTAAACTGGGATGCCCAGACCTCCCTCTCACCAGCCACCTCCTCCAACGCCACTCCTCCGGCCGGCTGAGAGACATCGTCTGTCTACTGTGTCCTGGATCTGCCCCGAAGCCTCCTCCCAGGTGGACATGTCCAAAACACTTCCCCAGAGAGCCATCCAGGAGGAACCCTAGATAGATGCCCAAACCATCTCAGCTGGCTCCTTTCCATGCGGAGGAGTGTCGGCTCTACTTTGAGTCCCTCCCGAATGTCTGTGGTCCTCACCCTACCTCTAAACCTAACCCCTCGCAAGGAAAGCTTGTATCCACTGCATTTTTTTTCAGTCATTACCCAAAGCTCAGTACCCTAGGTGAGAGTAGGAACTTACACTATATGGACAAAAGTACTGGGACACCTGGCCATTTCACCCACAGGAACTTTTATGGCATCCCATTCTAAATCCATAGGCATCAATATGGAGCCAGTCCCTCCCTTTCAGCTGTAACAGCTGCCACTCTTCTGGGAAGGATTTGCACAAGATTTTAGAGAGTATCTGTGGGAATTTTTGCCACCAGAGCACCCTGGGCTACAGTTCAATGTTCGATTTTGTAATCGTATCATCGGATCTGCATCCACATGTTTTGGACACTTGGGTGAAGAGAGGAGCTGAGCTGTCAACTGATCACCACCTGGTGATGAGTTGGGTCTGGTGGCAGGGAAGGATGCTGGGTAGACCTGGGAGACCCAAACGTATAGTGAGGATGAGCCACGAGTGTCTGCTGGAGACCCCTGTACGGGAGATCTTCAACTCGCACCTCCTGCAAAACTTCTCTTGCGTCCCCAGTGAGTCAGGGTAAGCTGAACCCGAACAGACAATGTTCCCGGATTCCATTGCAGAAGCGGCGTAAGGTTGTTGGTGCCAGTTGTGGCTGCGGTCCCTGAACCCAGAGGTGGACACCAGGAATGGGAGCTGTCAGGCTGAAGAAGTTTGGTTAGCTAGTTGGGGCTCCTGAAGTAGCTGACAGGTGCTGGCAGGCCAAATAGAATGCAGCTTTGGCAGTCAGTGGAGCAAAAACTCGGGTGTGGGAGGGGTTTGGTAAGAACATTGAGAAGGACCATCGGTCTGCAAATTCTCTGTCAAACTGTCAGGCCACTCAGTAGAGGGAAGCAAGGAACTGTGCGGTTTACAGCAGGGGTGAACTGTTAACCTCAAATGGGGATATAGTCAGGTGGTGGAAGAAGTATTTCAAGGACCTCCTGAACCCAGCTGATATGCCATTCCTTGGAGGAAGCAGAACTGAAAGACTCAGAGGAGAACTTAGCCATTATGGGTGTACGGTCACTGAAGTCTCTTCGGTGGTACGGCTCCAGGGATGGATGAAGTTCTCAACACCTGAAGCACTTTCAGAGAAGCAATGGGGATCCATTTCAACCACGAGCGCTGTGTAGCCCCCACCTGGATGATGCGACGGCAGCCATTCTGCGCCAGTGCGCTCACCGCACAGTAGGTAGGGTAGCGAAGGGGACAGGAAAGAATTTACCAGTTAGGTGTAAAGGATGATTAGGAGGTCAGACTTGAAAGGGCCACAGTAAGCGAATTTAGGCAGGACATCAGGATACCATCCCTACTCTTTCAAAATATGCCCAAAGAGTCAGGACCTTAGTTTCAGGTCGCATGCCAAAGGACAACAGCATTCTTACAGCATGCCATCACTTACCTGGGGCATTGGGATCCAGACAGACTACAGGTTGGACTAACCCATCAGCCACACCAACACCTCTTGCAGCAGCAACCAGCTTTCCTAGTTGGTCTCCCATCCAAGTACTGGCCAGGCCCCAAACCTGCTTAGCTTTAGGTGGATTACTTGGTCAGATTGGCAGGTGGCATTGTTAGGTTGTTTCAGCTGCCATGCCTCTTTATCATTGTGTGGAGATGATGACGGTACCTTTGGAATGGCAGACGTGGGGTGGTGGTCCCAATTGTTAAGGACTGGCACCGGAGGATGTGTCACAGCTTCAGGGGGATCACACGCCTCAGCCCCCCAGGGAAGGCCTATGCCGGGGGCCCTGGACAGGAGGGTTCACCCAATGGTGGAATCCTCAGACCCAGGAGGAACAATGCAGATTCTGGTCCTCGTCATGGAATGCGAGACCAACTCTTCACCTTCACAAGGATACTAGAGGGTTCATGGGAGTTTGCCCAACCAGTTTACATGTTTGTGTCCTGTGGGGGGGGGGGAGGGGGGGGTCCTGTGTGGGGGTGCTTTAAGAGTATGCACTATGGGGTGTGCTGTTGTGGGCCACCAGGTCCCTGTATAAATGGAACGAGAGTTTGGTTTGCATTGTCGCCAGTAAGTCAGACTTGTTCTCAGTAGGTGTTGAGCCAGAACTGCCCTTTGTCACCGATTCTATTCATAAGTTTTTTGGACATTCCTGTTCGGTGGCCTCAGGATCGCGTAGTTATGCAGATGCTGGGTCACTCTGTTGTGGTATAGGGAGCTGAGCTGGAAGACAAAGCTTTTGATTTGCCAGTTGTTCTACGTTTCTACCCTCACCTATGGTCTTGAGCTCTGGATAGTGACCAAAACAATGAGATCACGGATACAAGCGGCAGAAATGAGTTTCCTCCACAGGGTGTCTGGCCTCAGCCTTAGAGACAGGGTGAGGAGCACTGAGAGGAACTAGCTGAGGTGGTTTGGGCATCTATGTAGGATACATCCTGGATGGCTCCCAAGGGAGGTGTTTTGGACATGTACAACTGGAAGAAGACCCAGAGCAGACCAAGGACATGCTGGAGAGATTATATCCCGGCGGAGTTGGGGGAGGTGGCTGATGAGGGGGAAGTTTCAGCATCTCTGCTTAGACCCCAGTTCCCGCAATGTGGACCAAAATAAGCTGCAGAGAATGGATGAGAATGGATGTTTATGGACTGTGTTGCAGACACTTTGGTAACCTTAGTGTGCTATTGGACTTTGGGGGAAACTAGAGTGTCAGGTAGAAGCCCCACAATGATATGAGGAGAACATTCAAACTCCACACAAGCAGAGCTGGAGACTCAACCCTAGTCTTCAGACGTGCGAAACAACGGCATCATCCACCGTGCCACTGTGCCAACCATAATTACACCAATATCAACTTTTCCGGAAAATGAAGTGAAGTTTATGGCTTTAAAGGTTTCCTCAGTGAGTTTGTCATCTGCTCTACATGACTATCAATTTTTTTAATGAGTGGATCAGTTCTCAAAATGGAGATATTTACACACTGGCTGACAGTTCATGGCAAAGGTATGCAAAAGTAGAAGCTGCAATTTGTTCCCACGGCTGATGAAAGACATTGTTATAGGAAGACGTCGTTCCCCTAATGAACTGACCGTTTTGTTTCCTTTCTTTTCGATGTCATTCCTGACTGACAACGGGCATCACTTTCCTCAGAACCAAAAGGTGAAATCCACTGTGACCGTAACACAATAAGACATCGCATAGCCAAAATGAATAAATCATTTTAAAACGCAACCACTAATTCTCAGAAATAATGACGAAGAGTTCTTTCACGTAATCCCTTCATTGTTGCTTTCTATGTATTTTACTCTTTAGAGATTTTTTTTTGTTTTCTCTAAATCCTTTCTTTTTGTCCAGTGCACAGCAGCGCAGTGGAACCGCAGTTTATCAACACCGTTTTAGCTCACAAGAAACCCAATGAGGTTTAGCGAGTGATATGCAATATCAAAATATCAACGACAAATTCTGTGATAATTAACAGAGTGCTGGATGGGTGATGGCGAGCTGATGGAGACGCCCAGTTTGGCCCCGGTCCTGTAACCCAATAAGCAGTGTTCCACTGAAGAACCGGGGGGTTGTTGGATCAAGTCCCAGGAGGAAATCCACTACAATATCTTTTAGAAAACTTGCTTAACCTGATTTGTTCTGTTAAAATATGTGGGCGTATAAATGGATGAAATTTAATATCCAAGTAGTTGTATAAGAAAAAATGCTGGAAAAAAAATTGCTAGACCCACTACAAACGAGGGGTCATAAAAAGGGGAAATAAATATGTTTCTGTTTCTCAAGAGATGCTGTGAGCATACAAGCCATGCCACGATGAATCCGCTTTTGCCAGTGGCGAGGAAAGTTCACTCCGCCGCCAGGTGCATGACCGCAGCCCTGAGATAAAAATGATCAGGGATGAAGAAAGTAGGACTACGCTTCATTTGAAAAGCTGTTCTCAAGTCACCGCTGCTAATCGCAGCCTAGATGAGCTTTTGTTGAAGGTGAGTCCGGGGAAGGGTAGCGAGAGACAGCCGTACTTCCTCTGGGCATAAACCACGCGCTTTTCTGCTTCACCATAATGCCCTTTCGGGACAAATTAGTTTCTCAATGTATATCATTTTTAATATGAATTAAATTGTATCATACTGGAAGACATTCGGTCAAGCATGCAACAATTAATTTAACTCCCCATGACATGTAAGCACGGTCAACATATAAGTCTGAGAAGCCGGGGGAAATAAATAGTATTCGGGGATTAAACTAATAAGTTACATTTTTTCCACACATCTTTAATTTTTTTCAAATTGCAATAAAACCTCAAATATTTTATGGATTTATCAGCCTACTGTTTTCTTTATTTTCGTCTATTCAAATGCTTCGTCTACGATAACAGTGGCATCCAGTTCTGGGTACCCCCTGCCCCAGGCCCCCTGCCCCATGCCATCCAGGATATCCCCTGTCTTGTGCCCTATCCTGGCTCCCCCTGACCCTGTTCTGAGTAATTATTTGGAAGATGGATTTTTGCATAAACTGGTGTTTAATAATTTGCTAAAAATTATACCATTGCACACCCATGCAATGATTAAAATGATTAATCTGCTGCTGATTGGTTCAAGACCGTGACCCCCACCTCCGCATAAAAGGTGCACCGTATGGAATAACTCAGGATAGGATGCTAACCTATCACAAGGCAATAGATGGAGAGATATATATATGAATAAAATCCCATGCAGCGTTCAACCCAGTTTATCCTGGAGAGGGTCTCTGGAGGATCCGGTGCCTATCGCAGGCAGCTGAACATTCATGACAGCATGCTGCTCCATCGCAGGACGCATTATACGATTACACTGCACTACAGCCAGAATAGAGACATGGATTCACCTCACTGCATGTCTGTCAGCCCTGCAAGCGTGAGAAGCACGGTGCACGGAAGGACGACACATCTGTTGGGTGGTGACCCCACCCTGGCCGAGAATAGAACAGAAAAGGTCAAAATGTCACCAGTGGCACGACCTGCAGGTTGCAATTAAGCCACAGGATGTTTGGGCATCTCATATCATCATACGATCATAATGACCCCAACAGCAGAGAGCCTGAAAATACCCAGACAGAAATACCTTTAATGTCCTGTCCCAAAAAGATGAGCCAGAAGTGCGGAAACAAAGCTAAGGGCTTGCTTAAAAACCAAGCAAAACACCTACAGGTCTGTCCATTTTAACAGCTTCATTTAAGCCTGAGACAATGTTCCGGTTTACAGTTTCTTCTCAGAATTATAAGGGCACAGCTGAAATAGGACTGGATGCATGCTAGATGACCATGCACGCGTTCTGATGTTGTTGTGAGACACCGGTCATGACAATTAGGAATGGGGGATGTGCTGCCCCCCCCCCCCCAGCCTATTCCCTCCCACCTCTGAGGCAGAGTGTCACGCAGAGGTGGCCCCGTGTGAGCCAATGGTAGCTTGGGTTGCCGTATGAGGTGGGGTTGATAGAACGGTCGCGCACACAAGTAAGTCACCTTTAGCCAGTGTGGACATCCTGCCGCAGCAGCTGTACCGCCCCCCCCCACACACACACATACACACAAACACACACACTCACACCTGCCACCATGTGCCTTTCCCTGCTTCTCCTGCTGCTGAATCTCTGGGGTGAGTAACTGCCGCCCGTTGATTCTGCCTCTGCGTGCATGTGTTTATAACCGCTGAAATCGGACCCGGAGTCTAATACATAAGTTAGGGCTGCCGCAATGGCACGGTCGCTGTTAGTTGCTGTCTGTGTGCGATTACTCGGACGCGAAGTTCCGAACCGGCTCATTGGTTTTCCTGATGCTGTAGTGGATTAAGGTTGGTGTTAAAAAGTTAAAGCAAAAAGAGAGAAAAAGGTTGTTGAGAAATTGTGATGCCGGGACATATTGAAATGGCCTCGTTTTCCGCTTAACGTATCATTCCGATTATACAGTTTAATTGTTTTGGTTAGTCATTCGCCATGTATTACTTCCAAAAACCAACGGATTCCTGATACGATCACTCCATGCTCTTTTTGCATTAAGCAGGAAAGTCTTGCTTGTCATGAATCAATTTAATTTCTTATATTCCTTAATATTCTCCTAAAACACACACTTGTTTGCTTAACAACAGTTTGCTGATAGTGTGGATAAATACACGAAGCTGTAAGTAAATTCTGTGATAGACATCTATTGATGGTCGCAAGCTTGGGTGGTGGGAGATGATCCAGGCTCATGCTTATGGTCCCTGGTGGATGTAGATGAAAGAGAATTATCAGTGAATCAGGACGTGGCTGTTGACCGTATCCTGAACACTGTGCTGAACACGAATGCCAACATGGGGGGGGGGGGATTATGTACTGAAATTAGCATAACTCATAGTCTGTAACTGTAAGTGTGTGATGTGATTCAGATATTCACGGAGAATTTCCAGGCTATTTCAGGGAAACTGATTTTCTGCAAATAGCTTGTCACATAGCCTATACTTTTACATTTAGGGATCTGTGGTTACATTAGTAAATTGCGTTTGTCTTCACGGTCTGTTATTAGTTCCACATGACCTAGGAATAGTTTACCTGAAACTGCTAAGATTGGTACATTCAGTTCTAATAATGACCGGAATACAATTTTTACCAAACAGGAATGGGGGAAATTAATATACACGTGATTTTGTTAAAATCTACGGTGATTAAATTAGTTTTACCGAAAAAAGTAACATTTTAATCTACAAGGATTACTCCTGAAAAGTGTATGCGCAGATCACACAAAGTGTATGAAAAAGATGACAAGCATCACCTTCAGACAGCTTGCAAAGTTTAACTAAATCAGGATTTTTTCTTTCTTTACGGTATTTTTTTGTCAGCGAAGCTGGTGGCGATGTTAAAGCGCGAGGAGATGTAAATTTATATCAGCGTTTTAAATTTCTTTCTAAGAATATTATTTGTGAGTCGTAAGCTTATCTGCAAAGAAAATAACAGTTCCTCATAGGAACGATCATAGAAAAAGTACCGAATTTTAAAGGGTAAGCGTACTTTATGTTCTAGATCAGTCGCCACCAGGGGACGAGCTGTTGAGGACATCAGAGACTATGTCAGGTTCATCTGGGTCTTGAATTTTTTGTTTTTAAAGGAGGATAACTGGCATCGGGGCTAAAATGTGATCGGACCTAATGACACTCTGCTCCTGCAGATTTAACACCCTGCAGATCTTAGTTGCAACCCTAATTTAACACACCTGATACAAAAAATCAGGCCCTTCAGTAGCATCTCAGTATTAGAGCCAACTTAGCTTCTACATAGCTGACTCCAACACTGTATCAGGTGTGTTAAATTAGGGTTGCAACTAAGATCTGTAGGGTGGGAGATCTCCAGGAACAGGGTTGGTGACCACGGTTCCAGATTGACTGTCAAGTGGTCCTAGATAAGCATTATGTAAAAGAGACAGGTGTATGATAAAGCAACATGTCTAGGTCCAGGCTTCAGTGTTTTCGTCCTTCGTACAGGAGCTGCCCACTGTGTGGTCTTTCAAGCAAGCATAAACATGGCAGGGATGACTGGACAGGTGATATTTAACTCCAGTCTGGGGACGGCCACCTTAAACCTCACAGGAGCTCAGAGCCCCATGAACCTTTCCCTCGCCGAGTTTCCTGTGATGTACGGGCATTTCCTCAGTCCGTGCCGGGAAGCAAACATTGGCCCCAAGGTCTTCACGTTCGGCGCTGACGGGCCGCAAGCCACGGCCAACGTGACCGACCTATTCCTGCAAAGGCCCAGTCTCGATGACCTCTCGCTGGTCGTGGAGATGGCCAACGGGATGACAGCTTGTGGCAATGTTCGCCAGAACGTCAGCGCCAGGACATTGCAAGCCAGGTTCTTCCACCCCGTGGCAGGAGATGTTTACATCCGGCAAAATGTCGGCGAGACAGCCAGCAGAGTGTTCTCGGGCCTCATATCGCTCCGCGGCACAGTCGCGGTGGCTAATGTCACTGCGTATGTCTCCCAAAGCTCTTCCCCAACCTGCAAGGCCCTCTTAAACAACCTGAAGCCATCTGATTTGTCGCTGCTGGGAGACCTAGCAGTGGGGTCCCCCGTCAAGCCTGCGCGGTCCCGCAGGGATGTTTCAGATTTCATTAGGGAGGGACACTTTTTACTCCTCAAAGTCAAAGAGACTTACACTTGCGGCAAGATCAAACTAATGGAAGAAAAGGTTGTGCACGCTCTCATAGACATGAAAGGAACCAAGGGCACCTTTACGTTTAGTCAGGTATCTCCATTTGACGTCACAGAAGTCGGGGTTAATTTGATGAACATGAGGAGCATGGCGGGAGCCTATCATGTGCATCAGTTCCCCATGCCAGAAAGCAGGTCTACTGAAGAGGATGTTTGTAGCCATGACAACGTGGGTGATCACTGGAACCCACACAAGGTAAACGTTAGTGATTCCGCTTACCCCCATAGTCCAGGGGCCACCCATGATATGTATGAGGTCGGGGACCTCAGTGGGAGACATGGGTCCTTGAATAACATCAGCGATGTCGAGCAGTTCTTCAGTGACTGGAACCTGCCCCTCTTTGGAACCAACAGCATAGTGGGTCGGTCTGTGGTGATCCACCAGCCCAATGGTGCAAGGCTTCTGTGTGGTACCATTGGCTACCCGGGAGAGGTGATGGTGTTAAAATCTGTGTTCAGGAACCCTGTGGTTGGAACCATTTATTTCACCCAACTGAAGAGTAACCCGTACACTGATGTGTCAATTTTCATGGATCTCAGTTATGGCAATTCATCTGCTCCAGTCAGCAATGGGCATAACTGGCACATCCACCAGTGGCCCATCAGCACCGAGACAGACAGTAATGAGAGCAGCTGTGGGAGCACTGGGAATCACTGGAACCCATTCAAGATCAACATCAGCGACAGTAGCTATACCATTGACTGCAGGCCAGACAATCCTTTTGCTTGTGAGATCGGTGACCTGACTGGCAAAAATCAGCCAATCAGCATCACCCCCGATGTGGGCAAATTCCAGACGAAGTACTTTGTTACCGACACGACTTCCTGGACAGTGGGAGCATATTCTATGGTCGGGAGGTCAGTGGTGATCCATGAAGCTGACGGCAATGCCGAACGGCTAGCCTGCGCCAACATCACGGCCGTTCACATGGTCAAAGCGCAGTCGGGCACTTGGTTTGGGTCTGGCACGTCCGAGGGTCATGTCCAATTCTCTCAGGACTTCCCGGGCCTAACGACCATCAATGTGTCGCTATCAAAGCTGAACTCAATGGCTGGGGGTTACCACATCCACAAACTGCCCATCAAGAGCACCGAGAATCCGTGTTCAGACAAAAACATCATGGGTCATTTCAATCCCCTGGCCGTCAATCGGTCCTCTTCCCCTCCCCCCGGCAATGGCACCGTGGACCAGTATGAGATCGGAGACATTAGTGGAAAGTTCGGGCTGCTGACCGATCTGGACCAGAGTCAAAAACAATATCAAGACTACAACATGCCGCTGACTGGAGTGAACAGCATCGTTGGACGGTCATTGGTCATTCACTACCTTAATGGATCCAGGTAAGTGTGAAAAAAGGATATTTCACATATTTCCAAGAATATACAGTGGAAATTGCTTATAGTGATCACATTTGTCTGGGTGAAATTAGTCACTGTAAGATTTAGATGATCAGTGTTCATTGTTGACACATCACAGCAGCGAAATGTGTTCTCTGCATTTAACCCATATGTGACAATGTGACATAGCAGGGGGCAGGTAATTCAGCGCCCGGGGAGCAGTGCTTACAGCTGGTACCTTGCTCAGGGTACCTATGTGGTACCTTGTTGGTCGGGGATTCGAACCTGCAACTTTTCAATTACAAGTGCACTTTCCTAACCATTCAGACACCCCTGCGCACAAGCAGATGATCAAATATTACTCCAAATATTTTACTTTTTCTTTATGTCTCAGGCAGGTCACCATCTAACTGGCATATATATAAGGTAATAGATCAGACAACTTGGCTATTTAGTGAATTTGATTGAGTCTTTCAAAATACAGTACATCTATTTAAAACGCTTTTCAAATTACAGTACTGTACAAATTAAATCACTGTATAACTCAAATACTCTATAATACAGTACTGTGTATAAAATATAGCTTATTGTAGCTTTGCTACTGCATCTTGTTGGCTGGTTTTTGGCAGTTAATTATAAACTTTTATGAGTCTATATTTGTCTTTGAGAGCAAATGGCTTTCTTTTTTCCATTATGTTTTCTATGCATACAGCATTAGCCTCAGGTAGCTAACCAGAAGCAGATGGGTTACTGTCTAGTTTACGGTGATCAAAGTAAAGTAAAAAAAAAAAAAAAAGAATTACCTTGATTTTCATTTGTTCCATGTTGTCATGTGTAAAAAAAATTAAATAATTCAAAATGAACACTGTAAGCAGATTACTTGATTACTATAAGTGAATTATTTAAACAGTATCTATACAGGAATGATTCGGATTCAAGCTTTTTTATCCGTATAAGCAATTGATCACTATAACTGTGATCACTATAAGTGGTTTCCACTGCATGTTCTTTAATATTGTACTTGTGTTTTTATAGCATGAGAGACAGAACCATGCAAAATATAATGTTTCTACATTGTCATGACATATTTGCCATATTGGACCATTTTTATACCCAAATGTACAAATAATATAAGGAAACAGTCTGACGGTATAAGGAAGCTTATGATGAGGCGCAGATGGCATCTGGTTTACCGTTTTGTGGGGAAACTGTATAATACTGCTTTTCCTGAGCTGGACCACATTTAAATCTGTCAGTTCCTCTTTCGTTTGCTTTTCAAAGTCAACGTTAAAAAGTCTGTCAGGTGAAGATGCACTGCCGAGTGTCTGGTCGCCAACACTGTCTTTCAGAAGGTGCTGGACCCTCGCTGAAACCTTCACGGTTAAACGCAGTAACTTATTTCCACGCTGCGTGTTAAACTTAGTAGGTGATTTTGGGTGTCCATCTGTTCCCGGATTTTGATCTAGTAATGGATAATTCATCAATCCTTTTAAGGATCTCTTGATATATATTTTTCCCGTGCATCTTGCTTTTGTAAATGTGAACTAATTTGTCATCTATGTGAAGGATTCTGTGTGGTACTCCTCTCTTTTCATATTCCACCTTTGGCTAAGCAATTAAGTAATTATGTGATTGGATGTCTAAGTCTGGGAAGAAATTTCCCTCCTTGTTTGGAGTTACTTTCTATCTGGCGCTTACTGTCTGGTGACACATGGCCACAAGATAATCTTTCGTCATGAAAAGTTAAAAATGTAAGAAGATTTCTTGGTTTTTTTACCAGAGACTGGCCGATCTTAGTGTAGTGTAGGTTGCAGAAAACATACTATATGTTTTATTGTTTGTGAAGTGTAAAAAGATATGTAAAAAGATGTGTTTTTCTTATTTTGATGCATCAAGAACAAAATCTGTTTAATCATTTACTTACTGTGTCAAAGAGAACAATTGTCTACAGCCTTCAGACACTTTTGGTTGTTTTTTTTAGCTCTTAGTGGCTTGTTTGGTCTGACCAGACTCTTGCATTAAATTGCAAAAAAAAAAAGAGAAAAGAAAAACTATTGCAAAAATTGTTGCATATTCAAATAAAGAATGTGTGTCTTCTGTCTCTGGCATCCTGGACTCGACGCTGACCCAGAATGCAGTGCGCTAACATTGTTGCGGATAACAGCTCTGATGGATTCTGGGTAAAAGCGAAGGCCGTCTTCAGAGGTGCTGTGGCAGGAACCATCAAGCTGGTGAGACTTACAGCAATCTGCACTACTTCACTGCTACCTTATCGTTATCGTTATCCTTATCGTTATCCTTATCCTTATCGTTATCGTTAACTCCATCCATCAGAAATGAGAAAATGAGGCCAGGGAAGAGATTGCAGAAGGAATGCAGCCTTCCTGGAGAATGTGTTTATTGTATTCCTGTTTTTTCTTTGTTCATAAATCCCCATGAACACATTGTTTGAGGAGCTCTAAGATGCTGGAGAAGCTGAATAATGGGGGGAGGGGTCATTTTAGAGCTGCCAGGAAAACATGACACTTTATTGGGGGGGGGGGGGGGGGGGGGACTGTGAATTAATGAGCAGCATGGATCATAACACTGGTGTCCCGGGGCTGCATGTGCAAGCGATGCATTTGTGAGGTGGGGGGTGTTTACTGCCGTCCTTCCTGCTCTGTTGTTGCCCTGGAACCCCACCCCTCGCTGAGCAGATGGGGCTGGCAGTATGGGCTTCACGACTGCATCCGGCTGTCTGGTTGCTGTGGTGCAGGAGTTGTGGGGTGGCAGGGGTCTCGGGGCTTGGTTGGGAGGCACAACTGACGGCAACATGGTTCTTTAGTCCCAGCAGGCGTTTAAAGACGGCAGCCATGGTGACAGCTTGCTGGAGGTGGACATACACGCGGCCCAGGAGATGAATGTGAGTATGAATGCAGAACCATCATCTCCATTCATACACCTGACGTCAAGCTACACAAACAAATGCTGACATGACCACCATCAGTGGTTATAGTTTCAAGGTTAACCTAATTTTTGGTCACACACTATAGGGACAAAAATATCGAGACAAACGTCTTAGTGATTAAATTTGGGTGTTTCATTCAGACCCATTGCCACAGGTGTATAAAATCAAGCACCAAGCCATGCAGTGAAAGAATTGGCTGTTCTGAAGAGCTCAGTGAACTCAGGCGTGGTACAGTGATAGGATGCCGCTTTTGCAATAAGTCAGTTTGTGAAGTTTCTTCCCTGCTGGATATTCCAGGGTCAACTGTAAGTGTTATTACTGCAAAGTGGAAGCAGTTAGGAACAGCAGAGTGCTGAGTCACAGAGTGTGTAAAAGTCGCCAACACTCTGTTGAATCAGTAACTGTAGAGGATTTTTTTGTCATATGCTGTTTGCAGTTTAAGCATCCTTTGTCGTTCACATTGACATCCTTTTGTATCCTGGTTCAAAGGTCACTGAGGCTTCCTGGTCCATACACAGCCACCGTACAGGAGAGGATATCCAGCAGTGTTCTGATGTGGGCGACCAGTTCGATCCTTTCAACATGAGCTCAGAGGTCAGTCACCCTCCCTTCCTCTAGATCCTCTTCGCTGTGATCAGCAGGTACGAGCCTAAGAATGTTTCGAAGCAAATATAGGAGATCCTGCTCTCCTCAGATGAGTTTGCTTAAATCCATCCATCTTCCCGCTGCCTATGAGCCTTTTCCAGGCAGCACGGGGCACAAAGCAGGAGTACCGCCTGGACAGGTTGCCAGATTAGTTTAACGCATACCCTGGAATCATCGCTGAGTGACCTTTGACCTGCCGCTAATATCCTAAGTGGTCTTGTTCACCTGTTAGACCTTGAGGCTCTGACCGCCCGATATTGGCAATTTGACTTCTCCTCTGAGGATGCCAGAACTGCTGGATATTCACTTCGCTCCCGTTTGTTATGCAACGTGAAAGAAGGGGATTGTGGGAAAAAACAAACGTACAGTTTGCTCCATTCTCCCGTTTCTTCAGAGCGCTAGCTGCTCTGCCAGGCACCCTCTGCACTGCGAGGTGGGCGATCTTACCAACAAACACGGGCCGGTCAACCTGACCATCAGACAGCTGTTTACCGACACCAATCTGCAGCTCACCGGGGATTTTACAGGTAACATGCGTGACTCTGATTTCGAAAGAGCTCAAAATCCGCTATGTTCCGGCGGCCGCGTCAATCATAAAACCGTCACCCGAACGGGAATTCCTCTTTGTGTGGCATAAATCACAATTGTGAGGTTAAATTACAGGACCGTTCACTGCGGCCCGCTATCAGATGTGGACGTGAATAAGTGCCATTGGGGCCTTTGGCAGAGAGATCCTGTAACGCCGGTTTTGTCGCAGTCATGTACAGGTCAGTCGTCCTCTGGAGTGGAAACAGGATCCTGTCCTGCGCAGACATCCTGCCATTTTCTCCATCGGCGACTCTGATCTTTCCCAAAGTGACCTCCTTTAGCAGGTAGGTGTCCCCCCCCCCCCCCCGCCAAAGCTCTGCAAATTTTTCCGTACCCCAAATGCAAATGTGGGCATTCCTGGTTCCGGCAGAGGCCAGTGGGAACCCGAGCCGGCCGATATTAGAAGGGTGGAGGTTAGCGATCGGTTACGTCCTCATGTTTGGGGAACGACACTGAACAGACATAAGCGGGGGGGGGGTTTAAGTATTGAGGATGCAATAATGGGGGTATATTAACATTTGATATGTGCAGTTTTTTTTTGGAGGGGGTGGAATTTAGCACTAGCATGAATCTATTCTAGGGATGGTACTTATGACCCCATAACAACAGGCTTTCATTTAAACACCAGTATCCATTCTTCTGATTTTTTTTTTGTGGGGCGAGTTTGGGGGTGGGGGCTAGTAATGTGCTAACTAAGATGTACATATTCAAATATAAAGAAGCACAGCAGCGGTCTTTTAGTCACCACAGTGGTTAAACACAGGTAAATAAGTACGCCAATTAGTTTGTTCATTTATTTAATAATTTTATGCTGGTTTTTGGGTGAAATGAACCCTTGGTAGTTAGGGCTGAAATGCCAGGGTAAGCTGATCCGGATATGTTTGGGTTTCAGGTTCGACTTCCGCAGTCGAGTGGCGGCCGTCCTCGATGTGGACCTGTGGAGGGTCACCATCTTGCCCGAGCAGCTGTCGCCCGTCGCTGGGGGCACGTGCCAGCAAGTCACCTTTCTGGTGTCAGGTGTGTCATTCAAAATCTGTAGAGATATTGGGCCCCCCACCCTGACCAATCCAATTATGTTTGTGATTTTCTAGCCCCCCCCTCCAACAATGTAGGAGAGATATGGAGGGGGATTTAATAATATAAATGCATTGGGTCTATTTATTGGGAGGTGGGTGAATGAATCCAAATGAAATATTGGGTGAAGCACGACCCCCCACCCCTGGTTCCTACGCCCCATTCGCTTCTCCATTATTAAGTTTCGCACAACGGATTAAATCATATTTAAGCACATAATGTTGCGGATGATTACATTAATTGCAAATAAAATTATGTTATTTAATAAAATATGTCCCCACTTCTGTAAAATGCCAGGGAATATTTGATGAAAATCATCAAGTATTTGTATAGTGGCTGAGACCGAAATATATATAATAACAGGAAAGTTTCCAAAAAAATGCCGTGAATGAGCGGCAGATCACTTTTTATAGCGTCTGGTTTGTGGATATTGCCTTTGTAGGCAAAAGCATAAGGCGAAGTAAATAGAGAGACCGGCATGGTATGTTTTTGCAGTGTCCATTATCCAGTGGGCAGCTACTGGGATCCAGTGTCTGAGACTGGAGGCTTTAAAAGCATGAATAGGTTTACTTATTGTTATAAAAACTACAGTGGTACACAGGGAAGGTGTTATGTGTCTGTGTCGGTGCCGTTATTACTGCTATTGGGGAAAAAGATATTCACATACTGAAAAGGAAACCAAACTCCACATCTTATAAAAAAGATTTTTCATTTATTTACTTACCTGCTGCTTCTGTCCAAAGCCAGGTACGCTGTAGCGGGGGTCCTCAGCCTGTCTTGCACCGCGACCCATTTTTTTTAGCATGCTAGCTCAGTCGCGACCCTTATAGAACTTGTTGCAACCCAAACGTGGGTGGTGAATCGCTGATCTACACGGAAGTGGCTATTTAACGCCCATTCCGTGGGATTTGAACCGCAAACTTTGGGGGTGGTGGTGTCATGGCCACAAGGCCACAAGGAGAAGTGCAGACAGGAGCTGGGAGTGAGAGCCGTCAGAAGGGCTTCAACAAACATGAAACAGAAGAGTTTTAATGTAGTGCAAAGGTAATTTTGTTTGGAAGAAGGATGCCTGTGGTGCGCAGGTGTGACTCAGCATTGTGTTCATAGAAACAACTGATCCTCGACGGGAAATCAAGGTACGAACAGTAGCAATATCAAACACACCTCGTGACAGAATAAGGACATGCTGGTGGAAGACAGAAGGGTGGATTTCACAGGATCCTACCCCATTTATGTGCTGAAATAATTAAGAGTCTTTATGGTGGCATCTCATGCAGATGTGAGATCTACAGCAGGAAGCAGAGAAGAAGAATTAAGAGGCCGCCTCCTTTGAGAAGATTTTTTTCAGGGTGCACAAAAAAAAAAAATTGTTAATATGTATTCTTGGGTTTCATTCATTTGCGAAAGGGTTGATTTTTACATCTATAGTCTTTTGTTCTTTTCGCTCCCTTCAGAGGAATACGCAAGATAAAGGCTTTTCCTTTTTTACCCGAACAATGAACAATCCCACCCATTCAAAAGCCAAGCACAAAAAAGCGGAAAGAAAAAAAAATTGCACGGTAACCCAACGCTGTGGTGAAGTGTCTGAAGATTCCCCCCCACCCCCCCCGCGACAATGTGAAACAGGAGAAGGGGCTGCGTCCAGGCAGTATACAGCCAACACATTACCAACCTCCGGCAGCCCCCCGAGTGTGAATTTCTGACGGAAACCGCCTTTTCGTGATGGCAGCTTGAAACTTTCATATTCAGCGGTTTTATGTGGCAAAGTTCTTACATAACAGAATGCATGAAAAATGGGATTCACATTTCACATATTGCATTTTCCTTTGACTTCTTTAAGTGCTCACTGCAACATATATAATTATTACTATCTTAAACACATATTTTCTTCTGATTGTTATTTTCTGCTACAGAAGCGGTTTGGAAATGTGTTGTTACAATTTGCATTATTTGACTTATGATGAGATACAGGTACAATCGTTTTTTTTTTTGCAATTCATATGAATACTACCATGACTTTTCAAATGCCACAGCAGAGAACAAGAACTTCAGAGTCATAAGATTATGCAGAGCAGGACCTGACAGCTTCTCCTGTAGATTTAGGCACATGGAGGAGAGGAACGAGCGGGTATATGGGTGACTGATTATGCGAGGGACACTTAGTAGTTAGTCTTTGTAACCCTGTGTTTTCTCAGCCGGGCGGTGATGAGCGTCAGCATGACTCCTGATTCGTGGAGATTCGGTTCGCAAGGTCAAGTGGTTAAACTTTTGTCGAGTCCAGTCAGATTCACCAGTTCTAACTGAAGTTGTTTGTAGAAGTTTCAGAAAGAAAGATTCTTGTATTTCTTTTAGCAGAAGACAACCAGATGATCGTGGATTCAAATCCCATTGCTATTCATACCTTCAGGCATGGTTATACATCACATTACCAAATTGCATAGATGTGGTTTAATGCTGTACCTTGACCAAGGTGAGAGCTACAAGAGAAACGTAAACACACTGAGCTAAAGTGACGTACCTCCTGAAGTGCGGTTGAGAACATGAAGTAGAGACACTCACTACTTCAGCTTATGTCTGGCGAGCCCATAACCATTCAGCATTGTTTTTGCTTCCAGGGGATGTGAACAAAGAGGTGCTGAACTCTGTTAAAGACAGCGAGATGATGGGACCATTCAAACACTCCCAAGCGTGCCCCAAAAGTTAGTACGTTTTTTAAAGCATTTTAAGTTGATCAGCTGATGTTTTCATGCATTTTTTTTTTTGGCTTGATACTCTTTCATGGTTTGATCTCTTTATACATCTCAGACTTTGCTGAAAATACAGAATTTTTTAAACCGCATATGTCAGAAAAGACCACAGAGTTTGCTGTGTGCATATCTGTCGTGGAGTAAGTTCGTATCTCTACAGCTAAATAAAGAAACTCCTTGCAAAGACGGAGAAAATCAAGTGTTTACATTTGGTTTCGTAAATGTCCTTCTAGGTGGTCTAATTAGCTGTTCAATCTCCTGAAACAGGTGGAAGTTCTGGACGGCCTGAGATCAACGGAAGACTTCTGCTGCTCATAATTACAGCACATGTCATTCTGCGTCTGCTGCAGTAGACAACACTGCAGTCCCAATGGATTCAGATGGCAGAAACCAGCTTGTGATTCGCGGGCCGGCATCCACGGCTGTCAAGACCCCAACTTGAAAGAAATGCGATTTTTTTTTTTGCCAGCGTATTGACCCTAACCTGGAACAAATTAATGTCTAGTCATTCAACGGGTGTAAATATTATTATTATTATTATAAATATTCATGATCTACCTGAGGAAATGTGTATCTATATATATATAAAAATGTGAATCGTAAAATACTGCACACAAAACATAGGATGTCTTTAAAAAAATAATATTAAAGTGATACACTTCTTGGAGCATGTCAGAATTCAAAATACTGATCCTGCTCTGACAGCCTGGAGAAATTTATGAAAACGGTCTGTTTACTGAACTTTGTCAATGTCACTCAGATGCTCAAACATTCGATTGATTTTTTTTTTTGCGCAATATTTTGATTCTGAATGACATTTAAATACAATGTTGATACAGAGTAGACCTGTTGTTGTGCGTAACAGTTTTCCTTATATTATGCAGTTATTGAACACCTTTAATTTTAATGGGTCATTCATGTAACATGACTAAATAATGGTGATGTTTATGTAGTCTGTTAAGAGAAGTGTGGACGTTATGTTTTAAAATGTTTGCTTAGTACATTTACTAAGTGTTTACCAGTTAATGACTCTTGTGTGTTTTGAAAGTTGACTATGCGAAGGATTTTTGTTGTGTAATTTTCTTGCTTCACTAAATGAGGATCAACTGAACATTGGTTACTGATGGTGAATCTGAAAGGTGCCCAACTGGGACTGAGCTGAAGTTAATAATTATAATAAAATAAATCGTAACAGCAGAGGTAGGTGAGTATGAGCACAACCCCCAACCCAGTCCCAGCAGCGGCATTGAGTGAAATTGGTGTGAACTCACGTGTACTATTTACCAGCTGTTATACATGGGTGAACATTGCAAGCATACAATAACCCTAAGAAATAGAGCTGTTTCCCATTAGCGATCCTATTTAAAATGTACCTGAGAAGCTATTTGCGTATTTACAATAATACAACATTACACATAACCGCGCAAAGATACAACTCTGAAGCACATGAAGCTCCCGGAAGACATTACGCATCACGTGACCTCCTGCGTCACGGCTGAAATGGCAGCCCGCAGATACACACTCTGATATCGGCGCTTGTTCTGTAGCCTAATATTTCTGTCCGTAAAAAGAGTGTCCACAGCAGCAAGAAGCGAACCAGGCAGGTGCGTTTTCAATGCCTGTTTCAGCACAGTAAATTAACAAGAATGCAGTGTGTTGTGACTGGCTGTTCGTGGAGTGACATGTGATTTGCTAAAGTAATACATGCCTTCCCTGCTTCCCTGACTTGTGTCTAGCTACTATCGGACGTGTTCAGTGACTTTAAAGCGAGTCCAGGCCGATCTGACCACGTTCTGTCGTAATGATCGAGAGCTGGCGGTCTAGTTATTTCGTGGGCTAGGTGGGAACTAGCTGGTTAATCAACCAGCTAAACTACTTTCAGTGAACAAACCTCACATGTCAGGATCCGAGTCTTAAATGCGCCGATTACGGGGCCAAAGGCGTCGCCGATTGGGTCTCCGGGGTCCTTTTGTGCTGCATCAGCATCAGATGTTAACGTAAGCCGAGATAACAGCGTCTAAATAGAGACAGTCATCCGCCCCGCCGGCTCACCGTTTCTTTAATAAACCGACCAATCAGCGGCCGCCGCGGTTTTTTAACGAGTTTTGATAAACAACAATTGGTATATTCCACCACAAGCACAACCATTTTCAAATGTATATTATTAATAACCCTAAAGTTAGAGTCAGTGCTGTTGTATAATGCAATTTGAATTAAATCAGAACGTTCGCTGGGAGCGATAAGTTAAAACCAGGGTCTGAGTGGAAATAACAGCAACTATTTTCACTTCTATGGGACTTATGTTACATGCGACCTATTCCATATTATAATATAATGTTGCAAGGAGTTTTAAGATAGGTTTGAATCGCTCTCATTAGAAATAAACTGTATAAGAACATTGAATATATGGAATATTTTAAGGGTGAGATTGTTAATCCATCCATCCATTTTCCAAACCGCTTATCCTACTGGGTCGCGGGAGATTGTTAATATTTAACCATATCCATATCTTGGCGATTTGCTGAATCTGCCCTTTAATGTACTTAGAGGCTAAAGATCAGAAAATACAAGCGTGTGTTCGCATACATCACCTGGAAAGACCATGAAACAAGGTAAACTGTGTTGTATGCTTTGGTAATTGTTTTGACATACAAAATATCTTTGCTTATTGTTTTGAGATACAGTGTATCTTTGGTCATTGTTTTGAGATACAATATATCTTTGCTTATTGTTTTGAGATACAGTGTATCTTTGGCCATTGTTTTGAGAGTCAATACCAAGTGTAATAATGTAGCGGAAAGTGTACTTAAGTGAAAGTATCGCCAGTTACTTGTAGGTGACTGCAAAGTTTCTATAGTAATTTAGCATTTACCTAATTTTTGGTTAAGGAAAGCTACAGCAAACTGTGGATTTACAGATAATGTACTCTTCTTTTAAATAGATTTTCTCTAAATAAACAAAATATTTAAATATCATAGTAATTTCTTGTACTATTAGACCCAAGCGACCTACCTGAGCTATATGTTAAGTACATATAACATGAAAGTAAATCCAAGATACAGTTAATCTATAATAAGATATCCTACTCGCGTGTAAGGCTAGATGCCTGTTGCCTGTTCATAACTGAGACAGTCGCTTGTGGCTCTGGCGTAAGCGGCCGTTTGGATTAACGCGTGGCCCCCGTCCCCAGACGGCAGCGCGATGTCCCCGAAGATCACCGCCGAGCTGCTTCGGCACCTGAGGCAGGCGATGAAGAGCAGCAGGTACGTCAGCGAGCCGCTGCAGGCCTACATCATACCGTCGGGGGACGCGCACCAGGTACGTGCAGGCGCGCCGCCGACGCTGTCGCTGCTGTCACATTCTGTCTGGGAAATTTCTACGTCATACAGTTGGTGACATTTATGATCTGAACCTGTTTGAGATGTCACGCACGCAATATCTGTTATTTGGATTACGTGTTTTTTTTAATAACAGGTGTGTAATTGCGTGTGGTGTGTTAATTTAAGTGATGCGCCCACTGCGCAGGTCATGCAGAACTGAAAATTAATGAATGTCGGGTGGGTACTTTCCCGTTTTTCCAGGGGATTCCTCGCGTAACCTCCTGCTGTTTCAAATTGGCGGCGGGGGTGTCTGCTCGCTGTTTAGAGGTCGAGGGGCGCATGACCTCTGCGCCGCAGCCACTTGTCCATATTTAACCCACTGCTGTTAATTTTTGTCACGGATTGAAGAAGAGGCTGATTAGGGCTCGTTAATGGGTCCGTGGGGGCACTCGCTGCTGATTACGCTTAATTACAGCCGACGTTCCCGCTCTCTTTGCGCTTCAGAGTGAGTACATCGCCCCCTGTGACTGCCGACGGGAGTTCATCTGCGGATTCAACGGCTCGGCAGGTACGGTAATGTGGGGGTCCGGTACAGTGCGGGCGCTCCGCGTTCGTGTGTGTGTGTGCGTCGGCACGTGTGTGCCTGTGCAAGCCTGCCACTTGTATACTTTGCCTGTGGCCTAGGATTCTGTGTTCCCAGTGTAAATTAATTTATTATTTTATTATTATGTCGTGGTAAATATTTAATTTTACAAATCTGGGGCATTCATGCCGTATTTGGTATCGCAGTGCTCATTACATATAATTAAAGAGAACAAAGTCGTGCACAGAGCACTAACACATCAGCACTGGGTTACTTATTGTCGACTTATTTTTATATTGATAGATTACATTTGTATTGGTGATGGTTCAGTGAGGGAGCATTCCTACACATTCCGGTTGTTGAATCTTGACCCCATGGTTCAGGGCCATAGTTGAGTCCTCTGTTACCTCAGCGATACGAGGGGGGGGCAGCAGATTTCAAAGAACCTTCCGGTACAGACCGCTGAATTAATACAAAAGATGGAAACGAACCAGTAGGACCCAGAGAGACCTGGCAGAGTTGGTGAAGGACACCTGTGTGGGGTGGGTCTCTTGTAGGTATCTATCTTTAAAGGACTCAAATATGGGACGTATATACACACATATGGTCACCCCTTAATATGCATTGGAAATAGTCATCAAACTAGTTTTTTTTAAATACTTTGTTAAATATTTCATTGCAAATTCAGTAAAATGCAGACCTGTGCCCCCCCCACTGTAAGCTGAGTCCTGTGCTCATCTTACCATGAAATATGCAGGGATGTGAACAGCAGATACGTTTAAAAAGGACCCCCCAGTGACTCTGCCTGCGAATCCAACTGGGCCTGAGATAAAATAAATGCCGCCCCAGTTCCCTCCTCGCTGCCGGCGTCGCGGACGTCCGCTTCAGCCTCCCATCGCAGTGGTTTTTATGGAGAGTTTGTCGCTTCTGCTGGGCGTTTATGAGGTGGTGAGAGGGCTGTCAACGTGGCACGGGGTGTGAATGAGTGACAAGCCCTCCGGCGGTGAGGGCGGCGGGGGCCGATTCTGAGGGCGAGCGTGCCTGACCCGGGCCTTTCCAGGGACCGCCATCGTGACGGAGAAGCACGCTGCCATGTGGACGGATGGGCGGTACTTCCTGCAGGCGAGCCAGCAGATGGATGGCAACTGGACCCTCATGAAGATGGGTGAGCTGAACCTGGTGACTTTAAGGGCACACTCACACACCAGTCACTCACACACCAGTCACTCACACACCAGTCACTCACACACCAGTCACTCACACATGCACACCTGCGGGCAATTTAGCAACTACAATTAGCCTCAGCATGTTTTTGGACTGTGGGAGGAAACCCCACGACGACATGGGGAGAACATGCAAACTCCGCACACATGTGACCCAGGCGGAGACTCGAACCCGGGTCCCAGAGATGTGAGGCAACAGTGCTAACCACTGCACCACCATGCCACCCCCATATTGTAAATCGAATATGATAAATAAGTGAATTACTATAGTCATTAAATAAGTAAATATTTGGTTAAATGCCAAAAAAAATCACTCTACTAATCAATCTACTTGCTAAACACTGAGTTATTTACGCTACACGATCGCTACAGAGACTGTAAACATGGCTGTGTAGATGCTACCATCGTCCGACATCAGTGGAAAATATCGTATGGCATATTGCTAGCGTGGGAAGAGATTTCAGATTTGCTATCGCGCCATCAAAACAACCATGGTAAAGTAAGCGTCGTCTGTACTTCTAGGTGTGTTTAATACCTGGTGTTTATTGAGTTGAAGATGTGGACCTCAATGCTCTTAGCAGAAGTTTTACAGACTGTTTTGAACAGTTAAAGGCCTGTGATTTGTGGTGGTCGTGATTTTTTTTTACGAGATTTCTTGTCGTGTGTTTTGGCAGGTTTGAAGGAGACACCGACTCAGGAGGACTGGCTGATCAGCGTGCTTCCTGACAACTCCAGAGTGGGCGTAGATCCTTGGATCATCGCGGCAGGTTAGCTGGAAGACTCGACGTCACAGTCGGGGGTCTTTAAGCATGAGGAACACTGGTCTTGGGCAGGTGGGCGTGGCTACTTTTGTCATTAGTTGGCTTTCCCTTCAGACCAATGGAAAGCCATGTCCAAGGCCCTGAGCGTTGCTGGCCACTCGCTGGTCGGCGTGCAGGAAAACCTCATCGACGCCATTTGGCAGGATCGCCCCACAAGGCCCAGTAACGCTCTGATCACGCTGGGGTTGGCGTTCACTGGTGGGTGCCCTCTGGAAGCTCAGATAAGCAAAAAATAGGGTGTAGGGCTTTATTTAGTAATTAATATAATTAATTTATTTTGCAGGCATGACCTGGCAGGAGAAGATCGTGGCTTTAAGGGCAAAGATGTCGGAGCGAAAGATTTCCTGGTTTATCGTCACGGCTCTGGATGAAATCGCTTGTAGGTTTGTCTGTTCGCTGCTGCTCCCGTTTCCCGAGCGGCATGTTTATCGGTTACTCTCTCTTGTGGGGACGCGTCCCTAGTGAGTGTGAAATGAGCCGCGCGCTGTCTGGGTCCCTGCCCAGTGTCGCCAGTCATACCCCTAATCAGCACCGCTGGCATGAATGAATGTTTACGGGGAATGAAGTTCCCTTCGATTTGGTCGATTCGGGGAGTCTGTCTCATATTTTGGGAAAGAGCGGGAGGTTCCTCAGTGTCATTTTAACACCCCCCCCCCCATCAAACATTCCCCAGGGCTTTTCAACCTGCGAGGTTCGGACATAGAGTACAACCCTGTCTTCTTCGCCTACGCCATCGTTGGGATGCAGACGATAAGGTACTGCACAGTCTCACTGCGCTGAACCCTCATCCCCCACAAACACACACACACCTGGTCCCTCACTGGATGGGGGGGGGGCCTCACTTAGACGCATGTCCCTGGGTAGGCTATGCATTGACGGCAAGCGTGCCACCGACCCCGCTGTGAGGGAGCACCTGCAGCTGGACGCCCCTGGCGAACCGGACCTCAGGGTCCAGATGGTGTCGTACGGGTTGGTGGAGGCGGAGCTGCGTGGCGTGTGCGCAGACCTCGGGCCCAAGGACCGCGTGTGGATCAGCGACAAGGCCAGCTGTGCGCTCACGGAGATCATCCCCAAGGTGTGGGCCGGGGGCTGTTGGCAATGGTGTCTGGGTGGAGCTGGAAGGAGGGAGGAAGCGAGGGAGGATGGATGGATGGATGGATAATTATTAGAGACACACTGATTGTATCAGCCAGCTATTGTCGTCAGCTGATACAGCAGCAATTGGCCATCAGCCGATGGTTAAAAATGAGCTGATATTTACTGCCGATAATTCTCTTTAAAATAGTGACCACATTGATCTGCACGCCTGCACAGTAAACATCTGCCATGTGGAATTATTCTAATGTCATTAGAAACGATTTCGCAAGCATTGCTTCGCTAAAATTTCATGGATCTAATGATGAACGTTTCAGCTGAGCAAATCTGATTAACGTCAGTAAGCAGGTCCCACTGCTGTCCGTCTGTCTCACCTTCAGGCCCACAGGATCCCCATTCCTTACACTCCTCTCTGCCTCGCCAAAGCGGTGAAGAACCCCACTGAGATCCAGGGAATGAAGACGGCACACGTATGTCACCGTGGCGATGCCGTGGCGGTGGTGGGGGGGGGGGATGCCAGGTTGGCATGGATTTCAGGTCGGAACATACATGCGGTTGCTAAACTCAGGATTATCGTGTCTTGAAACAGATCAAAGACGCAGTGGCTTTGTGCGACCTCTTCGCTTGGCTTGAAAAAGAGGTATTTCATGCCGGTTCGCCCGCTTTGTTCTGGAAGATTCCTCCCCTGTATCAGGTTTCTGTTCCTGAGGTCGCATCCCTTCGCCGGTGTCGGGGGAGTGACCTCGTACAATCCCAGGACCTTCACCCCAACTCCTGAAGCTGTTTCTCCTGCCCCCCCCAGATCCCCAAAGGCACGGTGACTGAGATCTCAGCTGCTGACAAAGCAGAGGAGCTGCGTAGGTGCGTCTAACTCTGCTTGCATCCCGCCAGCAGATGGCGCAGCGCTTAAGGGCATGGACTTGTAATTGGAAGGCTGTTCGTTGTAGCACTCGACACCTTTTGGAAACATTTGCATGAAAATATGCCAGCGAATAGTAATATAAGCTGTATTTGGTTAAGAGCCGTTATTTAACCAACAATATTTGTAGAATTATTAATGTTTACTTCAGTTGTTTTGGGCATTTCCTGTAATTCTGTGTATATTTGTACTTTGCTGCCACCTAGTGGACATATTTTATGCTACATGGCTGAATTTGAATTTCAGCTGATCATTGGCATTTATACCTAGAACAGGTTTTGTTTGATACTGTTGTTCTCTTCAGCCAGCAGAAGGACTTTGTTGGCCTGAGTTTTCCAACCATTTCCAGCGTGGGTCCGAATGGAGCTGTGATACATTACAGGTGCGGTTCAGGCTCCTCGGACAGTCATGCGCTGAGATTATCAGGGAGCGTCTGACCCTAATTAATATTTACAGCCTTGCAGGGTACACGCCTCCTCTCTCGGCTTTTATGACCCTTTTGTTCTTGAGTAATCGGAGAGGCCTTAGTCATTCTGGAAGGTTCCGGGTTGGTCGTTTTATGTCTTATTGATATATGTAGGTGATATAATTGATCTGTGTCTGTCCTGCAGACCTCTGCCGGAGACAAACCGGACGCTGACCCTGAACGAAGTCTACCTGATAGACTCGGGGGCCCAGTACCTGTAGGTGTACCCCGCCATCTTTGCATTGCCTGCTTTTGTTAATGTTCCCGGAGGGCCTGGGGTTTTGAGGGTGGGGGTTGAAATGTGACCCCCCCCTTTGCAGTAGAGAAGTCAGAGGTGAACGTGAAGTGTGGGGAAGACAAGTAGGGCCTGTAGAAACGGAACCAAAATGTGGTTTTTAACTATTAAGGTAAATGAACAATTTTCAGTGTCTGATTAGGAGCATAATGGCAGAATTGGGGGGGAGACATGGAATTAGGGCACTGACTGGTCTACAGACAAAGGTTCCTGCGGGTTTTGCGATCCGGAAGCCATGTGCTCATCCCAGCCGATTGTGCTTCCTGATTTCCAGCGACGGGACGACGGACGTGACCCGTACAGTGCATTTCGGAACGCCCTCTGCTTTCGAAAAGGTACGCCGGCCTTGGGGAGTCAAAATGAGGGCAATGGCCGCCCCGTTCCGTTTTAAAGAACCCTCACATGCCCCCCTTCTGGGAGCCGGTTGGGGGGGGTTCTGCTCGATTCATGAGTCTCCCAGATCGTTTCAATGGAGATGGGATGTCCCACCCCCCAACGTGATCATGTCTGTCCTGTTATTCGCAGGAGTGCTTCACCTACGTTCTGAAGGGCCACATAGCCGTGAGTGCGGCCATCTTCCCAAACGGAACCAAAGGTTTGGTTTCCCCGTAAACATCCCAGTCTCTAAACTGCCCGTATCGTGGGATGAACCTCATTGGCCTCTCTGAGAGGAGTTTGGCTTTGGCCTGTGTAGATTTGAACACTTAAATCAGTTAATTTCTTGGCCGGTTGCACAAATTTAGCATTAGTTGTACGTAATGTCACTTCACAGGGTATGAACAGTCCTACTATTTTCAGGGTTTAGGTCAAAATTTACAGCGAGGAGCAAAACGTATATGTAGGAGACAGCTTGCTGTGCTGCCCCCCCGCAGGCCACCTGCTGGACTCCTTCGCCCGCTCGGCATTGTGGGAGTCCGGGCTTGACTACCTTCACGGGACGGGACACGGGGTCGGCTGCTTCCTCAATGTCCATGAGGGGCCCTGTGGGATCAGCTACAAGACGTTCGCAGATGAGCCCCTGGAAGCCGGCATGATCGTCAGTGATGGTAGACCGGGCATTTAGTTATAAATATCTGGGATTCGAACCTATGACCTCTCTTGGCCTGTAGCTGCAACACTACTGGAGTTGCGGGAATATTTTGTGCCTTGTATATTGCATCACGATCGAGCTGTTGATTACTCACCTCATGTCATGCCTTTTTAAATGAATTTTCTAGAACCTGGATATTATGAAGATGGAGCTTTTGGGATTCGAATCGAGAACGTTGTCTTGGTGGTTCCTACTAAACCCAAGGTATGTCACCACTGCACCCCCTCCCCCCCCCCCAAGGTATTTGCTCAGTATGTGAAAGGGTCTCCTTTTTTAAAAGAAAACAATCGTTCTGTCCTCTTCAGTACAATTACAGGAATCGTGGCAGTTTGACCTTTGAGCCTATCACGCTCGTCCCGATTCAGGCGAAGATGATCAACAGTGAAATGCTAACGCAGAAGGAGGTAAGTGGGGTAAAAGCAGAGCCAACTGTCACCCTGGCAACTCTGTCCAAAAGGCAGGTGCATCTCTTTACTTATTTTCACATGTATGCATTTTTAAAATCCGTGAGTGGACACTTAGGTTTGTTTATGTGTGATTTTTCTTATCCCAAACCCCCACCCGCTTACAGCGCGATTGGTTGAACGAGTACCACAGGCAGTGCCGAGAGATTGTCGGAGCCGAACTGGAGCGGCAGGGTCGCAAGGAAGCCCTCGATTGGCTGATCAGAGAAACTCAGTCAATCAAGTAATGAAAGCGTGTCAGCTGACGTGTAGGCAGGTCAGCCGTGACTGACCTGCGATTCGCCCGCGAGTCACCCTTCCTTTACTTCAGATCCTTTCCTGTCGGCCTCTCTTCACGCTGCCCTTCTTTTCTAAGACGCACATTATCTCTATGGTTTTATCTAGATTCAGCGCGATTAAGTAAAAAAAGAAAAACGCGGCAAAGTTTTCTTGTCGTTCTTGGATGCTGCACACACACTGCCACCTGGCAAACAGTTTGTCAGTCTAGGTCAAGTCTGGGTCACCAACAGCCTTATGGGATTGGCCATTTATTAACAATTAAGAGATTATTATTTAAAGAGTTCATTTTTTATATATAGAAATGGCAAAAAAATCAACTGTACAAAACCATGACAAATGTATTCATTTTGAAATTTCTGTGAAAGACTTTTAATTGATTACAGTTTTCTCCCTTAGGCTGTGTGAAATATATAATCAGTTTATTTTAAAAAATAAAACTGTTAATCCTCCAGTTTTGTCAGTGCTAGTCTGACAGGGAACATGAACTTAGTTTATAACCCAGAAGCATTTTATAGCATTTTTACATTTGGTTTAGGAAACATTATTAAGGGACCCCCCCCCCCAAATTCAAACCCTTTCCCTCAGCACAGGAGTTTCACTGGGCCTCTGTCTCTTACTGAGTGTAATGATTATAATTTCACATCAGTGTCCCAAGCTGGTTTTCACAGCTGCATGTAAAACACAGATGGATCCAGGATAATCCCATCACTGCCGTCCTTGATGCGGTCTGGGCGCGCCAGCGCCCCCTGTAGCCCGCTTTGCGCTCCCTCCGCCGTGGCGAGGTCGCTGTCCCCGTCCTCCATGGGGATGGGATTACTGTATATGAAGTAGATCCCCACGTCGTGCTGGGACACGCCTGACCTTCGTAGCCGGGAGATCAGCCCCCTCCGTCTCCTCGCACCCAGGGAACCGGGCTCGCCCCGCGGCCCGTGGCTGCCGACCGCGCTCTCGTACTCCCTGGCCTGCCTCCGCTGCCTTGGGAGCGCAAACAAGTCTGTTCAGATGTGAGCATGTCTCAGGAGGGTCTGAATATAGGAATAACTGTATGGAAAATGTCGGGTCAACGGAACTGCATTTGTGACCTGGAAACTGCATCACGTCGGCAGTAGAAATGAAGGAGTTCAGTATGTGAAAACTCAAAAACCCGAGGAAGATACTTTCCCATGTTTCTCATCCAATCGGATGCCCGTCTGTCTCACACACTACAGACACTTAAAGATACACATCTGGCTGGTTGTGCACGGGGGGAGGAACCGTAAGTTAATTCTGAGCATATTATTCCCAGATACGTTTGTTCTGTATGTAAGAAATTGGGGGTGCAGGGGGGGGCTGGGGGTTATATACCAGCCTCGATGCACGGACAGCTGGCACGGAGACGGGCACGAATGGCAAGAGGACGGCCCACCTAGAGGGAACGGGCACCTGAAACGTGCCCCTTGTGGGCATAATGCTGCCAGCTGCCGCAAAAACAATTCAAATTTTATTCATCACACTGCTAAATTGGCCCGGGAACATACATCAGCTGAAAACGTCACATTTTAAAACCTTTTCTTCCTGCATAAGGCTCTACAGACGGGCTGCTTGACCATATCTATGATTTCTATGCTGATTGTTCCGGATGGTTTCCATTCAGAGAAAATTTAAATCGGACATGAGAGCCTGAGACTATTTTCATACGAGACAAATCGAGTGAGCGATTATAATAATGCCCCATCTGCCATGTCAGGATCATCCGCTGATGACTTTGGCACGTTCGGTCCGGATCGAAAGAAGCTTCAGAAACAGCTGGAAGGACATTTTAAGTCCGAGCAGCTTCACCCTTACCCACACCCCCAATCCTGGTGGGGGGGGGGGGGCGTGGGGGGGGGGGGCACGGCAGACTTACCGAACACGTCTGTGGTAGGAGATGCTGCAGAATATGCCGGTGAAGGTGAGCAGGCACAGAGCCAAAGACGTCACCGTGATGTTGAACATTCTGAACTCTGGAGAACAGAAATCGACCCCAATCTTCAGCCCTGTCCTCTGCATAGACACACTTCAAATACCTCGCATATGCACATGCTTTCACTCCGCGTCCCCCTTTGATGTAAACTGTTGCTGGATAGTTTTGCTTATTCTGTGTTTACTACAGAAGTAGAAGTTCAGTGACCTTTTTTCGGCGGTTCCCTTCTTGGGATTGGAACCAACAACCTGCTTAATCACAGGTCCTGTTTGTGAAAGATGCAGCTGCCCTTTGCTCATCCGTACAGGAATGTTACTAGCAAAGTTACATGCAGGCCTTAGCTTCCCCGGCATGACGCCAACGGCGTCTACAGCTGTAAGCCGTAGCCGATGATGGGAGTTCGAGGGTAATCCTTCACTGGAGATGAATAGCACAATGTTTTTGCCACTTCGGTCAGGCGTGTCACCGAATAAAGCTTTCAACTTTTGAATAAAATATAAATGTCAGTGCAGTTTGCGTGACCAAAACTAGCCAGACCGAGACTGCAAGATAAACTAAGGCCAAGTCACAAGCTAATATAGAATTATGAATAGATGTAAAATGCATCAGTTTATGGCAGTTTTATGAGACTTTTCTATTAGCAGATTGGTGCTTTGAATACATATTTTTGTTCCAAGAGGCAGTGAAATATTGAGTTATTAGTTATAATGCGACTGTCAGAAATATGGCCCGAATTCCTGGTCCATCTGGAAATGGGATTATTTGTGTCATTAGGTCACTGGGTCAGGAAAGCATCCATCTCCGGCTAATAGTCACTCCTGAAACCTCTGGCAAAGTCACGAAGATCAACAAGGACTGAACGTCCCAGACTTTGCAGGCAGACAGATATTTTGCAGACCTAGAGTTGCAGGCAGGGCGCAGCGCGAGCTTTCGGTTTAGTGAGGTGGGCTGGCGTGTAGCGTTAGCAGTGCGGCCGCATCACTCACCGTGGATGGCGTCGCTCACGGGCAGGACGGCGGTCCTGTTGACAGCCGGAGCGGCGCTGCTGCTGTTTCCCGTCATGCCGCCATCGGTGTGGCCCCCAGTGAATCAGGAGGGTCCTTAGGCGAGGGGATTTCAAAGGCCGGGGGCCATGTGACCCAGCTCTCTCGGCCGCGTTGCCCTGGAAACATCGTGATTCTTTTGTTGCCCGTGCGTTTTATTCACTAAACGGCCCCCTCCACCCCAAGTCTACTTGCCTTGTTTTTTACTCATTATTCATTCCATCTGACAGGCTTCAGACAGAAGAGCACTCAGAGAAAAGCTCGTTCGAGGCCCTCGTTAGTTCCCGTCGAAAATGACAACATAAAATTCGAGAGAACCATCGTGAAAAGAGAACTTCACAGTGACAATCCTTACATTTGAGTTTTATCAATCACATCCTTTGACAGGAAGAATTTTAATATGCCATCCATTCATCTGAGGAGTACAGACTGGAGAGGAAAGGAGGGGGGTTTCATTTTCTTTCGGATTTTTTTTTTGTGACCATAGAACTACTGAGGCTGCCACATGTCTAATTTCATTGGACGTGTCCATCAACATATTGGACAAATACCTCTTGGTAATGTGGCTCCGTGGCATCGGCCGGCATTTGGAGCCTTTAACAAGGCAGCGAATGTTCACAGCCGTTCCTCTCTGCTTTTGAGGAGGAAGGACGTGTATGAGGTCCCTCTGCTTGGAGGTGAGCCAAGGGGTGTGATTAGCATAAATTACTGCCGAATCCGAGGTGCATATTTAAAAATAAACCGCGGACACTCTTGTGGGGGCCCGTTTTGTGAGGCAGACTTTATGGTGTCGTCCTCCTATGACAGCAGGCACAATGGAGGCCTTATTCTGGCTTTCAGTGAAAATTTAACACTTTATTGCCACATGGTGACACATTATGAAGAAAAGATCATCCGGATTTTTATCCAAGCAGAAAAACGTCTTGTCCTGTCTTGTCTCATTATATTCCCACGTAAAGCCATTGGTCTAGAAGCTTAAATAAACAACCCATAATTTTAGCCATCTTCATGCTGCTTATCCTGTACAGCGTCACAGGAGTGGAGAATGTCCCAGTCGGGATTTGGCGTAATGCAGGGGTACAAACGGCATGGGATGCCAGTCCGCCACAGAGTACAGATGCACACTGACAAAGAGCAATTTAGAGCTGCCAGTTGACCAAACCGGATGTGTCCGGACAGCAGGAGGAAAATGTAGTACCCAGGAGAAAGCCACATATCATGTGGAGAATGTGCAACCCCACACCCTACCAGTAGGAGGCAGCAGTGGTACTTATCGACCTGCTATGACACTATGATAAATTTTTATCCAATCTGATCTATTTTTATATAGTTTCCAATCTTGCTGAAAACAAATGAAAGACCGGCACGATCATTAGTGACGTCATACAGTGTCATAAGTGTGAGGGAAAAATATCAAATAATGTTTTGCAAATACAGTAATTTTTCATCAGTTTTTCCACGAACTTGTTTGTGAATTTGCTGCATTTATGTGCACTTTTGTTGGGAATTTGTGTTCTTACACAACATACACACCCATTTTCCATACCCCATTTGTTCTGTGCGGGGTTGCTGCGGTTTGGAGACTATCCTGAAAGGCAGGGAATAATTCAGGACAGGGGGGACAACCCATCGCGGGAATATTCTTACTTAACATATTCTTATAGAATTAATAACAGCATATTAAGTATCTGTACTGCTGCTTGGATAGGTACCAGCCCTGTTGAAAGATGGGTAGTTTAGGATAACTCTTTGGCTATAAAACAGCCGGTCTATATGTTTTCCTTCCTTGAAAAGGCCTAATATTCATGGTGAATTATTGGTGAATCCCTCATTGGGGATATCAGCATCGTGTTTCCATGCCGTTATCCAGCGGGACACCCAGCTTGCAGTCGGTATTTTGAATTGCCGAGGAAAGATCAGCTAGACGCCGAAAGACACAAAAGCAGCTCCTGGGACGTGAAAGTGCAGCCGTGCGACTTTCCGGATCACGTCTCCTTTTGTCGCTGTTGGTAAACATGAAATGGCAGCGCGCTTAATGACCTTTTAGGCGGCATCCGTGACCGACAGGACGTCGCGCTGCACGGAAAGCACGTTATTTATCCACGCTTTAAATAAAACCCCGTCTGCCTAAAATTACGCTGCTATGAGGCTGCACTGCCATATGCTCATCTTGTGTTCTATTTCTGATATATTTGAATACTTAATTTTCCACAATAACATTCATTCTATTGATAGCCTGCCCCCCAGTGACTCGCAATAAACAGCCTTTAATCCCTTTTTCCTCCCGGACCTGCCGTTCTGGTGACCCCGCTGAGATCCTTGTCCGCACTTTGGCTCTGAGCCTGGCTGGGGGGTGCGGGATGGGGGGGCTGTTGAATCTGGCCGTATTGATTTGCTCGGTTCATCACTCTGGGGAAACGAGCCCCTCTTCCCTCCAGCTAAAAGGAGAAACGTGGAAGCCGACAGATGCCCCTTATTCGTTCATTTGTTCCACTGTCACTATCTGTGTCTCTTATCGGGTAAAGCACCGTGCAAACGCTGTTTCTTGCTCGGCGACAGGCTCAGCGGGGGGCTGGGAAATTGCCGTTTTCTTTATTTTCTTCGAATATATACGTGTATATAATAATAATAATAATAATAATAATAATAATGTTGATATACTTGCCCTTTGAGCACATAAACACAAAGTTTGTCGGTTAAAGCCACAGAGTTTTTAATCTGAATAAAAAACGTGTTTTTAAACTGAATTCCATTTGTTCAAATGAAACTGTCAGGTAAGCCAGGAAACGTACATTTTTAGAAACTGCTTAGTTGCATGTGTGGCATTTAGCATCGCGCCATATTTAACTATAAGCGATATACATTTATCAACGGGGAAACGGATGACTGTATATGAAAATAAGTCTTTTCGTTTTAATTTCATGCGTCGGTGCCCCTTCAAAGCGCCATAACATTTCATCCACTAGATGTCACTATAGAGACAGATTTTCTTTCTTTAATCACACTTGTTTGCGTTTTCGCTGTAAGTGCCCCCGTCAGTCTCCATCTGACATATATTATACTGTCATTTAAGCGACAGTAGGGTCCATTTCCGACACATCTATAATGTCAACATACCAATAAACGTTCGTATTCTAGATAAACATTCTCAATCGCTTCCCACCTCAGAGGGTATTTTAATACGGTTTCTTAAAACAGTAGTAACCGAAAAAATTGACACATTGAAGGTGTTTTACTTACTTAATGTCTATTTACATATCTGACATACTTGTTTAATATTTCATAACCATATTACATAAAGGTCATGCTAACTATTTACATCTGAGAACACTTTCATTGCATGAACATTGCGATGTTTATTCAAAGGACATGATTGCTCAGTCATTGCCAACAAGGACCGTGGGAAATTCAGGGCTGCAAATGCAGCTCCCATGAATTCCCGCTCCTCAACATTCAAGAGTAAAAACAGTTATGGCAGGTAACACTGGGTTAGTAACAGATGGAATTAATAAATTAACTACCAAGTGATACAATGTCAGATATGTAAAAGTCTCCTCTATACAAAGGGGCTGTGTTCAGCATAATTTGGTTGGCTAATGATATACACTAAGTAGACAAAAGTACTGGGACACGCCTCTTAATGATTGAATTCAGGCTTTTCATTCAGACCCATTGCCACAGGTGTATAAAATCAAGCACCAAGCCATGCAGTGAAAGAATTGGCTGTTCTGAAGAGCTCAGTGAACTCAGGCGTGGTACAGTGATAGGATGCCGCCTTTGCAATAAGTCAGTTTGTGAAGTTTCTTCCCTGCTGGATATTCCAGGGTCAACTGTAAGTGTTATTACTGCAAAGTGGAAGCAGTTAGGAACGGCAGCAACTCAGCCAGGAAGTGGGAGATGGCGAAAAGTAAGAGAGCGGGTCGCCGAGTGCTGAGATGCATACTGTATGAAACTCGCCAACGCTCTGTTGACTCAGTAACTGCAGAGTTACAAACTTCCTCTGGCATTAATCCCAGCACAAAAACTGCTCATGTAATGGGCTTCCATGGCCGAGCAGCTGCATGCAAGCCTCACATCACCAAACCCAATGCCAAGCGTGGGATGGAGTGGTGTAAAGCACACTGCCACTGGACTCTGGAGCAGTGGAAACGTGTTCTGTGGAGTGACGAATCACGCTTCTCTGTCTGGCAGTCTGATGGATGAGACTGGGTTTGGCAGATGCCAGGAGAACGTTACCTGCCTGACTGACTTGTGCCAACTGTAAAGTCTGGTGGGGGAGGGATAATGGTATGGGGGTGTTTTTCAGGGATTGGCCCTTAGTTCCAGTGAGGACCTCTTAATACTTCAGCACACAGGAGATTATGGGCAATTATATGCTTCCAACTTTGTGGGAGCAGTCTGCAGAAGGCCCTTCTCTGTTCCAGCATGACTGTGCCCCAGTGCACAAAGCAAGGTCCTTAAAGACATGGTTGGGTGAGTATGGTGTCGAAGAACTTGACTGGACCCACACAAAGCCCTGACCTCAACCCCACTGAACACGTTTGGGACGAACTAGAATGGAGATTGTGAACCAGGCCTTCACACCCAACATCAGTGTCTGACCTCACAAATGCTCTTCTGGATGAATGGGTAAGAATTCCCACAGACACACTCCAGAACCTCGTGGAACGTTTTCCCAGAAGAGTGGCAGCTCCTGTGATTGTAATGGCCAGGCGTCCCTGTACTTCTGTCCATATAATGAATGTACATTCACATCACGGTTTGATTTAACATAGAAGCTATTTTTAAGAGTTTTTTTGTCCAGAGCACGTTTTATAGAATGTATTGGAGAACATAAGTGTTTAGGTCAGAGTCTGGCCCTATAACAGTGGGATTCTTCTTAGATAAAGGGCTCTGTTCACATTGCCTCAGCTGCTGGAGTCATGTTGACATTTGGAGGCTGGTGTTTGGAATCCAGCAGGTTAAACACTTTCCAAGCGCTTCAATTTCTTGACACTTTACGCCTTGACTCAAATACGGGAGCTTCGCATATTATGCGATTCGAAAGCTTACATTAGACCATTTCCCCTCTGCTGTTTATACTGCTTTATATTTTACTGGAGTAAATTCAATAAATGAAATTGCTGAAGGATACAATAGCAGACTCGGGAGTGAATATGGACTAGCATGAAATGTAAATAACTGTCGCTACGCCACCTGCTGGCTCGTCTCTGCAACGGACCGCGCGGCGCTCTGTCTAACCGACAGGCAGCCCCCAAATTTTTTTCAAAAGAATTTTATCTTCTCCGTGTAATCCAAACTCACCGGAACAAGCTGATCCCGAGTAGATCATGAGTGCATCTATCCACGGATAAACCCACAGCCCAAAGCCATACCTTTATCCCAATAGGCTCTTCCTGCAGAAAGGTAAAACGCATGTCAGTAAACCCCCTCGGTGGGGTCCTGCTTATAAACACAGGCTAATGATTACCGTTTAGCGAGCGCTCAGAAAATGACTTCCCTTTGGGGATAAAAGCAACAATCCTCTAGTATGTCCTGAAATTAACCAGGAACACCGGCAAACCGGGAGGATAAACATTCGAAAAAATAAATAGATAAACAAACAAAATAAATGCGGGGGGGCTTCAAATGATCACCTGCCAATTCAGACCTTAAAACATGAAAGCGAATCAATCGCTATGGAAAGGGATCCCAGTCGTTCGCAGACAATCGACACTCGATGAAATTATCAGCGGTAATTGACTCCTGTCTGCGCGTGCACAATGTTTCAATAAAGACAAGCGACCAGGACAAACAACAGATGCTTGTAATTGTACCAGCATGTAGGAGGAATCAGCGGCTACCTATGGCGGCCTGTCTGTTCGGGTGTCAGGGGTCATACTTGGGCCAGTTCTGTGTCAGAATAGATTATGGTGGATTAAAGCCATGTGTGAACGCCAACTGTTGAAATTTCTCAAATGAACGAACGACCACAAAGCAGCTGGAATATATTTAATGTCCTTTTCCCACATTTTCATACTTTATCCAATTCTTTCTTCCTGAGAGAGCAAGAGAAAAACACTATTTCGTGTCAGAGCCTTTCCCTTTAACTGTGCAGTTTCCATAATCGTTCCTTAAGTGGGAGGGTACTATTACATGAGGGGGAAAAAATTCAAATTATATTAGAGCAACAAAGCTTCCCCTTTGTGTTGAAGCTACTCTACGAGCTTTCAGTGTCTTGCGTCGTTACTTTATAAAGAGGTTTGGCAGCAACCTGCGGGGTGGGAGTGGATTACATGATTTTGTGCCTCCACTGAAAACTGTAGTATAACTATGAAAAGATGTGTGACCTGATATGACCGTATTGATTAAATATCACCACATAGAACATAAAATCCATCCATCTACCCGCCAAACGATTATCTTGGAGAGAACAGGACAGTAAATAAGACAATACTGGTAGAATCAAGGCAGTATAATTTAAATTATAATATTGTATGTTAATATTTCATAATCATCTTTTTAATAATTATTCTATGCATTTTGATGATTATTCTGCGAATTGTCACTTGCTGGCTGCAATTTGGTAATTTCTAATCAAGGTTAATGAGTAGTTTGAGAGATTAGCAGAAAATCGCCTCACACGCACGCACGCACGCCACTATAGTGAACTGTGATATTTGCAGACCGGTAATGGTGAAACATCTCCGCTTTGCGGATGCGGCACCGAAAAGCGGACCGTGACTCGCTTCACCGCGCGGGATGACGCAGCAAACGCTCAGCCCGCAGGCGTCAACGCACAGCAGCCCGGACATGTTGATTCGGTGCACCGTGACACCCTTGCAGCACGTCAAACTGCAAGTTCACCTTTGTATTTTTCCACCCCATCTTCCGCATACGTGCTCTGTGCATTTGTAGCGTCTTTCCATACACGCTTCGCAACTTGATAAACCACTTGAAAGTTAATTAACGACATACAATGGTTATACGTCCAGGATAAGGAAATACGATCGGCTCACTCATACCTGACTGCTTCCGACAAAGCAGTTTGATCTTCTGCTCGCACCATTGCAACTCAGTATTCTGTATCCCGTATCCTCTGAAACTCTCCGAAGCGGGTGCTTTGATACATTTTTCATGGTTTGTTTTTGAACAACAAAGGTCAGCTCTCATCTAGAGCCAAAAGAATAATCGTTGGGCGCAGAGCTACCCAAAACAGTGTATCGGATCACATGAGGAACACGTTAAACTGAAAGGCAATGTGAATATAGGACATACGGGATTGTTCTTAACGGGAATCCATCATCTGCACGCTTAATGCACATAAAATGTGATCAAGTTTTATTAGTAATATGAAACAAGATATGGTTAAGAATGTAAAGAGAAAACAGACAGGACCGCATCCTGATTGCTCGCACGTGCCCAATGCAAGGTGAAGAGCGTTCACTTTGCTAACCGGTGCAAGGTGGTTTTTGAGGCATGCGTGTTCCTCCCATTTACGCCGTCTAGAGTAGTGGGGAGAAACTAGTTGCTCCCAGCGGAAATGGCCCCGTGTCCCCACCTAGAGGCCATCCATGCAATTTTGCTTTAGTTCTTACTGGACTTACATAACCATTTATGACAGTCATACAAATGGGAAGCTGCAGGTATTGCACACATCCGCTATGTCGCCCTCTACAGACTCACACCTCTAACAGCCAGTTATGCAACTGCTTTGTGATTGGCTGAAAGCATGCGATGTCTTTTAGGATTAGCATCGGCGTTAACTGCGTTGTTCCAGCGGTTGTGGTTTGTGTAATCCTTTACAGCTGCACAAAGCGCGTATTGTGTCCCATTTATATGAATGTTTGGCACAGCATCAGATATTTAGGCTCTGAAAACACAAATCACCGAAAACAAAGTGTATAGCGATTTAAAATCCTTGAAAAGAATGTTATGTTCCAGTGACATAAGCTGGTGTGACTCTCAAATCTTTGTACATGGAGATTTGTGTATTTATTTATTACAAGCTACATTGGCCTTTGGGGGCATCCTAGGAGATAGTGGCCCGACGTAGGAATCCTTTGGTAACGATACGGATTTCTGGGGAATGTAGAGAGAGTCGGGTGAAGCTTTTTGGCACAGCTTGGTGCAGCTGAAATCTACCGGCAGGGGAAGCCAGCCTTCAGCTGGCCCGGAAACTTCAGCACCCAATTTCGATATTAGGGGGGCGCCGGCAGTGAAGATTGCTTGGGCGGGGGGGAAGATGGCACCGGAGTTCGAATTACACAGTGGCTTTGTTGTAGCCCTAATTTCCGGTGCGCACCACGACTCCCCGAGTCGCACACACGCGCGCCGTTTCAGTGTGCCGCAGTGCGGCCAGTCGCAGGGTCACTGCAAAATGCATCCTGCTATTACCACTGCAGGTAGTGACAGTCACAACAGACACAGAATTGTGTTAATTAGTGGGGACAGATGTTCAGAAAAGGAATGCAATGAGTGAATAAACGCACAACATTGACATATCTATACAACTATTATTTTTGGAACCTTAATGTACGGAAAATAAAATATAACCTATAATGCAAAAGTGGACATTTTTTAAGTGATCCTCTTCCCAGAGGAGACTTTCAGGGGGGTTGTGTTCTCCTTAACCCCCCCCCCTCTGTAATTCGAACCCTGGATGGCACCCTGGGCATTTGCCCACCCTGCCCTTGCCAGGATCCACCCCTGCCGGCGACAGACTGCAGGTTAAAGTCCCACGACGGACCCCTGGATGTACTTCAACCGAATTTTTGCATTAGACACTTTATGCATGAGTATCATCAAAATGTTAACATTTAATGTTAACGCTTAAATCGCCAGGCCTTCTAACCAGGTGACATTAAAACCAAGCGGTGAAATGCGACAGACTGCGACAGACTGCGACAGACTGCGACAGGTGCCAGGGAAGCGTCGACTCTGAGAGTCTTTCGTTCCTTAAATGCAAAGTTGGCCTGGTTTCCTCAGCCAGGACCTTCAGAATGCAGGCTGTCAGGGTACGTAGCTTCTGCGACCGTCTCGGTAATTATCATTATGCAGGCGTTCCCCGACTCATGCATTATTTCTCAGCCTGCGTGTAATGTAGTTTCCCAAAGACCTGGACGAGGCTGAGGGCCACATAAGTTACACTGCAGAGGACTTCGCCGCTTGCTGTAATAGCTTTTAGATGAATAGTGTCTCGTGTAGATAAAAGCATGATGGAGAGAAAGGTTGGAAAATGCCGAACGCTGGGATCTTTGCCACTTCACAGTGCACCAGTTAAAAACGTTTACTTAACATAATGCAGACGGACACCCCCCTTATCTCTGCGTATTGCTGTAAGGAGGACATTTTGGACGACCTCTTCTGCTTCCTTCGTCTCGGCATTCACCCGCACCCCCACCCCGTGACAGGAAGGTTTTCGCGGTTCGATGGGAGAGACTTCACAGCCCCCGAGAAATTCCCCCAACCGGCTCTCCCTTGTGTTCCTATCTGCTAGAACACGGTCATTGTTTTCCTTACACTTGTCCAAACATACATCACATTGAGAGTGATTAACTTAGGTGTGGGGGGGGGGGGGGGGGGGGGGGTGGGAATCGAACCCATGCGCTGTTTCCCTGACAGGCTGAGTAACTGTACGTCAGTGAAAAATGTTCCGATTAGACGGAAAATAGACGCATTAACCCCTGTCCGCAGAGCCTGACCGCCTGTCTTCAGCCTGTTTTGCAGATAAAATATGACCTAAGAGGGAACCTGATGCATCGAGGAGAAGATGGGGGGGGGCATGTCCAGAATTCCACAAGGGCAGATGGACGCCCGGGGACCTCTGCCCTGTGAGGTCATCGACATCGTTATCGGTCACTGATCTATGGGATGGTCATTAATGTTCCAGAGAGATGATTTCCTGCTTGAGGTGTCAATCAGTGCTGTAGACGTAAATGTCACGTCTGTTGGCGTGGTTATCGTTAGCTGGTCCGCTTCACTTTAGCCTGATGCTAATTTCTGTGCCCTCTGGACCTCATAACTTCAGGAAAAACTGACATGTTTTTGTTAAGACGTGGACCCAGGCACTTAGGACTTAAGAACACCTGAACCAAAGGAAATAAACTATGTTAGAGATATGCACTTAATTATTTGAAAGAACGCATGTATTTATGTTTGTGTAGTGACCCTTACACTCTATAGCATCATTATTATTATTTTAAATGACTATAAAACCGTTAATGAGTAAATTGTGTATAATTGGAACCGATATTTAATCTGTGTCCCGCATTTAAGTGCGACTAAAAAGAATTTGAAAAGTACACATGGTCCCTTTCGGACAATCTATCAAAAAACCCATCACATTTCCCGCTACTCGTTTGACTGGGCGACAGTGAACCTGCCCCAGAAAGCGTGAGAGAGGGAAGCAGACCAGCATTATGGGAAACACCCCCACCTCAATATGCCTAACTGCACGTCTTTGTACTGGGGGAGGGAATTGGAGAATCCAGAGGAAACACAGAAGAGATCTTTGGAAGAACATAATTCCGCACACACAGAGCCGGGAAAGTGATTTGAGCCCCTAACCCTGATGTGAGGTTACCCACCCTGTCAATGCTGATAATCCGAGGGATTTTCCATATAATTTTGCCGGTCGCAGTATATATTACCAAGACAAATACATTATGAGACATTAACAACAGAAAAGGATCGATCTTTTCTTGGTTTTGTGCTACTGTATTACTGCCTAAAATAATGTTACTTCTCGATTATGATGTCATTCTGGGAAAAGCTATATATTCTTATGGGAAAATTCCTCTAAGGTAACGAGGGAAAAGTGAAATCAGGATCACACCAGAAATATTAAAATAGCATAGCAATAAATCTAATAGCCATGGATATAGATAATTTATGTGACAGACTTTAAGTGGGACAATAAAATAAAGATATTTTTTTTATTTTGTGGATTTTATTTCTTGTACAAGTTGATGAATTACACCTTGGGACATAGAAGGAAGTCCAGTGTCGGCTGGTATAGAGCTTCAGATTCATTTTGAGATCCATTTCTCATCATGGCTTTTATGGTAAATGACACTCGGTGCTGCGTTCAAACCTCACTGGAATATCCCCTCACTGGAATACATATTTCCCTGTAAATATAAAGTGATGTTTCCATGGGACAGACAATGAATCCAGTTGCACCAGGGACTTGCCCAGACCTTCCAGTAGATGTGAGACACTTCGGTACGTGCTCCGTCGGTCAAAAGACAAAGTCAAAGCAAACTTTATTGCCATCTCATAATACTGCAGTATACGGAGGGACAAACTGGCCGAGCTCAGGGCCCGCAGTGCACACAAAATCCAAATAAGTCAAGACATTGTGCGCAGACAGTCAGGACAGGGCAATAAATGGGTGCCGGGCAATTTGCCAGTACGATTAACTACCATAAAATACACAGACACACATTAAATGCAAGACCTGAGTACAATAGCAGCACGGATCCACAGCTTAGATAAAGTGCAGAATGTGAAATAGTCCTTTGGATAAAGTGATCATGCATGAAAGTGCGGATATTTGGGGGCTGCAGTCAGGCTATTGTGTGTCAGATTACCGGGCCTGTGCCCAATCCACAGCCACCGTCCACTTAGTCGCACTTTAACGGGTCTCCGCTGTGCGCCTGCGATTTGTCATCAAGAACAAAGAGCGCTTCATCTTGCTACTGCATGACAGCGCCACCCGGTGGCAACCGGACAGGTCCCACCATTCATCATCGGCCGGCACAAACGTTCCATCCGTTCGCGAGAGAGACACGCTGGTTCTGCCCGCGGCCGGGTGCCACATGACAGTTTATCCTATGGAAATCAACAATAATAACCCCCCCTACTTGGTGTGAACTGTGATGGCCCTGAAAATCAGAAGAGAGCGGGAGTTTGTGTGCAGCGGGAGCCCTTTGGTTGGAGAGGTGTTAGCATAGCATGCTAGGCCATGACGACGGCTCCTAGCCGTAACCTTCTAACTGTACCGGCACATGCGTGTGCTAGACTTTGACACATGTTTTCACTGGCACTGGATGTGGGGAGATTTCCCCCCCCCCCCCCCGGAGATCCTTTCCACCAGATCTGAATTCGCCCCAGTATATTTTACCCCCCACCAGACATCTTAATCCTTTGTCAGCCGCCGTGCTTCAGAGGAAATGGCCCCCAGTTGCCGTGAGTGACGGTAGGGTCAGTCTCCCTTCCCTGGGGGGCGGAGAAGGCTCCCGGGGTGCTTTCTGCCGCAGGCCTGGGATTGTACACTTCAAACACAGAGCCGTTGTCCATCCTTCTACAGAGACACCGTTGAGACAGCAGAACTGGCACCGACCACCCTGGCTGTGAGCGGGGTGGGAGGCAGGCGCTAAATCACCCCCCCACCCCATCCACCCCCACTGCTGTACCGACTCCAGCCTCCCAGAATCCCCAGCTCCACCGAGACCTGGGCGAGTCAGCGGTAGCTAATGTCCTGTCAGAAATTTTGCCAATGGCTGCCGGAGTCGTCGGCCCGGAGAAGCATCCGGCCAGTTGGATTTCAGCACCGCACAGCGTGTCCTGCATCACCAATCAGAAGACAGCAGGTAACGATTCAGGACTTAGGCATCTGAAGGGTTCCGGGGTCACGTTCCATAATGGACATGACTGTTTGTGCCTCATTTTCCCCAGTAAGTATCTCGGCCTGGAGACAGAGAGCACAGACCCAAGCAGTGAGACTAAGAGCAGGATTTCAAAGAGAAAAATCAGTCTTGCTGTCTGCCCACTAGTCATGTAGAGGGTATGACTGCATCCCCCCCCCCCGGCCCTTGCGGAGGCCCCCTGGCTGCAGAGACGCTCTGGGCCTTGTCACCTGCAGCCGCCCTGCTATGAATCAGCTAGCAAACAGCTTCACCGTTTCTGCTCATCCTAAAAGTGGGGCGGGGGGGGGAGCTGCACAAGAACTCAGCTCTGAGTATTTTCCTTGGAGCAAAGGTTGAAAAACAGGACAGGGGGGCCGGGGAGGAAAAAGATTATGCAAGAAAACATATTACTTGATTGTTATTTTTAGCGAAAGGCTGTTTGTTATTGTTACGATAAGCCAGAAATAGTGAAGTTTGAGCGAACAGCCAGAGCACAACTGTCACACTCAGCGTAAAATTAGCATAACTTACTGGTTAGCACAAGCTTAGGAGGTATGAATGACCTCGAAAAATGTCGGTCAGAATTACGGAGAAATGTAAGAAACTGCGTTAGTTCGGTTACACAGTATGTTCTGCTGTGAGTAATAGTTCTGTAACTAAGCAACCTTGATCAGAACCCGCCAAGGAACATAAAAATATTAGAGAAAAGAATGGTCATAAATACATAGTAAAGATTTCAAACTACAGTTTGTCATCTTTAAGGTGATAGTGAGAGTTAACGATGCTACTTTATGAAAAGGGATGGAGTAGCTATGTGTCAAGATGGAGTCTTTGTGTACATGAGTCATGTCTAGGTGATGGACAAGTACATCGGGTGGAATCATCAATCTCCGGGCCCCCGGCAGCTTCCGTTCCTGCCCTCGCCCGGCGTCATGGTTACAAGGCTGTTAGAGTCTCCTGGGTGAAGTTCCTCAAAATGTAAGCAAAAGGGTGACTTCTGATTGAATTTAAGGGAGCAGAGTTAAGATAAGGCTGTTTCTGAGCCCAGCTCTGCGTGGCCACATCTTAGAGCATGTTATGCGTGTCATTTTCCTTGCCAGAAGACATGCATTTGCGTTTTAGGAAAAATCTTGAGGCTGAAAATAAGAGCCGTAATCAGTGCCATGCTGGCTTGGAGATGGAGCTTCTCCTGAGCCTGTTAGCGATACCATCGAAGGCATCGAAACGATGCATTCCTTAGTGCGTCACCCTGCCGGGGCGGGGCGGCCCTCCACTGCACTTCCTCTTAGCAGGTTTGCACGGCTGCATGCCTCACATCCTCCTCCTGTCATCATTCCTTTTGCCAAAAGGGTTTTTGGAACGGTGACCCTTCAGGATAATCTGCTGTGCGTTTTTCGCTGAGCTCTCCACTCCATTCCCGTCTGCTACAGCAAACATTATCTGAAGTTTCCATCAATAATTGCTGTTCATTTTTTTTTTGAATGATCATTTTATTGATAAAAATGTGCATTTACTTAATCGGCCTTGTTTCTCGGCCACGTTTCGGCTTGGGGTGGTTGGTGGGGGTCAAGGAGGGCTGCACGGGGTCAATGCAGGGAAATAAAATACACAGTAAAAACCTCCCCTTCGAAAGGCAGACGCATCCATCACACAGGGGTCCTGGGTGCTCGCAAAGGTTGCCCTGCTTCCCTCCTTAGATGTCAACAAATCATCACTGCCACTGAGCCGTCGTCGTTTGCTAATGTCTGCGTAGATTTGCCAGACCCTAGCGCAGATTAGACCTCATTGCTAACTGGGGCTTATTTTGTGTAATTTCTCAGTTAGAAGCAGTTTGGGTATTTAAGAGATAAAGAAAACGCAATAAAAGCTCATTTAGCGAAGAAACCATATTAAACCTGCCTTTTACTGCATGTCAACGTCACGGTCTGTTTTGAAAGCCAGTAATATGGAGGGCTGCCACACATTATCAAGCGGATTCCATACACGGGGGCTGCACAGCTACTTAATTCCTGTATGCCTTACCTGCTGCAAGGAGACTGTGACTCACTCTTGAAGTGAAACGCTCCCACGACTTTCTGGAGCACGTTAAAGCAACATAACGAAGCACAACGGCAGGCATTACACGTCTAGGAATGTTTCAGCCGTAGCTCGCTTGGATTTTTTTTTTTTTTAAAGCGATTCTATGCTTTCAACTTGGAGGATCTCCAAAACAGTTGTGGGATACATTTTTTTTCCACCATCGTTTTCCTGAGAGAATGAAATAAAGTTCCAGGCAAGTGCCAAGTCAGCCTGTTTCTGCTTGAGATGTTTATATTGAATTTGGGTTGAGGGAGGCAAAAGCGAAAAATTAATAATGTAGGGAATTGAGGGTGAAACACTCTGCGTCCCTCTTGCAGGTCCTTCGTTAACGTCTTGGTAATTGAAGCTCCCCTTGCACCAATGCAGGCCTCTTGCTGGATCCCATCTGGACAAACATGCGTCAGCCCACGGACCGTAACCTTGGTAACCATTATCTGTTTCAAAGTAAACTGGGGGTTCACCATAGGCCGTCCATGAGCCTCTCCTTCAACCGGCCAGCAGAACGTTCCAGAAAGTCTACGACCGAGAAACAAACATGAAGGTTTCTATTGTAAGACCCACCCATCATCCGTTGTACCAACCCCACCCCAACAAAGATAAACTCTAAATGTGTTTCGGACCAAAGTACCTCAAAGTAATGACAAAGAAACTGAGCTCGGACCTGGACATGGCTTTCTGTTCCCTTAAGGTCTGTGATCGATGTTTCTGTTCCCTTAACCTCCGTGATCGATGTGCTCTCCTGTGACTGTGCTTTTACGAAGAAGACGAGGTCAAAAACAGTCCAGCCGGATACTGCACTGGTGGGAAAGAGGGTCACAGGCGCTGAACGGGAATCTCTCACACGCGGAACTTCAGAAGCGGCATCAAAAATAGTCATTAGACCCCTAATATGATTACTCCACATTTATCCCCCCCCCATTGTGGAAAAATGTGCCCCCAGTGAGTCTTTCCGTGGAAAGATACAGAGAGCAGATCCAACATCCCGTTTTTTTCATAAACCGGACACTTGTTAACTTGATAATCGTCCTGCACGTCATTGAAAGCATCGACAATAACTAACAGCGCTGTGCTGGGGCGATGATGAACGACCCAAATCAAGGAACAAATCATTTGAGCTTCAAGGGTGGCAGAATAGTTGTACCGTTTTACATCTGTGGTGATCGTCCGGCTTTCCTGAAGCATTAGACAGGTCCCGAGCAGATCGCCAAGAAAAACAATAAAATTACAATGCAGCCCCACCATAAAGTGGACGTTGTCATCCGAGAGCAAATGGCGATGGATACCGGCGCTGAATTCATCCAGGTCGACTGGCGGACATGTCTGTGTGCAAAATCCTGCCAAATACTAATGCATAGGAGATACACCATTAAATAAGGTCATAAAGCCCGAAAATGCATGCAAAGACTGTCAGCAATTTCCCAGCAAATTGCATCCAACTGAAATATTAGTCTACTGAAACGACATTTTAGAGATTCATCAATCGGCTACGTTGGTTGTTAAACTGACAGCAAATAGTAACCCTACAAACATATTTTCCAGAAATGTGTCCATTTGTGCGTGTTATTTTCTTTTTCATAAATCGTTGAATCGAGTCGTTTTAGACAGCAGACCTACCCAGTGTTGCCTTTGCACCACAATAAGGCCCATTGAGCACATCTGCATGACAGGCATCGCAAAGACTGAGAACGACAGGAGGCTCTTAAATCAAACTCTACTCAAATATCATTAAGAAATTAAAGGAAAAACCAAAGTGTATCGCGACACACTTTAAGGTCACCAATGTGGTCTTGTCTTACATGACTTGTGGTTTATTTTCCATATGTGTGGCCAATTCAACAACTTATAATGTATATATATATATATATATATATATATATATATATATATATATATATATATATATATATATATATATATATATATATATAGAGTTCCAGATGACAGATTAGCGGCCATCGCACAAACACAATAAGCATTAAATCCCAGATATGATAAAACTCCCCAGTAGCCTGAAGAGTTATTCCCCATCCGGTAATAACGTGCCGCAGTTTATCGTACAGTAACGCGAACCTCTTAGATCTCTTTTTCCAGAGTCAGCAGTTCTAGAACCGGGATTTATTTGGCTACATCTGAAAGAAACATAGTTTAACGGCATTTTTGTACGCAGTAAATATAACGCTTCCAGGTTTGTATATTAAACCTTGTTCATCAGCTTTATTTTCTCTTTCAGCCGTTTGACTTGAATAAGTGGTCAGCAGTGGGCATGTTGCGATAACCTTCAGGCCTGTTAGGCGTACTAGGCCCTACATTACTTTGCTTTTTGAGAATAAATCTATCTGTATACATGCGTTGTAGTTCTTGCATTATGGAAGCCTTGCCACTGCTAAAACACAATGTGACAAACTTGGCTGCATCGCTGCACGGTTTCCAATATGAGTACCGTTACATCCACCAAACAATATCTTGTGAATTAATCCTGTCTTCGGCTACTGCACCGCACAATAACGACATACCAACATTGTCCGCAAAATGTTACTGTTTAAGCCGCTGCCGGGTGACTAGCGGATGATTAATTTACTACAGCCTAAAAGTTTATGATGGAGTCTAATAATCCCTACGTTTGAATTGTAAACATGCCGGGCAAAGTTTATAAAATGCTGACAGAGCTGCACACACGTCTCTGGATAACGGGTCTTGGTAACAATAGTGTTACTTATTCTAACAAGGCAAACAATGAATTTATTCACGAGATTTGTTTGCATATTTATACAGCTGCAAGCATAGCCTATCAAAGTAATCCGGCGTACGGACGAAGTTCGGTGTTAAAGGGGGCTTCTGCTGCGCCTGCTCCGCTATCCAGAGTGTGGGACCGGGGCTGCGGGGAGTATGCAGGCTCCTAGACGCGGCACGGTGCACCGGGGTGGTGTTAGTGGGTTTTAGTTACGTACGGTCTTGGCTGGTGGAGAATCTGAAGAGGGTGATGAAAAATACCCCGGTCCGCTGCTTTAGTATGCGAGTCCGTTTTCTCTTTCTGCCCCACCTAAATCGGCATTCCTGATCTCCAGCTAGTGGAGACTTAAGACTTTCGGAACAATTGCTGTTTTATTCTCACACAGAAAGGTCGTTTTCAGTAAACCTGAGTGCGCTACTTACAATTAATATAATTCACGTGAGTTATCTGATTAAATTCCTGGCTGTTGACAGAAATGAATAATGTGCTCTCAAATTGTCAAGTGTATATATGCAAATGAGTTTATATTGATGACCGATGGGTGGCAGCTGTGAGCTAAGCCGATGTTGAAAAGTGTTAATAAAGTTTTTCCTCTTGACGGTAAAGAGACAGGAGTTTAACGTGTGTGTCTTCCATAAAGATATATATATATATATATATATATATATATATATATATATATATATATATATATATATATATATATATTCGGTTTAGTATATTTTACACGCCATAACCGCTGTAGCATGTATTTCTGCTAACACTGGCATTAATGGCTGTTAACATTCCTGCAGTTTCGATAAACCGATGTAAAACTTTAGAATGATCTCAAAACTGGTGCGTTCGTAAAATTCCCAACTTTTTAGCTAAGCCTACCTTTGGGAATTAAGATGAACAAATGCCCAATAAATAGGCCTAGCCCTATTAAATTTTATTTGGCCTGTTTTTTTTTTTTTTGCTTTTGTCAAAGAATTTGTCATACCCGGCTCGTACGATCCTCGTGTGTGCCCAGGGGCGCTGCTAAGGATTTTGGGCCCCATGAAAAGAATCTTGACAGGGCCCCCGACACATTTATTGGGGGCTTCTCTGGGCCCCCTCTCAGTCATGGGCCCCGAGAATCGTCATCGTTTACCCCCCCTTTACAGCGCCCCTGTGTGTGCCACACCCCCCTGATTATCCACGTGTGCTTCCCTGATCGTACCCAGCGGTGTCCGATTATTTTCAATCAGTCCTGTCTATTTGAGTCCATGTCTTGACCTGGTTCCTGGTCTGTCATTGATGTTAGTTGGCGTCTGATGATTGCTAGTCCCTGGTCTCCCATTAAATCCCCGTTTTGCCCGTATTCCGCCTGTCTGCCTGCTTTTTTGCCCGTCTGCCTGCCGGAGCGACCACTCGCTCGCCCAGCGATTCCAGCCGAGCGTGACAGAATTGTTGTAAATTGTATCACTTTTGTCATTTATATCACAGAGTATGAATTATGCGTCATCACAACAAATCTTTCGGTACATCAGTTATGGGTGCAGGATTAAGCTAAGCCCCCTTTGTTAGCGTACTATTAAACTTACGGTTATATGGAACCTCGTACATTAAAAAATCCAGTATTAAACCATAAAAGTATATATTATAACACACGGTCATTTACCTAGTTTTTAAAACTTCCTCTTGCCTGGTCCTCTAATTACCAGTGCCGTAACTACAAAATAAATAATTAGTTTACTCTATGAGTATCTTGGACTAGCAATGTGATATTAGATCTTCTGGATTTGTCGTGGGTCTCCGATGTCCCAGCCAAAGCTAATTTCGCAGTTGTTCCTGCCCTGGTTTTTGTTATTTTTGGGGAAGTCTCTTGAACGGGATTCAAATGCACGATTCCTCGCCGGACCTCACCGGTGGTCCGTGCGGAAAGGCCCCGTTAATTTATCCTCTGCCGCGTGCTTTGATCGCCCAGACGGGACACAAAGAGGAAAGGCGGAGGAGACTGATCATGAAGGCTAGTCTCCACACCACCGCACGAAAAGTGCTCACATGTGATTTTTCGTCGGACCCTCTGGGTGTTTCCAGGAAAGCCTGTCTGCTGTAATAATCAGATTTTTGTAATGGTCATATTAATATGATTAATGATACTCATCTAAGACTGAAAAGTGCCTTTCGGGGATATGTATTGAGCACCGAGACTATCAGGGTGGAAACAGAAAGCTCATTACAAAACTTAATTTAATCAGGGAGTGTTATTCTGCTCTCTATCTCAGCGAGCCTCCACTACACAAAATCAAAAACACGTGAGCTTTCACGAGAGCACGGCTAGTAAAAACAACTGAATTTCATAGGCCTGCATAAATGAAATTTTTAAACACGAAATGATTCATTTAGTAAATTACATTGGAATACCACCTAAAAACTTAACACCCAACATCCAGAAATGGAAGGAACGGTTTATAAAAATACAGGTCACTTAATTCAAACGTTTTTTTTTAATCTAGAATTATGTACATTGCCAGACTCCTTTCTAAAACCATCGAAAGCCAACTAACTAGGGTGTTAATATGATTACAAATAAACTCACTACTGCTGATATTCATTTTGGAAGCTATTATTTATAGGGATAATTTACCCAGTTAAATATTTTCACCATTAGTGCAGGGCGTGATGGTCTTTGTGTGACTACAACGGACGAGGTCAGAATTTTCAAAAGAGTTTTCGTCTAAAAAAATTATATAATTTTTAAAAGACTCTCTGCGGTGCCATTAAAATGGTTCTAAAATGTAATATTTCTTTATTCGTTATTCTCTTTGGCGCATAAAAAAGGCAAACATCTGGGTATCATCGATATGAACCATTACGGTAGACAAGCCCTGAAACCACACAGCACATCAGCTAATGCGTCCATCAAAGGCTAGAGGATAGAGACTGACAGGGAGACACGTACCGCACGATCTAAGCAATCTAACGCATTCAGACGCACGCAAAGCAATAGAAAAATACGCGACATCCTGCCCATTCTGCTGGTGGCTCAGAGGTCCTGGGGGTGTGCAAAGTTTGCACTCTAGCCGTCAAAAATGACACGGGGAAAAAGGGAAGATGGATTACTGTCCCCCCAATCCCGCCGTGACGTTGTCATCCCCCTTTTTATTTCTGCAATCCTGTCACCGTGGGGGCCGCTGTCACAAAACGCCCGGCCGGCTGGGGTCACCACCGAGCCATCCGGCAAATTAACCTGGGCTTTAGCTTTATTCCCACTGACAAGATCGGGAGTTCATTTGGACGTATACAGAAACAGTCACAGCTGATATGGATGTAGATTAAGGGAGCAAAAGACGCCCCCCGAGCCCCGCTGCGCCCCCAATTTCGAAAGGTCGCGTACTTTTTGAAAGCGGTATTAATCGTTTTCTTTTTTCAGTGAATGGCTTCACTACACCCTGGATCTATCTATTCTTCAATCCGTCAATCAGACCGATATTCAAGTACAGAAGATGGCAGATATTCGATACAAACTGTCCTGTCAAAACGAGGCTCGTATCCAGTTTCGGCACTGCATCTGCTAGATAGGGTACCCATATTCAATAACCGTAGAAAAAATAAAATACATGTCAAATGAAATTTAACACACAAATATAACGAACACACGCTAAACTGAACTATACCTGTAGTTAAAAGCCTATATATACACAATGATAGCTAAACATCACATCGAACGGAAAGTCTAATCCGAAAGAGGTATTTTATGAAATAAAGCAGCATATCGCAATCTCGCAAATTCTCGTTCGTTGTTTTAAAACATACCATTGGAAACAAGAATTTATTTCTACTTCAGTCTTCAGCATTTTTATTTTACAAATAGCCTGCATGTACATGCACGAGCAGGAATGTGAACGGGGCTGCATTCACGCGCTGACCGTACCGACCGCCTCCTTTCATATATTGCTCTAAGATCTGCTTTTCATCCGCGCTGATTAGGGCTCCTAAACCAGGCTTAATGAAGTTATTATGTTACTTGTGGTCACCCCCCTGTATATTGGTAGCAGTTACATTGTTTGTATTAGAGAAATTCTTCAGGTGAGTCTTTACAGCCCCCTTGACAATGATTTTAAACAAGCGGTTGAAGTATTTATCTTGATAACCTCCTGTATAAATACGTCGTCTCATGGAAAACCCAGGCAACGTAAAATGACAATTAAACAGATTACGCTTAGATGAATGCAATTCTATGATGAAATGCGTTAATTTATAAGCAAAGGGAGGCACGGTGGCTGTCATTGATGCCTTAAACCTCCCTTTTTGGGGGGTTGAATAGTGTCTCTGCTCGGTAATTGAGGATCTTCCATGGTCACCCAGTGTGGTTGAACACCAGACGTGTCGTTCTGTAGGGAGCAGAAACGTACCATGTCTCTCAATCCCTGTACGCGATTAATGAATGAAACTGACAGTTTTAAGGCGCGATGCTGTCGTGCCGAGAAATTAAACGCAAAACGGCATGACGATTAAGAGAAACGTTTTCATACACCAAGGTCAAGGTAAACCGGCGAAAAACACTGAAACGCCCAGTTAATATAAATCAGTGCATACGAACAAATGCCGCTTTGTTTCCCTGATCTTACGGTTGATTGTTTTGTACCATTATTAAACATCCCATGTATTATATTACAGAAGATATTCACTTCTTGGGCAGAAAAGGAATGAATATCACCGTGAAACATCTCTCCGCTGGGTGAAAAAAGTTAAAATATACTATCTAGAAAGGCCTTTACGTAGGGGGAAAAGAAGCAAACCGAATAATAAGCCATTATTATTCCGATATTTTTTTTTCTTTTGCTGAAGTCAAAATACGTTCTTTAAATCGAGCACAAACATTCTCATGCGCACATTGTTTGAACGTATGATAGGATGAAAAAACGCTACCAATAAATAGTAAAATAAATGGTTCGTTTGGATTTTCAAAACATTATGCAATGACAGACACACCGCGTTTGCAAGCACGTTTTAGGGTAACTGCGGAGTTTGTATTACATTTGGATTTGTATGTATTTATTTGATATTTTAGCTGTCTAGCCCTTATCTTATGTTGGGGCCTATGGGACCAATTTTAACGATTTATAATAAGTAAAACTGTATAATTACTTTTACATCTGTTAAGTTTTTTAAGTTATTATTTTATTGTTAATTTATGGTTGGTTGACATTTTTCAAAATCTAAATAATGTTCTGTGTTCGCTTGACCCCACAAATATAGCAAAAATATAGTCATGATCTGATGACTAGCTAACGCTGTTATTTTTAGTGAGTGCGTCTTACAACAATAGCTGGCAATCTATAGGTTGTTACTGTGCTGTTACGTCCATATCGACATAAACTTCTCCATAAAAGGAATTCTGCTTTTTATAGACAGCAAAGCATACGTCTGTCTCCAAAACCTACTTGGGTTCTATTCTGTCAGAAAAAAGGGAGCAGCCCTGATACAGTTTCGTCCCCCAAGGCACAATCAGCATCAATGTACCTCAATGGTACAAAAGTATTCCTTAGAGTCCATTTCTGTACCTTAAATGGTACATTTACCTACAGCTAAGACTATAATTGGCAGACTCCTGAGGGTACAGCAGCAGTGATAAGTACTTGTACCCTCAAAGGTATAAACTGGCACTTTTTTCTGACAGCGTAGATAATTCAGTAACTTCAATGGACTGACATCCTGTCTGCTTGCCCGTCTCCTTAGGACTGAGTCCTGGCCCCTTTACTGGATTTCTGGGTCTAAGATGAATGGATCGATGGATTAATTAGAGAACCTTCCCAGTAACAGAAATCTGAACCGATTGTACTTTCCACAATAGTAAAATTATTTAATCTACAGCGGGCTTATACTTCTCATTGGATTATTCTTTGTAATATATTGGTTATAAAAAACCCATCATCAGCAGAGAGTTTCCTGCCAAGACTCAAGGAAGGACTCTCAGTGAGGCCAGGCGAAATCCATCCATTTTCCATAAAGGGTTATGCAGTGCAGGGTCCTGGTCTGCTTTGCTCGTACAATAATTTGTACTTTTAAAACATATTCCAGCACTACTTGTATCTGGCATTAAACATGTAATGGAGAAAAAGGCCGAGTGATGCTGGCAACTCTCTTCTCCGTCAGGGTTCGTGCTTCAGCTTCAGCACTTCATCTTCCTAAATAAATTGGACGTCCGGCATGTCACAGGGGTACCAGTGCATCTTTGCCGCCTCTTGGGTTCCAGTCCCATCAGAGCAACAGGTCCATCGGTTAGATGGGTGTCGGTATTTCTGGTGGCCAGTCTCATGGCTCTGTGCCCCCACCCCCCCAGACCTGCGTTGATTGGTAGTTACTCTGTGTTTTTTCAGTGCCCTGTGCCCCCCGGATGCCTGAGAACGTGTTCAGCCTCATTCCCGGCAGTGATTAACGCTTCTCTGGGGACGACAGGGCTTGTCCAGGCTGACAGCCATATATTTATCCTGCAGGGTCGTGGTCCTGGGCCCTAAATAACAGAATGTACTGTCCCGGGTCCTCATTCCTCTCCTACCGTCTTGTTTATGAGTAACGGAAGCTGCCGGACGCAGGAAAACCTCAACTACAATGGCAAAGTACCAAAATATCCCACATAATAGGATACTCAAATCTGACGGTAAACAAATACGGAAAACAAATGTTGTCATGGTGACCAGTCTGGCCTGTCCCACCAAGAGGTTCCCTCTTAGAAGAGGGTCACAGACCGTTCGGGTTTCCATCAGCTTGTTTTAAAGGATCATTCACACCAATTGGTCGCACTTGACTTTTAACTTCATGACGAACATGAACGATAAACAAACTTTCGACATTTTCGAGAGGTGGAAGTTTCCGGAAGGCCCCATTAGCTCCCCATGATCTGTGATGCAGCAGTGGGGTGACATATTTAAAGATAAATGATTCATTTCTGATTGGCGAAAATGTGTCTTTATTAGGAAGAAACACTGGACATACGACTAATAAAAAAATCCTTAAAAATCAAGAAAATTCTGGTCACATTTGGAGCAGAGTGGAGCAGGAAATTAGGATAATTCATTGCTTTACTAGCTTACACAGGGTCAGTCGATATAAAAGCTTCCTTGCGTGGGAAAATTGATTACTGTAGTTATGGGGAGTGGGTGTCATGGACCTCTGTCTGCTGGTCAGAATATCAATGAGATGGTTTCTCCTGTTTGGGACCAACAGGATTCAGTTTGCGAATTCATCAATTGAAAACCCATTAGTGACTTTTCATTAGCCAATATCTTAATGTAGTTGGAAGTTGGTCAGCCCTTCCGTAACGTCTTTACTTTCATAGTGTTTACAGAAAGGTCTCCGTCGATATGTTTTCTCTTGATCGTAATGTGGATCAGTTGTCCACAAAGCTCACTAATTTTCCTTGGCCGGAGTTCATATTAGCCATCATCTGGTGCCTATTATGCGTTGATGCGTTGGTGTGGCTCACTGGCTAATGCAGCACGAATGCGGGAGTTGATTTCCAAACTGGAATGCATTCCGTCAATAGCTTGTAAGCTAACGGTTATTCAGAAAATGCCCTGAGTGTAAGAGTCTCAACCCTGCAGTGTATCTTCTCACCTGCCCGACAAGCTATTCTTCAGCAGAAGACTTCAATGGCAGACTCATAGATGGTAAACAAGGTAATTCTCAGGTTACGCTCGTAACGCAGCTCGATCCCACGCCATCGGCGCCCTGTTTGTTAGCCGTTTGCTAGCACACGCCCATCGCCAAATAATGTTTTCCCTCTTCAGTGGCAAGATTAAGAGAAGTCAAACTCCCACACGTGGGCAGCACTTTCTGCCTGGGTTTTGTAACTCAAGTCCGGGGGCGTCTCGTGCAGAGACGAGCGCAGAATTAGGTCTCGAATTCTTCGACTGACAGATTGCCTTACGGCACTCCACCCCCATCTTCTTTCGAGGTTCACGGATGAGCCTCGTTCGGCTTCTGCAGACAAACTGAAAACAAAATCTCACCCCTGACCTCTGTCCAAATATCATTCCAGTGTTGTTTTAAGGTATTCTTTTCATACCCAAGCCAGAGAGACGTCATTACTTCAATAATCGGGGCTCCTTCTCAGTTACAAACGAACTCTGGAATTAACTAGATAGGCAGTAGTGTTCAAAGCTTGGGGATCGTATTTGGCATGAGCTACAAGAACGAACATTTTGGGGGAACCGGGATGGCTTTTTTAAATTTCCCACTGTTTTTGCATCTGAATTAATTGAAGTAGACTGCATTTACAGGTCCCACAAGCGACCTCCTGGAATCAGCCTCTGGTGTCTGGGTGTTTTCGTTCTTAGTCTTCGGAGCGCTCAGTCACATGCTCAGATCGGCTGCAGCACAGAAAGAGAAAAGCCCGATTGTTAAGGAAGCTTTGAAATGACCAACCAGCAGAGCAGATCACGGTGAATTATAAGAACGATTAATGATGCAGGCAATTGTACCGATGCAGAAGTGTAACATGTCAATGAACAAATGAATATCACATGAAACTAGACACGCTTGACAAAAGACAGCAGCTTTGTGTTACATATTAATTGCCGGCAAACTGCGACACATTCCGACAGAGTTGTAAGTGGGTGTGTGTTCTGTGATGTAACAGCAGATTTCTCATGTATGACCAGGCGATAAAATGATTTATGGCGATGTGAGATATTTTCCATATGTTTGTTTCTTTTTTATATTCCCCGACTCCCTGGACAATTTAACACAGTGAATATTATATATGCAGCATATTTGACGCATTCTACAGTATGTTTATGTATGTGGCCCTTTGCTCGATGAGTTTCCTGAATTTCAGCGCAAGCGCAAATAACCGGAATATTTTATCTGAACAATACTGAACAGTTACTGGTTATTCAGGAAGGATTTATCCCCAAAGCAAGGCCAACTCAACCTCATCCCAGTTCAACCAGTATGAAACGAAGACTGTCTGAAATACTCCAGTATGGGACATTTACATTTAATTAATGTAAAGTAGGGTTAGACAGTTGCTGGAGCAATTGGAGATTAAGATCTTTGGCCCCATGATGAAATAATTGTGTTACTCCTGGGATTCAAATCAATGACCTTCTGATAGTCAATACAGCTGCGTAGCCCACTGAGCCACACACTGCCCTCATGTGGCCAAACTGAAATGGGCACTGTACAGAACAGGAAAAGGGCAACCGATTAACTGATTAACCTTGTCAGCCAGGGCGACCGGTTTTCAGCAAATGGTCTTAAAAAATTGTCTGCAGATGTATGTTTATTTGAATGCGGTTTGTTAATTGTACGTCAAGCTGTGAGATACCTGCCTCGGCACCATTAAGAAACCCAAAACACCAACTGGCAGCTTTCACCCAGATGGACTTGCGAGATGTTTTTGCAGCGTTCCGTGTGGTTCCTCCAAGACCAAACCGAGCCGCAGGCATTTCATGCCAGCATTTGGCAAGAACAAGTCGGGGTCCACGGTGGTTTTTAGGTTCTTGTTACAGTTGTATGAGGCTCCTAGACGGGGAAAGAGCATGGCAGTGACAGTCAGCAGTGATAGTGTCCTTCTCTCCCGCTTTCAGAGACAGGCTGCTCAGGAGAGCTATTATGAAATGTATTTATAAAGGTTGTTCGAGTGAACATTGTGGATTGCTGTAGATCTACACTGTCAGGAAAATGTACCAGTTTGTACCTTTGAGGGTATAATTACTTGTCACTGGGTCTGTACCCTCACGGTAGCTAAGTAACCCTAACTGTAGGGAAATAATAATAATTGATAATTTATTGATCCCCATGGGGAAATTCACTTTACACTTTCCCCAACTTGTTCTCTGTAGGCAAGAACAAGCTGGACATGAAGGGCAGCTGTCCAAAGCAGCATCCAGGAAGCTGGGGGTTATGGGTCTTGCTCAAGCACCCAAAGATGTGCCAAGGTCAGGTTTGAGCCAATGACCTTCTGGTCATACATACAGAAGCTTAGCCCAGTGAGCCACATGCTGCCCTCAGCATCGGTACTCTCAAGGGACCCCAATTGTACCATAGCTGTAGGTAATTGTACCTCTTAAGGTACAGAAATGGACTCTGTCTGACCCTGTGAGAGCCTCTGTGTCTCTGATCAGAAGGTTGCTGGTTTCAGCCTGGCCTCGACATGTCGACATGCCAAAGTGGCTGTTACCGCTTTCAGGCTGGGTTTTGCATAATTCTGTTATTTGTTAACAGGTTAGCCCATGGAGATTCGGGGGCTTAGCCGTTCACGTGTCTTTAATAAGGCGATTAAAAGCTGCAGCTCAGCTGGCTTCCTGCTGCTGGGAGTGGAGCGCAACGTACCGCCCCCTCCAGGTGCCCGGCCGCCATTGCTGACCCCGCCATGGGCCGCTAGCACAAGCGTTTCTGTTTTGGATATCCGTCACGGTCACCATGGTTTGCCTGGCACTGGGGGATCCTTGCCGACGAAGGTGTCCACAGTTTACAAGCCGCCTTCAAAGGAGCCTAAATGATGAACACTTGTAAATTTACGTAATTACGTAAATCTGGTCTTACGTGAAAAGTTCACAGAATTAATGCAAAACGGCAACATATGCCTGTAAGTCCGTTTACAGTGAATACAAGTACACTGTTGGAAACAAAGTAGCAGTTTGTACCTTTATCTTAGGTAATTCTGACTTACGTAAAATTTGGTTTATATAAGGCTTTGTGGACTGGATTAGGCACATCAGTGGAGAACTGGCTGTACTTAATTCGACTTGTTATTTCCTGTAGGGCTTGAGTTGATTTGTTGCAGGACAGCAGATCTTCCACACAAAGCAAAGCTCTTGGTCTGTTAGTCACCAGGACTCCTATGGTCCACTGACCCTAAAAAAAAAAATCGGGTTGAATTTTTTTTTATATGCACAGGATGGGATCGTATGCAGTCTTCTCTGTGATTGGTTCCTTTCAAAGTAATTAGAAGCAATGCTGGCTGAGGTTCAGATAAATCATTGTTTTCTGTCACCCCAATAAAAATGGGGCACCACTGACAAAACACTGAGAATTTACTTGACATACATGGAACGGCCTATTTTGGGGGCAGCGGGTTAATCCAAGGGTCCTGCTAATGGGGAGTTATGGCCTGGCTGGTGCGGCTGTCGGTGAGGGTACTCTCCCACCGCACCGAGCGCGATCGGTTTAAGGCCGAGTTTATCTACATAAATATACACAATGCGCGTGGAAAGGCGAGCGGACGTCGTCCCGGCAGCACAAACCCATCTGCTGAGGTGAAAACAGCCGGCACGCCTGGGGTTCATCGTCGGAATTTATAACCCGTGTTAGAGGAGCAAGAAATGCAATTCTGCGGCATTCGATATGGGTCCCTGCACCCCATTGTCACGGACTGTTGACGTTTGGCGATTCATTACCCCGAGGACAGTGATTAATGCCACTGCCGTTAATTTCCCGGGGGCCTCTACCTCAGATGGCCCTGATTGTTAAAATAGCCTTTTAAAGATAGAAACACAAAATAGCCCTGACGTTTCAGGAATGATGATGTTTGACTGTGAAAATTTTGGGGACAGACTGGCAAACGTTTAATCTCCCAGGGTTTGTCGAGTGCTGGTGTGGCTTGTTCTGCTTCACTAGTGGTCAACAGGCCCCGTCAGACAAAGGGGGGGTTCAGTCGGGGCTGCTATAAGCCCCCTCTTGTTTCTGCGTGGTGAAACTGTCAGGCTGAGCTGTCTTTGCGCCTTCAAGCTGGGGGTGGGGGGGGGGGGGGTCCTCTTCCTCCAAGCATCTCTGACCACTTTAAAGTTTAAAGGGTAATCTCACTTGCAGGGAGACCCCTGAGGTTTATTGGAGGGGGGGGAGGCTCTCTTCTTGACACTAAGCTTTGGGGGTCCCGATTTGTAAACCCTGTGCTAATCCTGCGGATTTTGACCCTGAATTCCTGCGAAGCCCACCTCTCCGGGCACCCTTGCCTCTCCGCCATGATGGTTACATTATAATCACGGCTCTAATCCCCCCTCCCTTCACCGCTGGTTAGCCCGGCCTCACGATTAACACATTACGGATATCTTTCCATATATGCCAAAGAACATGTGGTGAAATCACTCTGCCAACACTGGGACCTAAACCAACAACCATCTGATCACATATACAGCCGCCTCACCCACTGAGCCTCATCCCAGCCTCATGGTGCCTCAGTCCACTGCCTGGCTGGTATTTTACAACACAAGCTATTTATTTGATTTAATGTTCTGTGAGCTGATTCTGATTCTTAAATGAAAGATGGAGTCTGACCCTAGTCCTCTTTACCGTCATGTTTGTTTACAGGAAATGACATCGAACCGCAGTAACTTTGATTCATAAACCTCAGGGTAACCCCTTCCCCCCTGAATTCTGCCTGGGGAGTCTCGCATTTGGTAACATGGCAGTGATATATGGTTATATAAACTTGGCTGCTCCACACGTCACTTGGGGAGGGCGACAGTCCAGTCCAGAGACACCAGCGCTGTTCCTGCCCACGCCGGCTCCGGGGGCCAAAGGTGAGCCTGACAGAGCCTTCTGCAAATGGCCGCCTTACACACACAAATCCTCACGCACACACAAATGCTAGCATGTTCAAAGCCAACCAAAATAAGTATGTTCCTGACTTCTACCAGAGTGGGGGGAAGAGTTAATGGATTTCCTCAAACACCCCCCTTAGCATTGATTACTAATCTTTGTAGTTCTGTTTGCTATTTTTGAGGTGCACACGTGCATCTGGCAGTGAGTACTATGATTTGAGCATTGTTTTATTTAATGGAGATTAAGAACAGCAAGCCCTACAGAAAATAAACATTAAACTGGCCGAACGCTGCAAACCTAGGCACAGGTTCGCTGCTCTGTCCCTATCAAAACATTATATATGTTAACAGGTTTTAAATAAGCGACGTTTAACCGTCTAAATACTCGAAGCGGCCTCCGCGATCCGCCGGCCAGCTGCATAAATACGACAGAGGAGGCCCGGAGGGAATATATATTTCATATCTCGATCGTGTGCCAGGTTCGTCAATAGAGCAGGGAGGGAAGGGGGGGGGGGTGTTCTTGGATTTTGGAAAGAGATCTTTTGTTCAATGTTTTTTTTTTCTGGAATCCCTCCTGAAGAATCTGGATTCCGTTTCGAGGTACGGGAATTGGGATGAGGTTCTTCTCCAAACGTTGTTAAACTGAAATACACCCCCAAAGCTGCCTGATTGCTCATGAGAGCCCCCCGACAGGTCCTTCGCTGGCCTGGGGCCACCTCAGACCCCACCCTGAATTCACGTGGGTGGTTTCTGCAGTGTGGACAAATGGTCAGAGACGAGAAACAAAAGCAGTCACACTGCGCTTACGCAGTGCTGGGGTGCTGAGTGACGGGTGTGGGCACGGCGCCCACCCTACCCTGCGAAAGTCACTAAACTCCAGCTGCCCTGCTTTGCTAATCGGCTGCATTTATGAGCAGTTACAGCTAAACAGTTCGATTGTACTGTCCCGTGTAAGCGAATGAAATATTCCTGCATGAAAGTATAACACCAAAGGGGGGGGGGAGTTTGAGATGATGTATTATTGTTGTAAAGGTCAGGGGGGGGTTACATCCGTAAGGAAACCTGCACACGCCCCCCCGCAGAGAGCAGGGATCAGGGCGCTGTGTCAGGCAGCAGCCCCCACATGCAGAAAACAGTCAGGCGGTGTGTGTAGGGGGGGGTTTCTTAGGTGTCTCCTTCCAGAGTGGTGAGTTGGGGGGGGGGGGGGTCCACCAACAGCAGGCTCAAGTTATGCAATTATATGCTGTCCACCAGAAGGTGGCGCAGTGATTAGGGAATCAAACTTGTCCAGGTATGAAAACCTGAATGCCTTCAAAACCATAAAGTTGCCGAAATGGGTTAAATTGTGATAATTGTGCACCGTGTTGGATAAATAAATTCACGTTGGCAGCCCACATAAGGAGCGCTTCGATGTTAATCCTCAGCGCGATCATGCCGCCAGATGTTTGTGACGTGACCCCCCACCCCCGATGTACATGGTATGGACCGATCCGCTGTGTTTTTGGCCCGGTTATGCTGCCTCAGAAGTGGAATGGACAGGGTGATGGACAGAAGGGTGCTTGAACAGAAAGTCTGCTCCTCCTTTTGAGCCTCCTGCTTGTTTTGCACCTGGGATTTTAACAAAGGTGGACAGAGAGACGGGCAGCAGATGTTCGGGGCCTGGCGGTGGCTGGTGATGCCGTTTGGTCTTCTGGAAACCGTCAACTGGCCGCCGGATACTGGCGCTAAAATACTGTCTGTGAGGGTGAAGTAACAGGGGAGGAATCGGCGTCGACCGATTGAAATCTCTCATTCCATATTCATCCGGAGCTGCGGAAGGGAAGCGCGCTGCCTTGCACGGATAAACCCAGCTTTTGTTCCGGAAGTCAGGGGTTAAAAGAATTCCGGCCTCCTTTAGGGAAACCCTCCTCTACACCTCGAGAGGGGTTCTCCCTCCTTTCTCTTTTCCCCTTTCAAAGCCTAACAAGCAGGCCCCTCTTTTTGTGTGCCCCCCCGCCACCACCTCGCACAGGCCGCCTTTCAGCGACACCCCCACCCCCCCCCCGGAAAAATTGGGCCCTTTCCATGCCACTCGGTTTCCTGAAAGCGAGGGTACCTGTCTCCCTCTCCGCCTCGCTTCCCAGCCCCCACGGAGGACCGAGTCTCCGGAGCCAGAACGGGAGCCCGCCGTCGCATTTGAGGTGCGATAAAGCATGCAGCTCACGCGCAGTGACCGTCTGCACTGCCATCTGCGTAGGTGCGTGCAGACGCGCGTCTGTAGGGTTGACCCGTGATGTGCTGCTGATCGCCCGCCGGTTGGCCCCTTAATCTCGACCCAAGCAGACATGACTAGATTTTAAAATCACTTCTCCCCCCCCCCACCTGCCCCCTACCCCCTAGCTGGGAGAAGCTAATTCATGGACTGAAAAACTGAAACTGTTTTGTCTATAACAGACGGGATCCTTCTGGGTATTCATTTCTCTGAATAGTTTTTATTAGCCTCTTCATGGAGAAAGAACTCCGATCTTCCAATAAAGAAGAAAATTAAAGCTGCATTTATATTCCTTTAAATGAATGTATTATTTTAAAACAGAATTAGTGTACATGGTGTAGTAGGTAGCATTGTGTCCTCAGATGTCTCGGGTTGTGGGTTCGATTTCTGGCTCCTCTTGTGTGCAGGTAGCATGTGCTCCTGATAATTATTTCGTTAGGTTTTGTTGCCCGATGAGATGCATTTAGCGGAAGTTTTGTCTTTAAGTTCCCCCAAATGTAAGTGTCCAATGCAGTGGACAGATGTACCATCCAGGGTGTGCCCTGCCTCGTGCCTGGTGCATTCTGGTCTAGATCCCATACTCACCGTGACCTAATTGTACTGGGTGAGCATGTATGGAGGATGTATGGGTTGGATTATAGTAATGGACAGCAAGAGCCTCTCTCCTTATTTACGCCAATACAGCAGTGAAATCTGAGCAGAGCATGAGACGGTTTGTGGGCATCTGGGTATTCAGGAGCAGTGGAAGCTCAGATCAGCCCAGAGATACACAGACGTGCAGCGCAGTCACCGACAGCATGGGGGCGCTGTACTAGTTTACTGGCAACAGAACGCAGAACAACAGTGACCACTATGTTTACATTTGTCCCCTTCTGTCTGGGTCTCGGATGAAAGGACAAGCGGCATTTCTCATTGTCCAGGTGGGGGATTTTTATTAACCCAGGGAGACTGCTGGAAATGCTCAAAATGAAACTCATACGGATGACAGTGGGGCGGGGGCGGTTAACAAAATGAAAAAATATCAAACCCATCCATCCATCCATCCGTCCGTCCATCGATTTTCTGTACTTGTTCTAGGCAGTTGTGGGTGTCCAGAGCCTATCCCAGATACTATGGGCGAATAACCAAAAACAGGGGGCCAACCCATCTCACACACACACACACACACACACAGAATTATATCTTTATGAGGACTCCCCAGTCATTTCTTTGGGTAAAACTAATCCCAACATGGCAACCTTAACCCATCCCCAGTCCTAACCTTAACCATAAATAACCAAACAGAACACAAGACCTTTGGCATTTTTATCTTTTGTGATCGCATTCACAGATCTTTGTGGGGATCTGAAAAATGGTCCCCACAACTTCAGAATAACAGGTTTTTCCTACATTGTGGAGAACATTTGATCAGCTCCAGTTCACTTTAGCATGAGTTTGGGCTGTGGGTGCAACCAGAGGACGCAAAGGAACAACATCGAATCCGTCACCGGATAAACACTCGGACTCTCCTTCACGTTTTATTAGGGGTGTGCTGCACATTTTCCTCCTGGGCCTGGAGGATCATCCCTCTCACTGACTCCCGGCCGACTTGCCGGTGAAATGCTGTCGTTCTCCTGTCCTCTCGGCTTCTTCAAAGAATCTGCCCCCTCGGCGACACCGGCCGCGACCCCCTCTCCACCTGGATGTCAGCTCTCTTTCTCTCTTCTGCTGTGGTACCTGGAGTCAGCCTGGAATCTCAATATCCTGACATCCTGAAGGAAGCAGACTGAACACGTTTTACGGGGCTCTGGAGGTATAATGAATAAATTTAACAAGCAGCTGACATCTCCGCTCTGCGCTCCTCGGTCAGCAACGTGTGTCTCCCTGGACTTAATTGAAAGCAGATCATGGGTTCCCCAATAAACAGAGGCAGCTTTCTGCAGCGGGCAGCTACTCAGCTGGACCTCAAACCCCCCCCCCTTTAGCACCACCATCAGGCAGACCTACCTGGCAGCCTGGACCCGGACAGCTGCGCGCCCACCTGCCGGGCCCGGGTTTGCGGGTTCTGTGATAGGGAGCTCCGGTACGTGTGTTTGTATTCAGATGTGTGCGGATCAGGTCTCAGTAAAGGACTGTGACTGATCAGGAAGACCAGATTTAGGAAAACCGACAACCTACCGGTTTTACCTACATGAAATGAGACCCATGAGTCACCATACTCAAGGAAAATAAACAGGCAGACAGGATCCCAACCATATTTCAGCCGGATCTCTCAGGATAAGAACCCACACCTACCTGGATTTTACCTCCTTTAATGACAGCAAGCAGCAATTTTCTGCAAATTTTATTTCACAAACTGCCAGTTTATTCCTTTTCTTGCTTAAAATATATTACCTTCCTTTTCAAATGTTTTTTAAAAAATCAGAGACTAAAAAATATCCGATGTGATAATATTTGCATACATCCGTCAGTGCAAAAGAACTGGCGCTTAATGACGTCGCACTTATGCCAGAATGTCTTGGGGGGTAATTTGTCTTCTCCCTTTGGTCCCCGGCGATCTGGGGATTTGAGGGTGAGTTGCTTTAAGTGCCACGTTGTCTCCAGGGCAAAAATATGAGCTTGGAAAGCGTCCTGAAGTCAGCAGGGCGCTGGGGAAGAGCACGGTTCATAAATGACAAAGGGCTGCGGACAGAAGGAGAGGTCACGCTTGGGGTCAGCGGCGTAACCCCGGAGTTCCCGGGAGCGATCCGAAGCTGCGTTCACGTGCACGTCAACGGGAAGCCCGACTCTCCGCACATCCTCCGGGGTTGGGGGGGGGGCTTTGTCTCCCCTCAGCGCTAATGTAGGAGTGTTTGGGCTGATCTGCTTTCCATATGTCACTCAGGACGCCCTTCTGTGGACCGGCAATGCCGACGCTTTCGACGTTAACGGGAGTTGCCGTTAAACATCGGCTGCTGTTTCTGCAGTATTTATCAGTCATTTATCAAGTTTATCAGTGCGGTCGGACATCCAGCCTGGGGGGGGGCATACATTTCGGTCGTCCTGTTGGTGGAAAAACCGTGAAGTGTTAATTAAATGTATTTAACCCTGACCCTGTGTCTAAATGAGGGACGTTGAAGAATGACGCTGTCAGACTTGTTTGAACGGGTCACTGCTGGACAGTTAATGGACAAACTATCCATGCTGGTTCCCACGTTCTCCGAAGCGTTTGTAGGCCACTGTGTCCCCATACAGGACAGATGGATCATGGTTAATTAGCACTTGGCCATGAGATGCATACAGGGGCGGGGCCACTGGGGCTCTGGCCCAAGCTGAATGCTGATTGGTCTCCAGAGTGCCCCCTTCGCTGTCACTCATTGTTTCAAAACATATCATTGGCTAATGATAATGTTAGCCTGTTGGTATAAATTATGGTCCCTCTTGTGACCCCCCCCCCCCCCCACCTTAAAAACAATCCTATAATCACAGGTCTGGGGTGCACATGATCGTCTGTGACTTTGACGCCCTTTCGACACCCTTGTCATACCAAATGGTTTGGTTAACGGTTAAGAGCCTCATGGGGGATTTTCTGTTTTATTGCTCTCAGGTTTTGGATGCACAGCGAGTCCCCCGGACTGGTAATTTGGAGGCCCGTCCATGAAATTGGTGCCTAATAAGGGTCATTTGGGGTCGCAGCCTGGCTCTCCTGAGACGCAGGAAATGCTTCACACCTGCCGTGTCGTCGCTTGAAGATGCGGCCCGTCTTGGTCTAATTTGGAATGATTTCCAGCTGGCTTTCCAGGAGCTTCACACGTATCCGAGCGCAGCGCGGATTTCGGAGTGCTGTCTTACTGCCTTTTGGGTGCCGACACTTCAGTGCTGAGGGTTTTGGGGATTTACCTCGGCTGGCCTCTTACCGGCTTCTTCCAGACACGGATCAGAGGTTGGGACCTCACCTCTGCCCTTGCCTTCTGAGGTGGTGACGTCTTTTGTCACCAGATGGCAACCCGACTCCCCCACTGTTTTGTTTTCACGCCGACAAACAATTGATACCAAACAAACAAGGGGTTTCAAGCAGGACGGTGCTTATGGAAGTTCAACCAGAAGGCTGTTGGTTCACGTTCCAGTGGATCCTCATCAGATGGGGAAGGGATTTAAAATGACACCTGACTGTCCTGATGGAACAGCAGTAGTGGCTTCTGGGTAAAATAACATGCAAAGCTGCCATTGCAAGATGTCCTTATATGGACGAGTCAGCTCACCTTCTACAGGGTCTCACAACCATGAGATGAGGGTCTTCTGAAGTAAAAAAAAGAATTGATATTGGACTTGAAAAGGGAAGCAAAAATTGGAAAAGGGGTGTGCTCCTCTCCTGTGAGGATTGGCTTTTGCCAGAGGAACCATGTCATGGAAACATCTCAGGCACTGGGCATTGCCAAGGTCAAGCTATTTAAGGCCAACATATCTGCGCACACTTGGGACTGCTGGAAATTAACATGATGTTTAGACATACCGGAATGGAAAATTGTTTTTAACGCTGTTTATAGCTGATTTGGTAGTGGGATGAGAATCAGGAGGGATGGTGGGGGGATTCAAATTTTCAATTCATGTAACATCTTCAGCAGGCAAAGTGCCATGAACCCTGAAAAAGTCCAAGTAGCAGAGACACTTCCCAGCTTCTGGGTTTCTGGTTGTGAGAACATTCCTGGAATAACAGAGTTCATGCTCCCTACATACAGTTTTCAGAAATGTTCTCTTTGGGTCATGGAGATACTATCCTGAGCACCGTCAACGTGATGCTGAGATAAATTGCTACAGAAGACGTGTAACGTGGTTTTTTTGCCTCTTAGGGAACGCCAGTGGAAAGAGACTTCCGAATTTACCTCGGCTTAGCAGAGTATGAGCGTATCTTCTCACCTTTACGCAGGAAGACCTTAGATCACTAAAGTACGCTAGGAGAACCTAAACTGAGACATTGCATGTTTTTTCTCTGGAAAAATAAAAACACTCTCAATAAGAGATAAAGATCTCTTTAGTATGTTATGGAACAGTAAAATGACAGCCTCTTGCAAACATTCCCTCAAACGATTGCTGTTAGCGGTTAAAGAACGGAGTCTCTGGTTAAAATGTTCCTCTCATCCGCTTTAGAGGAGAGCCTGACCTGGGCTGGGAAATTCCTTGGATGTATAATCATTTACATGTATCTTCAAGTGATTCCTGAAAGAGGGCAGATGTTCCGTGGCGCTGAAAGGAGGCTAGCGTGACGACCTAGACCCCGATCGAATTCAGTCTCTAAAAAGAAGAACCTCATTCAAATTCCAGAGTAAACAGACAGCTGTGTAAAATGGGGGAGGGGGGAGGTGGTTAAAATCGGACCCCTGAACGACGACGTGGAAGGAAAGAGTTTGTTTAGAGAATGGAAGGCCTGTACGGAATGGATACGGCAATGGAAGCTTTCTGAGGCGTGAATTGGTGGCCTTGTTGAGACAGCGCCAGACTCCGGCCTTAACAAAGCCTAACGAGCAGCTATTCTCCACCGCACTCCCACATGACAACAGTGGGACTCCGGCAAGCCAGCATCGCCCCCCTACCAGCTCGTGGGGCATTTCACGCGTGCTGCGGGGCCGTGGATCCCCCCCCCGGGCCATTTGATCTGCCGGAGCCGGGCCGGGGGCTGCGGACAGGGGGACAGGCTTTTACCATGATCTGGTGACCCCGTGTATGACACCCCAGCATCGCTGGCAGATGACAAGACAGTGAATCGAAAAGAAATAAAAGCAGAATTCTGGGACACTGAGAATGCGAGGGGGGGGGTCGCAGTGGTTGTAGCGGCGATGGCGGCCAGGTTCCTGTGTAACGCTTTTGGCCACGTTCACTGTGGGGGCTTTCGGATTCGACCTGCTCACGGACCCTAATCATCTGTTGCTCTGTCCAGCCTTGGGGCCCTGAGAGGGAACCGGGTCCTGCATGGGTGCCAGCGGCTCCCCCAGCACCGAAATGGGTTTTTTATTTTGCAGTCCGTCCCAGAAGGCATGAAGCCCCTCTTGGCTCTTTGCGATGTGTGCGGTCACCCGGACACCAAACCCAGGCTCAGCTGCTGTGTCCAATGGGATTCCGCGTGTTTAGTGTAGATCAAATGAGACGTGGCACTCCAAGCATGTGAAGGGGGGGGTCTTATTTTATTCTTCTTCCTATTAGCATCGCACAGGGGACTCATTCCTGCACTTCTTCCTCAGAGCTGATGAAAGCCCAGGTTGCTTACACGTCCATGCCTTTCCTGAGAAGTAACACCCCCTACCCCCCCAAAAGATGGGGGGGGTGTCCTTTGTCCTGCTTTCGCCATTGCCCTGTTGTCCATTCAGATGGATGCTATGTATCAGTGATCACTTAACAGGACACGACCATTCGTTAGGTGGGTGATGTGTGTGTATTTCAGATTACAACCATTGGGGGTGGGGTGGGGAATGTGAGGGGTGATGATGAGGGGCCCCTGAATGCCATCGGGGGGGGGGGGGGTCTTATTCTCCTTCAAGGCGTTTATTGTTCACAACAAGAAAATGAGCCTCTGGCTCTAGAGCTCAGCCGATTTCTACAGTTTCTGAATCCAGCAAAGCTTGTCTCTCTCGGTATTTAAGAAGAAAAACATACATTTTTGAGAATCTATACCAACAGAGGTCTTTTTACGCTGCCTTTTGATGTGTCTCGTTGCATGATGGGTGAAATATTTATTAATTGGCCCACATCTGGGAGGCATTTCTGAAAAATATTACATTTTGAACGGCGAGTAAATCCCTGACCGGCTTGCAGGCACTGGGCTGCCACGTTTTGGGAGTTCTGGAGGAAATCAGCCGTCGAACACGCCGGGTGGTGTCATGAAAGCTGTTTGGCGCCTTTGGAGCTGAACGAACTGCCTGTAAGCATTTAAGCATGAGGCTCTTTGGGTTAAAACTCCTGCAGACAGCTTAAGTAAGACGGATAGAACTAGCGGTGACGAAAAACCGTTTTGTTTGGCAGAAGCTGAATTCCTCACCTTCAAGGATTTGCTTTTGCCTCTTGGTGTCCCACAATATGGTCACGGTTAAATCTGGAGCACCATCTAAACAGTACAGGTCGAACCCTGGGCACTGGTTACCATGGCGCCCTTGTCTGTATGATGAGCGGGTTAAGCTGTTAGGGTTCTGCTATCCAGCAATATCGCAGAATGACGCCCTGTTTATGCCTTTTGTGAAGATGAAAGGGCCCAAATGTTTCTTCGATTTCACCATGGACTCCGTCCGCGAGGCTCTGCGAGCGATGAAAGATTACAGGCCTTCAGCTGGGGCTCAGCACCGAGCCAAAATAAACTCCTTTAAGGAAATGGCCATTGATTAACCTTTAGAATTAGACAGGGAAGAGCGTGACCCATTTAGCAGCTGGTAAATCGGCATTATGCAGCTCCGACTTTGCTGCGTTCCACTCTAATCACGGCGGCTTTATCTCAGCGAATCAGAGCGACGCTTAGCGGGGAAATCAGACGGCAAGTCAGCGCTCCAAGAGTGGCTTTGATGGCCTGGTGTTAGAGACGTACGGCTTAACGTTTCCTGATGGACGGGATAGAAGGAAGCTCGCTTTCACGCCCTTAATCCGATGCTTTCTTTTAATGGTCTGTGGGGGGGGCGTTCCTACGCTTCCCGGCAGTCACTGTAGCGTCTGTCTCCTTCCAGAAAGTCCACCTGCATTTCCGGCCGATCCCAAATGCAGGATGAGCGTGGCTGATCTGAAGCTTACAAGGAGTTAAGCGAAGCGCTACTATTGCAACACGGTGAGTCAGACACTGTGATTTAGCTAATCTGCTGCCAATTGTGGTGAATGTATATGTATACGCTGCCACAGTTTACTATGTGTACTAAATGTTCGTTTACTAAATGATGTGTAATGTATGATTAAGTTTTTTGTACATTTTGGGGGGGGGGGGGGGCGGATTCAGATCGGATGTCTGTGACGCGGAGCTCCTGTCCTCACTTGTGACACCCCACCCCCTAGCCACATGTAATGCACCATCTATGCCCACCCTCCCATGGTGGCGCGTAGCCTCGGCGTTAGCAGCCGCAGGGTGATAGCGTGAAGGTTGCCGATCTGGGGTCCTTCCTGCGCCCCTGGGGGGGGGGGGGGGGGGGATACCGGCCAGCTGCATACTGTGAGGCTCCACGTTACGGAACAATTCTGCGGCACTTAACTAGAAGTCATTACGCCTTAATCTCAGGGCCTCACGGGAACGCCGGCGATTAAGCGGAAAGGAACGACCGCGGGGTTTGAGCAGCACATGAAAGGGCGTTTTATTAGTCATGGTCTGCTGTGTCTGCTCTGGTTTGCCACCATGTGACCCGCTGAGTCACCGAGAGCCGGACCCCGTCTCCCGCCATGTTCCGACACCCGTCATCCTCCTCCAAATGGGCCGCCGACCGCCAATAACACGGCCGAAGGCAGCTCCATCCCAGGAGAGATCGGGTTGCCATGACGTCCACTGCCAGAGGTGAAATATAAACCAGTGCCGAGTCCGAGCAGGGAAATGCACGGCCCATGTTGCATAGCATAGTATGTGCGCTAAACATGCATCTTCCAAGTGATGGGAGGGTGTGGTCATTTACCGATCAGCTACGTCCGAACTCCACCCTCTCCTGAAGCCATTGTTGGGTGACGCACCTTCTTCCTTTACTGGGACACCTGCGTTGTTTTTGGTTGAAATTTGATCTATTCTCATCCTAAATAACCCAGGCCACCCCCTACCCTATTCACTGGACCGGTGCGCCCCCCCCGGTCCCATTCCTGACCCTACACTTGAACTCCATTGAAAGTGTCCGCAATGCAGAACGTGTCCTGCACCTTTAAATTGAGGAGACCATGGCGACCCCTGATGCCCCAAACTATGCTCTCGATAAACAGACCGCGAGGCCCCCAACACACTCGATGGGGCGTTTGCTCTGTTTTCTTTTTGCAGGGGGTGTCCTTTCACTCTGCCCCCGGTGCCACGGAAAAAAAAGCCGACCTTTCCATCTTTTCTCTCCGTATTCGGGGTCCCCTTTTTTACTTCTGGAGAACACAGGGGTTTGTCGAAGGGGTGCGGGGCTGTCCCGGGGGGATTCCAATTACGAGGCGGGTAATTCACTCAACGGCGATGCAGCAGTCGACACAATCGGGAGCTCAGCGCTGCACGGGTCAAGGGCTGGAGCTTTGCACTGGTGCAAACCTTTTAATTAACTCCTCCAATTGGACCAGTACTTCAGCATCCCGGACACAACTGACTGAAACTGTAACTAGTGCAAGTTCTGAAATCTAGTTTATTACTAAAAATGCTGCATATCTTTAAAACTAAGGTGCCTGTTTCTGAAGTCTTAGCAATTCACATACTCAAACAATTGCATTACCAGCGATACTGTTTACTGGGAACCAGTGCAAACTAATGGTTGATGGGTAGGAATGATCTCTCCTGTAACCTTGATCTAAATATGAACATCATGGTTAAATATCTCTCTGCACGAATGGGGAACATGTGGACTGTCAATGGGGTAAATGCAATGAGGTGAGAATCTACCAGAATCTTCTGCAACCCGGAACCCAGGTCTGATCCGGGAGCACAGGAGGCTGGAAGACCTAAGGGGTAACCGCTAAGGGCTCAAACCCGCTGCACCGTCCAGAAGAACACCACAAGGAGTCAGCGGGTGATGTGGATGCTGAATAGAAGGGTCTGCGACCAGAAGGTCGTTTGATCGAAGCACATGTAACCAACATCAGCAGAACTTCATCGACAGAATGATACGCAACAACAACGTTATGATAAATCAGATCCTGCTTCACACAGAGGGGCAGTCAGCTGTGGGACACACTGGAAGCAATGGTCTAGTTTCCCCCCCTCCAGAAACCAGGACCAGATCTTTGCCCCTCCCCCCTTTCCTGGTGGGGGGAGGGTTTCAAGTACCATCCTACTCTGCTGGTGTGGAGAAAAGCCGATTGAAGAACAGACACAAGTGTGATCTGATAAGAAAGCTGGCTTCCCTTTGCTGGGCTGTGTGTTTGGAGAAGTCCGGACCGACCCTCCACACTGCCTGCTAATGTCTCGCGGGCGTGATCCAGAATGACAACGTCCAAGGCTTTTTATCTGATACCACCGGCAGCTCCCTGTTACATCTAATCCAGCTTTTAAAGGCACTTCTGCTTCATATCTATAGCATGCTATTACTTCTAAGTGTGCGTATTACCAGCTGTTGGTTTGCTGCAGTCTGCCTTGGGTATTTCACTTACACTATCCTGACATTTACTAGTTTATATATATTTTTATTTATTTATGACTTCTTGCGCTAATGTTTATTTGTGTAGCAACCTTACACCCGACTAAGGAATCCCATTTAGACTCGGTATAAAATAAACCAGACTTCGCAAACATTTTACCATCGGAGAGCCCGGGAAATTTTTCTGTAACCGCTGGCGAAGGACAAATTAAGGGAAAATGTAGAATAAGCGTTTTGTTTGATAAACGTAGGAATTGCTTGTTGACGTTTTCCTGTGATGCTAAGTGACTTTATAAATTCTTTATAAAAAAATAAAAGTGTATATATTTGTCATAAACACACAGATCGTGTTATTTGTAATATGACTTTGACTGGCCGCCTTTCTGCTTTCTTGGCAAAACCCGCGACTTTTTCCTCGATTTCAAATGCGTTTCAGTCGATGACAAGGTGTTTGCTTTATCGCAAGGCAACGAGAGATCTTATTTCCTTCATGTGTGAGAAAACAGAACATATACGTTTTAATCAGACAGCAAAAATAAAGGGGAGACTTTGACAGCACACTGAGGAAATTGGTACAAGCCTGAAGTCGTGTATTTCGTGGTGAAACCAGTGCAGTTTCAGCGAGATGCTTATTTGGTGAAACTCTATCAGGCGCCGTGCGACTTGGGCCATAAAAGTGCCTCTTTGCCCCGCATGATCAAACGCTTCACGCCGAAGGTGCCCCAGTGCAGCCTGCACCAGCCTGGGGAGGGAGGGGGGTGTGAATTTCCCCAGCTCCACTTTGTCGACAGCAACCGAAAATCGGGGGTCTGTCACCACCGTGTTATCATCCCGGATCTTGTCCCATGAGCGTTCTGGGGTGGGGGGGTGACAGTGTTAGCGTTATGTATGAATTTAACCACAAAGGAATGATAGTAAACCAAAGAAAATTATAAAACAAGAGCATTTTTGTAGCTGTCGTTGACTTTAAATCGTACTAGCTATACAATGTCAGAAAAATATAGTACCAGGCTGTACCTTTGCTTCTCACTGGGTCTGTACCCTCAAGGGTCTGCCAGTTGTGACCTAACTGTAGGTAAACGTACCTTTTAGTCTAATTTAAGGTACGAAAATTGTCCAAACAACATTAGTGTACTCCAATGGTACAAAAACATTGCTCATAGCCTAATCCATTTCTGTACCTTAAAAGGTACAATTATCCATAGCTAAGGGTACAACTGGCGGGCCCTTGAGGGTACAGCCCCAGTGACAAGTAAAGGTACAAACTGGTACTATTTTTTTCTGACCGCATATTTTCCCTACAAAATCATCTTTGTTGTATATTATTATTGATTCATGAAATTCAATGTGTGTACGTTGCGTTTTTAAACAGATAGCTGGAACTGAGATCCAAAATGATATTGAATCAAATTGGTGTTTTTACAATTGACTTTCGCAAGAGTGAAAGTTTTATTTTTTCTTTTGTGCACTTAACAGTTTACCTTCGGTTGAATTGGCCTATCAGTATAATCACTATAATGATTCATGTTTCCTCCATCATGCACGACAAACTACTCATTTCCAGACGACAAGAAAAAAATGTGCAAGTGACCTTGAGGGCGATTCCCAGTGATCCCCGTTTTTGGTAAAGCGGCAGTCTGGATCGTACAAACACCCGCATACAAACGCCCGTATTGACGGTGAATAATGCGTTTGGTACGAGGTGAGGGTCCACGCAGCACCACTCTGGGAGGGCGAACACAAAAAAACATCTGCGTCCTGTACACGCAGACATCATTCCTTACAAATAAAAAAAAATCCTTGGAGAACCCAATGGAAAGCTATTAAGATTAACATAATTATTCTGAAAACCAGCAAGCACAGAAAAAATGGTCTTTATCTAAGAGTCAATTTTCCAACACCTGTTAACATTTGAGACTTTCTTTTGTGGGTCTCTTTCATTTCTCTCTCTCCCTCTCTCTCTCTCTCTCTCTCTCTCTCTTTCTCTGTCTCGTTTTAGTCTACTTAGTCTATGTGACTAAACGCTGAAAAACCGCAGTGGCTCACACGGTAAAGTGTCTGCCATGAAAAGAATTCCGGCATCATTGACCTAAATGTTTAACAATTTAAGGTCATGCAGGCTTGACTATACCTTATATACATATAAGACACACTGTTGGCTCGGTGAACAATAACGAATCAGCCGGGTGTAATAAAACCATATTGAACTACTCTCGGGGTCCCACCTTTCTTTGAATAGCCCGGGTGTTGTACATGCGAGCGAAAGAAAAGTAAAAGTCATAGTGCAGCCTGCTTTTTCAGGCGGACTGTTTAATGGAGGAAGTCAGTCCTGCCAGCGGGGATAAATCAGGCCGAGGCCACACCCCCGTGGGTCACCCCTCCGAGGAGATCCTCTAATGCTGCGCGTCGCGCTCGCCGGTCACACTTGTCCTGGAGTCTAGCTTGAGGGAAAATCTCCTTTGTCGCAAACTATGGATGTCAAAGTGCTGTCGCTGACGGTGCTGCTGGCGGTGGCGCTGTATGCCCGCACATCGCATGGTGAGTTTGCTGCATCTCTGGTGCCTTTCGGCATCTTCTTTGGCCGTTTTGCGCTCTTCTGCACCCTGATCAATACGTGCCTTTTTCTGTAAGGTCCTTGCGCGTTACATTGCATTTCCCTCACTGCAAGTTTAACTATGTATATTATGTATCATTTATACTATGTATCATTTTAAGTGTCAGTTTAGTGGAAAATGTTTGAACATGCGATGCTTAGAGTGTGATTTTATTAATTTGCTGGAATTAAGTGGTTTTGCAGTTTTACAGTAAGAATTTTACTTCAAGATCGGTAAACTTAGGGACGACGAGTTCACAGTGTATGGTATAATTTTTCATTTTAATTTACGTTATTTGAGAATTATTTTACACCATTTTAAATATATAAGTTGTACGGGTAAGACATTGACATCAGTCTACAATTACAATTACTACAATTACTTCGCACAGAATGTAATGCAGTTAGTTAAGCACATCGTTGTTCTGTGTTTTTATGTATCTTCAAATTACGGTCCGTTAAGTTCAATACGCTACGCATACGATACACATGGATTTATTCTGGAAATGCTGAACTGGAAAATCAAGCAAATGAGCAACGCGACCCTGCATTTGATGTTTGCCTGGGCATGTTGTGTATTTGTTTCTCCTTTTTCCTTCTTTTAATGACCCACTAATTGACGGATTAAGCAAACCCGTTGTAATAGCAGTAGATGTCCTGTTGGAATCATCCTTTGTTGCGCCTTAATGGTCATTTTATTACCATCATAATGGCGTTCAATTGTTGCCGAAAATGTTCGTTGGTGTTTAAGTGGCATTTCGCGCTTTTAAAAGAGGAACTTACGTTTCCAAGTGGAAGCATTTTGAGAATTTATACGCCCGACAATTAAGTAATTAGTTGACACTTGATTCAAATGTACTGAGGTGCAGTGTTCAGTGCCGCAAACGGTTCGACTTTAAAACCAATATTTAAAACATCTCAGGTTTGGTGTTTATATACCTCTCACCCACCACATTTTATTACACTCGCTGCAGAAACGATTAAAGAATCCACTTCAGAAATGTCTGGGAGCAAATAATCATTAAGACGTTCGTTTAAGAAAAAGAACAGTCTTAACTGAAGTATAGTCATTTAGGAGGATATACATGCATTTCACCGCAGTTCAGGGATTTGTTATAAAGCCAAGGTTTGTGTTTTCCGCAGTTTGAGTTTTAAGGACAATGTTCAACTCCAAGAAAAGGTTGCTTTACACCTTTTATTAACTCTTACGGAAAGACACGGGTAACGAAAACATGCAGCCACATCATTAAACACAGAATAGGCATGTTTTAGTCGCAATTTATTGCTGTTTACCATGGAAACTTTTATTTACAATTACATTAATGTACGCAGTCATTCGCAGGGTGGACATACTCAGCGAATTAAAAAAATACGGGTCAGGGCACCGAAATGCCATTTTGCTGACGACATACAACAAAATGCAGGCAATCAACACCTAATCAAAAAATATATATTACAACGTGTACAGCGGCCAGTTCATTTAATTTATTTCATGCAGCTGTATTTTTTTTACGAAATGAAGCATCTAAGAAACGGTAAAGGAGCTAAAATCTCAGAATCTCGTTTGTTTCTCATCAGCGTGTTTTTCTTACGTGTGGCCGTTGTGTGCACAAGTGTTTCTGAAGCGTTTCGCTCTCTCACTTTTACAAGATTTTTTCCCCCCTCTGACTATAGCGAAGAAGGTATTTAACAGGGTAAAAGACGCGGCAGGGTTGTGAGCATGGTTGCTGATCGGACAACAGAAATGTACAGTACTGGGGAACGGCAGTTTTACCTTAGAGTCACAATCATCAGTAGCTTCTTCAGTATGTATTAGAAAAGTTAGAAAGGTGGCTGCTGATTAAAGGAGGATTTTCCCTGCTAGGGCTGACACAATGGGGGGTCATGGGGGTGAAAGATGTCACACTGACCCTTTTGTTTTGACTTCCACCCCCCAGCAAAGCCGTTCGGCATGGTGGAGAGGTGCTGGTGCCGCTCGACTGTCAGTACCGTCCCGCAGCGGGCCATCCGCGAGCTCAAGTTCCTGCATACGCCCAACTGCCCCTTCCAAGTCATGTAAGTACAACCTCAGACCCCCGGCCCCTCTCCTGACCGGTGCATCCCACATTCCCCTCCCGACGACGCCAGCCCGGCCCGGCCCGGCATCGACCTTCAAAGCTTCATGGGAAGCTGGAAGGCGCCTCCCGCACTGCACAATTCTCAGACGGGGGAGGAGCTGAGTGGCCGGGGGGGGGGGCAGCAGTGGATGTTTTTGTTTCTAACAGGAAACAATAATAAAAGGGTCAAAATGATTGGCCTTTTTATAATCTTGTGCCTTGGGCTTGAACCTTGTATCCTGAAGCCTTATCAGTATGTTTGGGGGGGGGGGGGGTTGAAGTCCCCCCCCCCCATATCTCCCCATTTTCGCATCACCGTGCCCACGCAGCATCTGTCAGCAGACCGTAGAGTCAATGGACAGTAGATTTGTAGTAAAGAACAGGCCTCCGTGCAATTGACTGAGGAGTGACATCTTAGGCTGCAAAGGCAGCAGAGCAGATGGACCCCCCCCCTCTGCACCCCCCCCCCCCATGCCTCCCCGGCATGATATCTTAAACAGCGGAGATGAAAGCGGTAGTACAATCTGCTTGTTTGCTCTCGGGTTTTACTCACTGTGAGTAATTACTACCTGCTGACTTCTCTCCAGAATCTGAAAATTCCCTCCCAGCCCCCCACAACCCCCCTGTTCACTGCGCCCCCCACCCCCACCCCCGAACACCACTGACATATATTGACTGATAGAAGTGATGACAAACAGTTTATCTGTTAGGATAAATACAGGAATCACCCATTTGAAATAAAAACATTTCTTGTGCATTTAACAGAGCATTTTAACATATGAGTTGTTAGAAACTCCCTGTCTTTCTAGTGGTTGTGCACAATTTTTTTTTACATTTTAGGATGCGGGGGGGCTAACTCTGGTGGCGGGTCCTGCCACTTGCAGCTGCTGACTGAAGCGTGACCTTTTGGCACACGGGTGTGAAATCCCGTGTTCAAACTCTTGAGGTCACAAATATTTCGGAGGGCGTCCGACTGCCTGACGTCCCCCGGGCAAATGTTCAGGGCAGCCCTCGCTCAACGGGCAACTATTTCGGAAAATGTTTTGAAACTCTTGTCGTCTTTGAAATAATTTGTATGTTCAAATGCTAAGAATCTGTGAGGTTCGCTTTTCCTGGTCACCAGTGGCCAAATGTAAGATGCTTGTTTTTTGGCGATGTTCCTGCACACATCTGTTTGTAAGTAGACCAAGAAGTCCACCTCCCACGCTACTGACTTTAAAAATGCTGCATTTTTCAATTTCCACTTAGGTTTTTTTCTGCTACTTTTATAAGGCCAGATTTTTTGAGGTTGCACACATGCTTCTTGCATATGTCACGCAGAGGTGTGTACAGATCTGTTCCGGGACACCTTCATAAAGAAAATACATGTATGGTAATCAAATTCTATTTAGTGTTTCACAATCCACAGATGGAAACTCGGGGCGGAATTCATTTTCGTACCGGTTTAGTTATTCAGAGAAATCACATTGTCGGTCTTAATTTCAGTGTAAGACATCCAGCATGATATCTGAATAAATAACACGGAGCGAGGCAGAAACATTACTTTTGATAAAAACAGAATTTCTTTCATGCTCAGTTACTTGCCGAATGGTGTTGATTATCTGTACGTCACTGAGCAGAATAAACAGCTAAAAGACGGATGGATGTTTGTTTTAATTCAGTCTATTCTAGAAAAATGACATTCTTCATAACCGCAATATAAATTTTAGACCTCAAAGCTGCAACCAAACAGAGATTGAAAGACGCTAATAGCAAATGAATATTAGACATAAACAAGAGGGTTATGCAAACCACTATAACGCAGAAACGTTACTGCAGCTTGTGGATTCAGGGCTTTATGGCAGTCTGTCCAATATTTAGTGGTGTGCGGTTTCCGTTTCATTTAGTATAAACATAAAAATGTTCCAGAATCCCGACGGGGGATTAGGGGATAATCGACATAAAGAAACATTTCTTTTCCCCTCCTTTTCTCTCGTTTAAACGTGGCTCCCTGCTTCGGTCACTGGATTCACAGGGCGACACTGAATATGTGTGGGTCAGACTGAGTCAAAGACCAGGCAGGTTTATCAGTGAAGATAAGAATCTCCCAGGTCTTTGTGTGTCTTAGGGTCTCGGTGTGCAGGGACAAGGGCTGTACAGCAGAGGTAAATGTGCAGGTTGGGAGGGGGGGGGGGGGTTGGTGGAGGGGCTCCACCGCTGTTTGAATGCTGAAAATAATCCGTGTCCTTCTCTCTCCCTGCTGGTTCCCCTATGCAGCGCCAAGCTGAAGAACAACAAAGAGGTCTGCATTAACCCTGAGACTAAATGGCTACAGCAGTACTTAAAGAATGCCCTGAACAAGTAAGGCGAAACCGTTCGATACAAGTAAGAGCAGCAGCGGGTAACTGTGGGAAACGCCGAATGAAATACGCCCGTTTTCGTGTGGCACCCATTGCCCCATGGAAGTCCTCCCCTCCATGGCGGTACATGGGTCCAACGCTTTGCCCCCTTCGTGATTTGTCCCCAGAACACTAAATTTTCATGGAAAACAGCCGCAGGAAAACGGGTTAATGACTGACCCCGGTATTTCCTTTTCTGCGTTTCTCACCTGCATGACAAAAGATGCTTTAATATTTAGCGTTAGTATCCGTAGTGCCTCGTGCTCTAGCCCACATTTTTGCTCTCTCCCAGCTCCCAACACACCTGTACCAGGTATTCGATGTTCTTCATTGGCTAGGAGCTGGGAGGGAGCAAAAACGTGGACTGTCTGGGGGTTCCCGCGGACCGGGTTGGGAAATGTAATGTCTTTGCTGCAGTCTTAGCATCGGAAACCCCATGATCCTTTGCTGTTATCACATCAGCTCTGTGCTGTACCTGCTGTCTGTATCACCACGCAAATGGACCAAGGCCCTTAGACATACAAGGGCCCCAATAACGAGCATTTCTACGCCCCCCCTCCCCCGAGAATAGGCCGTCTTTGAGCTTGTTAACCGTGCAAACGACCCAAAAGCACGTCAGGTCCCACCGATAATGGCCGTGCACACGGGCGTTTACGAAGTGTAACGGTTTTGTACGAAGACAGATGAATGTCTATGAATGTCTCCGCCCCCCATTACGGTCCCATTGTGTGGGAAGTTATGCTAACAGTTCCCCTCCCCACATGCTGGCACGTCTTGGGGGTGGGGGGGGGGGGGGGGGGATGACGTCGCTCTTTAGAAATCAGAGCAATCAAAGCCGACTCTCCAACTGGAGAGTCGTTTGCGGCGTGTTTAAGCTAACGGTCTGCCTGGTGACCGCGTCCTTGGAGATCTGGGGCATGTCTGGCCATGAGGTCCCTCGACAGCCGTGATTACGCTGTGACTCTTAAAACCGTTCCAGCTGTGACTCGTAGGACCGATCGAAGCTGGATGATGAGGCCATCACCTCGGCGCACTGGCCCTTAGTGGAATCAGGCCCTTTTATGTCTGCGACCAAAGATCACATGGCGCCCGTAACGTCACAGGATTCTCCCAGCGTATCTTAATTAACGATGCGGTTAATTAAACAGAGATAAGTGGAGGGTCTATGTATGTTGATGTGGTCTTTCCTTCAGGATGTTGCAGGCTCCTCCCGTTGAGCTGTGAAACCACAGTCACTGCAGGATGACTTTACAGCGTCCCAGAGAAACATAAACTCCCCCCCCCCTACTCCTCCCAGTGGCTCTGTGTAACTTCCTCAAATGAACGAGGTGGTTAATGAGCGTTAATTGCATTGGGAAGCACGTCAGGAACCAGATGCTGGTGCAGGTCCAAAGGAGCTCAGCAGTGTTCCTCTCACACGCAGACGAGAAGAGCTTACGGAGAGCTCGCGATGCACCTCCTGGTTCTGGTGGGAGGGACGGGCTGGGATACGTGTTGAAGACTAGCAGAATCTAGCTGGAAATGTATTTTACTGCTAGTAATGTCCCCAACCCTAAGGAGGCCAGCTATTCAGCAGAAACTGTCATGGATGTCATGGTACGACGGTGTCCAGCTGTGCTTATTCCTTTACCGCTCAACCTCTTCTCTCCCCCCCAACAGGGTGAAGAAGACCAGACGACGATCCACTTAGGGACACTGCGGGACCGCTCTGTGCCCCCCCACCCCCCCCACCCCCACAGCCTGCCACACAAATACACAACACTCGTTACCTCCCGGGACTGCTTGCCAAGCCAGCACTTACTCACCAGTTACGTTCATGCAGCATCGAGCCAGACTGTGGCTCACCACCGCCCCCTGCAGACACTTTTCCTTTAGCGCAAAGTGCAATTATATATGTGTGTCCGAGTGTCCGTGTCGTCCGTCTGATGTATATAAGAAATATATATTTTTTACTGAAAAGCAGGAATGGGCTATTCAGTGTAGCTTTGTTTTTTCCACAGCCAATAGCCTTGCACCAGCGTCTTTGTTGCATGGTCAGGGGATTTAAGTGCTTTTAAGTGCTCAACAATTGCATAGATGAACCTGTGGAACAAGGGAGCCCTGTTTTACACCCGAATGACGTTGTGCAATCAGACATTCCTGTTGTCGCTGATGCACCGCTAATGTCGCTAATGTAATATTAAAAGCCACAAAGGAATCAACTCACACTGGAGGATTCTTATACAAGCCATGACTTTATTTAAAGTTTTTTTTCAGTGCGTCTTCAGACCGCTCGAGAATTGTGGGAAGGTCTGCATTTCCCGCCCTCCCCAGTCTGAAGGACTTTTAAGAGACGCTGCAGGTAGCACCCAAGACGGCAGGGTGGTTAATTAGGACTGTGTATCGCTGTTAGGGTCCCTGTAAGGGGTGTGTGAGGTTTGCGGCAGTAATCGCTCACAGGTGCCACACCCAGCTTTTGTTGTGCACTTTAACAATCGCGATGCAAAATCCTATTTGTTTTTTTTTCTCAAGCGGATGCATGACCATCTGGGATCCCCTTTTCCAAGGGTTTTTTATGAGCAGCGAAACACTTTTTATAGTGAGGTTCAGTGGGGAGATTTATCCTGAATGACTTCAGTACAATTACGCCGATTTGGCGATGCGGTGACGTGACAGACAGACGCGCCGTCGTTTCACTTCCAAGCAGTTAGCACGAAACACGTAACCTTTATTAATAAATATTATTTTACTGTAATTCCATTTCAGACAGTACAATATGAAGGGTTATGCCAAGAATGTACTGTACTTAACAGTATTACAAAACCTTTTTGCAGACGTTGGTTGTTTACATTGATCTGTGTTAATGTTACTTAAATCTTAATTGTGAACGAGCATTTAATTGAATTTTTATTAGAAAAAAACTTGCATGCCTTCTGTTCCTGGATTTTGACATCAACCATCAAAATGACGTCATTCTTAATTCGGAAGTTAATTAAGAATAATAACATCAAGCAATGAGTAGGACGGAGTAGATCTTTGTGCAGCGGTGTAATGAATGAGGAGACATTTGGAAAACAGCCCGACTATTTGTAATGTTTTCGTGGCAAATAGGACTCATTCCGTTTGGAATTTCCACATTAAGACGGTTGCCTTAGACGGATTTAAACCTGTGGGCTTATTGTCCCATATGAAGGTGTACATTGTGAATGACTAAAAGCAAGACTGGATTGTGGCTGGGGGAGGTCATTTATGGACGTCGGGCAAGAATTAGTTAAAGGAGACGGGTACTGAACAATGTGCAGTAATTTAATACACCGTGTTAGACATGTAAAACGTTTCCTAATATGTCTGTCCGGTAAGCCTGTCTGTGGATGGCAATTGTCATGAGATACGGCATCGTTTTTGGCTTTTAGGGGATTTATTACCTTTGCCAATGTTGTTTAAGATCCAAGAGACTCTGGCCTCGTTATAGACTGATTGGTTGTACTGCAGTGAGTCATTTTCTTCTCCCTGTTTTCCCACACAATGTGAAGAAACCCTCTTACTTTGTGAGGCAGCTTCCTATACAAGTATATTGCATCTATGATGTTGTATTTAGCTTATAAATTGTACTTCACTTTGTATACAAACTTGCATTAATACATCGTTTGAATTCACGTAATTTTCCAATAAACTTTGAAAGTCTCTTCTTGTCTTTTTTTAAATAAGTATTCCTTATTTAAATGCGCGTGTAGAATAGTGTGCAGGAATGTCTCACTAAGACAAAAGGATTCACACAAAACGACAGATCCTTTCAAATATTGAAATTAAAGGCCTTGGACTAAAATTTATTTAAATTTATTTAAAGTTTTATACCTATGATTTTACTAGCAATTTAGGGCCTTTGCCAAAGAAGGTTTACTAAAGATAACTTGACTGGCAGCCTAAACCAAGGAGAGTGGTGCAATAATCAATGTGCATAAGAGTAAAAATATCCAGCTATTTAAATGTTAAGTGTTAACAAAATGTAAGCCAATTAAGTAAATAAAAAACAAATATATAAGGATAGATATGTATACATAGAACAGTGATAGTTCTAATTTCTCATCATTTCTCATCAAAGCACTGGCACCTCCCTATCTGCTGGTACCGAATAACTGGGGGGGGGGGGGGAACTGGCACCTGGTACCGAATAACAAGGGGGAGAACCGGCACCTGGTACCGAATAACAAGGGGGGGGGAACCGGCACCTGGTACCGAATAACAAGGGGGGGGAACCGGCACCTGGTACCGAATAACGGGGGGGGAACTGGCACCTGGTACCGAATAACAAGGGGGAGAACCGGCACCTGGTACCGAATAACAGGGGGGGGGAACCGGCACCTGGTACGAATAACAGGGGGGAGAACCGGCACCTGGTACCGAATAACAAGGGGGAGAACCGGCACCTGGTACCGAATAACAAGGGGGGGGGAAACCGGCACCTGGTACCGAATAACAAGGGGGGGGGAAACCGGCACCTGGTACCGAATAACAAGGGGGGGGGAACCGGCACCTGGTACCGAATAACAGGGGGGGGAACCGGCACCTGGTACCGAATAACAGGGGGGGGGAACCGGCACCTGGTACGAATAACAGGGGGGAGAACCGGCACCTGGTACCGAATAACAAGGGGGAGAACCGGCACCTGGTACCGAATAACAGGGGGGAGAACCGGAACCTGGTACCGAATAACAGGGGGGGGGGGAGAACCGGCACCTGGTACCGAATAACAGGGGGGAGAACCGGCACCTGGTACCGAATAACAGGGGGGGGGAGAACCGGCACCTGGTACCGAATAACAAGGGGGAGAACCGGCACCTGGTACCGAATAACAGGGGGGAGAACCGGCACCTGGTACCGAATAACAGGGGGGGGGGGAACCGGCACCTGTCTTTCCCTACTTCAAGCACTGATACAGTCAGACAAAGAAAACTATTCAGGTCCCCTGAACTCTTCACAGTGCTTCTGTTGTATTTTCTAGCCTCATAAATCTTAACTGTCTCTCTGGAAAAAATGGAAAGTCTAGGGTGGATTTTTGGGTTTCTGTCACTTGCGAGCAGTGGTGGAGGAGCAGCCGTGCTTTAAGGTGCTGTCCTGTCCTCCCGAGGCACATAGAGGATGTACAGCAGCAACACCAGTCGTATAAATGAGAAAGATGGAACAGTTCTGCTATAATTCACCCTGACAAACCCAGTGGAACAAGTATGGAGGCAAAATAGGATGTTAAGAGTTAAGACCTTCGGAAGTGGATTTGACAAGAAGGCAGTTTAGTTGTCCTGTTGCAAAAGTGTTGCCATTAATAATCGGCAATTTTCATTATTAATGACAATATATTCAAAGATACTACAGCTACAGGCAAAACGTTGTGCTGCACTGAGACCCAAGAATCGTGGGTTTCCCTTTCCTGTAGTCGGTGACCACTCCCCTCAGGTGCTGCTGAAAAGCTGCAATGCCTCTCAAAACACACCATTTATAAAACTATGCTTAGATTTACACCATCTTGGTACTTTTGAAGTGCCTGAGGAAACAATCAAGGGATTTTCCTGGCAGTGTCCAGCATGGATCACCTGAATGAAGTAATGCTACAAGAACGGACAGCACTTTCCTGGTGTGATTCATCCTGACGGCATAATCCGCACTGATACGTTTGTGTCTGAGCAGTTTAACGCAAAGCGGTAATGGGAAACAGGTTTCCCAGAAAGCGCAGCTTTTCACGTTGGGAACCATTACCGTCAGAGTCGCCGGAGCATGCCCATCCGGATCGCATCGGCCGGCAACTTCACCTCTGCGCTTCTTTCGGTAGTCATTTGCTCCGTGTCCCGCTGTCTCACGTTTCGTTCCAGGGTTCCACCGCAGCGGGTTTCCCAGCAGGCGAAAACGAGACCCTACGTGCAAAGCGAAACCCAATATCCGGCGGCAAGAAGTCAACTCAAAGTTCACCTGGACGTCAGAAATACTATCACAGTCAAGCTTTGCAAATGACCGTTTCTGACAGGAACAAGCTAAGCTGTTGAAACCAATTAATCAAGCAAAGCAGTTTCTGGGGCAGATATTCATGCCCTCTTAGGTTTTTTTAAGTCATAGTGCAGAAGTGGACCAATAATTCGGTAGAGAGTTAGTGGCTCTGAGCATTTTGGAGTGCAGCGTGAGATTTATTAAGGCCTAAATAGAAGTTGGGGATTGAGTGTGGATTTTGGTGAACTGCAGTTTGACTCCAGTCTTCAGAAACACCTCATTCCTACACAATTATCTTCAGGAAAAGTGCTATGCATCAGAGCACCTGACATTTGCTTAAAGAATGACAAATGTCTGCGAGAACTGGTGTGATGTGAAGACAATCCATCAATGGTAAAAAACAAAAATAGATCAATACACCGTGAGAAATTTGACGCAATTGCGCCTTGGGCGAATCGGCCAGAATTATGCGAAGGACTAACTGGTCAGGTGACCAATTAAAATGTGATGGGCTGGATAATAAATAATAAGGCAGAGTTCTCGGGATTCTTTTCTCCATTCTTCATTCTTTTCAGTTTGCACAGGTAATGAGTTTGTCGTCATTAAAAACCTTTACAAAAAAAAAACACAGTGGCCACCTAGCATTCAATGAACATTTTATTACCCAAGACACTAAATTCAGTTCTTAGTCTCAGTGGGTCTAGCTTGGCCCAAAGTATACAGTCATTATTTTCCCTTATTCCTTCGTATTTGTCTAAATGAAGGCAAGATATGAACCCTCCGGAGAAAAGTCCCTTATAAAGTCTTCCATTCAAAATACATCCAGAACATACATCTCAGTATAGTCTTTCCTTCCTTCAATGGGAAAATACACACCGGCTACATGCTGTATGAGCATAATCCCTGGACTACAGCGGTAATAAAAGACATATGAGGGAAAAAGAGATGATCATGAACAGAAAGTGTAGCACTACCTATGTAAATGGCATTCAGGTTGCAATACTAGCAAGAGTTACTACACATGCAGAAATATATGTTATATATAACTGTATATATATTTGATTTATATATTATACTTCACCCCTTTTGATCCCTCACATCAGATTTAATTGTCCCAATAACTGCAATTGGAATGACTAGGAACTGGGGGGGAACCAACTTCCCTGTGGGCCCCAGGCTGACATGGGTAGGGGGCCCAAGGGGTCCATTGGAGATATTTTTGGAGCAGAAGGAGAAACGAGAGAGGATTAAAAACAATGGAATGTCAATAATATTCCAGTCAAAATGCGGGATGCCAGCAGTAAAGCTCACAGATAAGGGTGGGGGTGGGAATGCCGTCAGTAAGATTTGCTGATGGTGGGGGGAGGGGGTATCGCAGCATTGGATCGATCGGCCATATTTTAGAGGTTTAATAATTCCCTCTTTTGTTTGGGTTAGTCTTGAATTTTTGCATACGTTTGCTGTGTTCTCTCCACGTCTGTGCAGAAGTTGCCTACCACTCTAGCGAGACAGTATCAGGCAAGGGAGATGTAATGACAGCCTTGTATCTCTGTGCCAGTTCGCTCGACAGTGAACAAGCAGCAGACGTCAGAAGTAAAAACAAAGCTGGATAGCATAAAGTAGAATAGTCCCTTACAGCCTAGATGGGGTCAACTTTGTCTATCCTGAAAAATATTGCTAAAATGCAAATAACAGACATGTTGCTGTCATTTAAATGATCTCATTATGTTATATCCTAGTTTTCGGGGGCCCCAGGTGGCTGCCTACCTAGGAATGACTCTTCTAATCTGGTCCTAAAATCCACCCACCCCCACATATCCTCTTTTTCCTTTTTTGCATATGTAGCTGTTGGTCATGTGACTTGCTGTGTGTCCTGTTGGTATCATCTCCAGCTGCTGATGGATGTGGCAACCTGCAGTCACCTGACAGCGGGAGGTATACATGCAGCTGGAAACACAGACACCCCACAACTCCACCATCTGCTGGGCCAAGCCCCCCCCACCCACCAATAACTGTTACCATTATAAAAGGACAATGACAGGTACAATACGCCGGGGTGGATCTCCCTGTGGTGGGTGACATAGAGGAGACTGAGACCGCAGGCTGTTATGGGACTAAGACCATCCACGAGAATAGCAGCGTAACACATAGCGGCCCCCTTCGCACGGGCCCAGGTTCTGCGGCTTGACATTGTTTATTTCTCATTTTTTCATTGTTTATTTGCTTCTTGCTTTTGGTCCTGATTTCTCTTTTCATCCAAGGGGGGATACGCTCCATTGCACAGGAACGGAGCATTTGACGTTGAGGAATTGTTTGCTTCACACTTTTGTTAGTTTTAGTTTGAGGAGAGTTGAGTGGAGGTTTCGGTCATTAAGGGCTCGCTAGTGCAGCATGGTTGCTGAATGGCTGGTTGCATGCAGAAAATGACGGAAGCCATTGCTTAAACTTTGAAGCTGCACACACAGCAAGGCACTGGGCGACCAATAAGGATGTATATGTGTTTCGGTGTTCAAGGATGCATCAGCAGGTCTGCGTCTGTATTGCTGTTTAATTGGCAGGTTTCAGTCTAAGGACAGAGCATGCCGCAAAGCGTCTGGCATTCTGGTGGTCAGTAAATAGCTGCTCCAGGGGGGATCTTGACTAACAATGCCCATAGACACTTTTGCATGGACATGAGGACACACACCCTCGCTTTTTGTTGGAAGAATTTGAGAAGGACTTAAATTCACGGCTCCCTGTTTACCATGGTTTTTTGGTCACTTGCTTTCTTTGCTGTTCCTGGAAAACCCAAAAAAAGCCTTGAAAGGCAGTGGTTCTGCCACATAAATAAAAAAGAACTGGATGCATAAACACCAACACAAAAATTTGGTTTATTTGGTTTTTGGAAACGAGGGGAGAGACTCTGTGGCGTATTTAAGGAAAAGGCACCGGGCCAGACTACGTTCTAGCAGTTTCTGCCACCACACATTCGTTACAGGCCAGATGTAACTGCAAACAGGTACAGAATGCGCTTAAGTTCATCAAGTCAGAAGGCAAATGCTGCCTTAAACGTATAATGAACCGAGGAGTCGCTATCTATGCTATTGGAAACGGATTGACCCAAAGCCACATTTGGGAGCATGTCTTGCGGACAGAATTTTCTTTCTGAAAAAGAGGACACAGAGTGATTAGAGTTAAATCTTCACGGTCAATTTAAAAGCTCTGGCAACATTCTCAGAAACAGCAGACTGGCAATGTTTGCATCACAAAGCCAATCACCCCGAAGATCTCAAGCCATAATGCATGTTTCTCTGGCCACTCGGCATTCTGGGAAATGGGACAAGGCACAACAGTGAATCCTCAGACTTACGACTAACCATACAAATGAAAAACCAGAGACCTGAACGTCAGCCCTTCTCTAGAACAGGAGGCCATTTATTTTCACTTCTTAGTTATTCTGGATTTTATAATGTAGTAGCTCAGATACCATCAATACGGAATGTCAGTGCTGTTAAGCTAAACTATGGGTTTTTACCCCAGAATAGTGTCAAATGATGTTTGGAATAAGCTATATATTGTTAGTGGAGCATTTCAGTGAAATCCTATTTTTGCTGCTATGCGTTAAATTAAAACGTTACTGAAATGTGTTTGAAAAGAGTAAACTGCTTTCTGACAGAGTGCATTCATTTTACTCTGTTTTACTCCATTGACTGTACATTGACTGTCAGTTATCGCCACGCAGATCTAACGGGTCTCTGCATCTAGACTGGATTGTTTCTGAATAGTTTTGCTGTTTTCTGTTGCTTTAGTGAGATCTGATTACTCTCTGTGCTACCCTGGGTGTGTGTGTGTGAGGGGGGGGGAATCTACAATTGGCCCCAAATAGGTTGACCTGACCCCCGCCCATTACGAGAGGGGGGGCCTTAAAAGAGTCCTCCATGATGCTAACTGTGATAGCATGGTAGCAATTTCAGGTCCTGTTTGAAACTGCTGGAACGAGCTCAACGCTTCATGGACGATACCAGTGATGTAGGCGCTTAAACTAAACATAATAATAATAATAAGATACTTTATTGATCCTAGTGGAGAATTTCTCATTTTGTCTGCTCAATCTTGCTTCCTGTGACACACATATAGGCGAGTTCAGCAGCAAAGGGCAGCCATCAGCAGTGATACCCATGGAGCTGGGGGTCAAGGGCCAGGATCAAACCAGCAACCTTCAGACCACAGACACAGAAGCTTAGCCCACTGAGCCACATGCTGCCCAACACAGAAAAGTAAAGCATATAACTGGGACTGCAGACAGAGTTAGGAAAACTCCAGTGAGGAAAAGCCCAGTGAGGAAAAGCCCAGTAAGGAAAAGCCCTAAGGTGACCTCACGTCTTGGCTGTGGGCGAAACTGACACCCCACCAGGAATCAGAGAAAAACCACACGATCCTGACGGTGTCCACCTGAGTGGAGGCGTGGAAATATGTGAAAAGGCCATTAACACAAGAGAAACACTACACAAGATCTTATCCATGGTATATAATTCATGTTATCGAAATTTCACATTGACATTGCAGGGTACTAAAGAGGAATGTATAAACTTTATGTTTAAAATATACACTGTATGGGGGAATAGCTTCGATTCTACCATTTTTCATCCAGAGGGAGTGAGTCTGTACTGAAGTGTTGCTCCAGCACTGGTTTTATCACATTCATGTATGCTGGGTCCCAGTTGCCTGAGTTGTAGAGATTCTGATGGGAGATCCGAGCTTCTAGAACAAAGTGGGTGGGATTATAATGGCCTGCTTTCATGGATTGTTTGAACCACATACTGGTACTTTACTGGTTGGATTTGGGTTAAACCAGCCAGGGCCTAACGGTATGAGGCAGCCCCAGACCCATCGGCTTCAAAGGACCTTTCTTTTGGATCTTCATGGACCCAACCTGTACATGCTGTGCGCAGTGCAAAGGAATTCTGGATATGGCACTGAGGGGGTAGAGTTTACCTCAGCAGTTTAGCCCTTTAAGCCTCAATTGCTCCATAGATAAATACATACATACATGAAGCAAGGCACTGAGGACAGACCCAGGGCAGGGAAGCTACATTAGCAGAAGGCAGTAGAGTGTCATGGTCCAGACGACATGATGCGGAGTGAGGGACAGACATGACACATCATTCTGCGGCAGATGTGGCTGCTGTAGCCTAAGCTAATTCCCTCAGGTCCAAAGCATACATTCCTCTAGCTTTACTAAAACATAGTAGTAAAATCAGAGCCAAGCGCTCTTGTCAGCGAATGTAAACAGAGGCAAGGTAATTAAGAGGCTACTCTCACAATGTTCTAAGTGTCCCAGGGCTTGTCGGGCAAGCAAACGGGCCTGAAGTCCTTCTTTTAGCGTTCCCATGAAAACTCCGAAAGGAAGACGTGGATGGTGCCAGAGTTATTTCGGTACGGAGATAGCTCCTGACAATTTAAAAAGAGCAGACGTTTAATTAGGACGTAACCCCAAACGACATGTGTTTTATGTTCTGCACACAGAGGTGCTGGGCCTCGTTTCCAGCCAGAAACACTCTTTGTCGTCTTTGATGATGAATGGCAGATAATGAGAAGGTCTCGCTGTCACTGCATCATGTTTTTATGAAAATAAATGTAACATTTTCTCTCGTAGCCCTGTGATGAACTGTCATCCTGTCCTGGATGTACCCCTGCCTTGGGCGATAGGCTCCAGGTCCCCCCAGGATAAGCAATCAGGACATAGATGGACGAGTGAATGGGCTGTATTTTTTTTACAGTTCTTGTCTCTCCAGTGATGGGAAGAGAGGTGTTGACAGGTATTTCTAGAACAGTCATGTGATATGAGCCTGTTGCGTTACACCCTTCCCACTGTAACCTTTGAGAGAACAGCAGGACTCTCAATGCAGTTATAGTGCAACGCTGATAAAAACGACGATTAAGCCTTTGAATGTGTAACACTGTTACGGCCTCTGGCTGTATCACCTGACATCCATTCGTCGATGATGTAATCGCTGGTTTATTGGATTGTCATTAGCAGAGTTTGTTGCTGCTGTTTCTTTATGTGGCTTCAGTGTTTGGCTGTTCTTACTACAGACTGTGTTGTGCTGAGAAAGTGCCTATCCTTATGGGGACCACTCATTCACTTCTATGGCAAAAATGCTAACGCTAACTATGACAACCTTAACCCCCACCCTGCCCTAACCATAACCATAAGTAACCAAGCAAAATTCGCATTTTTAGTTTTTTCATAGGAGTCACTGATTTTTTCCGGTCCCCATAAGGGGAAAAAAAATATTTATCACGTTATGGGGACATTGTGTCCCAATATGGACAGGTATAACCGCTCACACACACACACACACACACACACAGAGGTTTGTAATCATATCTTTGTGGGGACTCTCCATTCATTTCTTTGGATAAAACTCTAATCCCAACATGACGACATTAACCCCAAAATTAAACTAAATTAAAAGAATTTAACCCCTAAACTTTTTCTGCATCTGAATAGCATAACTGATACAGAAGTGATGAGAAAATCCAGGACATGTAGATTTGCAGGACCACTGCCAGGGAGACAGAGAGAGAGAGAAGCCGAAAGTACTGCAGATAAACAGGGGAAAAATGTAAACTTGCTCCGGCAAAACAGGCCCACTGCGGACTGACCATTAAATTCTACTGAGTATGGAAAGGAAGCAGTGGAATGGATCTTCTCAGGCTTCCTGGGATCCTGGACCAGCATCACAGAAGCGGGCGGCGCAAAGATCAGAGGTCGCGGGAGGTCGCGCTACCTTGGGTGGCATGGGGGACCGTGGCCCCCCAGAGGCAGCCACACTGTGGGTGGGAAACATTTAAACATATTTTAGTGCCACACGGGGGACAGACAGCCATCGGGGGATAATATCAGTCAGAAGTTATAATTTACGCACACTTAAAAATGTCTGAGAAAAAATGTGGCGAGTTCAGCGTAAAGGGGAGCATCTGCGCCGTTATGGGGTCCAGTGAGCCAGAGGAATGGAAACACGACGTTGGGATTGGGACGGTGTGAATCTGCTGAGCTGGTCAAACTACTGATCTCTAAGGATGAAATAAAACCTTGGAGATGAGTATGTGTGCTTTTTATAGGAAGGCCCTGTCATATGCTTCCCTTTCCTGGAAAGTGAAGAGAATCAAGCCACTTACTTAACTGGATGGTGGTCAAGGATTTTAATTAGCAAACATTGAATTTAACAGACATTTAATTAAAAAGGAGGTCTTGCGAATTGCTCAAGCATTTTATTGGATATTAATGAGGTCAAACCTGAAGAGCAGACCTTGCTCTGGAATCCGACAGCATTTCCACTCATCGCATGTATGGTTGACGATAACTGCAACCATGGGTTTGAAGCTTTAGTCTTAGAAGAGGACAGCGCCATCTGGCCCTGAGGTGCTCGTGCTGAGGATCCCGTATCGATCAGCGCCGCCCCACGGGCCCACGACCCCATCACAGGTCAGTAACACGCTGAGAATCATGTGACACGGGGCCTCAAAATGTTCAAATCCCAAGAGTGAGACTGGAACTCAACCGAGTCACTTTCTGACATATTTGGCCTCTGCGACATGCCACTGAGCTTATATTAGATTAGATGAGAGTAACTGTAAAATGCAAATACCAAAAACTGCAATTTGCTGTTTGAGATCTTCGGAGATGGGATTGACCTGACATATATGGTATGGTTGGTGAGAGCAACCTTGGACACACAACCGTGGGAGTGACCGTGTCTGGTCATTTCTGACATGTTCTGCATCCCCTTTTGGGAGCAGGACCCAGGGGTTATGGGAAATCACCCTGGCTACTCGTGCCCCCCCCCCCCATCATCACTAACCTCCACCTCTCTGTACAGTAGACCTCTTGAGATCCTCTGCAAGCAGCTCCACATATGGAGAAGCCATAATTTCAAGTGGGATGACTGTGTGACAAAGCACAGAGCCTCCTGAACAGGATGCAAAAGACCAAAATTACCTAGTAAAAATGGAACATTATTGAATTTGCCATGTTGGAAGCAACTGAACACCATCACATCTTTGATGCCCTGATTGAGGTCAGACCGTGTCTTGTACAACGCTGGAGTTTTTCAGCAAAACATTATTGCATGTCTTTGCATACACCCACCGGACCTAATGGACTGCGAGTTGCTAACGGGAGCCGGCCAATCGGTTTCCTGCGCATCGACTCCACCACAGAGCTCAGCTCCAGAGAATGAGGCACCTTCTTTTTTTTACACACAGCAGATGCTTCCAGTCCCTGAAGGATGTTACTCAATCGGGCCTCCAAGTCTGTTTCCTTGGCCTTAATAAGTGCTGATTCGCATCAACCTGTTCTTTAATTTATTGAAATGCCTTTCTTTGCGGAGAGATTATCTTCTGAAAGGAAAGGCTCTCAGAATCTTCGCTTGGCACAGCATATGTGCCAACCCCCGCATGCACGGGGGGGGGGGGGCTTTCAGACTGTTGGGAAACAGTCTGACATGTTAAGGAGGGGATTTGTGAGCCTCCCACGATTCAGGACGCATCATGATTGGCCGCGTTGAGCTTGGTAGACGTCGTTCCAAGGTTTTCACCACCTAGACCTACCCCAGAGCCTCCACAGCCCACAGGCGGGGGTGTTGCAAAGCCCATCCAGGTTTTATGTTACCGCCAGGAATGACCAAGCCAGAGCGGCTGTCCCAGCCTGTTCAATCCCAGCATGCACCAGGAGGCTGTGTTTGTGTTACTGAAGCATGATCACAGCCCAGAGAAAGCGATATAATTACCATTTTAAGGTTTCGTTTGCTCTGAAAGTCTTAAACTAATAGGAGCTGCATCAACATCTGGCTTGAAAGTATACCTGCGCATCACAACTCTAAAATGTATGGCAACCAAAAAAATATGGCTTAAACGATGAACTGGCGAGTTAAAGAAATTCACCGGCATGAAGACGGCAGACGTGGGAAAGGCCGTTTGTGGATCGTCGCTCAGGTGGTCATAAATGGCTGAAGTGTGATCCAGAGGAAAGATGAATGAGGAGTTGCACTGCATCTTCAGTGGTTGCAGTATGAAATCTGAGACTCAGAAACGCATGCTGAAGCCTCAACTGGTCCTGATGGGGCCAAAGCAGGTTCTGCGGGACCTTCTGAGGAGCCCACAGGGTTCTCGGGCCCCTCGATGCACTGAACTCACCTACTGGCCAAAAACACCTTCTGGAGGGGTGTGTGTACCGATCCCCCTCCCCACCCTGCTGCTCCAGGATTTTTGGTCAGCTATTCTGCTGAATCCTGCTCCTCCGATTTGCTGATTTTATTTGCAAAATACAGAAAAAACAGACGCCAGTGCAGACCGATACAGGTGCAGGGCCAGCGGCTGTGGCAGGAAACGGGGACCCCTGGAGTCCGACTGGCTGCCTTTGCTCACACAGAAAGCCACCCCAAAGACTGGGCAGCTCCTTGGCAGGACCGTGCATTTTCCTTTCTGGAGTTCGACAGTCGAGAAAAGTGACACGGTGCAGCCGGGGGGTGGGGTGGGGGGGGGTAACACAACACACTCTTGCTATATGGTTTCTGTTATGAGTCTCGGGGTTAAAAGTCAATGAGTTATTATTCCAGAGTGACGGCCCAGAAACGTGCCATTTACACTGTTTATAAGAAGAAGCAGGAGCAAAGACTTGACAAGCTACTCAGGAGCTGGCCTGCGGACCCTGGAAGACTCGGGAGTGGGCCCGCGGAGGCCTGGACGGCTGGGGAGTCGGCCTGCGGACCCTGGAAGACTCGGGAGTCGGCCCGCGGAGGCCTGGACGGCTGGGGAGTGGGTCCGTGGACCCTGGAAGACTCGGGAGTCGGCCCGCGGAGGCCTGGACGGCTGGGGAGTGGGTCTGCGGAGGCCTGGACGGCTAGGGAGTCAGCACAGTTTGGTTGTGGCGCGGCGGATTCCATAGCCACTCTTTGATATAAAGTCACAAGTGTCGATTGAGGGAGTTGCTGGGGGAAGAAGCTGACAGGGCCTGGAGACAGGCAAGGGATCATTCCTGTGATGTTTTAGCAGCAAGTGGCCAAAGGTAGTGACTCAGCCTGATATCACACTATTACTAGTGTTGCTGACATGATACCAGATGTCTGAAATTGGCCAAAAAAGGTAGAAGAGCACTAATGCCAGGTCTGACAAGATATTTCAAGGACGGTCCCAAATTAAATGATATCCAAATAAGGCAAAAATGTCAGTTTTATAAATGTAGATTTTTGTCACATGTGGATGTGCATTTATTTAGCTAACAATATAGCATTTTTTCTTACTTTGACATGTCTAATGAAGTCTTGGGAAAGACGGTTGATATAAAAAGGGAAAATTTCCTCTGAGAAAGGGGATCCCTGGGGGGGGAGGGGGGGAATCGGACACGAGTAAGTTTTTTGACATGGGAGGAAGCCTTTTTTCACAGGATTATGAAGAATGTTCTTAGATGCCATGTTTGAGAAAAATTAAATACACCCAAAGACAAAGCAAAACTGAATATAAACATGAATCAATTAATACTGTAATTTTACACTTCATAACTGTTCCATTGATTTATATACAATCTGCTTTTAAAAGGAACTTTTAATATAGTAAAGGAGAATTGAACTTATTTTTTCATGGACCCTCCTGGAATAGAACAATATTATGAATACAATAACTCAGTTGCTCTGTGGGTTTAAAAACATTTCCCTTGTTCCCAAATTCATTGGCCAAGTGGGGGCCCCTATTCTTTCCTTCCGGAAGAGTCATCCCGACTCATTACTCACCAGCGAGCTTCCTAAACACCCCATCAGAACACTCTGCTACTCCCTCCACCTCTTTCAAGCTCCACAATGGCTGGATGTTTGAGAGAAAACGGCCACATTGCCTCTAGCCCCCTGACCCGGGTATTAAAATACACTGGCTGACTTCCTAGGGATTTTTAACTTCTTTCCTGCCGAAATTGTCGCGTGGAAAGACTCCATATCTGATAAAAACACACATCAAAAGGAACTTCAATTGCAATGTGTTCTCAGCGACACGTGGATCTTGATAGGGATTGACTATGAACCAAGTATCGCATGTAATGCACAAGTTGGGATTACTGAAAGCTGCATACTTGCCCGACCTACAGAGAACAACTAGTCCTGTCACAAAGTGAACATCTGGCTACGCACAACACATCTGGATCAGCTGGGCTAGGAGGAGGGGAATCCGGTGTGGACCACCAGCTAATCTGATTGCTTTTGTGGGTATATGTTACAGGCAACTCCATGCTCGCCAAGCAGGAGACATCTTGAAACTACGGTTACGGGTGCCCAGGTGAGAAAATAACGACCGTGACATCATGTTGACTCATTAGAGCATGAGCAAAGCCATGGTGTCCATTATTTGCTACGTGAGGAAACGAGAGAGGTCAGGGTCTGACCCCGTCCCAGGCTGTGAAAGAGCCCGGACGGTCTGTATATTTCTCTTTTCATATGAGAGAAGTCATATCAGTCAGTGCAGTCAGGGTCCTACGGCCTATCTGTGATCCATCATGCTATCTGTGATCCATCATGCTATCTGTGATCCATCATGGAGGCTCACAGACTGCAGGTCAGGCAGACATGTGCTTCCATTTCTCATAAGTTTAACTCTGTCAGATGGCAGCATTTCCAGAAAAAAACAGAATGGAAAAGGAAGGAAGGAACGATCTCATCGAGCATCTGGCTCTGATTATGGGATGCTTGTAAGGCGCTGGCTTTGAGAACTTGTTACTGGAGATACGGGGGGGGGGATGGGAGAGATGCGATTCCCGAAAGCCACCTATCGCTGGGCGGACAGCCACACGGCACCCTGGGAACTGGTCCTGACAGAAATTGGACCGAGCTTCTTCATGGGACCAGGCTGCAGTGTCCAGGTGTAAAAAAGGAGTAAAGCTATAAAACCAGTGAATGGAAGGATGCGGCTCGGAAACCCATGGTGGGCGGGGCTACACTGTGCTGTCAGTCAATCCTTGATTTAAACCAATGACAACCAAGAATGTGACAACTGGAGGTGCATTAAACGAATCAGTGACTGACATGGCACCGTAACCCTGTCCACCACAGGCATTGAACTCTGTATCTAAACTGTGCAGACCTCTTTAGATAAAATGGGGTGCTAATCCTCATCCGTTAAACAGCTGCAATGTAATGTAATCTATGTCCATGTAATTGAAACATGTAACGACTGAATTCCCTTTCTGCTATTTGTATCTGCTGTCCCCTAGAATCGTTAGCAGTCTCACGGAGGTCCTTGTGCTTCAAATTAGCGTAACCTCACTTCTTTAAAGTAACATGCCTTCCGTGACCTTCTGGAACGAGACAAAAAGGAAACACATTCAGCTCCCGAGATTCCCTCGAAGGGAGTGCAGGACTAGACACTCTGCAGGTCATGGAGAGTGTTAATTATATCATGCATCTCGGGAAGATTCATTTTAAAAAATGTATGTAAAACAATTCTCCCGTTCGCTATTCATCTTCCCGCTAAAGGAATCGACTGAGCCGTTGCCAGCATAGTGAATGCGTTTAGCAGATGGCTGGAGTCTGTGGCAATCCTAAATCCATCCTGAAGTTAACGGGGGAGTCCCTTCACCAGCGATCACCACCGTGCATTGTGGGAGATACGCCAGGGAGACAGCCAGACTCCCCGCATTCGAGCGTGTCGGGCTGCCCGAACAGAACTGAGGACTCCCCCCAGTGTCGGTTTACGGCACTCTGGATTAAAAGGAGCTCAGGCATTTGCTGACAAGATCCCAAATATCTCCGGGGCACGTTGGTGAATGAGCGATCTGACCCGGCCTGCCATGGCCCCCCTGCCCTGGGTAAGGTTACCAGAAAAAGCCCTTCCAGACAACGGCTGGACCGGAGCGTTAGCATGAGCTGAGACCTCAGGAGGCAACATTCACTGAAGTGGTCATGGGCGCTTTAGAGGTGCAAGAGATAATAAAACTCGACTTAACTGGAGGGATGAGGGACAACTCACCCCCTCTAAAGAGCGTAACAAATTGCAGCTTATAGACTCAAAGACGGCTTTGAAGGAGCACTTTAACTAAACCAGCTGGGTAAATAGAGCCAGTAGGAATCACACAAATCCGAATGTTCATCAGATAGAAAGAAATGGAAGCACAACGAGGGCGGCTTAGAAGGTCAGGGGACCACTGGCTAAAGGAATGCATGCTATTTCATCAAAAAATGTAACGGAGGTACAATAATTACTGTTTATCGACTCAGTCAGCGCCTTGATCTGAATGGGAATACAGGGTTACACACTAATTTTTTGGAAATAACTACCTTAAGTAATAGTACAACAGCAAGACTGTGAAGTTGAACCAGCAAGGTCATGCTCTAAATCCTTACGGACCACCTGCCACCCTGGAAATAAGTGTCTTGCATATAAAAATACAGAAATAAAATGTAACAAAAGAGCATTTATCCTTTTTTTTTTTTTTTAAAAAAAAAAGGTTTAGCTCTACTTGGATTGAATCTGCAGACCCAAACAAGTTTATCCAGGGGCTATATATCTTCATGCATGTAGGTATGCATCTGGGGAAGACAAATTTACGTGTGTGATTGGACACCACCCCCAACTGAACTCACGAGAGTAGGGGGAGAGTGCATTTCTCATCCCGATTACCAAAACGGAGCTCGACCGTGATAAAGGGCCACCGAAAGTGGCATATCCTCTTCGGGGTCCTGACGTGTCTCCTCTGGTGAGCAGGACGAGGCCGTCTGCTGGGGTGAGGAGGAGAGGGGCTGGGTGGTGTGTACATCTCATGCCGTGTGAGTTATTTGACTGGGATCAAGCTCTGGGGATAGTACAGATCACAGGTTGGGCATAGCGTTATCTGATGAGGTCTGATGTGTTCCACAAGGGAGATGTATCACACACGTCTGCCAGACTCCCCGATCCCAGGGTCTCTCTTCGTGAAAGTGATTGATGGATATCTACTACCTCCGCCTCCCTTTCTCGTGCAGGAATGGCCATGCAGCAAAACGACGAGAAGGGCTCGCTTGCAGGATCTCTGCAATCTTTCAACTAAATGAACTTTTACCACCTGCTAAAATGGACTGGCCCAAACGAAACGCGGGACGGAGATGGGGTGCCATTCATCACGGCCGACAGCAACGGGAGCACAAAGAGGTTTTAATGCTCAGCCGTTTACCCGGCATGTCGCTTCAGCAAGTTTTAATAATTTCCGTATGACGCCCCAAATTTAACCAATTTAACAAAAAGAAAAAAGAAAAACACTCGCCGCTTCTTTTCAGAACAGCATGATCCGCCATCTCTGTGCCGATTTAAACAGCTCTCTCAGAGTAGCGGAGTTCCATTTGTGTATCACTGTCTCAAATGTTAGCAATACTGTGCGTGATTGAAAACACATGAACAGTTTTGAATTTATTCCCGTGTTATATAAGCGCAAAAAAGTTATAAACATATATACCTCGAGGCCCATGGCAGAGCAGTTTAAGGCAAGTTGCCAGCAAATCTCAGGCAGCTCAGTTTAATAAATAGTGGCAGCTCCCCAGGTTACGAACAGGATCCATTCCCTAAGTCAGTGTTTAAATCGAATTTGTAGGTAAGTCAGAAAAGTAATACAGTAAATAATAATAATTGATATAATACAGTAATAATAAAAGAAGCTACATATGGGTCCTTGCTGTACCTCGAGCCGACGAACTGCTGAAGACACGCGATGTTTTCACGATCAGTGTGAGTATAGCACGCGCGTTCGTTATTATATACCCTTGTATTTAACCCTGATTTTTAACAATGGGCATCATGGCAGCCCGCTGTAATCAAGAGAAAGCAAGCCAAAAAGACAGGATATCCCTCCAGACTGTCATATAATTTACCCATAAGTCGTCACCAAGGAACCCCATGATTATTCTTCTCATTTTTTTTCACTCGGGTAAAAATGTATTTTTGTAGGGAAGACTCACGAAGCTAAAACACTTTCCGCCGTCCATAAACCAGCCCGGTACGTGTGTTACAGAGTCTGTCAAATCCCCTGCAATTAGGCTGCCTTTATCTTAGCAAACACACCTTTCCTGCTCAAGGCATCAGCCTGGTGGGGGGTAAATCGCTTTCCTGACTTATGTCCATTAATGCGAAACGTGACCTACGTCACCGGGCTAACCTGCATCACACTAGTAGCTTCTTACAGTCACCTCTGTTAATGTATGTATGCGACAGGTTAATATTGTTAATATTTGGGGGGGGGGGGGGGGTTAATGCCTCAAGACTCCACCCCCACATGCCTATCATTTATTAGCTTATAATACTCCAGGATGACAGATTCCCCATCTACCCCCACCCAAAAACATAAAACAAAATACAAACATCTTGTATTTTACATGGGTTGACACCAGAAAACGGTCTTACTGGCTTTTAAAAGAATTACCTTTTCAGCCTTATCGAAAGTCTTATCGAAGACCAGGCTGGATGACAATACCAAGACAGATGCCGAACGAGTTACGTTCACCCCTGAAAATAATGACGTACTTTATTATGTGCACACGATTGCAGTCTAAAATATTTAACTGCTGTTTAAAACATATACATGTAATTAAGCGGCTTTGTCCCATACGATCTGCCTTCAAAGCTATCACGATCTATATGGATTTTCTTGCAGCTGAAGGAGACCTACGTGTAACGAGAAGTGCAACCAGCTCTGCGTGCGCTATAAGTAACTTTATATTTCTGTGTTTTGACAAGTGAGAATGTAAATAATATACAACCCTAAAACGCTTCAGCTGGTGTAACTTTCCCATGTTCCTACCTCATTCCTATAATTAACTGTATTTAACAGTTAATGTGTCACAACACTCAAGAATTTTGACTTTTTTTAAATACAAGTTTAAATCTCCTAAATTCTAACCTAGAGATCCCACTAGACCCCTGGGATTGGCGTTGCTGGTTTTTTAATCGATCTATAAGACAGAATCAGATAAAGGCTTATCTGCATGCATTGGGTCACTTTCCCCGTTTTCTTTAAGAAAATCTTCATGTTTGCTACGTACCTAAAAACCTGCATCACTGTTCACACAGGCACACACCAAATCGTTCACCTTATTTCTGGATACTTGATTTATTCACTAAATAGACCTATGAAAATGGTAGGCTACTAGTTTGCTGTCCCAGATAAGTGAACGGGGCGGATAATTTAGCACCATGAATTGTTCTGAATAAAAAGGCTACAGGATTCCTCAGTAGTCCTAAAATACATGTAGACTCCCACGTAAAGTGTCAGACACCTCCCTTAATAGTGGCATATGTATGGTATGGATTATCTCCGGTGATCACTGATCACTGATCCGGGGACAGTACGGGACGCTGGACCATCGCGCAGGTTACGTTTACCATAAGTACAGTTTCAAGTCACCCTTTATTTTAAACAGCACGTCTTGCGGCTGGGTGATGAAGTCGCAGTGAGTTTAGGAGACCTGCCCTAAAATCCCTGCAATCCGGCTCCGGAGCCGCCGCCAAACCTGGGTGTGACGTTTACGCGAAGGCCAGGTAAACAGGGCTGCTTCACCTTCCCTTCCGCCAATTATGTTCATACTAAACATTTCCTCCGAGAAAACAGAAGTATTTTTTTTTTTATTATTTTTTGCATCAACAATTAAAATATTGCGAGTAATTCTTGCCTTGCGCTCTTTAGCAGATGTCCCGGCTCCGTATTGTTAAAGCCAGACTGGCAGGCTTTTCTTTCCCCAAAAAAAGAGCCGCTGTTTAATTCGTACGGAGTCGCGGACGAGGGATTTCTGCATGGGAAAGGAGCCTTGGCGCTCCCGATCGCTGTGATTAATGTTTATCTGGGAAATCCCCCCCTCGGGGGACGGACCGGTGGCGGGTCGCTGGTGGGGAGGACGAAAGTGGTAAACAGCGGTGGGTGTGTGCCGGTTGTCCCACCGACAGAAGGTTGGCGCACCAGAGGCTCGTAGGAAAAACAGTGGCGACGGGCGGCTCGGTGACAGCGGGGAGACAGGAACCAGTACAAACACAGGAACCTCCACTGGAGCACGAGGCAGACTGTGCACTCGGCACTGCAAAGCCTTTTCTTAATAAGACACAAAGGAATTCACAGCGCTGGTAAACACAGCAGTCCAGACTCTCAGCGTTTTGGCCCTTGTGAAAACCATCCATAGTAAACTCCAAAAGTAAGGTCTGCACAGGATATATAGGGCCATAATAATTTACCTATTTAATTTCATGCAGTTTTACAATTAACTAATGTGCAAGTTAAAAGTCACAAATGCCAGTTAAAATCAAATAAATACACTCTGAGAATCAATAAATATTTTGTGGCCCTGGCTGTGGAGATGTATAGATGTCTATATTGCACCATAAAATGTACCCCCTCCCCCCCCCCCCCCCCCCCATCTGTAAAAACTGTAGCATCTAATTTTACACATGAAGTCTCCAGGCATAAAAATTTCACAGCGCCTGACTCGTTTCGGCTCGTGGCTTGTGACCCCTGTCCCTGATCTCCCCGCTACACGGCTCGCGGTCTTGACTTAGATTTTACGAGAAGCATAGATGAGAGATGCCTTCGTCTTTGAGGGAGACCATCTCCTCTTAGGAGTTTAAATCTATCCTGAGCCTAAATCCATCCTTAAAATCACAACACATTGGGATAAACACCGCGTTTTGGACCCGCATCTATAGAGGTTAGGCCGTGGAGTCCGTGGAATGCTTTAAAATCCGGTGTTAGTATGTTGGCTGGAATAATTAAGCTGACATGAGTCGTTTGCTGAAGTAAACTCCTCCGAACTGTTTGGCAGATGTTTGCCCGTGTGCCCGCAGCAGCTGGCCTTGCATGTTTTGGTCTCAGATGCTCTCCGAATCCGAGTCATCGAAGCACTGTGGCATTGTGTCACCCGTGACCCGTAACTCTGAAGGACCTTCTCCCTCTCTGTCTGTAAACAGTAAGTCCTCAAAGCTGCAGATCCTGGCAAAACGGGGCCCCCCACGGCGCCCCCCACGTCTTCCAAGCGCTAACGACCTCTTCATACTAACGACTGGTGTGCGGACCTGTGGAGGCGAGGTGAACTTTTGCCTTGACGCTGGGGTGGTGATGCAGGTGCGGCGTCCCAGTCCTGAAAAGGCCGGAACACCAGCCACCCAAAAGACCCACGCGCTGCACTTTCGGTCGCAAGGAGCTTGTTGGACATTAACGTGGCCGAAGGGGACGGGAGGAGTTTTGGAGACGTGCTAATTCACTGCGGTCTTAAAGTCATGTGCGTCCTGATTTATTTTTTCGGCAGTGCGTAGCACTCTGCAGACTGACCTCTCGCTGTTCTTCGGGAAACGGCCCCTTTTATCTCAGAAATCATAGCTCTTATTAATCACCGTAATCGTCTCTAATGCGCTCCCGATTTATTTTACCGCATTATAAAACACTACATTTCCCGGAGCCACTGCCTCTGTTCCCCGCTCAGTAATGCGTTATCCGTCTTCATCCTTTAACTGCTGCTTATGGAGCGTAAGCAGCTTGGCTTCTTCAAGGAGAAAGGAAATTGCATATATATCAGATATGATGCAACTGCTCCAGTTCCCATACGCACACTTTTATTTATGAAGTGTATATGAGCAAAGCACGTCTCCACGGTGAGTACTATAGCCTCACACCTCCAGGGTAGGGGAGTGCAGGGCTTGGGTCCCACATGTGGTTCTGTGTATATGCCGTTTACATACTCCCACTGCATGAACATTTTTCGGTTTTCTCCCTTAGTCCAAAAACATGCAGCTAGGTGAACTGGTGCCCTGCATTACGATTCTGAATGTGTTCCCTGCAGCACCCTGGGATCCCAGCAGAATGTCCCCTGTCTTGTGGCCTCTGCATTATGGGATAGATTCCAGGCCCAATGTAACCCAATACTGGAGAGACAGGGGTGTGTTGTCACGACGGCCTTTAGCACCAAAACTGCATACAAACAGTACTGTATGTTGCATTTGATCTATTCTTACTGGGTGTACCACTGCAATAACATTTCTGTTTTCAAGATTTACAACGCACGAGTACTTAGGAGTTGTATACTATTTCTTTTCTTTAATACAATACATAACCCTGCACAGAATAAGAAGGATTAAGATGGATGGATTGAAGTTCATTAAAGACATTATTTGGCAATTTGGGACTCCTCTATCGTGCAGCACTGCACACTGTATTTCAGGAGTTTTCAATCCTTCGCTTTACTAGTAAGCAACACTTGTGGGGGTGAGTGGTTAAGGTGATTCAATCGTGTAAACATCTGGCCTGACCAAGTGTTTGAGCCAAAAGAAACTGTAGAAAAGAAAAAACACCCAGTAACACTTCAGCAACAGACCCGGAGACCAGTCCTACATTTATAGAGAAACCGTACATGCAAACATGAAAACCGTTAACAAAAAAAAACAACAACAGGGAGAATTTTAATTTAAGATTATGGACTTGAAACTCATCAGACGACCGAAGTCTCCCTGAAAACCTTATTCTCTAAATAGCATCTGCGAGAACTGTCACCGGGACGAAAATGACACGAGGTATCCCGAGAGTGAAATGCCCATGTTTCTCCAAACTGACGACTTATGTGCAGAAATGCGCGCACAGGCGCGCGTTCACGGCTCGCGCCCCTTTACATTCCTGGCAAAGCCGCGCGGCAGAAGCGGCCATTCGGGGAGGTCTCTCTGCAAACGCCTAAACGAGAAGCAGATGCAGGAAAACAGCTTCAAACGCCACCTTTATTTTATAAGGGCGCTAAACAGCAGCGTTTCGGTGTACTTATGCTATTGGGCTAACAGAGGCTAGCGTGTGCGGTTTGCTTTTCGGTATATATATAAATGTATGAACATAAATATGTAGATGAAATGTGCGCGTGACCATAAATTTTGTGAAAATTTCGCTGAAATTTGCCAGCTGGGAGAGACTCACTCGGTACATTTTGCCGACCGTGGAGGCGGGGTTTCCCCACGGCAAGTTTTGTGTGATTGTCGGTGATAGAAAAGGGGGGCTCAGTACCTCAAAGGGGGTTCGCTACACCCCCGCACGTGCCTGCTTTTCAGCCATTAGAATGTTCCAAGATCAGTCCAAAAGTGCAATTATCTGTGTAAAAGCTTCCGAAAGAAAAACATTTTGTTAGCATTTTCTTTAGTGTTTCCCAAGAATAAATCGTTAAATGCTACTGAAAGCTCCACTGCCAGTGCGGCTCCGCGTCGTGCCTCGCAGGGCCGTGTAACGGTGAGGAATGATTTCCAGCACATTGTACTCCAGGTATGCACTCCTGCTTAAAGTTGCGCTGGGACCTGGGAGTGGGGGGGTGGTTATTACTGTACCTTGGCATCCACAGGGGTGCTCTCAGGAAATCCCCACAGGGACCCGTATTCTGCTGAGCGGAGCCAAAGCAAACAGCTCAGTATCTACTACCACCCGCCCCAGTTTGGAAGGTCCCTATGCCACGAACCCCCCCTCGCTGCACTAACACCCCCCACCCCACACCCCCAATCCCGTTCACATGCTGTCTGGATCTATTCATGCAGGTCCCCCGCTGAGGGGAGTGGTACCCTGGGACAGGAGTGTACAGTTGCTCTATTATTGTCCGCCTCCGCTGCGGTTATCTGCGATCTCCTGTCCGTGGGCCCCCCGCAGAGCCTCTGCTCGGCTTTGGTGCTTGCCTCCGACGCCTGGGCACTCCTCCTGCTGACCATCAGGATGGCTGGGAAGCGGCGTGGGGTCTGGGGGCCGTAACCCAGCGAGGTTTACGCCGCCCTCCTACGTGTTCCCGTTCCCGTCACATTAGCTACATGTCGACAGAGACCTTGGTGACCTTTGGTCCCTGTTCTGTGGGACAAAGAGGGTCTCAATCATTTGTTTGCAACTTGCAAAAAATAGGAAGTCTGTAGCCCGCCTGATGTACCCCCACCTCCTTCCCTCTGAAGGGAAGACTTACAAGAGGGACTAAAACTTTCAACAGCAAATCGTCTGCAAACTGAAGGCTGCAGTGCATACTGGGAAGTGCAATTCCTCCCAATTTTAGTACACTAAGGAGTCTTGGCCTACATGCCTCATACGGGGCGTCTGCAGCAGACCCAGCATCCCTCATGGCACTGCAGACAGGGGGCGCTCTGTAAAGAGCCAACGGAGGCGGTGTCCCGTATGAAGTGGATCCAGCCGGTCCTGTTGCTCTGCCATGCCAGAGCGCACCACTCTTACCACACTTCCTTCCTGGCCCGTTTTCCTTTTCAGTGAACTTTTGATCAGAGTCGGGCAGCATTTGGGTCTCCTTTGAATACGCAGGAAGCGAAGCGCTTGGATCCGGTACATCAGGGACGGACCGAGGACAAACTGGGTTAACTGGCTGAGCCCCCACTAATTAGTCAAACCGCCGGGTCATGCGTCTGAACAACTGCAAACCCATCGGAGCGATTTTCCTGTTTCAGTTCACTTGCAGAGGTCAGTAAGTAAGAACTATTGCACGACAAGTCAAGCATCATGCGTCTTTAAATGCAAGGCTGCGGAGACAAAGAACTGCCCGACACGCAACTCTACTTGGCGTTTGTTCTTTATAGCAATTTCTTTGCTTTTATACTTTACATTAATTTGTGTTCTGCATCTGGAATTTTAAGCAAAGTTACTTACAGTGAAAGATTCACCCGGCTGACACTATGTGTGGTTATACAAAATTACTCAACACCCTTCTGACCAATTAGATTTGAGAAATCGGCAATTAATCATTTTAATTAACCAATGCCGGCAGTTTTTAGACCCAGCAAAGTTGGATAGCAATTTGAATTCAGGTGGTGCTTTTGGACGGAGGCTGAACCTTGACATGAAGACACTGACAAGGTTCCTGGGTTTCTGAGGGCTGAGCTGCAAAGGGCTTTTACAGTGTGTCACCCGATGCTTAGGCAGCTTATATTTAATGCTTGGGCTCGTCCTTGAACCATTAAACATTTCCTTTAAGAATTTTCTGCTCTTACTGGTCGATTTGGCTCCTGTGCATCCACACCCCCCACACCACCCGTTCCTACGGTTACCATGCCCCTGAGCATTTCACCCCCGACCTCTATATTTGGGTTGCATTTCATTGCCAATCTCTGTCTCCCCCGAGCCCTTGTCTGATTGGTCAATGGACTGCGTCTCCCTGGGAGATAAACGTCACCCACTCCTGGGGGCAGCACGCGAGGCCGAGGTGGGCGGGGCCCCCGCGGGGGTGATCGGGCCCCAGGAAATGGTGGCCACACTGGGGCCACACAAAGGCCACACTTCAGAAGCCCAGATCTCATTCCTTTGAATGCCAGTTTCATAAGATGAGGCAATTAAAGTTGAGGGCCATCTGGCGCAATTAGAACACGGCAGCTGGATTCCACTGCGCCACATTCTGCGGAACCGGATCCTCCCCGGGGGGGGGGGGGGGGGGGGGGGGTTGCCATGAACTGCAGTGAGGTGCATGGGGGCATGGCTGTCCATCACGTGATTGGGACCGTTAAATCCTCATGCATGCCTGCAAATAACCGAGTGAGTCTACATTATAGCATGCGACCTGCGATTGCGGACCACGCCTGCCAGCTGCACCGGTCTTCCTTCCTTTGTTTTTCACCAGCTCGCAAGGAATGCGTGCTTCCTGAGAGCCCAACGGCGCATGCTTCTAATTATAAATGTGAGGCAATGCGGCAGGGGAGGAACGTGGCAGGCGAGGAACGCGGTGGGCAGTTTGCCCTTGAAAGGCCATGGATTCGGACTCCAACATGCCGGGACACCCAGGTTTGATCTCAGTAGAAGCTGATAGTGATGCCTGGCGTCTGGTAGCCTTTCCATTACGCCACAGCTGCACTGTAGTAACTTAATCAAGTGATTTTGTCACTTGCCACCAGGGGGAGCAGTGGTTAAAGGAAGGCCATAGTATTACCATTAAGAAAGGCTATTGGTTCATTAAATACCTTACAGATCAGGTAGGAGAAATGAACAGATTTATTGGCTGAACAGGCATAGATCTGGTTTCGAGGAGCAGGAAGTGGTCACGTGTCAATCGGCACCGACTGCAACTCTTGGCGGGGGGCCGGGGGAAAAGCTTGCCAAGCTGGTGGTTACCAGTGCTCAAGTGAGCTGAGCGAGGGGGGTGGGGGGCTCGTGGTAAGTGTGGATGCCAGCGGATCAATCTGTAGACAAGATTTTATAAGTTTAGCAGTTTTATTTTTCATGAGGCAGGGCAGGTGGCCCAAGCGTATGACTGGGTGGGCCAGGCTTGTGATTAAGTTTGTTAGGTCCATCCCCCCCCCCGTGTAGTCGGACCTGGTGTGGACAGGCTACCTGAAGCCCGAGTGTGTATGTGTTACAGGGAGTAGTATCTGTATAGATGACGTTCGTCTACCTGGGCCTGTTTCATAAAGTAAGCATAATGTAACCGTAGGATAACAATGCCCCATACTGGAATCTTTTGTTGAAATAGTCATTTGCTGCAATGCATCATGGGAGCATTCTTTGGATACCACGAGATTAAACACGGTGGTGCAGATGGATAATCAGTTCTAAACCCTGCAGTGTGTGGAGTCCCAGCTCAGACAATCTGATGATGAAAGAGGACTTTTCTATGGGCCAGAATGGAAGCCTTAGGAGATTAAGCAAAGAATGTATGAGAGCTTTACTGCTGTGGCCGCTAGCATGTCCTTTTTGTCTGTGTGAGGCTGCCGTAGTCTTATTCCTTCCCATGATTCCTTGTATGAAGGGATCCAGCTTCCTGTCAGTGTTGCTCTCATCCATGTGCCCCTCCATTCCCTGATAGTTGCCCTGCTTCCTGTTTTGGGGAACCCTGCTCCCCTAAGGGACACTTATTAAATCCAAACTATAGATACCCCCACCCACGAATCCACTATCCCTACCCAACCGACAACACCCCTGCCACCATGTCCTAGAGGGTCAACCTTTGATGGTCCCCAGCTCCCCTTGCAGGTCACCTCAATTGTGCTAGTGGGTGGGGGTACAAGCTACAAGTGATGCCCCCCAGTTCCGAATGGGGTCAGAGGGTAAATTAGGCTGGAGCCCTGTCTGACAGCAGAGTTACGAATGCGCCCGAGTAACTTTCCATATGTGCGCACAAGCAACTAAAGGCGGGCTTATTAAAACAGGGGTCTGTCCCACGGGACCCGTAAGCGCATGCTGGGGTGTGACAGGCTCCAAACCCCAAGGGCAGAGTTAGCAAAACCCAGTCTGGACACTTTAGAGCCAAAAACCTTTTTGCTTATCAGGAATTTTAATTGTCATCCTCAAAATTCGCGGTTTTCACGCTAATAGGGACGCGTAGCGGAATCCTTACCGACTCTTAGCGGAATCCTTACCCGTCTTGGGTAATCGGCTTGTCCGGCAGCACAGAGTCACGCCTCTGGCCATTTGGTGGCGGTTTTACGGCCTGGGACAGGGGGTGCTGACTTCCAGTCTGTCTGAAATGCCCCCCCCCTGATATTTTACAGCCCTAGGTCACCTGAAGCGGTATTTCACCCCCCTGGCCCGCAGCCTCTTACATAACACGTCTGGCTGGTCGCTACGGCAGCCTAAATCAGACGGGGGCGGCGTGCCCTGACGCGTTTACGGCACCCGAGTCACCGCCGACATCCGCACGGTTCCTGCCAGCTCCCGCCCTCTCTGCACATTTAACGTGCCCGTCTGGCTTTTTAAATCCAAAACGTAGCAACCCCGCTTCACCCCCCCCACTCACTTTTACAGGGTCACAAATGACTGAAATCTTAAAGAAGGAACTGACGGAAGGTACCTTGGTTAAAGGAATGAAAGAAGCCAATGGAGGTCGCAGTGCATGCTGGGTAGTCTTACCAGAGTCTTGGAATTTCAGCAAATAAAATCATGGTTACAGGTTGTTGGCGTTGGAGGCAGCTTATATCCTCTACCTGAAATGACACCCCCCACAAAACCCCAACTCTCTTCGGTAGCATAAAATTAAATAAAAATTGGAAAAGTCAGGGGAAAGACCCCACTACTGAGGGGTGTCCTGCGGGGCCGAGCGACGCCCCACATGCCCGGCACTGTGCTGATTCAGTAATTACCCTGCCCCATAAAAGCTGAAGTCTCGCCTCACACGGCGACCTGGCAGGGGCTACTGGGCGAGGGGCGCACTGTCGCTGCAGGAAACGCAGCACAGCCGTCCGCCTACATCACAGCATAGATATATCGCAGAAGCACAGATAAGCTAAAAGTGTATACTTTGCTGCAATTGTAAATATAGAAGAAAGAGAATTACGATGACTGCATATGACTATTCCTGGGTGAAGTGCTATGTGCTTCTTCTGGAAGACCATCTCCAAATTCATTCTGCTTGCATTCGTCTTGACTGGGGGAAGTCAGCAAACAAACAGGGTGGTAGGTACCCCAGGCCCCCCCCCTGCAGTGCCCCTGTCTGCAGCCCTTAAACAGCTCGTGGCTGTCAGGTCCCCGCGTCTGCATTTTATAAAATCCTCAGCTCCGTACCGGACGACCGTGACGAAATGAAACCTTACAGGTTTTGGCGAAGGCCATGTGTGAATTTTAATGCCACGTGACAGATTCTGGATCACTTCAGCTGGGTCAGAAATGAGTGAAATGTTAAGGAGAAAACTGTCGTAAGGTAACTAGGGAAAAGAGACAGCCTTGAGTGGCTGCACTGCATGCTGGGAAGTCCTACAGAGCCTTGGGATTTTAGCGTATGACAACGGAATTACACAGCACACGCACTGCAGATAGCCTATATCAAAATTATATTAATAAACCTACTAAACTTCAATTCTAGTAAATACTGAATAAAACTTAAAAACTTGTAAACGATATAAATTTCTAGAACACAATTAGACAGAGCTTAGGTTAAGGTAGAGCAGACGTCCAGACGTCACGTAAGCGAAGCCAAGTCACAATCCAGCTGAAACCGCAAATAAAAAGTACTCAGATTATTTTTTCCTGTTAATTCAGTTATGAAAAGAAGAAATCCTCAGAAGACCTGAGATTTTCATCTTGTAAAATAAGACACTTAATATGGCGCCAAAGATAATCAAACTTTAAACAATGGCAGAAAAAAAAAACCTTGAATAAAATTACTATTTGAAATGTCGCCCAGTCTGGAAAGACGCCATTCCGTCCAGTTATCAGACTATGACTTTCAGGATTCCTGTAGCATAAAACCAGTTACAGTGATTAATTAAAACAGGTAGTATTAATATGGGACAGACATGGCCGAGTTGATTCAAGAGGCCTCTCTGCCCGGAAATTAAAGGTCCGTGTGTGTGCAGGTCTCTGTATACCACAGGACCGGGGAGATATGACCAAATAAATTGAAAAGAGGCATTAGACTCGGCTTCCTTCTTTGGGGGGGGCTCTGACAAAGCCTCTCAACATAAAAGGCTGTAAAACTGGCAGAACAATTTTCAATAAGCGGACATATTATGGGGGGGATGCAGACAAAGACACAAGGCCATTGTTATGTAGTCAGTGCCCCTGAGTGTGATTTATCCAAGTCCCTAATGAGACTGGAAGTCCCTTATAGAAAATGGGTGGGAAGCCAATTCCCCCTCCAGCGATAACCATCTAAATGTGTTCAGGGAGGATAGTTTAATGCTCATTTTTTCCCTAAATATAGTAACACACCAAACATTAAGCTGCTGTTTACCAGTCCAGGCCTCCTGCAGCGCGTTGACGCTCTCTGTCCGCTGCCATCGCACCTCAGTCTGCTGCTGGGTTCATGGTCGGTGCCTGCAGATGTTCAGGGGAGCTTCGAGTAGATTCGGGTCCACACTCTTAGGCGTCTTAGACGCTGAGGACATGGTCGGCTGGATGTCCTCTTGGTGAGACACCAAGACACCCCTGTCTCAACCCCTGAACACAGAGCACTGCTGTTTGTGGCAAACTCACCTGGGGTTTGGCATGGGGGGAGGGGGGCTGGGTCACAGACTGATTACAGTGGTGTTATGGAATATTATTTAGCACTATATAACGTAGAATACAAGTATTATGATAGTATTAAAAAGTATGCCAAATATCCATGATGTAATCATTATAATGTAGTCAACACAATGTAATCAACTGAGTATGTATTTGCACTTTTTATTAGTCTGAGATTCTGTTAGCTACTTTATGTTAGTCCTGAATCTATGAATATTCACTTTTATTAGCGTATATTTTATCAGTATGTTAAAAGACAAATATATTATCGACCTTTTAGTTAGACAATGTGTAACAGGCTGAAACTGCCAAGGTTTACTGCTGAAGGAAGGGATTCGCCTGAGTTCACCAGAAGTTCACGGCTGAGCATTTTTAAAAAACCAAGTGGAGATGGTGACACCACCATTATGTTCGGCCGAGGGACCAAACGGTAAAAGAAATGACTGAGAAAATTATCACCTAGGGGTGTGGATCAAGGGAAAAAACAATGATTGTGAATGGCTGAAGGAATGATGATGATGATGACGAGATATTGTTAAATGATAAGAACTTGTATAAAAATTGGTGTAAAACAGTAATGGACACACATTACGTGTCCGGCCTTGGTTGTAACTTCATTGTTGCAATAAAGACTGAATTCTGGATACTGCACAAGCGGACCTCTGACTTCTGATTTGGGGGGGAAGGAGAAAAAACCACGACAGTGTCTGGGAAGGAAGATCATTCCTGCGGTCAGAAAGGCTTGTCCCCCCTCCCACTTGCATTGATCATAACACATTATATATCCACTCAGGGTAGCCACTGAACAAACTACCTAACCATGACTTACATACATGCTACTTCATTAATAACGTCTATTGCGGTTGTGGTCAGTACTACCAGACAATTAATTAAACTCCTTCCTTTAATCCTGTGGATGATATTACCATCATGAGGCTTAATGAGGGCAACCACTAACCCACAGAGACTTCAGCTTTAGGCTCAAATTCCTGAGGTTCATGGCATCAATCCAACCAGTCAGGCTTGGCTGGACATTGAACCCAGATCTTCCACAACACATGTATTGGCCCCTAGGGGGCGCCACAGCCATCTCCCGGAGCCAGTGCAGGGCCCAGTAGGCTGCTCCGCAGAGGCAGCGGGCTCCGCTACGCGTCTGTACCGTCGGATACGGGCCGCCCACAGCGAGGGCTTCCCCTGTCATGCCGTCGACACTCTTGGGGGTGCAGATGTAATGCGATCCTGCTGGGGGCAGCGATCTGCCGGAGTTTTTTTTTTTTTTTTTTAATTCTGCAGATTGCTAGCAGATGCAGGGTGGAGGCCGGTGGTGTAAGGGTGGTACCATCATCCAAGTTAAACATTTACACTCTGCGATTCGGGCCCGGGACACTCATTGTGCGAGGCGTTGATGGTGCTGCCCACCCCAGGTCCGACACCGCAGCCACATCTGCCCCTGAACCGCCAGGGCCGGGAACATCAGTGACCCACAAACCCTGGGAGCTTCTACTCCTCTCTCTGACATCCGTCACTGTCAGCACCTGCAGAATCCAAATACTAAAACTAACAACCATGTAGCCCTTTGATTGTAGCATAGCTTTCTAGAGTCGCGAATTGAAAAGAGATGATGATTCTTGGTGTGGAGTTTGGCCAGTGAAACAAAGAGCTGAGGAAGGCGGTGAGCTTCTCCTGCCATTAATCAGAAGCTATCCTCCGTGGCTGAATGGGGGGGGGGGTCAGAAATATTTCACTGAGGCGTGACTGGGTTTGGTTCTGGAAAGGCAAACCCAGAAGCAACTTAGCACCAAGGCAGATAATGTCAGGAATGAGACAGTAAGTGGTCATCTACATCGCCGGATGAGTTGACTGGCGCTCCATCCATCCATCCATCCATCCAGTTTGGGTGATCACAATGATGCCAGGATGCACAGGACAGGGGGCGGAGGGCAGGCCCTCCCTTCAAAAAAATTCCCATTTAATTTGCCAAAGTAATTTAGGTTAAGTGACCTTCTCAAGGACAGCAAGGGGAGAACTTTCCGCTTCTCGGAGGTGACTTATAGATGCCACAGGTCTCGCTTTTACCTCATTACGGGGTTTGAGCTGAGGGCAGCCGGGATTAAGAAGGGATTCCACCGGCTCAGCAGTCAAAGTGCTCGCTGGGGTCTGTGCAGTTTCAGCTCTCCAGTGTTTGGTCCCCATTCACTGATTGATACACCTGTCTGGACCCATCGGGAAGTACTGCCGTGTCCCTCTCCAGCCATCCATGCAAAGCGACAGCCTTTCGTTACACACCCCCCCACACAGATTCCCGTGTTTTCCTTGTGCGGGCACCACCCGGAGCTCCATGCTGCTGCTGGGCCCCCCAGCAGTCAATAAATCCTGGGTTCCTCACACAGCAGTGGTGACAGCCCCCCCAGAGGCACACAACCCCCCCCCCCGCGCGCAGCACGGCCCCACGAGCGATTAGGTGCTGCTGACGAGGCCCGTCACCAAAAAAAAAAAAAAAAACCCAAATACAAAGCTGGAGGGGGGGGGGCTTTTCAGAGCCCAACTCCAGCTAACAAGTTCCAAACAGAGTCCAGTACCAGTATTCTCCAGAACATTATTTGGGGTGTTCTATCTTATGGGCAGCTGAGAAATCATCTTCTTGCTCTGGTTCTCTTTGCTGGGGGGGGGGGGGGGTTGGTTTCTGTGTTTTTCACGTGCCCTTGCTCTGCCCCCCACCTGTATATATCAAAATGACAACAAAAACAGCCAACGGGCCCTGTCCTGGGTTGGCCATGCCCCCCCCCCAGCTTCTATGGATCAGATACTGCCCCCTTCCAAAGTGTAGGAGGATAGCGGGGGCAAGGCGGACACTGTGCAGGCCCACCTAACGCACTCCATAAATTACTGACCCCCCATTGGTTTGCAAGTGCTAAGTGACAGCAGATTGATAGGTGTGTGGACCAATGACGGGACACCTGCCATCCGTCCTCACCTGCCTGGCCGATAAGGAGCAGCTTATAGTGTTAACGGGATAATTTAGACTGCAAAAAAAAAAAAAAAAAAAAAAAACTACCTACTTTCCACAGCAGTACCATTCTTTCACCAGCTTAATTTTTTTTAGAATATAAATACTTTTGAAAATAAATACTGCGTGTTGTAATTGCTAATGTACCATAAGAGCTGCAAAATAGTTTCCAAAAAAAAAAAAAATCTAAAGGAAATAGCGAACAAAACACTTTGGCCAGAATTTGCCACGGCCGATTACGTAAACATTGTCAGTCTGGGGAATCGCATCAATCATGCTTTGTCAGGCAAGGGGCAAATGTTGTTTGAGATATCCCGGAGTCTCTCATGAGAAAGCTGTGAATTCATCTCAGTCAGACTGAAGATACTATTATCCACACGCACCTCATAACCCAGGCGTTAAACAGCACAAAACGAGATGAGATTTAGATTCCTCAAAAGATCAAGATAAAAGAAAATGAGAGGGGGGTGAGGGAGAGCCGCTTGGCGCACCCAGCCCGTCTGCGTTCAGCGTCTGTGATGACAGCTTGGCGTGGAGTGAATCATCGTCTCCCTGATTCAAATCCGGACACTCTTGGGAGGTGCGGTCATCTTATACACCCAACGTCCATAACAATATCATAGTTCATTCAGTACCCCGGCATACTGGAAATGAGGGTTAAATTAAGGGATTTGCTTGTTCCTGTGATCATGGCGTTGGTTTCCTTGAGGGAGAACTTCATGGAAAGCCAGATAAGGTCACTCACAAACACGCGCACGCAAAAACACACACCCTTCGTCCTTGCAGTGGAAACCCAAGGCAAATTCTGCGCAGTGTTACTGTGACTGGCGCACTGCTGCAGTGAAGACAGAATGAATTTGGAAGATCATGTTATACGTTCATTGGTATATTGGGGGTGTCATCCAGAAACCGCTTTATGGCTCTGCCCCAGCGTTAACGTCTAACGGTGCTTTCATTAGGGCCGTTGAACAAATAATTTTTGGATGTTAAATACAATGAAAGGAAACGCATTTCAGTTCAGTTACAAATGTAACCGTGGAAATTAAAGAACCGAATATCAGTCTTCATTTATGAATACAATGAAGTGTATAAATATATTATATGTCACCCCAACTGTAGTGAATTAGTGGTTAAGGAGGATGGATGGATGAATGGATGGATGGATCATACTGATTTTTTCCAGACTGAATGTGTGATCACTGGAGATGTTTGAAAGAAAAAAAAAAAACTTAGGATTTGCAGGTCACATAAAAAAAAAAAAAATCAAGTTCCTCTCTGGACTTAAAACTAAACTAAAATGTGAATCTTCTCGCCATAGATGGACTCAAACTTGGAGAAAAAAAAAGCCATTTTAAGACATACAAACACTGTCTATCAGTAAAGTTTGATCCATAGACCTCCCTGAGAAGGAATGTGCAGACGTGCCCGCATGAGACAGGAGTTCGAGTGGCACGGGGCTAGGCATGGATTCGGATGAGCGGTAGGCTGCATCGTGGACGGGTCCCATGCATGAAAGAGACGGGGATGCCCAGAGCAACAAACGAGCGGAGTCTTGTTTTGAATAAAGCACATTGTAGGCCCCCCCCACCCCCAATTTCCAACCGCCGGTCATGCCACATGGCATTACTTATTTCAGACATGACAGGCATCATCAGCATTCCTCCCCCATTGACAAGGTCAAGGTCAGTAGCATCTGTTGTGTCGACAAAAGAAGCCGCCGTACCATGGCCCAGCAGGCCTGGCATTGCCCGCTAACCATGGAGGCCAGGCCTTACCCTCAACTAATCTGGGTTTCTGACGCAATTATCCCTGCCGCGTCCTTGGCTGCTAAGTCTATCGGTTCGTCGTGGACGCCGTTTCTAAATTACATCCAAGAAGGTTCGCTTTGGCGTCTGCGAATTCTTCAACAAGTAAAAAGAGAATAAAAGCAAGAGGGGATTGAAGATGAATACAAGCCATCCTGCATGGATGCTGGTATAAGGCCCTTCTCCAACTAGCTGCAGCTGTTTCCCGGAGACGTTTCTGGCAAATTATTTTTGAACCTGTTCACTTCTGGAAAAATAAAACACTTGACAAACCTGATTCTTCATCATGGGATTTGTGTGCGTTCTGGATGGGCTGAGGTGCAGAAGCTCTCTGAGGTGCTTCCCAGGTGTTCAATGGTCCAAAAGAACCAAGATGGATTGCAAGGCTTCAGGAAAGCCTGTCGCTTTAATGGATGATGCTGTTGAAAGTCACCCCAAAGCGGGCCAGGAGACTGACACCAGAGCTGTGACCCCCGCGACACCCCCCCACAGAGATGACGAAAGGTGGGACAAGCCGTGCCTGTCCTGCAGCACCAGCTTCCCAGCGGAAGTTCTGCCACTTGAAGACCAGCCCGTGAGTTGGACAGGTACCCCTTCTGAAGTCGGAGCTCCTCACGGAACCAGGATTGGGGCTGGAGAACAACAGGAAGCAGAGTGTATTCTGGAAGTGGTCGTCACGGTTATAAAATGGCGGGAGATGGAAGGGTGTGGAAATAAGGGAAACCTTTCCAAGAAGGGTTCCAAATGGGATTCCGATGGAGCAGCTGGTACGCACAGGCCCGGCCCGCCCCCCCGAGGCTCCTCGGATGATGGCCCATTGAGAAGAACAAATAAGGTTTGTTTTGTCTCACATGTGCTGTCCTGCAAAGCCAATTCGCTTCCCTTCGCGTCCCAGACACTGGACTTTCCGCGGCTGGGCTGTCAGTGGGCTTGTTTGAGCGAATCGGAAAACCAGAGACCGGATATACGGATTGGGACCAGAGAAAGACTCGGGAAAGAGGTAGGGAGGTCACACCTGGGTACACATCCATGTCTCACGGTGGCTGCTGGAGCCAGAAATTGCTTCCAGAGCTGCAGAGATGTCTGGTTTTCACAGGTGTGGGGGCACCTTCACATACCAGTATGACAAAGTCATGCAGCCAATGGGACAAAGCAGTTTTCAATTTTAAAATGAGTCATATACCTGCTTCTTCAGTCTAGACGTGACTTCTTCTCTGGATATGAAAAGATGAAAGAGGTTAAACTTTTTCCCCTTTATGAAAAGTACATTAAGTGATAGACCAGCACGATAAAACTGACAGAATGGCGAACAGGAGGGTATGACTAATTAGATAGAAAACAAACCCAAATGAATAGCCATCTAAACCTACTTATCCATATTTCACTAGAGCTTTGTTAATCAGTGTCCATAAATCATAGCTATAGCCTAAAAAGCTTTTAATGTTCAGCTAAATATAACATTAACGAAAATAGCAATTAAAGAATTAAATTTGGTCAGATGCCAAACTGCAGCAGATGCCTGAATAGGACTCGAAGTGAGAAGAACTTGTTTTGGCGGGACAGTTCCCTCTGCAGGCCTTACCTCCAGCATCGTCCATCGCTCCTTCAACGTAACGACCTCTTGCTTATCGTTATAAACGTGTCAAAGGAAATTGCTGCGGGGGGAGTTTATTTATACGCGCTGGGGTTGCACTGCGGGGTCAGCCTCGGAGCACTAAATGCAACTTGACCGACGCGGACGCAAGACCCGCGAAATCGGAGTCCAGATCTGCCTATCATGCCCCCCAGCTGGACAAGGAATCTGGTTTATTATTAAAACCCCTAAACACTACATGACACATAACACGAAGAGAAGTCGTTATATAGCCTCGATTAATGTTCTTATGAATTACTTACGAAAGCGTCACTGGACAAAATCAATAAGATCCGCTATATGCACATTAAGGCAGAGCGCGCGCCGTAAATATGTCATGATGTAAAGCAGCCTAACATGCTGCTAAATAAAATACCTTTGAAGGGACGCATTTAGTAAACTTCCTGCGTTCCTGTCTTCAAGGACCACAGCTTTGTAAGTGTTTGTGACTTGGTAGTTCATAACTTATTGCAGTGACATCACCTCTGAAAATAGGAGCCTTTTTCACATTGTAGTGTATTGCAGGAAGAAGCCGGAGTTGATTATGTCTGGCACACGACAGACAAAGAGAGGGCGGGGAGACGGGGACAAATGCCACGTTTCTGAGTGAGTCTCCGATGAAGGCTGTGACTGGGCCGCGGCGCATTCCTCCCCGGCGCTGTCACCTCCCGGCGCTCCGCTGGCGATTCTCATGGGACCGTCGCAACCTGGCCAGCGATCGGGCTCCACGCTTCCTTCCCCCAGCCTTTGTTGGCTCGCTGGGTGGCTTTTGGCAGGTGTGTTTTCTGCGCCTAGGACTGTCTGTGACTCACGGCGGTCTGAATGCGAGGAAAGGACAAAAGAGTCCTCGCCGGCGAGGTGGGGGGGGGGGGGTGGTTACCCCGGCGAGGTGGGGGGTTACCGGGGCGAGACGTGCATGCGACACATCTGTGACAACCCGTGCAATGTGGATAAACTGAATGACAGGAAAGAGTGGAACAAAACTGGTCCCTGATGAGCGATGTTGTTTGTTAATAAGCCAGTGAGGCATAAATCTATTTCAGTAACGAAAGCATTTTGATGGCATGAAACACTGCTGAAGAAAAACGTCTATTGTATTACACGATTCGCAAATATGCATCCACCCATCTCCTAGTCAGTGTCGCGTTACACGAGATAAACGAAAGTTTATTGCAACTGTCACCTTTTGAATAAACGCGTTTAAATATTATCGTACGTCTTATGATGCCCTACATGGCACGCACAAGCGTTTCACATAAGTCTGTATAAAAACGTTTCATTACTGTACTATGAAGCTGACCGGTTCAACGACCGTTTCTTTTAAACCATTTCATGCTTCTTCAGTCCTAATATTGGCCGCAAACAAAAAACGGAGGAATGCTTAAGAAGTCCGTGGGCGCCACCTAGTGTTAATTTATTATAACTGCCAGCTCAGAATACACGTCACGTTTTAAATGTATGCTGTGTCAGAAAGATCGTATTCAAATAAAATAAATCGCTGTGGTACTTTTGGACTAAATTAAGAAAAACAAACCGTGCTCCTCTATGTATACTGTATATTGATTTAGTGAGTTCAATTTTCTTAAACATTAAACCTGAAACTGTCTGCAATTCCGAATAGCCTAATGTGGACTAGTAACAGCCTAAATTTGTACTTATGATATAAAAAGTTACGGGAAACATGTCCAAAAATGTTTATTATATGGATCTTTCCAGAAATAAGAAGCTCTAAAGCTGTTTATATATCGGTGCGGTTTATAAATCGTATTTTATTTATACATAACGGGGAAAAAAACGATTGGAGAAAGTGCAAGTGATTTTACAGAAAGACAACAGTAAAAATGGGATGGAAACATGCGGGAATTTTTGCTGAATACATAGCCATACATTGGCTAGTCTTTTGTGTAGTTTTTTCAGAACAAAATCAGACAATGAACAGCGTTCAAGGCGACAGAAGACATTTCCTCCCGGCTAAATCACATTGTGTTACATTGTGAGAAAATTATAAAAGGCCTATTGAAAATGTACATAGGAATATGCATTGTGTAAGCCTATAGAAAAAAAATATATATAAAAAAAAGTTAAACATTTTGGTATGATCTCAGTATCATTTGATGGCGCTACATGAACGTTTACTCGACACTTCCTCGTTAATTGTAGTTACCGGGAATCGTACCCTGATCTTTAAAAGCTGACCGTGGTTAAGTTAGCCTCACTAAAGACGCAAAATGCTTAATTTTGCTTCTCACATCGAAAAAAAATTACATGAAAATTACTTCGATAAAACACTATTGTTGTAATTATTCACGGAAGTATATTTCAAGTATTTTTCAAAAATGAAAAATAAAGGAAAAAATGTTTGGTGACTAGTCATATGGGCCAGCATCTTTATTTGAATATGAAATAGGAGGATGATGTATTTTATAATTAAACACACACACACATTTTGCAGTACCCAAAAAGACCGAATGTTGTAATTAAAAAGGTGCTTCAATAATTGTAATAATAAGTTTTAATTTAGGGGTGTGCACACTTATGCAATCAGCTTATTGCGCGATTTTTTTTTTCATATATTCTTCCTCCTAACAGATTTGTTTGTTTTTCAATTGAATTGTACAGATTATAGGTCACATTAGAGGTGGGAAAGCTTTGAAATGCTTTATCGTGCTTTCATTTTATTTACATCACAGAAACCTGTGATTTTAACAGCGGAGTGTGTACTCCTTATATCTCCACTGTGTAGGTCTACATTTTGGCCTCACGGAGAATCTAAACCCCACTTTACGGCTCACAATAAAACCTAAAAAATGACCATTTGTTTTTGGCATTCGTCACTCAAAGCGCACTGGCCCTGCAGGCGAGGCAGAAGACAGCTCTGCGGGGATTTGATTGATCCCCAAGAAAAGCACACATATGTACTCCCGCTGTTTGTCCTCCGCTTTATCAGCAATCGGCACATGTTGCGCCCAAACACTTCTTTTCCCCAGTATGGGGAGCCATTGGCCGCCGAGGTGGGGGGGGGGGGGGGCGATCTGCCCCCCTCTGGCCGTGACTGACGTATACCCAGCATCCGCAAGTCCCCTCGCTTTACGTAAGCCGTCGTCTGCTCCTCTGTGTTCGAGAGACCTTTAAGAAACCGTAAACAGACGTTTAGGCCTAAGTGAATCAATTTTTAGAGCAGTGAACAAAGAATGTTGTTGTTAAATATTAATATGAATAAAAATTGAATGCACTATTTACGCAATAGGATTGTATATTGGCCTATAGTCTATATTACACATTTTCAATTTATTACTATTATTATTTCAGACATGGAGCCTTAGCGGAACCTTTTTTCAGTATAACTGTCTGGGATTCTCCATGAAAATGTTTCATACGCGTGTAATTGTGGGATTGACCAAAACAAGCGGAAGATGAATGGATGGATGGATGGATGAATGGATGGATGGGCTACAGATTCCTATATTTAAGGAACGTGGACTCTTGATAACGTGTAGTAACTGTGGTCGGGTGTAGCTTAAACAGGTGAACGTTGCCTAGGTAAAGCATCGCCGTTAATCAGATTAGTGTAAATTAAGATAAATCACATTCCGTGTAGTAAATGTATCATTTAGAGGGCCATCGTTTTTGTCAACAGTGATCAGGATTTTGCATAACCCCTTTATCTCGCAGCCAGGTCCGCGGTCGCGCCGAGCTCTGTCCACGGTTCTGAAACCCAAAGCAGGTCATCACTAACAATAGTTTGTTCTTGTATGTCGTGGTAAACGTGCCAGTTGATGTCGCCTTCAAGTGGAAAATCCCCCTTTTGATTAGGGCAGCGATCTCACTAATCCTGCCCATCAACATTTTGTTCACACCCCTGACGAGCATGATTGACGATAATCCGTCGCTTGTTTAAAAGAGACTGAATAGATCACTACCTTGATATTATTTAGCCATTTATCTTCTCAAGGATTGTCAGAGGCAGCTGTGGTATCATGGAGACGAGAAAATACATGCTTTAAACGGGTAATAATGAGTATATCTTTGTTTTCATTTGCGTCAGAGATCTCGTTTTTTGTTTACTTTGCTTTTTCGGTAAGGAGACTGGTGGCATACTGATAACAGACATGGAATTCTGCAGAAATCAGTACTCAGTGTCCTTATAAATATCCAGCTGATGTCGTCATGGGGAAGGACATCTGCCTTGTAACATTCAATTCTTAAGCACCTGTCTGCGCTTATCCAGTGTAATTTTCATAAACTGTATTTGATTTTCGATAGATGATTTAAGAGAAACACCGAATAAATAATTCTTTTACCAGTCCTTGAATAGCCTTTTACTACAGATTAGTCATCCAAACAATATGTTAATAAATGTCTAAATAACGGCTCTTTCAACGAACAATTGATAATATTACAAATAATGGTAACATATCTGAAATTGGTTGTGCATGTTCCCTTGGATGACAAAAGCTGAATTTCTGAACAGGGTAACTCCCGCTCTGCTTTTAAGTACCGCAATCAACACAAAATATGTTATCTTGTCAAACGGAGGGATTGCCCTTTTTGCATTGGTTTTATTAGAGCGCTATAGGCCTATATGCAAAACGTGGCAAATTTATGGAGCTTTAAAAGTGCCCATTGTCCAGGTCGGTGTCAGCGCAGGATTAAGAGCTAGACGCACCACAGACTCCCGAAGACCAGAGCCCACCCGCCGCTGGGATGTTACTGCGGCTGTACTCCGTCCTGTCACTGTTAATGAGGCCGGCGTTCTGCCTCAGGGTGTCCTTACTGGCGCTCCCCCCGGAGCCAGAACGCGCGGAGAGTCGGGCCGTGGTCTCGCAGGCTTTGAAAAGGTTGCACGAAGTGTTTAATATTGGAGACAAGCCGCAGAACTACCTGCCGCACAAAAAGCCGCCCCAGTTTATGGTGGATTTGTTCAACGCAGTGGCGGACCACAATGGCGTGACAAGGAACCCGGGGATTTTGGAGGGAAACGTGGTTCGAAGTTTCGAAGACAGAGGTGCGTTAGATTTGATTCGAACCAGCCTTCAGCACTTTATACGTCTTTTACAAAATTACACGTTTTAAAACGTCAAAATTTTTTTTATTCACAGTTTACTTCGATCGGAAATTTCATTTCTTCAACTTGTCGTCATTCAGCAAGAGCGAAAGAATGATTAAAGCGGAATTCCGCGTGTTCAGGAGCAAACGGAATTTCTTTACTGGAAAGTCATACAGTGCACATTTTTATAAAGTAAGTAGATGACATCTGTTTGAATCCCTCTGACATATTTGAATACTTCTGCTGTATTAGTTCATTTGTTGTTTGGTTCATTAACTAGGTTGACGTTTATGAAGTCCCAGAAAACAGGATGTCACCTTGGCAGAGAGACCTGATAAGTTCACGGTTCTTGCCGCTATACGACCAAGGATGGGAAGTATTCAACGTTACAAAAACTGTAAGTCCACATTCTGTGTATTACTGTAGATTTTGGCTTAGTATGATTGCCACTACTCGGGTTCGAGTCTCCGCCTGGGTTATATGTGTGCGGACTGTGCATGTTCTGTTCTCCCCATGTCGTCGTGGGGTTTCCTCCGGGTTCTCCGGTTTCCCCCCACATTCCAAAAGACATACTGAGGCTAATTGAAGTTACTAAATTGCCAGTAGGACTGCATGTGCGAGTGAATGGTGTGTGAGTGTGCCCTGTAATGGGCTGGCCCCCCGTCCTGGGTTGTTCCTTGCTTCGTCCCCATAGCTTCCGGGATAGGCTCCGGACCCCCCGCGACCCAGTAGGATAAGCGGGTTGGAAAATGGATGGATGGATGATTGTCACTACTACACAATACAATTAGGAGTCGGGCCGACGCAGTTAGCACTGTTGCCTCTCGGACTAAGGTTCTAGTCTCCACCATCGCTCCATGTGTGTGGAGTTTGCTTGCTGTCCCCGTCTTGTCGTGACGTTTCCACGAGGTTAAGTAGAGTTACCAAATTGCCCGCATGTGGGAGTGAAGTGTGTGCGCGCGCGACCCCCCGCGACCATAAACGGGACGACTGGTTACAAAACATGGATGGATGTAACTGGTAGCCACTAATTACATAAATATCGCCGATCAACATCAAATGATGTCATAGTGATTTCTTCGTAGGGCACGACCATCGACAGATTTTATTATGCTTCTGCGTCAAAACATGTTCTGTATGCCGAGTCGCGAACCAGTTTAATTTCTTCGTTTTTTTGACCCACTACAGGTTTCAAAGTGGATTCACAACAATGACACAAATAAAGGATTTTTAGTGGTTACAACTTTACCGTCCGGAAAACTTATCGAATCCCAAGTGCGCAGTGGAAGCGAGGGCAAAAAATCTTATTTGGTGATTTTTTCGGAAGACGGCAGAAGAGCGTTAAACGTGAATCAGGCGCCCCCTCACGGTAAACCATTGGTAACGGTCAATCTGTGGTCATGACTGTCAAACACCTGCTAACACTTTTTTTGTTTATAATGGCATGCCAAACCTCTCAAATGTTAATAAACTTCACACGTAGCAGAAATTAACGTGCAGGGGACTGATGATTCATTTAACGACAGATTATAGAAAACTATTGCCATGTGTTTGGTGAACAGATTGGGCCATCATTCTGAAAACAGTAGCCTGGATTTTGGTAATTTTGGCAGCATTTCGAGCTGTAGACTCAATCAGCTGCAACCTAGACAATGGTCTGATTTTTGTTCGTCTTTTTAGGGCCTGGAAAGTCACCGGCAGCGGAGGAATTCAGCGACGAGAAGCCATCGGAGAAAAAGAGCCGAAAGACGCGGGCAGCGCCATACTACACCAAATGGCAGGCGATGACGTGTCAAAGACAGCCTTTGTATGTGGACTTCGAGAAGATCGGCTGGTCGGGTTGGATCATATCTCCTCGGGGTTACGACGCATACCACTGCAAGGGGTCGTGCCCGTTTCCACTAGGCGAGAGTCTCAGAGCCACAAACCACGCCACTGTGCAGTCCATCGTGAACGCGCTGAAGCTGTCCCCTGACGTGCACACGCCGTGCTGCGTGCCCGACAAACTCCATTCGATCAGCCTGCTGTATTTCGACGACGAAGAGAATGTGGTTCTCAAGCAGTACGATGACATGGTGGTGGTCAGCTGTGGCTGCCACTAACCATCTAAAAGAGCTATATTTTAAACAACTTTTGAATAGAACCAAATCCTATATGAATTGTAACACACTGTATATGGAAATTGCCCTATTTTTGTGGAATAAAATTTGCCGCTTCAGATCTACTGTGGGTCAGTACAAACAGCCTCGAATGTACTATTCTGCATCTTACGCTGCACCCAAGGGCGGACTTTTTTTTTGGAGGGGAGGTTGGCGGAGGGGCGAACAACTTTGGGCACCGCACTATCGGGGGGGGGGGGGGGGGGGTGGGTGCTGAACTCAGAACACGTAGATCAAAGTTTCCACTTTATTTATATGACAATTTAGGTTAAAGCGTTAAAATCCAACTTAAATTTGGCCGGTCAATCCGCTGGCGCGGTAATGACTAGCGTATTATTGATGCGTCGCCGTTTTTCAGTCGATCTCCTTGTCAGCCTGGCTATACGCGGATTTCCTTTTTCTGGTGCTATGGAGTTGCTCGACTTTTTTAACAAGGGTGCTGTGGAATTTAGCGTTTAATTTCTACTGCGACGCCCCCGACACACGTACACAAACACTCATGCAAATATGTAGGTCAAGTACCCACTTCGCGACAGTTAATTTGACATTCTGTGTTAAACACAAGGCGAGATATTAAGTTGTGGTAGACTTATTCACAAATTAAAAATAAAAAAGTCTAAATAAACCACAGAAATTGCTTGGGGGGGGTATTAAGTCTATCTTAGCGGTATAGCTAAAGCACTCCAAATCTCTCCCTGGCCCTGCTTCTGACAAGCGACACTCAGCTGCAAAATGCTTTATGTTAAGGGTAAAACTGACATACTACAATATGCCCCCAATACACCCCCACGCCTGCTGGTCGCTCATCCCGCATGAGAGAGCCACCTAGGTCGCTTTAAAGAGAGAGGTACAAGTGAGACTTGAAAAGGAAAATGATGAGATTTTCCCGCATACAATTGGGGGAATTAAAGACCTAATATACAACCAGGGATGGACATAACTGGTACGCGTTTACGGATTCAGCTTTAAAAACGATACGTGCGTCAATCAATTGTAGTAACAGCGTAAATGCGTACTTATTTCATGTGCATTTGCGCTGATATGAAAACAAAATATAATGCATTTGTTTAATTTAATCTTTATATGCTAACTCTAACCTGTATACCGCAAATGAAGTAAAGTGCAAGATATTTTCCTCCTCATATCAGCGCAAATGCATATACGGTAAGGACACATTTGCGATTTTACAATGAAATCTCTGCCTAATAGCGTCTTCTGGACCACAAGCCTTAAAAAGCTGCGAGCGACACCCACACATCCCGCCTAAATAAATAGATAAAGCTCTATAGAACCCGCTGTACAAATTGCTTAGTCAAATCACTCCCGTATCTTATGCATCTTGCCTCCCAGCCACCGAAGTTCCCTTTTAACCTTTCAAACTGGGCGGTCCTGCGCTCCCCTAAACTACTCACACGTGCAGCCTGAAGTAGGTGTTAATCCTACAAGATTAAAAGTAAAAAATGGCAAGGATACAATACAAAATATTATGGATAATTATTGCCCTGTGACGTATTCATTAATGGGCACACATAATTTTAAGCATTCATGCCCAAGTTCGGCTTCAAGAATGTGTAAATAGCAAGACAGCGTATTAACCTCAAACCATCAGGTGGCACCTATTACGATGGGTTCAGAAAATTAACATTCAAAAACGTTTAATTTTTTCAGGCTTTCCTTACCGTATTTGGGCTTTTTCTGATCTTCTCAAATCGCCGAGACAATGTTTACACTTTCTGCTAATTTCCCGATGCTTGCGAAATTTAGTAAAAATGATACAATAGATATTTCCGCTAGGGGGCGCCAATCCAGTGACTACAGTACAATTCAGCCGCTGATGGAAAATCAAGACACAGAACATCGGCGCTGTTGAGGATACGTCCAAGTTAATAATGCAACTCCTATATGAAGGGGTATTATGAATTATTTTATTGGAATGGTTTTTACATGACAGACTCCAGTTAGAAGATGGATGGATGGGTGGATGACTGTTTTATTTTTCAAAAAATTCTTATGCATAAAACGTTGTTTTAATAAATATCCCTGCTTTATCTGTTAGTCAAAGACCTGCATTACGCTTTATTAAAATAATTACATCTTCAACATTTCTACTTTACAGACACTATAATAGAAGTTTGCAATTCTCAACATTCTTAACATTCTTTAATAAAATGCTGCATTGTCATTCTTTACATTTTAAAACATTATTTGTCTTATGGTTATAAATACCTAAAGAACGATACTGATATTTGATCACTTATATGGCTATATATGTAAACTATGCTCACTTGTCTCAGTGTTTTGCTAATTCCAAAAAAACAACTTTTTAAAGATACAGTGCATTTCAAAGAAATAGTTGCTTTCAGCTAATTTTCTATTGCTAAGTCATCCACTTCACCCAGTGACATGATATCCACGTTCCTAGAACTGATGCTGTCCCTGTCTTCACTATATAAGGACCCATCATGCAGGGTACCATATATCCCATCAGGCTCAGTATTTTTATTGTTGTTCTGCTTGTCCCACATCTGCCTATAGAGGGAGCCATTCTCCAGATTCTTCTGACCGTTTGTGACTCTTACTGACATATTGCAGGCAAGCCCCTGTGATGGTAACAGATTGACAGGCATAGGCACAAATCCATGGTAGAGCATGTAGGGAGCTTCCACTGAAGTGGGGGGTGAGCCGGAGGTCACAGGCGATGAGGCCTCCTCAGATTGCTTCACTGGCAGCTGGAGATACATTCCAGTCTCTGGATCAAAGAAGGTCTTTGTCTTGACTTGCACAGGCATGTCAACTACAAAGTACTGCCCGGAATCTGGGTCTTGCAGGACCTTCCTCTGGGTCATCGAGCAGGGCGGCAATATGGCATCGACAACAGGGGGTGGGGTGAGCTTAGGCACATTGCAGGATGAGGAAGCTGGCTCAGAGTCTGGCACTGGTTGTTGAGGTACCGGTGACTCAGTGGGTGGCAAACGTGCACTTGAGGCTGGTTGACTAGGTTTGGGAGCAGTTTTATTTGCTTGGCTCTGCCCTTGTGACCTTCTATGGGAGTCCACTTTTCTGTTTCTCCTGGTGTTCAACTTTTGAGCACGACGGAGGGCTTTTTCTGACTTGGGGGGCACAACTGGTAGGTTGCTCTGCGGCCGGGATTCGGCGGCACTGCAGGCGGACTCTGACCTTTCGCTGGGTTCCTCTGAGCACGTGGTATCCTCTGTGGGCACGGTGCTGGCTGGCTTTTCCTCCACGCCTACCACAATCATGGCACAACTATTCACCTGCTCTGAAGCACCTTCTTCCTCCTCTGGGATTGGAACATGTCTCTGATGGCTCCTCCTTGGCTCTCCAGATACCTCAGGGGATTTAGCAGTATGGGATGTTGCACTACGAGCGGACGCTCCATAGGTGCGTGAGGTTAACCCAATGCTATGCGGAAATGATGCGTCCTGCAAGCGGTCCTGTTCATCATCACCCCTCTCAGACCCACTCAGGCTTCCCTTAGGTGACCCCAAGCAGAATTCCTCTGGACATGGAAGGTGAAAGGGCAGCTTCACGGTCCTGATGATCGGGGAATTCCGGAAAGTATTGTCTTTCACTTTAAACAAGGTGGGCTTCCCCACAGGCGACAAGGGCGCTTGCGATTGGGCTTTGGCACTTTCAATTAAGCAGCGTATCCAGCCGCCTTCTTCCATCTCGCTGGGTGATTGTGTGCTTTCTCCTGTCCATGAGGCTCTCTCGTCACTCTGTAGCAAGACTGCATGACTTTCTTTAGCCGTCGCCTCACTCTTAGGATCAGTTACACTGAAATATTGCGACTCCATCATTTGCGAATCCTTCCCCAATGTATTCTTGTCCCCTTTAGTCTGCAAATCCTCTGACTGCTGTGATGGTTGTGCTTTGAAATCCTTATCCTGTGAATCAACCATCGGCAATAAGTACGAGTCCACTGGTGCTTTCTTGGCCTCTCTGGCATGAGCCAACAGTCCTTCTGCCCAGCTGTCCTGCACTGGCATAGCGAGCATCTCTCTTGCCCCATTCGACTTGCCATTTGCCTTTCCATAACTTCTGCCTTGACCTCTCCTTGCATGTTCCTTTGCTGTCCATTCTCCTGAAAGACCCTCATCTTTTTCACCTATAGATGCTACTTCCCGCCTTTTCTCATCTCCCCAAGTTTTACCTGCATTTTCCTTCTGACTCACACTTCCTTCGTCTGTCCCGGTAAACCCTTTTCTTGATGACTGTACCCTAGTTGCCGACTCTGCCCCTTCAGTTTGGAGACCATCAACACACTCTTTCATACTCATGTAAGAGAGTACCTTCTGTCTGACGTTGCCTTTCTCCACTGTACCCCGCCTTCCATGCTTTTGCTCTCCATCTCGGCCCCTGCTGTCAATGGCAAAGCTATCCTTTCCAGTAGGACGTCTTCTTCTTTCAGTAACTACATTAGCCTCATCTTTTGCACTCACCAAATTTCTCTGCTTTTTGACACTCTTGGGAGGGAGAAGGGCTTGAGCTGTGCTGTTTTCATCATAGACCATGCTAGACTTTTTGGAAAAGGTCTGTTTCAGATTGCTGTTTTCTCTGTCTTTAACCTGTTCCTCCCAGTCATTCTGAGCATGTCTTGTGCTCGTCATATTCTCCTCTCTCCTTACCTCATTTTCCTTATTTAGAATAAGTTCACCCTGCCCTGATGACAGTGCATGTGGTTTAACCCACACTGTGTCTTTGTTAGCCTGAACATTTTGATTATGCATGTCCCCATTTACAGCTGTCATATGCTCTCTAACTTCTGACTGGTCTAGAACTAGCGTCATATCATTTTCAGGGCCTCTTTTCTCTTTGTTTACTTTCATGTTCCGCTTTTCCTGAGTTACTGACTGATGACTTACTACACCAATGTCTGCTCTTGGTATGAGCACTTCTGCACCTCCCTCTTCTTCGCCACTGTCTACTATCATTGCATACCTCTCATTCTTTATATATTGGTTCTGTTTTGCTGAAAAGACATGTTTTACCCTAACCTCCTTTCTGGAATCCCTCTCTTTCCTATCATCCATCCCCGGTTGAGCATTGTCTTTTTCCCCAGCGGTCACCGGGTGTACAGCCCTATCTTCTGCTGATGGCCCCTCAGAGTTCCCACATCCTGTCATGGCATCCAGCCCGCTAACTCCGACTCCACATCCATCCAGGTACAGGTCCTGTATCTCGCCGAGCCCTTTTTTGATTGTGCGGTTGCTCGCCTGTGTTGCTTCTTTGCCAAAAGCTTCTGACTCTCCAGAGAAATCTACTGCATTTGAGAGAGGTGGTTCCTTTTCTGGACTCTCCTCCTCTTTTTCAGTGGACTGCTGAGAGGCATTCTCCATCAATGGCTCATTTGCAATTTCTTTCCCCATCAGGCCTGCTGGTGTGCATGGGTCTGGTGCCAGGCATTTCTGAGGGGCGTCTCTTGATGTTAAAGGAGAGCTGACAGCGTGAAGGTCCACAGGCTGGGCTTGGCCCGTGCTTTTGCCCGTGGCACCAGGAAAGCTTTTAAAGCCACAAGCTTCTTTCACAGCTGGGGGTGAGCTTAATGTCAAGTAGTCATCTGATACGCAGACTTCAGCAAGTTCTTTGCGACGGCCGGTCCGCACCTCACTCGGTTCCAGAGCGGGGCTGCTAACAGGCTTGCCATCTCCGGCTTTGGGATGGGCCACAGTGCCAGTCCCTGTACCCGACAGTTCCAAAATAGTCAGGATGCTCTTGGGGCCGGGGGAGTCTGGACTTTTAAACTTCGGTGGATTGTACGTGTTCTTCACACGTTTCCTGTTGTCCTTGATGTTGAAAAGCAAGCTGGAGGCCATGGCCTTATAGCCGTCACGCAGTCGGACCTCATGCGGCCTGGCCTCAGTCTCCAGCGAGGGGGCGGGGGGAGGTTTTGCCAAGGGCAATGTGTCCTTCAAGGATACCAAAGTTTTCATCTCTTGTCTGTCACATAAAGTGGGAGTCAGGAGTTTGGCGATGCCGAGTTGGGCTATACTGCCTGACATGACCAACACTGCACTCTGTGTGCCCTGCCTTTGCTGTTCTTGAGGAGGGGGCATGGTGCAGGGCCGATTGGCAGCATGTGCTTTTTTAACAAGGCTCCTGTTCTTTCTCCAGGGGACACAAGTCGTCGCCATTTCCGAGCTGCTTGTCTTGTCAATAGCTTTGCCATTCTGTATGACTTTAGGAGATGGGCATCCTTTCCCAACAGCCAAATCTTTGTTTAGGTATTCAAGGGAAAGATTCTGCCTCTCAATATCCTCAGCTCTTTGCTGGTCTTTAGAAGAATGATGCGGCTTGCCGACCTCCTGAGCTTTGGACGGCTTTTTGGTTGAAGACATTAAGGCAGCTATAGCGTTCTCCGTCGGTTTCCTGCGTTGAACACATTCCTTGAGATGGGCGTCTTCATGCACTGCCTTTAACTCCTTGTAGAGTGAGGAGTCATACCACTTTGGAAAATTACTTGTGGACAAGATGTCCGAGTTTTCAAATGGGACCTGTTCGCATTCCCTCCAAATCTGGAATGGGCTGAATTCACTATGTAGAAAGAAATTTGTGGCAATGAGCTTCTTGTGCTTGCTGGACTTGCGGCCTTTGCCCTTTGAGGATTTTGTAGAGGTGGCGGTCATATCCATACTCGAGGGTTTATTACTCGAGGGTTTTTTTCCTGGTGCAATATAGCCCATCGTAAAGTTCTGTGGACAAACTGCTGAGGAGAATTCAGACAGTTCCCTTTGGATGCTAATGAGGGCTGACTTGTCCCATGACGGACAGGTTACTTCCACTTGTTTATGGTCTGTTGGCCTAACGGCATCTCTAGCCACACGACCGTCATTCCTGGATGCTGCGAATGCCTTAATCTGAGATGACACCTTTGATTTGCTGTTGTTCTGCACCCACATGGTCTCGATAGCACCATTGTTCATCTGAGGGACACGTTCGTTCCGGAGCTTGGCCAAATCCCCAACTGGATGCTGGAATGTTGTCGCTATCTTGGACGTATCGCCCACCCCCCCTTTTGTGCCTAGCTGGATTATACCTTGCATGGTTTTCTGTCCTGTGCCGTTGACATCCTCCATGAAGGCCCGCTGGCGTTCAGTGGGAGAGGATTTGAGCACCGGCTCAATGTAGACAGCCTCGTCGCCAATGCAAAGGCTCTTAAAGGCGCGATCGGTGAGGCTGCTGACCTCCCGGTCCGTCTCGTCCATGACGCTGCCAGCGCAGGACGCTTTACCAAAACCATCCGGGTGCTTGCAGGACCTGTGCATGCTGGTTTTGTGTCGAACCCGCCGTTTCCTTTCCAGGCAGCTCATTTCCAACACTTACTGCTACCTGCTTCAGTCTGTCTCCAGGACGTTCTGCCTTATGCCAGCTTGAATTTAACTAAATCTTCTCTCAAAAGGCGATATGATTTCATTTCTTTCCTGCAAGGAAAGGCACAAAAAAAACAGGGTGACATGAATATAGCAAAGCTATAATGGAAACCCATAATCTTAAGAATGTTGTTTTTTAAAAAAAAATCAACAGAACAGTAATACTGACAGAAATATATTTTACATGCATGCTAAAATGGATTAAAATATACAGTAAAATCTAAGACATATATTGCTCTTAAAGGTCAGTATAAATAAATTACATTAGAGCTGCTATTATTTTGTATAAATATTATAGGTTTTCCAACAATTCTCAAGATTCATTTATGCGTTCCAAATATAAAGCATGTCAGAAAGGAGCAATAATTTACATTTTGATCCATTCAAGTCAATCACATGCATTATAATGGTCCGTATAAGAGTTAAAGATGTCTTGTACTGCATTATAAAGGTATCTGCATTGTAGATGAAGGTTTCATACTTCATTTTCGCAGGGCGAAGCCTACATACGGCATGGCTCATGTTCAACTCCTCTTTACTGTTTGCATTTTGAAAGCCAAAATTTGTCCAACCATTGATCACTGTAACCAGTTAATCCCAACTGGGGGGGGGGGGGGACTGGAACAACAGGCACAGGCAGATACCAAACCTGGGCCGTCACCAACACACCAAAGGGTCCACACACTCACGGGGCCAACTTAGAGTCGTCAATAAACCTATCGTGCCCCGACCCGGGGACCGAACCCAGGACTCTCCTGCTGTGAGGCAGCAGCACTAGCCACTGCGCCACCTTTTCCTCACTCCGTTGAATTTAAACTGTGAAGGAGCAACACAAATCTCTGCTATGTCATCCTGTTACTACTCAACAAAGTCAGAAAATAATTGGCTGCTACTACACAACAGAAGATGCACTGCCTGTCAATGTGGGAATAGTTTACAGAGCACCACCTATAGGATAATAGAGGAACTGCAACGTTTCTCCACCTCAAATCCAAACACATAAAAACTATAAATTAATTTTAAAACAACAATTGCGGAGTTAATTTATGTATCACACACTGCCACACAAAAGATTCACGATATACAACAATCGATTTTTTCCCCCCAATCTCTACCGTCTCTCCTACTGCCCATTCTGTGATTCACTTTGTTACCTTAATCACTTCGGAGGCATATAGACAAGAATTTTTGCATACAGGGTCTAATTTTAGGCGTGAACGATGCACCACCGTCTGACACTAATCCCTAAGCACTTTCGTGCGGCGGGTACCGGAGCCTGAGCGTTGGTGACCCTATGATACCGACGTGTTGGGCACCAATGTACCCTTGGAAATACCCTTGTCTTTGGCTGCCAGCCCTTAACCCTAAAATGTTGATGGCGCAGGGCGGCAGCGAGCGTCCTGTGCACCTCAGCGCATGCCTGCCGCCGGCTCGTAATTTAAAACACATCGCAAGGGGGAGTCTAAGAGTTTCCACTTTTGAACTCGGCCACTGCTGACAGGTGCCACCCCCCGGACGATCCTGGCGGCGGATATCAATCTTGCCAGAAGCGGGACGATTTTCCAGACCATAAATGTATTCCACGAATATTATTTGGAATCGTTCGCTGAGTTTTTATATCTGGAAGGACTGCAAGGTAAGAATGGGTCGGGAAATCGTACATCTACGTATCCTATTATCAATTATAACAACGACAACCACAACGACAAAAAACAACAATAATAGCAACTCATATTATTATTATATTATTATTATTATTATTATTAAGGCCACTGGTGCCAAATATTTACAAAATTATGCTTAGAAATTTCAGCTGTGGTCTCTAATTGTGAGGGTTCAAACTCTTCCCCCGCTTTCTGTGTGCAGAGCTGAGGACTGTTTAGATTAACTAAAACTGAGCACTTGTGTGTCTGCAACAGAGCAGCTGGAGTCCCTACAATCCCGACAGAATAGGCACTTAATAATAAACAGGTGTAGAAATGCGAGACCCAGATGGGTAATCAGTCATTGCCACTCAGAAAATAGCAACCCGATGAAGTCAGGAGAACTTAAATGCAGCGGATCTATATTTGCCCGTTTGTTTATTTTGCCGGACAGCAGTCGGCAGTCATCCAGCATCCTTGAATGCAAATGAAACATCACGAAAGCGAGAGAAAAATGACTCGCGAAACGTCACATTGTTATGAAACGTTCTTCTACCTACTGAGCGTAGAGAGGCTGAAGTAGAGGGAAGGCGACATGACGAAGTACAGTAGCTTCACTATCAGTTCGTGTTACCTTCAAGAATGCCTGCAAAATATAGCCCCATGCGTGAGTATTTTTACCGCGGCTACCCAGCTTTCTCCTTAAGGGCCATGACAAATAGCCAAGAGCCCCATATTCTTCATCTGTAAGAACTTTACTAACAATCATACATTAAATGATTCCGTAATTTTCGAACAGTATTATTTTTAAAATATATTTTTTATATATAAAATATAAATATAAAATTTAAAATCTTGGTACACGTAAAACATTTAGAAAAATTTCAGAAAATCTGTAAAGAGTATCTATATAGAACAATATCGATATCTCTTTGAAATTAACTAATTTTAAGAATGTTTTTCCCAGTACAAACATTCTTTTGCAAATGCTTTCAAGATTTGACATTTGCTGACACATCTGACACAACTGTCAGATAATATTATGCGCATGAATAAAAAAAAAAATCTGCTCTCGATCCAAGAAAATCTGGCCGCCATTTAAAAAAAAAATATTCCAGCGATTACCATTTGACACCCATTGCATTTTGGGTGATTTCCCCGCGCCCGGTCCCATGCAAGGTTTATTTTTACCCCACCGGCTCAGCAGTACAGTACTCCCCTGTCTCATCAGTCGCTTCACAGCAGAAGGTGAATGTAATTCTCAGTAAAGCAATGAAAGAGTCAAGCATGAAAACAAATAGCACAATTACTGATACTGAAGGCCTACCGTCCAAAAGCACCGTAAAAGCCCCCCCCCCCCAAAAAAAAAAAAAAAAAAGATTGGAACATTAACAGACTAACTAATAAATTCAGTTTCGGAAAAGAAAAACCAATTTATCCACAAAATAGGTCTACTTTCTTGTTCTTATTTCATCTTACTTTGCTTGCTAATCGTGTACCATTCCTTTGTGAGAAATCTTAAATACGCTACAGACTCCCCAGCGTCTATTCCTTTGGCAGCACTAACAAAGGCACAGGAAATGATTAGTTCCTATAAACTCTCACAGGGCCTTGAATTAAACACTGAAAAGCTTCTTTACCTTTTACCGGTGAGATCCATTCTGTAGCGCTGGTCACCCTCGGCGGACTTTCAGGACCATCTGGATAAGGCAGTTGCTGAAAAGACGTGTAGCTGAACTGTGTGGTTTTAGAGAAACGAAAAATAAAGCAAATCTTAGCAGAGATAGTCTTGAAGAAGTGGCACAAATATGAACATACATGAAAACCATGAGGAACCGTTAGACGAACTCCATAAGAACCCAATTTGATACGGTAAAGTGCTTTTGTCATGAAGTAGCCTAATATTACCGGTTCCGGTAATAAATAGGGCCAAATACACAACAGCCCTCACCTTTACGGCCAGCGGAGAGTATAATGTCTGTATAATATCTCCCTAGAAGTACACAGTCGACCAGAGCGACCTGCCTTCCCCAACTCCCTAGTTGCTAAGCCTGCGCCCATGAGCTCATTTGTGTTCCGGCAAACAGGTGCCCAGCCTTAAAAATAACCAATTGCATCATCCGCCCCAGTGTCATCCACTCGTTATAGAAAAAAGTTAGTCTGTGTTAACCAATGGCATGTAAATACCGGCGCTGATTATGAAGGAATTAACGCTCTTAGAACCACTCTGGGCGTTATACATGCCTGTTACCAAGACTGTAATCCGGTGGGGACATCGGAGAAACGGTGAGTTCGCCTGGACCTTCATAATGAATTATAGCTAAATATTTTGCGTTACGGTGCCAATAGAAAAGGTTTAGTACCCATGCATCAATAACAGGAAAACTTACAGATAATCATAATCAGGAGTTCATGCATCGTTTATATATACAAAAATTATAGTGAGATTAGAAGCAATTCATCATTTTGAGTTAACGCTTATTATTCTCATAAACGCGGCCATTTTTTAACCACCAATTATGATAAACTCCAGAGATAAATATGTTTTAATAATTCCAAATGCGGATTATTGATATGTGTGTTTCCGAAGCGTGAGATATGCCGGCTGTGACAGAAAGACAGGTCATTACCGTATGAATTACAACTGTCCACAAATAGAATTTATTAGCGGCGCACCTGTGCTGAGTTGGACGGAATAGGAGTTCGTTAATCTCTTCTCCCAAAAGAGGATTGTTTAATATGTATTTTTAAAATTATTTTGCATTTTGATTTAAGATACCAAAATTTAATAAATTTCTGTTTTGCGACAAAAGCTGGAACTAACTGCTAATATACCTTGTGCGCTAGTTTCTTGATATTGTCTCGCATAAATGCAATATCGAGACGCAGTTTTTTTTTCTACATTTCTCTCACTGGCCTGTACGTACCGTCACTGTCGATAAGGGCTGCAGCGTCTAGCAATAAAATAAACTTTATCACTGATATGTCATTCTTGTAGCAGTGGCTGAGTATGTTACACGTCAGAATCTGAGGCAATGTGAAGCTCAATAGAATTTGGCGTAATTGTTCTTGCTTGCTCTCTGAGATCACTTACCTCAAAGACGATCAGTCCAGGGACCAGACGGCAGAAATGACTTTCCTGTTGGCGGCCACCTCATTGCCTTATTCTGGGAGAAGGCCGCGCTATAATAGGACATTGGCCTCGCAGGCAGTTTCTCGGGAGCCCTGATCTCCGCGGACTCAAGGCCGTCGTTGGTGATGGACACCCACACCTGCACTAGGAGATGGCAGGAGGGTCGGCCATCATTCACGGCTGTGGACCGACTCAGCGCTGCCTGCTGCCGCTGCTTAGTGAGGGCGGGCGAGTCTGTTCCTGACTGCTCTTGGCACAGCTGGGATTCGACTTAAACTGACCGCTCCTTCATGACCCCCCCCCCACTTCCCTCCCTGTTGTTTCAGCCCTGGAAGCCAGTAGAGATGAATTACCCAGCCACATCGACCAGCTGCACCCAGACACTCAACACGGGTGACTTAAGGACAGAAGACTCAACAGGGTCGACAGAGTGCTTTCATTCCCCTAAGTGTCTGGGTTCCTCAGCATTTTCATAATTGTTCCATTATACACCCACTAGAATCAAACAATAAAAACTCAGTTCTTGCATGTTTTGTTTTAATACTTGGATTGTAAGGCTGACATTCGCACCACGTGACTTCAACTTCATACAGGGCCTGAAAAATGATGCACGTAAGGGTAGAGTTTATAAGAGCACAGGGCATGTTTTCGGCTGGGGGCCTGTTTATGCATGGCGGAAGATAATCTTACCGCACAACCCAGTCGTCGGTATCACACGACCCAGTTTGAGGTCCAGGCCACAGTGTCACGGGAGAAGCTCCAACCTCGCCAGACCAGGGTTATTTTAGGAAGGGGGGGGGGGCTTCTTGCAATTCTGTGTATCACGAGTTTGCATTCTAATCTACCATTATTGCCTTCCTCACTCGAGGACTCCACATTTTTATAAACCCTAAGCATGGTTTTGTCGCAAACAGTATCAGCAGCATCACATGGTTCAAATGTAAACGAACTGATGGATTCATCCACCTACGTCGTTTACACTGTTGATGCAATATTACAATATCGTAACACTTCACTGAAATCTAACTTTCCGTCATGTTTCTGTCACACGGTTTTATTCATGTTGTCATACTGGGGTGCAGTAGCTTCAGCGGACTGTGGGTGTCATCTTAAGAACACGCATGCAAAAATCACAACACAATGCCGCAATGTTTGATTGCTGCGTTAAACAATGCGGCCGGATACAGTTCCTTTTCTGCTTCATTAATAGTTATATCCATTCATCCTTCCATCCATTTTCCAAACCGCGTATCCTACTGTGTCATGGGGGGTCCGGAGCCTATCCCGGAAGCTATGGGCACGAGGCAGGGAACAACCCAGGACGGGGGGCCAGCCCATCGCAGGGCACACTCACACACCATTCACTCACACATGCATTCCTACGGGCAATTTAGCAACTCCAATTAGCCTCAGCATGTTTTTGGATTGTGTGGGGAAACCGGAGTACCTGGAGGAAACCCCACAACGACATGGGGAGATCATGCAAACTCCACACACATGTGACCCAGGCGGAGACTCGAACCTGGGTCCCAGAGGTGTGAGGCAACAGTGCTAACCACTGCACCACCATGCCGCCCCTTACAGTGCTAACCACTGCACCTTAATAGTTACATTAGACCACAAATTATTGCATTTTTTGTGTCGCATTTACCTGTAACCCGCCAGTTTTTCCTCAATCCTTCTGACCTTTTACGTGTTTAAAAAGAGAACATGACCCAGATAGCATCACGGTATTCATGAATTGGTTGAATTATTGGTCAACTTGGCTGGCAGGGCCCTGGGGTCGCGGCTGGCACTGGGAGTTGCATCGGTTCTCTCGCACGTCGGAGGGCAGTCCAGAGTGGATGGGCCTATGTCTTTTTGTCTCTGTGTGTGGGTGTTGTGGGGATGTGTGTATGGTCTATGTGCATGGCTGAGAGGTATGTTTGCGGGGTGTCTGTGTGGATGGTGGGGGCCTGCGTCCAGGGCTTGCTCCTCCGTCCTGGGTGCGGTTGGTCTCCTGGGCATGGTTGCTGGCCCTTTTCCTTGGGGTGGTGGCCTGGGGGGGGCTCGGGCCTCTCCGGGGTGGGTGGGGCTCTCTACCAGGGGCTGGTCGCACCCAGTACATTCCATGTTGAAAACACACGCATACAACACACGCATACAACACACGCATACAACACACGCACACAACACACGCACACAACACACGCATACAGCACACGCACACTAGCCTGCATCTTGCCTATACAATTGAGCACACATGTACTTATACTTGCACGCACCCATCCAAGCACACACTAAGATTTTATATGCTTGTATAATTGTGTTACTGTCTGCATGCTTTAATTTTGTTTATTCCTTTAATCTATCCACTCCTTTTTTCTTTTTCCTGTCTTTTTTTTCTCCTTTTCCTTCTTTTTCCTTCTTTTCCCCCTCCTAATATGTCCCTCCTCTCACCCACTGCAATGTTTTTACATGTGTTAAAAATGAAATAAAAAAAAAAAATTAAGATAAAAAGAAATCGATCAACATGAGGGGCCTATACAGAGTTTATAGCGCCCCTCGTGGTAAAGCAAACATGTTTGGCACAGCAGGGCATTCTGACCATGATTCTGCTTGCTAAAGCTGCCGGACAGGACGAGGGGGGAAGCAGAGTCTTGAAATGTTATCATTTGTACGACTAAGTTTAATATGCGCCATATTGCGTACAAACGAATTTCTCAGTATTTTCTTCTGACCTTACGAGAAGCCACTGAATGTTATTTTGGTCTTGCGAAATAATGACATTACATTGACTACGGAGACCTGTGCTCCACCCGAAAATGAAATTTGCAAGCCGAATCATTTGCGGAACTGACCGAGGACAACAAAAGTTGTGGCAAAGCCTGATGTTACATAAGGACACAGTATCTTCCAGCCCATTACACCCCGTCACATTACCCCCATCACAGTGCTAAGCCAGGTATTAAGCGATCGCGGTGACTAGGCATTAACCTCAGATCATTTAATACGTCATTACCCAACGCCCGAAAACAAACAACTGAAGCTGTAGTTTTTTTACTAGACACTGAATTTTCATCATATGTGTGTTGAGTTTCGCTATCTTTAGTCAAGTTGTGGAAACCGGGTCTTTTAGTCTTTGAAAGACGCAATAAACTTAATTTCCTATGTATAATAAAGTTGCACCCACGAGTATTCTAGAACAAGCGCACTGAACCCGGTTCTTTTCATGCATATCTTCTCAAGCGTGTCCTGCTGTTGACAACAGTGTGTCAATGGCAAATCATGTGCTAATGTTTACCCCCCACTACTTATCTCCACTGCCACCCCCCGCAGACCCCACTCTAGTGCTATTTCTGGCCGATCGCGTCGGCAGCGGCGCTCCTTGCAGCTGCAGCCCGAGGAGTTTTCGCCGCGCTCTCGACACCCCCAAAACACGTCTATGGGGCAGCCTGAAATAATCCCGCCAGCTATTAATTTACCGCCGAGGCTTTACAAGGTCAAAACAATGCAGGCTTGAGTATCTGGAGAAGGCGACAACTGTGAGTCCGACAAGCGCTCCTCGGATCACGCCCAGGACCAAACATCGCCAAACTCCCCTTTCATGCATAATAATGCATGGCTTTCGCTGGCAGCGATAAAATGAAACAGATGAAACGCCAATGTTTTCTGCTGGCGATTTCTGGTTGACACCGGTTTTATAACTTTGCTAAATCGCCGCTTTAAGTGCTAATATTTATATCACATTGCGTGCCAGGCATGTGTGCGTGACCGCCGTGACATCCTCACGAACCATCTAGGGTAAAGTAGGGACACCTTCCTCTGCTCCTCATGTAAACCTAAATAGGCTGCGCGTTCTGCGAGCTTTAATGTTGAATGGGGTCTTACTGTGCCCTTTAAAATCAGCATGAGCCATATGTCCTGTAAGTGTGTTAGGTCTATTAACTACATTTACGTTTAAAAAGCAATTGCACATATAGCCAACAATAAATAAATCACTCTAATTTTTGTTTAGATCTATTCATTTGGACGTGGCGTTTTCCTTATTTACGCGACTGTATTTTACGGGACAAATTCCTACACTTGAATACAACACATGAACCGAAAAAGTATGGGTTACGGCTTAATGTGCTGAACAATGACACTTCTTGCCAGATGGAGCCGCTAGAGATCTTGGACCCCACGAAAGCAAGCCGTACTGGCCCCCCAACTCAGACCAATCCAATTAGGCTCCAGATTTTAGGGCCCCTGTCAGCAAGGGACCCTTGGAATCGTCCTTACCCCTCCCCCCTTCTTATTGACGACCCTGTACAACAAACAATGTGGACTTCCGTTTTTTGTGGAATGCAACGCGAATATTATAAGTAAGAACAGAACCGGTAGCCAGACGGTCGGTGCTTCATATGTCGGCTGGCGGTTTGCTGTTTAAAAGTGAAAACATTAAGTTAAAATTAGTGGGTTCTTTAAAAAAATCAACAGAATAGATGAAAGGCTATTTAAACTGTTTAAAGTATAAATTACTCTGTAAATGATTATGATGTCACAAATGGGGGCACAGAGTCCTATTAAACAAAACATGAGAACTGTTACGCTTTATGTTGGTTGATCGCTGTCTTCCGATCTTATCTTCGCCCCAGTTTCTTTGCGGCACAGCCACAGGAAGTCTCCTGAGCTGAAGAGCAGAAAGAGATTTCATTATCTTCCTTCAAGAGAATGCGCATGATGGTGGAGAAGCTGGCGTAACTGTTTAAATGATGTTTAGTCATTCGGGATTTTGTTCCACTTGGATCAGCATTTGCCTCATTGGTAAGTACTGAAAGAAATGTCGTGTTCATACATGTCTATCGCACTGGGGAATGAAGCGTGATGGGAAATATACAAGGAGCAACGTGCAATGTTTATTTCGGACTTAACTGTGAGTATTCTGCACACGTACGTTTTACATCTGGAATATATTTAAAATTATACGGCCATCCTGGAGTAGATTAACTAAATCGTTCTCGATCGATTTAGACGGCAAACGATATGCGGTTCCTTTATATGAATATGCTGCACTTACGGGAATTCATGTATGGTGTTCTTTCCTCAAAATTCTCAATATGTTAGAAAATGCAATTCCAGGGAAAATACCTGGGGTAAAAATGGCTCTTGAGGGTTACATTTCTTCAGGTGTTTATGCAGCATTATACGTTTTCTGCTTTCGTTAGATCTTTCTCCTTTTTTGCCTGATCTCAAACTTTGCAACTTGTAAATTCTAAAATCAACATTATTTACACTGTAACACTTAGGCTACACCTTACAGGTCAGTACATCTTCCGCACCATTACGTGTACAGGTCGGGTGAAACAATTTTCGAATGTACTATTTTCATATAAAGGGCGTATTGCATTTCTTTGAAAGCTATGTGACGGACGCGTTTACTAATAATCGTTCATAATTTGCAGATTTATTGTTATCGAAGGCGCATGGAAATGAACCTAACAAATCTGATGAACCAGGTACGTTGCTTTTGTATTATGGTCGTTGACAAATTTGATCAAATGCACTCGCGGTTTCATGTGCGTCTTTTCTGTTTTACCACGTGATGTACATTATTTTCCCCCCTAATACTCAGATGTTAAGTATGCGGTCATCGGAACTGGGATTGGACTGTTCTTTTCTTTATGCTTTGTTGCCTTGAAGCTGTACATGCTTAGAAAACACATGCTAGACAATGAACTGTCAGGTAAGACGTGTCTATATGGTCCATTCTTTGTGTTTTTCTTGTGTACTTGCAAAGAAAAATGCTTTGGTTTTTGCAATGCAATCATCAAATTATCTTCTTCTTGTCCAGAGGCAGAATCAGATAAAAGACCAGCATATATGAGGCAAGTTTCCTAATTTTCAATGCCGTAATTGTGCCTTGAGTATCCGTTAGAGTGCACATGCATCTTTATTAAGTAAATGATGAACTAAGTTTGCTATTGTGAAAACTTGCATGACGTTACACTTACTGGTGAAAATCATTTTCAAATTTTTTTTGTAGCTGGATATTTCAAAAACATTCATGCCGTAGGGGGTTACGACAGTTTGCATTTTGACATTTCATATTCAGTTCTCTGGCCTAAAATGATTATTATTATTATTATTATCATTATTTAGATGCGGAAGCTATGCACGGGATCCAAATAAACATTCAAATGTCGTAAGTGAATGTAAACTGTGACGTGAAGTTCCAGAGAAGCTACTTTGTTCATCGAATTCGCCAGCAAACACAGAAGAAGGTCTGCGGACACAAGAGAAATATGAGAACTAAAGCTGAAAGGCTCATTATCTGACTGTAATGTCTGGTTAGGCTGATCAGATAATCCATGTCGGGGGGAGGGGGGAGCTACTTCAGGTTTTACAAACTACCTTAAAACTGAAAGCCTCCACTGCTTGGCTAATTACTTCCATTCTTCTTGTGCGGTTTCGTGTGTTTCCTTGATTGAAAGACTCATCCAGCTGTTTCACATTAACATTAGTGACACGCGCATGATTATGGGACACTGACCAATCAGCACACAGCAGGAACTCAGAGACTGACCAATCAGCACACAGCAGGAACTCAGTGCTAAAGTGAAATCCAGGTCCCTTTAATTGACATGGTGGGTTACAAACCCCGTCCTGGCTCACAGTCTCCTCCCTGACATGGATTATTTGGTCACTCAATGCATGGCTTATCATCCTCAAGATTCACGATCGTCAGACTGTTTATTATCAATAGCAGAAGTTGTTGATAATTCATCCACCTTATTGTGTTTGTCATTATCTGCTTATGAATTATTGAGTCATTAGTATTTGTATGTTTTAAAAAATATGACTGAATAAAGTTTTGGGATACATTTTATGGAGGTGAGTTATAAATCTTTTTTTTTTTTTTAAATCATTTGAATATTTTTTTTTTCCAAATAATTTCTATTTCTTTAATATCTCTTGAATTGTTAACTGAAGCTAGTTTGCTGGTATTGCATGAATCACCGAATCATAGACATAAATACTCGGGGAAATACAGTTGTGTGTGTGTGTATATATATATATATATATATATATATATATATATATATATATGATCAATTCAATTCCACACAGTTGTGCCAACCTGGTGAACAATATGGTCAGCTATGTGAAGTACACTGGGCAAAAGACAGATATACACTCACCAGCCACTTTATTAGGCACAACTGTCCAACTGCTCGTTCACTCAATTTACTGATCAGCCAATCACATGGTGGCAACTCAATGCATTCAGTTCAAACTGAGCTTCAGAATGGGGAAGAAAGGTGATTTAGTTGACTTTGAACGTGGCATGGTTGTTGGTGCCAGATGGGCTGGTCTGAGTATTGCAGAAACTGCTGATCTTCTGGGATTGTCACGCACAACCATCTCTAGGGTTGACAGAGAATGGTCTGAAAAAGAGAAAACATCCAGTGAGCGGCAGTTCTGTGGGCGAAAATGTCTTGTTGATGCCAGAGGTCAGAGGAGAATGGCCAGAGTGGTTCGAGCTGATAGAAAGGTAACAGTAAGTCAAATAACCACTCGTTACAACCAAGGTATGCAGAAGAGCATCTCCGAACGCACAACACGTCGAACCTTGAGGCAGATGGGCTACAGCAGCAGAAGACCACACCGGGTGCCACTCTTGTCAGCAAAGAACAGGAAACTGAGGCTACAATTTGCACAGGCTCACCGAAACTGGACAATAGAAGATTGGAAACATGCCTGGTCTGATGAGTCTCGATTTCTGCTGCAACATTCGGATGGTAGGGTCAGAATTTGGAGTCAACAACATGAAAGCATGGATCCATCCTGCCTTGTGTCAACGGTTCAGGCTGGTGGTGGTGGTGTAATGGTGTGGGGGACATTTTCTTGGCACACTTTGGGCCCCTTAGTACTAATTGATCATCATTGCAATGCCACAGCCTACCTGAGTATTGTTGCTGACCATGTCCATCCCTTTATGACCACAGTGTACCATCTTCTGATAGCTACTTCCAGCAGGATAATGCACCATGTCATAAAGCTCGAATCATCTCAGACTGGTTTCTTGAACATGACAATGAGTTCACTGTACTCAAATGGGCCTCCACAGTCACCAGATCTCAATCCAATAAAGCACCTTTGGGATGTGTGGAACGGGAGATTCACATCATGGATGTGCAGCCGACAAATCTGCAGCAACTGCATGATGCTATCATGTCAATATGGACCAATATCTCTGAGGAATGTTTCCAGTACCTTGTTGAATCTATGCCACGAAGGATTAAGGCAGTTCTGAAGGCAAAAGGGGGTCCAACCCGGTTACTAAGCAAGGTGTACCTAATAAGTGGCCGGTGAGTGTATAAACTGAACGAAAGGACGTTCCATTAAGAAAAACATTTGCAGATGATATTCGTGATAGTGCTCTCGTTTCCCCCCACACTTCAAAGATATGCTGAGACTAATTGGAATTACTAAATCGCCCATAGGAGTGCATATGTGCGTGAATGGTGTGTGAGTGCGCCCTGCGATGGGCTGCCCCCCCCTCCTGGGTTGTTCCCTGCCCCGTGTCCATAGCTTCCGGGATAGGCTCCGGACCCAGAAGGATAAGCGGTTTGGAAAATGGGTGGATGGATGGATATTCGTGATAGTATTGTGCTACTCATTTTCTTCCTGGACAAGTAAACCATGCGTGAAGGGTCCTTGTGGAGGACTGATACCAAGGGGTAAGAAACCACATGGGAAATTAGGTCAAAGCCTAAGAATGTAACTTAATACGTTCATGTGAAGACAATCTGTAGGTCAAATCAAAAAAATCCCACCGCAGACTTGCAAGATGCTGTTATCAGTAGGCCTATTTTCAATCTCATATAGCAACGAGATCTAGGGCGATTTAGTTGTTTTTTTTCTTTTGCTTGAGCACGGAACATGCAGAGTACCTATATGCCATATGCACTGGTAGGTTAAAAAAAACTTCATATGTGTATAGCGTAACTTTGTCACGCGATTTCAATTTCTCCCACTGTTCCACTGACGATTTAAACGACCTCTCTTCATTTTAATGACATGATTACGTTTTCTAAGGAAATAAAATATTTAGCTTCTGACCACACACAGCCAAAAAACGTTTAAAACGCAGAAGTAAACCGAAACCGACATTTTTAAAAATCAAGATTTAACTGGACTAAATTCCCCTAATGCGAAACAGATGTGCAGGAGATCATTTGTTGGTAAACATTAAAACCATTAAACTATTTAAAATGGGAGAATTGCACAATGACAGAGCTAATTGATATGGTGCAAGACAGTGGGTGGTTCAGTGGTTAAGAAACAGGGGCTTTGGGTCGCGGGTTTAGAATATAACCCTGCCGTAGAATGAAAGTCTGTCTCCGGGAGCGCGCACCGCTGAAAACAGCGAAAGGAAGGATGTTTTTGGTAACGAGTGCAAACGACCGTTTCTGTTTATGTAAACTTGTAAACTTTATGTAACATATCATACGACGTTGTATTTTGTTAACACCACGGACGACGATTAGGGCCACCATGAAAATATTATTTGAATTCTAACTTTAATCTCAGAATTCTGAGTTTTTTTCCCACAGAATTCGGACTTTAATATGAGAATTCTGACTTTTTTCACAGAATTCGGACTTTAGAAAAAAAGGAATTCTGAGATTAAAGTCAGAATTCTGAGAAAAATGTCAGAATTCAAATAATATTTTCATGGTGGCCCTAATCCTCTTCCGTAAAATACAGATATACAATATACAAAGTAATAAAATAAGCCGCGGTTATGAATACAGTTTGTTACCGACTACTTAGGCAATGTCTCCATATTGTATTTAAAAACGTGCTTGATTCTGGGGTCAGTGCAAATGTAATGAGGAAGGGGGTGTGAGGATATATTTCTCCTGCTCACATATAAATTATGCAAAGCACGTGATGATGGGGCTGCAGAAATTAAAAATTAAAGGGGATGTCTTTTTCAGCATCCCATTGCCAGAAAAAGCATCCCCAGTTTAATCTTAAAGTGATTAGTAGTTATCATTGGTGACAAACCAACAATGAGATGAGTCCTCTACATTTTACCCGCGTGACATAATAGCGGGCAGCTAAAAACAGCGCCCGGCAAGCAGTGCTTGGGGGGGGGGGGGGGTTTACGGGTAGGCTACCTCAGTGTTACTTTGCAGGTCAGGGATTTGAAGCAGTAATTCTTAGATTATAAGAATTTCCTGTTAGGCCACTACTGCCGCGGGCGGTATCGTATACTGTAGCTACACCTGCGAAACTTGCACAGGTTTAGGTACGACGCTCTCAAATACAAACTACAAAAAAGCATTTGATGAAGGGAGCTACAGAAATGCAAAATCAAAGGGAATACCTTTTTCCGAACCCTGCTGCCAGAATCTTCGCTTAAGGTCCTGGAATGAAACCGTTTTAGGAAGTAAGTGCAGTTTATGGCGAGCCCAGTATACTTTCTTTCAGGAACCTTCGTGGAGAAATATTAAGTATTTGTCATTTGGCCTTCGGGAACCGGATCATAGGCTTCAGAAACGCTATATCTTAATAGCACCGATGTGTGGCGCTCGAGTTCAGGGTTATTTGTTACACAGAATATTTTGCAGGTTATTGGGAGCCGGAACATTTTCTTCAAGGATTAAACATCGAGTGAAAACTTCGATAGTCGGATGTCCTCGCATGTTAAGAATAATTGTCTAAAACTGGTTTTACTTTCATTTACGCCAATTTGTTCCGAAGAAAGCGACAAACTGCCTAATGCAAATAAATTCCCAATTATGTCCACATGGTGGCAGTGTCGCACTCGTTGTTCAGAATCCCCCAGTCTTTGCGACTCCAATTCCTTGTGTTTAAAGAAGAAACTCGGCATTATATGTTTACCAAACTGCTGTTTTTCTTTCAATAAGTCGGTTTATCTCGATAATTTCTAATGAAAATTACTCATCAATTCATGGTCAATCATAATATCAACTGTAAGCGCAAGAATATGATGTTGATTCCTATGGATGAGATTTGATTTTACAGGCAGTATGATTTGCGTTTGTCAGGATATAGTAAAATGAGGGATTTTCCTACGATCTTTGGCTGCAGCAATCATCGTTTCTCTACGTTTTCTGAAGTACATGTGGTTCGCATTTAAGATGATGCAGTCACGATGCGGTCGCTTGTGTGTTGTCCGTGTGCATTGTACTCGATCAGCACAAGACGAAGTATGCAATAACCAAGTCACAACACATCTACGACCAGTAGGCCCGTTATACAGTTTATATGATTGGCATTGTATGGAAATGCACTTTATACTATAATCTGCCAATTGTAGTGTTCACTTTCAGGGTGACCGATAATGAACACTGCTAAGGGCCGGCAAAGTTTATTTTGGGACCCCGAAGTGCAGGCCGAGTTTTAATCCCAGTCTAGCCTAAAATGCAGCACTCAGTTGGTTCTTAAAGACGGTTGCAACTGCACTCCTGACGAAGAAACAGGCCAGTATGAAACAGGGTGAGAGAAATCGCTTGCATGGCCAGACAGCCCCCTCTGTCTAACGGGCACCCCAGTGCGAAGAACAGGGCAGCAGAAGGGATGGGCTGGATTAGCTTTGAGGGGGGGGGGGGGTGTAAGAGGGACAAGCGGTAGCTTCTCGTATAGATGCCAGCCGAGCGCCACCCAGTGCAGGAAATGAAATTGCCCACATTTTCGCAACGCAGAGAAAGGGGTGTTTAAGGCTGGAGGAGAGGGTGTTTCTGAACCGTGAGTAGGATGTCCCGTTTCATATTTCACAGAAACAGTGGAAAAGAAAAAAAAAGGAGAACTCTGGGACGTCTTTCTTCACTGTTAACTGGATTTTATGGAGTCTGTTTGTCTGAAAAATGAAAATCTCGTCAGTGGTAGCAATTCTCCTGATTAAAAGTTTTGCTGGAGGTAAGCGGGAACTTAAAAAAAAAACAACAAATTCTTAAAAACTTCCGATATCTGTCATTCTCAGCCAGACTCCTGTGGCTGGAAAGAACGACAAAAAATGACTAGTGCACTAACTCAGTCTGAATTTAACTATCGATATTTGTCGGATTGTGCAATTTAAGACGTTGTTAGCAGTGTACTAGAAATGTACTATGTACTAGGAAAAAAAGGTTATTACACAGCTATTATTACAATAGTCAGTGCTTGTGAATTGAGGAAATATCTACACAACGTATAAATAAAATATGGATTTTGTTGTGTTATCATATATATTAAGTGGTATTATTCTCTTTCCTAGAGTGAAGCCATAAAGATATAACGCAACTTTGTACTTACACTATTATATGTTAATTAATTTTCGAAACATCACATTTTAAGCCCTAAAAGCAGATTGGCAGCGGCTGTAGTTTTTATAAATGCTTTTTAAAACCTTAGAGTTTGTTAAAAGTCAAAGAGTGAAACGAATTGATAGTCATATACGTAATACCGCATACATTTTGCACTGCATTTTATTTTGCACTCAGTCATCAAGAAACTGCCTCCGTTCTACGGTTATAGCGTGGAAAATACATTTTTCAAACACGTTTTAAAGGGCTTGAAGAAAAATACGCGACGCTAACGAGACGGATAAAATGCTCGAGCAGCATTTTTGTTGTCATTTTCTGAGACTGGATAACGGAACACCTTCCCTCTCCGTGCTAAACTGTAACCTCTAATCGTACCCAACCGAAACGTTGTTTCCCAGATACAAACGACCTGAAGGTCCACCTTAAGCTATCGGTAGTGCAGCGTGACATGCTGTTGGTGTATCTCAACCTTTGAAAACAGCGAGGGTGAGATGTCTCTTTGGTGGAGGAGATGGTAGCCTTTGACTTTTTTGAAGCTGGTCCAACGGCAGCACCTATTTTACACTGACAGTTGAAATACACTGTGAATCTGCAGAATTTATGCTAATTTTGACTGCACACTTTCTCTGCCTTTGTCTAGTTGGTTGTGCAGGACTGGATAAATCCCGACAAACACTTTGCTCTTCACACCCGGAGGTTGGTGTGAGGCTCTCAATGTCACCGTCACCCCAGGGCCAGTGGCCAGGGTCCTGGAGGGCGACAATGTCACCCTATCCTGCCAGGTGGCTCAGCGAAGGAGACCTGATATCGTCCTGGTGGTGCGCTGGCTGTTTGCCGCACTTCCAGCTGATGAGGAGCAGCTCATCGTGAAGCTGAACATGCGGAGGGCCAAGTACTACGGTAACTACACCAAGCGCTTTGCCCGGCCTAAGCTGCGCCTCTTGGAGGAGAGGCGGGGAACAAGCCTAGGCCTACTCATCCTCAACGTCTCCAAGGAGGACCGAGGCCACTATGTCTGCAGGGTCCAGGAGATCCGGCTGCACCAGAACCGCTGGAGGGGCAGCGTCCAATGGGCACGGCTTCTGCAGAACTGAAAGGTAACTCTGATGACGGACAACAGATGAACGTCATTGATGTTCGACCTGGGGAGAAGGCAGAGGATTCTACAAATGGCTGTTGATGTTAGCTTGGATGGGTGATGGGTGGAGAAGCCAACCTCAAATTCTGAAAAATCACAAAGTGCACTTCTGCAACGGCCTGCCACACCGTGTTCCTGCTGGCTCTTAACGTGTGTTTATCAGGCTGAACCCTGCCCAGATCATTTCGAGCACCTCCTGCATGTCAAAGGCTGATTCAGAGCATCGGGATGTGAGGATCGCCTTGGTGTGCAGAGGAATTTGTACAAAGGGGAAGCACAAATCGCTGAAGGAGGTTCGGTACGGCATCGGAATGACCCGGGGCCACGTCTGCCACCAGCGACACAGATTGTTATGAAATCCAAGCCCCTGTTTCCTGGAGGGTCATTTTTTTCTCTCCCCATGGTGTCACTCTCGTGTTTGAGTAACACAGGCGTTCCTGCCAAGGCAATCGGGCAGGAATGCAGGAATGCAGACACGCGAAGCCCCGGGAGGCCGAGATGCGACGTCACGCATGTGTCGGTTTTGGCGTCGCCCTCTGCTTGGACTTTGGGCTTGGAAGTCAGGCCAGACTTGGTGAGGTGCATGTGCTGCGAGGCCTCGAGACAATAGCGTCTGATAGACAAGTCCTCAAGTACGTGGGGCTCATCCACCTGGGAACGGGACCTGGAGAAACCGTCAGACACATTTGTCGGATGTGTGATAGTGGGATAGCTAATCCTTACTGGACTGGGGATGAATTCGGCAGATGGTTAAGCATTTATCGTTACAGTAACACTCCACAAACATTTCTGTGCTAAAAAGGACATGAAATTTGAGGAATAAGCGGAATCACTGTGGATCTTCTCTGACCGGTTACCCAAAGCAGACTGAGGTGAACCTGTGAGTTTTTCCCAGATGCGGTGACTCTCCGGGCAGAATGCCAAGCAATTGGAAGAGACACAATCACAAACACATCTATGCAAGTTGTGCCTCCCCCCCACCCCCCAGGTGGCATAGACCTATAACCAAGCTAACAGCAACAGCCATTTACTCTCTGTTCTGTCCTCACGTTTAAAAAGAGAAAGTTCAGTGGGAAAGCACGTCTGCTGCGCATGAAAGAATGAGCGAAATTAATGTGGATGGAAAGAAAGAAGGAGCGAGACGGAAAGAAAGAAAAGGTTTGGCAGAAAATGTGCTAAAATTATCTCGCTGGTTTCACTGCAGTGCTATTCATTTTTTCCAGCCTACGCACTCGGGCAAATATATATCAAACCTTGAATAAGCAGTGACTAAAATAATATTTGCTTAAATTTGTCTATCAGAGTCAATGGGCCGGTGCTGTGTGGGTGGAATTAGTGCTAAAAAAAGAAAATAATAATAATGAAACAACAATAGGTTCCTTAAATGTGTTATTCTGGGTGAAAAGCGAAACCGCAAAGCCGGAAGAGCGATCCGTGCCCTACATTGGCGTACAGGAGTATCCCCCAACCTACAGGGATCACAGGATGGGGGTGGGGGGGTCTCCATTGTGGGAGGGGGGGCTCTGAGGGGTGCCTCCCTGCAGAGCTTACGGCCTTCGGCGGTTTCGGGTATTTCGGGACGGGCCTGTGGGTGTGAGCAGGGAAGAGGCCTGTCTTTAAGCCTGACCTCAGGTCTCTCATCCTAGAAACAGCACCCTACAATATAGTGCCTTTCTAACTCCTTCAGAGTGGCCTTACGGCCCTCTCAGTTACAGCTGCTAACCCCCCCCCCCCCCCCCCCGTTTCTCCCCCCACCTCCCCCCAGTGAGCGTCCTGGCCACCACCCAGAATCGGGGAGGCCATATGGCAGCTGTTTGAAGGTGGGTCATGATTCGCTGCTGAAGGTAAAACCGGGAATAACTGTGGGCCAATGGGAATGGGAAGATGTACTGTTGTTGTCAGGTGATGCCAGCCAGGGGCACAATCCTGGACCCCCCCCCCCCCCCATTTGAGTTGCCATTTTCAATCGGAAATACGGGTTCTCACTGGTAGACAGAATTTGCCAAGCCTGGCGGTGGGGGGAGGTTTCCCCCACCGTAAAATCGGCCCACACCTCAGCGCATAAATGATTATTTTTCATATTTAGGGGCCCCTATGAAGTGCCGGGGCCCCTGAACCTGCTAGAGTACCCATGCACCTCCGACGCCCCAGAGACCAGCCAGTGGTTGGATGGAGAAGGACACGGCTTTCGATTGGCTGATTTCCTAAGTCACATGACTTCGATAGCTCCGCCCCCTGCTTGTGGATGAGCAGCCTGCCCAACCCCAGCAGTCATGGCTCTTTCGACAGGGATGGGGGTGGAGGGGTGTGACTGGGTGGATCCCGAGCGTGACACATGGTGGAGCGTGAGCAGGCCTGCACCGCTGACTGGCCTGGGAGGGGGCGGCCAAGAGGCAATGCTAGCATTAGCGTTGGCACGTAGCGCAAGATGAAACACCCACCCGGCGTCACTTGGTACTTAGTGGTTATCCTCAATTTTTTCACGTTTATTTGTTTTTATGTTTTTATATATATATATCCCTGCTGGGCTCTTTTTTAGCTTTTGATTTACCAGATTTTTAACCCATTGTTCACCCAGCCACAAAGCAAAACATTTACCGATTTGAGCTGTGAGGACCTTATTGCGACGAGCAGATGCCGCCCGACAGCCCTCCAAAATTTCGGCCCAATAGCTGCCTCTGAAGTGCCCGCCACATGCCCGCCACAGCGCCACTCTCCCCTCCCCTCCTCTGCACGTCCTTCGAGGCTGACGGCACATGCCTTTGTCCTGACTGGCCTCGGCACTAACAGGCTGGTGAGATGCTCATGGTTGACAGGCAGCTCAGGGCCCCAGAAAAAACTCATATCTTTTCTAGAGATTTCCAGTTTGTTTTGGGGGGGGGGGTGGTGGTAAATAAAGTGTAATCAGGGCAACGCCTTGCGAAAAAGCCACAAATGTTTCAGAGAGATGTAAGGGACGCGACATTCATGAACAGATGTGCTGGGGGGGGAGGGGCTTGTAATGGTGAGTGGGTTTATGACCAGCCGGTGTGCGCTCAACCTGCCTTACAGACGTGTACCTGTGTGTGGTGCTCATCTGCTCCGTCGGACTCGTCTGCATGTGCCTGTTTACTGTGGTCATCACCTGCCAGTACCTGCAAAGGAGGCGGAGCTCCAGAGGTGAGCTCATTAATAATTTATAACGCCACACGTGGCCCCTCCCCTTTTGTGCATTTCAAATTATGGGTCATTAACTCACGGTTCCCTATATGGGGAGACTTGTGCAGTTCACTATATAGACTTATTCAGTGAATCGAGATAATTTTTCTTTTTAAAATATAAAAGAAATATACTTACCTTCGTGTAGAATCCTGCTTGTATTACAAGGGGTCAGTTGACAAAATGCATGACATTCACGTTGCATTATGGTATGCGGGGAGCATGCTAATGTGCATCATCTGTACTCTAGGATTTGCACTGCACTTTGGATATTGTGAAGTGCATTATATAGCAAGTGAGATTTGCCAGTGAGAACAGTGAGCACTATAAAATGGTGGGTGCGCTGCACACTGCACTATAGGAATAATAGTGATGTTGAATACAGCCTGTATGTTCAGGTAAGTGTACAGTGAGGTGACGTGTAATTGTGGACATTCTAAGAAGCTTCTCTTGTTCCCTTACAGCAAGTTATTATCTGGTGAAGTGTCCCCAGAACAGGTAGGGCTCCTCCCACTGCGCTTGGTACTACTTTTGTTAGTATTTTTCTTCACAGAGAGGAACGGAATCTCACAGTAGTTTAATCACAGTGGTGATCATTTGGTTCCGTTCCATATATTCTATGTAGTGTCCTTCCAAACACAGCCGACCCAAAATGCTTTGATGTTCGAAAGGCGAGGATCGATGACTCGATAGTTATTTTCCGTCATAAAAATGGTTCTCCTTGTGAATTTTGCTAAATGTATTATTTTCCTGTGCGTCTTGCCCCTGCGCCATACCCACTTCCAGCTCTGGGGAGACGGTCACCAGTGTCATCAGCCTGTCCCCTCCCATGCCCAAGAAGGAGAAGAAGCACTTGGAGAAGAAGGGTGTAGGAGCCGCGGAGATTCCACCGGCCATACCAGCCAAAGGTGCAGAGGAGCGTCTTTCTCATAGGGAATCGGATATGTATCTGTGAGAGGGTCTGCCACTATCAAACAGAAAACATTCTCAGGTCTCGAGATCAGGTAACGTAATGTTCCACTGCCTGTTCCACTGTCCCTAATTTCCCAGCTTCTCCTTACAGACAAAACACGGGGGTCCAAACTTTTGAAGCCCCAGCCAAGAAAAGTGGCTCTGGTAAGTTCCACAGTACCATGTGACTGACCTGAGCGCCACTGACCAATCAGCAGTCGGAATGTGATTTTGATTCATGCTAATGGCGCTGCACACAGAAGCTGCAAAACAATCTTTAGTACGTCTTACTGTATTTTACATTAGGAGGACGGCACGGTTAACAGTGGGATTAGGGAAAATTGTATTGGACAAAAGTATTTTAAGTCTAAGGCAGAGGCCATACAAAATAAACACCACACTTTGTTCCCTTATCCAAAATACTTCACAATATTTAAACGGAGATGGTTATATATCCAAATTCTTGACTGAAAGAGTTCAGGTAATGGAGACACCATTTTTTGGGTCATGACTTGAGTGCCTTAACTACAGCACCCTCTGCTGGCTTGTTTTTGTTATGTCACCCAGCCCAAGATTGTGGAGGAGAGCCTGATGTATGCTGAGCTGGAGCTGGTGAAGTCCCTGCCTGAGAGCGAATTGGCCTGTCCGGGTACAGTCTACGCTCAGATAGTGTTTGACGAGAGACCAATGTAGAGCTGCCCTCTACGTGTTTGCAAATCACTATTTATAAATGTATATTTGTCTCATTCTATGTGTTATTTTCATGCTTCTAGCTGACTTTTCGGACGAATGTGAATGTGAATTCAGTGACTACATCCTTATGACATTTTGTACAAAGGCAATTTTTTACACCGTACTTAAATGTATTTTTTCTCCATTTGTAATCAAGCCAGAATTTGGTTTGCATTTAAATGTTTGCATGTATGCATTGCAGGTCACTGCGGATGATCATATTTTTACTGTTTTAATTAATAATTGAATACTGTTTTGATTAATTGATGAATTTGTCCTGTGATGGCTGGGATCGACTCCAGTCTCACTGGCAGGAGAAATGGATGGATGGATCTGGTTGATACTGGTGTCACTGTGCATTAATCCTAACTAAATTAATCCAATGAGGATAATGAAACAGGCTCTGCTTTGATTTTGGTCACATTCTAATGCTAAAGTCTCAGACAAAAATAAATAAATGGGAGAAAAAAAGGCATTAAACAGAAAACGTGTTACGCAAGTACCAAGACTCCATCACTGTATCCTCTGAGTATGAACTAGCCACAAACATATGATTAGATGTCTTTATGTCTGTAAATATTATGTGCTGCCAGTATTTTCCATTTCTCACATGGAATCCTAGAGGAGACCAACAGCGCCACAATTTTTGTGGTATATATAAATCTTTTGTAAACTGAGAACTGTCAAGACAAGCAAGGATCGCTTTTCTACAAACAATAATATCATGAGAAACATAAACGAAAACACGTTTAAGACGTTAAAGATGAGTTCGGAAGAAAACAAAATACCAATAAAAGTTTTCTAGAGTAATCCATGCCAATTTTCAATAAACAATCATACTTAACTGCTAAAACAGCACTCTAAAATGTACGGGGCACAGAAAGGGGGTTTTTTGGTGACGCTGAGTCTGGGGCACATACCAGAGACAGAGAACGTATCATTGTCAGAGCCAGACCCAGACCGAGCAGCACCGCCAGCACGGAAGACCGCGGTGCGTCCGCATATCACAGGCCGTCGAAGGTGCGCGCAGATACCGCTGCGACAGAGTGAGAGAGCGACATGCTGAAACTGCGGTGCGTTTGTGACGAACTGTAGAAAAAAAGCCGTTTTGCAGTAAACAGGAAATTCTGCCTATTCTGATGTTCTGTGGTCTGTACTTTAAGTGGCTGACATGCTTAATCCGGGCAACACGTGCTGCATGCTGGGATCTGAGGGGACGGTTTCCATTGAATTATGTCACATGATGCAGCCTAAGAAAGAGCGGCTTGACCATGAATCTATTAAAATCGAAATAAATACATATTTTAAATCTAAAAATCAAACCTGTATGATTTCTGGAAAACAATCCATGCATTAAAAAATCAGTACTTGTTAATAATAAGACCATAATTAAAATTTCTGAGAGCTGGGAATTTGACCCCAATCTTTGAAATATGCCTCCTTCAACCACAGTCACTATTTTTCCATCCTGACAAGGCATTTTCAGGCCATTATGCAGATAAAAAGCTGATGATGCTAAAATCCGTCTCTGTCTTTTCAGCACTTAATGATTTCCGGTGTCTCCTTTTGGAGAAATAAAACACGCTACTCACCGATGGTTTTTCCTAATGCTGTGACCGGAATGAGATATTCGGGCGCTGGTCTTGATGTTTCTCTGTGTATGTGATCATAACACCGACTTTAGGCTAGTAACTGGTCTTAATCATTTACAAAACAAAAGAGAAAGTAATTATTTTAGATTAATCAGGATTTCAGCTACTAATTTATTCTTTATAAGAATAATGGGTCAATAGAGCGACAATTAGAAAACATCCCTCTTTTTTAACACAATTTGAATTTCCTAGTTTGTTCGACTCACGGCTCAGTTAAGTGTATTCAGTCAGAAAAGCAGCCAGCAGTAGGTGGAGTATGACATCTTTAATAAAACAAAAATGTTTGAGTGATACCGATTTACAGATCTGTCGCTGGTTTTTAAAAGAAGGAACTTTGAAAATGGAAATAATTCCAGCAGAGACCACAATTTTGTTGATATAGGCTATATGGCCGCTAACATTGTAAACAATGCAAATCAAAAGTGGAGGCACACAACAGCGTGGGCAGGCCTGTGGTTAGAAGAGGTAGAAATAAATTTCGTTGGGGGAGGGATGGGGAGACCCCATTTCTATGCCTCTGGGAACACATCTTCATTCACAATAGTGCCCTCCGTCATTTTCGAAAGCATTTTCTAAGGTTTCCATTCCCACGCATCCTCGGGCTCTTAAATCTCATCTTTGCTATGGAATCCACTCAACGCAGAGCAACCACCCATTCCCCCGTTCGCCAGACCGAGTTCCTGACGTAGGTTTTCACTAATTAGCCCTCACTCGCTATTGTAATCCAAAAATGGTTCTTGTGGTAATTGCCCTCCAGCGAAACCAGTTAAAAACAACAGAAAGGAAGTGGCATGTGAGACTTATTAGACAGCAGAGTGTTTGGTGCGTTTACAGCTGGAGGGAGAAGGGGCCTTGCTGAGGGGGCTTTGATGTGGCCAGGAAGCAGACAGGTCGCCTGAGACCATCGCAACAGAGAGAGCCGCCCTCTCATTGGGAGGAGTGAGGTTGCCTTGGTGGGTTCATGGGGGAGGCTTGTACACTCAGACAAAATTATTAGTGTCATATCTCCAACAGATGGTCTGGATGCCTCAGAATGTTGAAATACAGCAGACAGAAAACTCGAGCCTTTATTTTAAGGGAGGTACAGTAACGCTTCAGTTCAGCCTCTGAACTTCAGCAGCAGTATCAGACCTACACCAGCTCATATTCAAGCACGCAGCTACCGAATAACTATTTCTACGGCCAACCGTAGCCTGATTACTGGATTAAATTAATTTAAAGAGACATTCTGAATGACATTGCAGTCCTTACTCGTACTGCACTGCATTTCTGCGAAATATGCCGTTTCAATGACGTAAAAAGTGCCCCCCACAGACTCCTTAATGGCATCGATATAGAAATGGTAAAGATGAAAACTTTTGTCTGTCTTCTGTGCCTAGAATGTAAGTGCAGTCAGTTAAGGTTTAATCGGTGTCCTCATTTTTTCCCCCTACTGGTTTTGCTTGGGGACATGAAAATGGAACAAAAACAAACCGACCCTCGGTTGAATTTTGCTGACGGGATAAAATGGGGGTGCATGTTAAGTGAAAAGCGGCTGCCTTGCCTTGGAAAGAACGCCGCAAGCTGACGAGGAGCGGAGTCCGTGCACAACCACGGGAGCCCCGGGGCACTCCGGGACGAGCCGTCACAGACGGAAGTCCCTGGCTCTGTAATAACTCCCAGAATAGCTTGACGCAAAACACATCCCACTTTAGAAGATCTTTGTTACGATCAGCACCGGGAAGCAGATGATAGGAGCCGTGGATACCGACAAAGGACTTCATTACGTGCTAACACACTCAAGAACAACACGTAACGTTAATGACCGGACTAGGGAAACAAACTGAAACGCGGACTAAATACATAGAACTAATGACAGTAACAGGAAACAGCTTGTGAACAAGAGGAATCCACACGAGGTAGATGAGGGGGCGTGACACACGGGAGGATCGGAGGAGCGGGGGCATGACAATCTTATAAATTCTCAATTCTGGCTCTCTAAATCAACCATATCTGGTCATTCTTCAAACACATACATCGACACTAGTTAGCAGAATAAATGTATCTAGCCAGGACAGAGTAAGATACGCTGGGTAATTAAAGACTGCTGCAATGAAGTATTTAACGGATGCGCAAACGAGCCTCTGTGAACTCGATGAATAATTCATTGCTGCCCGTTAATGATGCAATACATCCGAAGATAGAGTCTATTCATGGTCTTTGTTTGCTTACTATATGATTATTTGTCAAACACCGACTGTCGGCAGAAGTTAGTCCAAACTTTATCTGCTCTAGCAGAAGAATGAGGTGCATTAATTGAGAATTTATCTAATATATGTATATAAGTCCTATTTCAGAGAGTCTGATAGAGAGGATGCCACGGACATCACCGTAAGTCCTCATGTAGTCTGCTATATATCACTAAGGTTTGGTAATGATTTGTAAACGAACTGGCTAATTCCCCTCATTCGTGCCTCCTTAATTCCATCGCACTTTACTTTGATATACAATCCAGCTTAACGCGATCTTGATTTGTCGGCCTGGCTGCACAAACTAAATGGAAATTGAAGATGAGAGTAAAGGCTGCTGGATAAGTAGGCTACAGTGGTTGCCAGACAGTGCAGAAGACGCGATGGTAAGGAGGGTCCGGAGCCTATGGATGCAAGGCAAGGAACAACTCAGGAAGGGGGGCCACCCCATCACAGAGCACACTCACACACCATTCACCCACACCTTGGTAACTCCAGTTCACCTCACCATGTTTTTGGACTGGGGGGTGGGAACCGAAATACCCATAGGAAACCCCACAAAGACATGGCGAGAACATGAATACTCCACACAAGGAGCCAAGGTGGAAACTCAAACCCTGTTCCACAAGATGCAAGGTAGTGATGGACAAAATGGCGCTCCATGAACCATTTCTTGTATTTTTTACTCTAGTGGATGGTGCTCAGTTCAAATAAGGTACAAAGTATGCCCCAAAACAAACCAAGAGCGCCATCTAGTGGGGTCATAAGATATCGCAAATGGTTCACGAAGCATTATCTTGTCCTTCGCAAGTGTGAGGAAACAGTGCGAAACACTACACCTGAACACATTCATAACACATTATAAAGCATTTATAAGGCAATATAAGCAAAGTTATAAATACATATTTTAAAAAGCATAACATTATAGCTTTGTTTATTATGTATATTGAATGGTTTATGAAGCCCTCATCTACAATGCAGATACCTTCATAATGCCGTACAAAACATCTTTATCTCTTATACGTACCATTATAATGCATTATGAAGATATCCACAGCACACCATAGATGAGAACCATATTGAAGCTTTTGAAGTATTATAAACAACACTATAATCCTTATGACAGTCAGTGAAAGACAGTCAGAAAGACAGTGCTGTAATATTTTATGAAGGTATCTATAACGCATCACAGATGACAGCTGAAGTGCTACCAATGTGATTTATATATAATGATTTTGGATGTTATGACAAGATGCCCTTACATTTAAAGACGACACACATATTTTCTGTCAATTATGAAACTAAAAATTAAAATGTGGAGTTTTAGGACAATTGCAATTTTGTCATATTTAGTTGCTTACAAACAATAATTAACAGTTTTGGAGCATTTCAACATCGGGAAAATTAAAGTGAAGCAATGTTAAAGGGAACAATGAAGACATGAATTTTTAGTCACGGGTAAAATAAATGTTTATTACCTTGTGTTACCTTATATTTAACTGAATGTTTTATGTTTTATTTCGTGCCACATGGTACCATCTGCTGGTTGTACACGGTATTACATAGTTATCACTTGTTTATATAAATATACTATATTTATAGAGTATTTTAGATTTTTTTTACAGTGTTTACGTTACTATATAAAATAAGAAAAATTCGACAAAAAACGATTTTTTTAAAGCTGCAATGTTTCGGTGGTGTGATAAAACGATTGTACTTCATTATGCTGTCTTGGTCATTACAGAATACACTCACCGGCCACTATATTAGGTACACCTTGCTAGTACCGGGTTGGACCCCCTTTTGCCTTCACAGCTGCCTTAATCCTTCGTGGCATAGATTCAACAAGGTACTGGAAACATTCCTCAGAGATATTGGTCCATATTGACATGATTGCATCACGCATTTGCTGCAGATTTGTCGGCTGCACATCCATGATGTGAATCTCCCGTTCCACCACATCCCAAAGGTGCTTTTTTGGATTGAGATCTGGTGACTGTGGAGGCCATTTGAGTACAGTGAACTCGTTGTCATGTTCAAGAAACCAGTCTGAGATGATTCGAGCTTTATGACATGGTGCATCATCCTGCTGGAAGTAGCCATCAGAAGATGGGTACACTGTGGTCATAAAGGGATGGACATGGTCAGCAACAATACTCAGGTAGCCTGTGGCGTAGCAACGATGATCAATTAGTACTAAGGGGCCCAAAGTGTGCCAAGAAAATGTCCCCCACACCATTACACCACCACCACCAACCTGAACCGTTGACACAAGGCAGGATGGATCCATGCTTTCATGTTGTTGACTCCAAATTCTGACCCTACCATCCGAATGTTGCAGCAGAAATGGAGACTCATCAGACCAGGCAACATGTTTCCAATCTTCTATTGTCCAGTTTCGGTGAGCCTGTGCGAATTGTAGCCTCAGTTTCCTGTTCTTTGCTGACAGGAGTGGCACCCGGTGTGGTTTTCTGCTGCTGTAGCCCATCTGCCTCAAGGTTCGAGGTGTTGTGCGTTCTGAGATGCTCTTCTGCATACCTTGGCTGTAACGAGTGGTTATTTGAGTTACTGTTGCCTTTCTATCAGCTCGAACCACTCTGGCCATTCTCCTCTGACCTCTGGCATCAACAAGGCATTTTCGCCCACAGAACTGCCACTCACTGGATGTTTTCTCTTTTTCAGACCATTCTCTGTAAACCCTAGAGATGGTTGTGCATGACAATCCCAGAAGATCAGCAGTTTCTGCAATACTCAGACCAGCCCATCTGGCACCAACAACCATGCCACGTTCAAAGTCACTTAAATCACCTTTCTTCCCCATTCTGAAGCTCGGTTTGCACTGCAGCGGTTCGTCTTGACCATGTCAACATGCCTAAATGCATTGAGTTTCCACCATGTGACTGGCTGATCAGTAATTTGCATCAACCTGCAGTTGGACAGGTGTGCCTAAAAAAGTGGCCGGTGAGTGTATATTTATTAATCTGATGCAAACCATCCCTCATAATCCGGTCTAAAAAATGTCATAGGGTCTAACAAGACATGACATTAAAGCTTAATTTCATATATGATTTCGAAAAAGCACGTTCTGAGGAAGCAGAGATCACAACTTCCCAGCACGCGAGAGTGCTGGAGAGTGCATGCTGCAGACATGACTGAACATAATAGATGTTCACAGGGTAGATTAATTTATTTTAATATAGTTAATTTCCTTTGAGGCAAATGAGTAATCTGTCGCGAAATAAACCAAATCCAATTACTGCAGGTATTTCAGATTTGGCAGATGTCTCAGTATCCCGCGGCACTGTCTTTCTGTTACTTGGTAACAAATTTAAACAAGACGCGGTTTCATTTACAATGTCTACAGCGCTTCATTAAGGCGCTTTCCGTTCCGGGCCCGACGATGAGATTCCTTTACAGGCTTCTCAAGATCATGTATTTATAATTCACAGCAACACTGACGGTCGCATCCAGTCCGTACGCACAGTATCAGTGTCTTTGCCGAGTTCCGCAGACTGAAGCCGCCGGTCTAACACCGTAACGGGTAAGAACGAAATTACTCATTTATATAAGAGAGCCGCTGGAAACTGAAGTATTGATTATGTGTTAATAGTGATAAAAGAAACGGATACTTTGTTTTTTTTTGTTTATATATAATTAGACCAGGAGATGAAAAATCAGATGCTCTTCAATGTCATTTTCAAGTCTAATGTCGGGTCTAATGTCATTAAGTTAATGTAATGGCATAAATCATAACAAGCTGAACGTTTTTATGAACTAAAAGGCAACATTTCAAAGCCTCTTCACAGTCAGGCATCACGTGGCTTAACTTCGAAGCACGAAGATCACGACAGGGATGTTAGCCAGATGGTGTGGAGGCCTCACTGAAAATCATCTTCTCATCTATTAAGCCACCAGCAGACATTTTCATCTTAATCGCAGAGCGATCTGCGGTATATTTACTTAAGCGAAAGAGTTCCGTTTGAGCTGAAATATCAGAAATTCCGTCAGATAATTCCGAGCCCTGATGTCAGTATCCCTGCACACCTGGCTACAGTTTCCTTTATGGGATTGATGCTCAGATTCAGTCGGCAATAGGAAACATTGTAATTAAAAAGGAATCGACACAGGTCACTCTGTAATTAACATACTGCGTCTACAAGGTATTCTTAATGCATTTCAAAAACGGTAAAATACATTTTTAAACTTATTGAACATACATGCAACAGATTCTGATGTATCAGACAGCTGATCATTTTGACGAGAAAACCAGTGACCTTCCTCCGGACAGAGCTATGAACACAGGCAGGAAGAGGGGCGAGTCCCAGGCGAGGAAGATCACACTGAAGATGGCCAGGAACGCGGTGCGGGTGACCGTGGACGGCCGACGCCGCCTGGACCTGAGCAACATGCAGATGGCCGAGTTCCCCCGGTGCCTGCTGAGGCTGGTGGATGTAGAGGAGCTGGACCTGAGCAGGAACCGGCTGCAGAAGCTGCCCGAATACATTGAGCGGTTCCACAACCTCCGCTGGCTGGACCTGCACAGTAACCGGCTGGCGGAGATCCCGGCAGGCATCGGGCAGCTGCGGGAGCTCCTCTACCTCAATCTGTGCAACAATCAGCTGTGCAGCGGCGGGCTGCCTGAGGAGCTGGGCCAGCTGGACCGCCTGCGCAGCCTCAACCTGGGCATGAACCGGCTGGAAAGTCTGCCATACTCCATGGCGACTCTCAGGGAACTGCGCGAGCTGGGTCTCTTCGACAACCAGCTGACGCAGGTGCCCGACTGCCTACGCCGGCTGCCGCACCTGCGCAAGCTGAACGTCTGCCGCAACCCCATGCGCAGTCCGGACGACGACAGCGGCCGGGACCCCATCCGACGGGTGGAGTGTTTCTACCTGGTGGACGGGGACGGCCTGTGCGAGACCTGCACGCGGAAATGCCGAGAGAAGCTTGGGAGACTAGACCAGCTCCGGTCGGGTGTCGGCCACGCCCACAGCAGTTCTGCTTGGCTACTCACGCCGAACTCTGTGGCGAAGGAAGTCCAGGCGCTGCGGAGATGACCGCCGTCAGCCTGACACGCACGTGTAAATTTTTAACCTGCGATGTAACGGGAGAAACGGAGTGAGTGGAGTCAGAGTCACGCTCGCCGAATTCCAGCACGGAGATCTAACTTTACCGCAGTCGCTGTAGAAACTGACCAGTGAAGCCGCCGCTCTATAAGGTCCCAAGAATGTGGAAATCAGGAATATCCATAAGGCGACAGGCTTCACCATACTGCCTTCGTGATGTAAATATTTACTGTGACAATAATTAAAGAATCTTCAAACAGAATGTCATATGTCCATCCATCTTCTATACTGCTTGTCCTATTCAGGGCTGCGGGGGGACCAGAGGCTATCCTGGAAGCTATGGCCATTAGGCAGTAAATAACCCAGGATGGGGCAGAATCTACCGCAGGGCACACAGATTATTATATGTGTTACTGGATAACAGCTGTTCTACTACATACTGTTATCTCAAACCTTTGTGTATTTTCCAACCACTTATCCCACTCGGTATCATGTGGAACCAATTCCAGGCAGCATACCTCACAAAGCTGGGATACACGCTGGATGGGATGCCAGGCCATCGCAAGGTAGATACATGCACTTCAGAGATGCCACTTAGCCTTTCTGCAGGGGGGAAACCCACAAACTCACTTAGATCTTGCAAACTATGCACACATACATACACGCACCTTCCATGTATTCCTATTTTTGTGGGGACTCTCCATTCATTTCTATGGGAAAACCCTAATCCCAACAATGACAGCTGTAACCCCTACCCAGCCCTAACCTTAACCACAGGTAACCAAACAATAATGACTTTTGGCATTTTTAGTGTTTTTTTATTGCAGTCAGATTTTCATAAAATCGAGTTTTGCCTTGTGGGAATCGAAACAATGGTCCCCAATATACATCCAAATAACAGGTTCTTATCATATTGTGGAGAAATCTGGTCCCCAAAATTTAGGTCTTATTTACTTTGGCAAAACTGACCGAAGACAAACTGGCCTTCGCCAAGTCCACACTTGTAGGAAAGGTCTCGATAAATTAAAATATTTACACAAGCTTTTAATAAATCAAAACTTCACACAAGCTTTTGAGTGCTTTAGAATCTTTAAAAAGTTTGTTTCTAATGAAGAACTTTTTTTTCCCCGTTTACATAGGATGTTGTTGCTTCAAAAACAGGACATTCGTTTAAATAGTTCAATTATTTGATGCATCAGAGTTAAGTAACTTACAGCACGATGTGAGTAAAAGCGAAACACATTGCTAAACTCCCCCCCCCCCCCGATAAATCTGCCTTCCTTTCATCTCCCCTTTTGCTATCAAATACGAAAGCTGCACCTGCCCCCGCCGCCCCCCCCCCCCAACAGCAAAACACAGAAGCAGATGCTCTCTGTTCGTTTTAAATAGGTCAGATAACTTGCGTTTCCTGAGAAATCTTGTTTTTCTACAGTGAAGCAAAACACTGGTGCACACAGCGGAACATAGTTAGTAATGCATGACGCAAGTGAAGTGAGGCGCTTAAGAAGCAATTGGGATGGCCAGGAGGTTGTAGGTTTGAATCCCACAAGGTGCTTTATTGGAGCTGTGTTGCTGTTCTTTTTCGTATTACCAGCATAACTTTACTCTTCCCTATTTATGACATATTTATTATACTGTAAATTTGTCTTATTGCTTTCAATATTCTCACGGCAGGCTTGACGACATTGCATTTCACCGCAGTTCACCATTGCACTGTATACTTTGCATGTTACGAACAAATCCCATGAATCGTTGTTCTTCTCAGGCATACTGCATAGACGTGATACGGTGGGTAGCACTGACAGCTTTCACTGGCTTCTTTGATATTGAGATCTTGATCATAAACAATTTACACTAAACAAGCATTAAAAGTTGCTGCCTAATTACACAACGGGAGACTCTGAAACGAATGTCAAGGCGGAAACATGTTGATTTATTAATACTCACACATTAGCTGTTACGTGAGAAGCTTTGCGCTACCCCAGAATGCGTTTCACTGTGACCTTCCGCTAATCATTCAATTGGTTTTCAAAATGACTCACTTATCAGGGGCAGCGTACACAGCGCCACATTTTTAATATTATTAATGACATTAAGTCCGTTTTCTGTTAATAGAAACTGATGGCAATATTGTTTTACTAGCACATATATAAATTTAGTCATCATGTGTTAAATTTGTTTAATGATGTGCGGTGTTTCCGCGTTTATTTCCAGGCGTTTGGGGGCAGAAATAACACTAAACACCGGAAATCTACCACGGCTACTCTGCTGGAAGTACAGTGCCCTCTAGTGACATAACAAATAAAGTCCACCCTCTCTGAATTCCTTCGATATTGTGCAGGAATCCAAGTGGCGCTGGTTACTTAACTGCATCAAAAATATTATTCTTTACAGCCCAACCGGCCACCTCAAAACATCAAGTCATAACAGAAGCATTTAAAACAATCAATGTCATGGACCAAATAAGCGATGAATATAGAAAAGACATAACACGCCAAGACGCGTCCTGCAATCTGAGAAGATTATTAGGAGCTATTTGCTGTGGCATTTAGCAGTAAACAGGACGTCTGCCCATCAGGGCGAGCGATAACATCAACTCGCATCTCAATTCAGCTGTAATGCACCAGATCCCATCAGCATTAAAGATTACGTGTATAAATCCCATCAAACTACACTACAGTTATCGTGAGACTCATTTGCATTTTAATTAACTCTCGAGAAAATGGCAATGTTAATTAGAAGGATGTGTATCCGGGGGCCTTTCAAACAGTCACTTTTAGGAAAACAGCGTCACCAATCTGATTGTATAAGAAGTGGCGCTTATTAGCCTATGTGTTGAATAAAGCTGTAATTATGCCTATAAAAATATATTTATTTGATTAGTCTCCTTTATTAACCTGGGTTTCTTTTTTTAACAGACAAGTCTGTCAGAGGGTCATTCATAGTCCTCCTACATCCTCACATTTTCAAATTTACTACCTTAAAATATACTGTCATCGCTTTTTTGCGAAATATGTAGCCTATCTAGCATGACCTCACGACAGACGATGGAGCGTCTTCTCGTCGGACGAGCCTGCTGCTGTTTGTCAAAAAAATAAAAATCTAAATAACTCATTACTTTCGTGTCTGAAAACGATTTAGTGCAGAAAGCCAAAGCAGGGGAATTGACTGCTTTCTATGTTTTATACTTATTGGACACTCCTACCAAGAGCGACATATATTATTTATTCATAACGTGTATTTATTTTAATATATTGGCGAGAATCAATCGGCTCAGCTTACAGTTTTATAGATAATGCAGGTTTACATTTCAATGGCTAAGGTTAAGTAACCTTCTGGGAATGGGACGCTTTCTGATACAAGGCCGGCGCGCAGCTCCAGGCCGATTTCTGGCTACCAGCAAACACAAACGGCAGAAACAAATAGCATTTTAGCGCAGTAATGTATCAAATAAATCGTTGCTGCGGAGGTTACTGCATTTAGTTATTTCAAAGAAGCACAAACATAATGGCTTTAAAAGACTTCAGGAAAGGTTAGGGCAAATGGAATTACCTCTGCCTTCAACCTCGTTAAACATTTATTGTGTGTGAAATTATATTTCTCCATTCTGACTCTGAGGAGGGTATGCAATAACAAAGCATTATGGGGAAATCTGACGAGATTTCATTCCTTTTAAATTATTAAAAGGGCCTCACCGTCGTTTTACATCGTTAGGTATCTGAGCTGAATGTAAATCAAGGCTAAAAACACATTAACAATTCCGGTGGAAATGGTCCTCTTGCGTTACATTTTTCTCGTAAACATGGTAAAGAGGGGCAGCACCTTTTGAAATGAAACCGAGGGCCGAATTTCCCCCGACGTTAGATTTGCGGCAATGCGGGTCCCGCATTTGGGGCTGGGAGGTGCGCTTACCGAAATAAACAGCGGATGCGCCCTAGTAAATGTGAGCGGACACAAATAAATCCATTACAATAGCATCACAACCACAAGTCCTGGCCTGTTTCCCATGGTTTTCCCTCGTTTGGGACCCCTGTTGCCCACCTCTGACGTGCAATTGGTTGAAAATTTTTTAAAAAAAGAAACTAATATACATGGATTTTTTTGCCAGCATCTGAAACCATTAAGTTACTGTAGCCGGACATCTGCTTATTAAAACCACAGACCAGTTATACAGCATATATTAAGCCTATTCTTATCTTCAAATATATTTTATTACTCATATCACTATATTTTCTTTTCGGGATATTTTATTTGCATACTGTACACTCATTAAATGTATTTACCCTACGTTTACCCTGTTTGCACTAGGTGTACTGTCTTTGTACCTTGTCTGTTTGTCACAGTATGTATTTTTGTCTGTTCTTGCTGCTGAATGTACCAGAATTCCCCAGGATCAGCGGAGTCCATTTTAATCTTATTCTTAACCTGAATGCTGTCTTTGTAAATCCCAGGTGGGATTCTGTTCTTGTGCCGTCGAGTTGTGTGAAATATCTGGCTGGATGAGTGCATAAAAATTGTAAAGCTGGTGTAAGGAAGAGTGTGGTGGACCATTGGATGAGGAGTTCCTAGATGAAGCCGGTCTTCCATAAGTGCAGATGTTCTTCAAAACATTTCTCATTTAAATTTAACTACCAAGCAGAAGATCAGAACATGGTTGTCAAGACAAATGCCCATGAGAAGATATCATCTATCCATCCATCCATCCATCCATCCATCCATCCATCCACCCATCCACCTTTCAACTTCTTGTCCAGTTCAGGGTTACAGTGAACCTGAAGCCTTCTCCAAGGAAGATGGGGACGCAAGGGAGGGACCATCCTGGATGGAATGGACTGCCAGTCCTCTTAGAAAATACACTGCGATGTATTTAATAAAATCCAGCAGCATGTTACATCAATAATGTATCATATAAAATTCATATATTATAAAAGAATAAATGAAGATGATGAGATGATGATGATAAAAGAATCTAATATGTAAGAAATATATTTTTCATATAAGTCAATACTCATTTTATATCTTTGTATAAACATCAATGTGTGTTCATATTTGAAACCTTGCAAAGTATATGCTGCCTCAATATGTTGCTGTGCAACGCCCAGCAGAGGCTGAAATCGGGCCATGGTGATTATTTGGCATGTAATGTCTGAGTTAGTGCTACTTCACCATCCCTTCTCTACAAAATCTTTCTTAATTTGATCCCTATCTGGCAAATTAGATTTTGTCCTAATCGGGCATATTCAGTCATTTCAGTGTCCGCCTGAAAACAATTTGTCTCATCACTTTTGGTCGTTTCCATCGTTTCCTTCTAAACTGAGGCCGGGATCGATGGTCAGTCGCTGAGCGTCGGACTTGAAGCATTCACTCGGTCCGTATGTTGCTTCCACATATGTTCACTGCATGCTGTTTGCTGGCTTAGCGTGAAGCACTGTTCCCTCACGCCTCCGGCGTTGGTGGGGTTCAGATCCCGTCTCTGCTCTCTGTGTGGGTTTTACATGGCATGTGTGGATTTCCTCCAGCAGCCCACAGACCTGCAGTAAGGCTAATTGGCGTCCCTAAAGCCCCATAGTGTTTGTGTATGTGCCCTGCGATGGACTGGCATCCCATGCAGGATGTACCTCAGCCTTTATGCTGCCTGGGACAGGATCCAACCACCCCCCCCTCACCTCAGGATAAGCAATCGGAAGTTGGTGCAATGGACACGGTCTTAAAAACACAAACAATGTGAGACTGAATGAGGACAGGAGCATTTGCACATGTATTTTAATCACGGATTTTCTAACCTGTGTATAGTTGGTACCTTAGGAGAGAAAAGCAAGCATTTGTTCAACCTGTAAACCTTTAAACAGGCAGCGTAAGTCTACACTGGCATGACACTGAACTGGGGGGACTGGTGGCTGTGGTGTCCATCTCCTCCCGGTTAGCCTTTCTGTGCATGCTGATAGGCTGCTTTTATTCTGCTTATTTTCAAAGGCAATGGACATCGAGGTCCGGCAGTAACTCGGATCCTCGTGCTGACGGTTATCTTATTGCTATTTTACAGGGTCAGGAATTACGATAAATCCAAGTATATGCTACAGTCGGTGTGTGAATTTCATTAGCGTTCTGTATACCGGCAGCTGTCACTGAATTTAATTGAAAGGAATCAATTTCCCCTCGTTTCCGATAATGGCTTCAGCCTTTCTGTTTATTTTCTGAATTCCCAAAGGTCCTGTTTTACCTGCATTTATAGGCACCTGAATTATTATCCCTTATGCAGGTTTACAAGTCAATTTACTGTCAGATGTTTTTCGTTGTTGTGAGTGATCTTAAGTCGCCGATGACGGAAAGATGATTGCGATGCATTTGGAGTGAAAGACCCGGAGCATTTTAATACTGAAACATCTGTGAAAGACTTACAGTCCTCAAAGCCTGTTTAAAACCATAATGGCCTTTAAGAGCCAATTTGAAAGACGCCACTTCATATCCCTTATAGGCCGGCGGTGCCGCTGCAGCTCACTCACAGGGAAATTAAATGATGTTTTACCATAACTGGGATGCCAGTCAATGTGAGGGCAGGATGACGCTTTGGAAAATCCTGCCAGCATCCATCCACCTACCCACCCTATCTATCTATCTATCTATCTATCTATCTATCTATCTATCTATCTATCTATCTATCTATCCGTCCGTCCGTCCGTCCGTCCGTCCGTCCGTCCGTCCGTCCGTCCGTCCGTCCGTCCGTCCGTCCGTCCGTCCGGTTAAAAAATGGCTGGATTCAGGAAAGTATAGATAATTTAAATCTAGCATGAAGATGCATTTCAAAACAAAGTCATGTGAAAATCTGATTCATTTCCAGAAGGTGTGGACAAATCTGGATGTTGAACTTTGCACACAGTCACACACACATCCTGCACGCATATCGTCAGTAACGCGGCCTGTGTGAGCTGATGTGTGTGTCTGTGTGTGGGCGTGTTTAAATTAGCTTCAATGGTTCCGAGTTTTCACTTCTGCATTGTGTGACCTGTGTCTCTGCGGTCCAATCGCTTTGCCCGGAGCAGTCATACAGCGCCCCGCGTAGGAGTTTGACTTTTGCACTGTCAGTTGTTTTCTATCATTTCATTTTAAGTGTCTCCTTTTCAGACACTGCCTCTGTCAGACTGTCCTCTGCTTCGCTGCTGAATGTCACTTGAGTGGAATCTGCAAGGTAACCCAGACTCTCCTTATTTACATGCTGCAGCTACATAGTATCTCGTAACCGTGGCAGGAGGATCTAAGCTCAGCGATGAATGCTTGTCTTACGACGTCCATTGAGTAGCTATCTAAAATATGAACATGTGGTTTCGAGAGCTAGGCTGATATGTCATATGGTAGAATTCACAGAGTGACGGGGGGGGGGGGGGGGGGCGCCGCCGCGGTTCAGTCATACGATATTTAACGAACTCTGTGTTTAATGAAATCAAGTACGGTGCCCAAGACACCTGTCCAGGAAGGGAATTACATCATTAAGGATACTTTGCTTGGCAAAGTCTCTAATTTCATCCTTTCAGTTTAATGCCATATGTCTGAGACACTATATAAACAAAACAAGCTGCAGCGTGAATTAATCAGGCGGGGGGGGAGGGGGTAATTTTTTATTTATTTTTTGCTAAAATATTCAAAAACATTTTTCCGCTATTCATCAGATGTCATCCCTGGAGAATTATTTGAATAATGACATGAACAGATAACCATCACGGCCATTAATACGAGCGGGAGATTAGCCTAAAGGCACATATTAAAAAGCATTACAGTCCCGCTCGTGATATGCAGTACAGCTGGCGTTTGTCGTTCCAGGGCGACGAGCGTTTTAAGGCTGCAGGTACCATCCAGCTAGCTGATTGGTTGGACCAATGACCATCCACTTAGGCAATGATGACAATCTGTTCGACATCGGCGGGAGTCTGACGGCGCGTTTGACAGCTGCACACAATGGTTGGGCACTTTCACGCATACACATTCATCCAGAATCTGATTCTGGTGGAATTTGATTATATGGGAAACTTAATTTAGTGGATTTCGGTCGCCATTATTGTGCCTGATGGAGGTCCTGAGCTTTGAGGCCAGTGTAGATGTAGCATGAGCTGATTTTGCACTCAGTGACCTGAATGCCGTGATCCCGCTGCTGAAAGGCTGCACCTCACGACATCTTATATCTTTGCAACATTACGTTGTACTGCGATTCATTTCAATATTAGAGTGTCCCTGAATGAATTTCCTTACGTCAACCTCATTTTAAAAACGGTCTCTTACATGATCACATCGGGTCGATCATTTGTATCCTGTCACCTCGTCTGAATTAATTTACCCATATCTACTTTATGTTCCATGTAATAACTTATGTTCGTTGTGGTACATTCAGTGAGCTATGAGGGAAATGCATTGGCTTGAGGGTTCATTTACATTAAAATAACAACGTTTAACGAAGCTAAATGCTGCATGAGATCTGACGGCTGAAAATCTTGACATCCAGCAGAACTTCAGTGCCAGGTTCCCTTAGCCCTCAGCGAGAACATGCAAGTCCCATCTGGGGCTGTTACTCAAAGCAATCATGAAGATCACTGGTTAAGCAGACGAGTTTCAGCCACTGACTCACATGGGCCGACCCAAAAACTGAAGACTTGCCACAGATGAGCAGTAACCCGAGAATCGGCTCGCTGGGGCGTGACAGCGTAATGCGCTGACAGGATGCACACACCGGCGCGTTAACCAGCAGAATAAACGCTCTGTAGGTAATAATGTGTTTAATCAACAGACACCCTGTTGGATAAATGAATGATACTGGACGTGAGAGGTGTGTTTTAGAGCAGGCAGAACGGAGTCCTCGCCCTACCTCATCTTGCTTTCCTGCAAGACACGTAGAGGTGAGAGTGAGATTCGGGGTCACACATATATCCACAATCTTGTGGAACTCGGAGGCAGAGGAATCCTAATTGACTGCTTCCCTGGGGCGTGGAGGTTGGCAGAAACGCTGTACTGACAAAACAGTAAAGTCAAGTAAAGTCACGTACAGAAAATGAAATTACGCTTCAGATGGACCCAACAGACGCATAGGAGGCTCATCACGTGTGAGGCACGTTGCTGCAGACAGCCCTGATTTACGCTTCTGTGTTCTGGGCTCACGGATCTCAGTCTCTGCTCTCATGTGGCATCCCGGCATTTAATAAATGGGGAACAGATTTGGGGATTCGCATTAGATACACACAGACCGCGCTCTCACTTAGAGATCCTCGCCAAATAAGCTGCAGTCTGGGCAAACCCCGTCTTTTTAAACGGGTCGCTCTGATCTGACGATAGACGTTATATGAGTATGGATCTGCAGACGGAGCAGAATGGTCAGTGAGAAGCGGACAGCGCCAGTAGCCCATGGGGACATGGCCTGCACTAGGGGGGTGGGGGGGGGGGGTTGTGGGCGGGGTTTAGGCCAGCTGTGGCCCTGTTTCTCACTAATGAGAGCCGGCTGTGGTCGGCAGCGCTGCGCTGATTCAATCGTTGGCGGAGGCTGGGTCCTTATTGTGCCTGGGGGGGAGGGGGACGGGAGGAGTTGTTCTCTGGTGCTACTCTGTACAGATAGGAGGGGAGACGGCCGTACGGAGAGGAACAAGTCATTTTCAAATCAGAGAGCAGTACATGAGTGTGTGGTTTTTTTTTTGGGGGGGGGGGGGGGGGGACACTGCTGGGCTCTTCGGTTTCAGCTCTGGCCAATTACCGGCAGCCAGCCAGGGCCTGAGCGAGATTGATTCTGTGGGGGGGGGGGGAGAGCGATGCTCCGGGGAGGCTGTGCTCAGGGCGGCGTCCGGGAGGGGGTGGGCAAATGGGCGGAGCTACGCCCTCCCCGCTCTGGCGTCGGCTGCCTCTGCGCCTGGGCCAGAGGGAGAGCAGCGCGGCTAAGCGGCGGCAGAGGTTCCCACACGCAAGCGGGGGCATGAGGAGAGGCGGCGGTCGGACGGGTCGCTTGTCAGGGCGTCGTGGCTGACGGGGGGGCGGCCGGCCGGCACGACGATGACAGCGATGCTTAGTCCAAAGATCAGACAGACGCGGAGAGGTGAGTCGCTCCCGCCCGCTTTTCGCCTCGTTTCCTCCCAGCTTAATGTCTCATGTGGAAGCCTGACAGCAGAGCAGGGACGTCTGTCACCAACACAATTTGGATCCCTTTTCCTGAAAACGTTTCTCCTGCCTCTGTGAGAAGCGCCGAAAGTCAGACAGCAGCTGCTTTCAGCTACACAGCCACGTTCCCGCGTGTCAGGCGTAACCAAACAGCCGAAAAGGACTTGGCTTACAGTCTCTGCCAAAGTCCTAATTCATCGCTGCTTTTTTGTTTTGTGATGCTTCCGATTCCATCCTAAATACAGACTCACATTTAGTTTATATATATGAATAGTAATTATTCCATAACCACCTTAACAGAGATCAGTGAAATGCATCTTTGTGAAGTTCTGATTGCAGACGTTTGGTTCAATGGGATGTACGATCGCTCGTGTTGGATGTTGGGGGACCAGGTGCTGAACTTGTTCCTGGGCTGATCTTCACGTTCTGTTCCTCCACCCTGGTGTCACCTGCCAGTCGCTTCTGTGGGGTGATGGAGGAGTGGTTGGGCAGGGCTGTGGGTCAGCCCGGGAAGTGACGTACCTCTCGGTGTCTTTTGGTACGATGGCTTCGGGGGATTTTGGGTGGGGTCCAACAGCAGTCCAGGGAGGCGGGCAGACAAGGAGGGGGGGGGTCGCTCTCTCAAAGCCACTGACCCTGGGCTCAGGGAGAAGAAGCGCTCATGAACTTTATAGACCCGTGTTGGCACCAAAGCGAAGGGAAGAGCATCATTCGAGATGAGTAAAGGTGGAAGGGAGGGCAGAGGGACGAATGAACGTGTGCGATTAAGGATCTGGTTCGTATCGAAGCCACGTCAGTCACCTACGGCGACAGTTGTTACAGAGACCCAGGATTTTCAAACCCCCCCAATGAAACACCCATGGCAACGGGGTGGGGGTGAATCATCCAGTTCGGGGGGGGGGTCTAAATGAGCAGGGGGGTTGGCACTAGCCAGTCAGAGCACTTCCGTGAATGTCGGTGGTGTCACTGCCGGGGATGCCCGGGGGAGGGGGGCGGGGGGGGTTAGGGAGTTACCAGAACACAGTCCTTCTGGCTCTTTCACCACGGCAGAAAAACAACGTCACACGCTGGAGAGACATGAGTCAGACCAGGCCGCCAAACCCATTTGCTAATGGAGATGAGGTGGCAATTCCGGCCCTTTCCAATTTTCCTAAAGGAGGGAGACCCCCCCAGATCCGGAGCAGAGCCTGACGGAGGCCAGTGGGAAGGAGGGATGCAGAAGGGCTTACAGCAGCATGGCTCTGTGCGATGCCTTCAAACATTCATGATCCAACGCTTTTTCCCTTAAAACGTGCGTCATCCAACTTTAACAAGCCTCGCACCGTGTCTGTACCGCGTGGCGCGGGGACGAGGTGACTGGATCCTCCTTTATTTGTTTCAAGTGCACCTTTACACATTAAAAACTGTTTTTTTGTATCATCTGTTAGTGGAAAGTCAAAAGCCGGTAAGCAACACACAAATCTGTTTTACAGGAGAAAAAAAAACCATATGTTTGGCCAGAAGATGAGGGAAAGGACCTTTGACTGCGGCGAGCTTCTGTGGGCCATGCAGAATTTTCCTGCGGCCTGTAAACGAATTAACAAGCTGCATGTGACTGGCTGGGTGCAGTAATGAGGCTGTTCATGCATCTGACGGATACCAGCCCTGTAATTTGGCCTAAATGAGGGATGTGATTGATCGTATTGCCTGAGACACCTGTTAACACAAGGAGAGAAGTAGGAGAGGCGAGAGTCCATCTTTTTAGAGTGATTCTCAGAGTGGCCAGCAGGTGGCATGGCGGTCAAAGACACCGTAACCTGTACGCGTCATTCAGCCTGAAGTGACTCGCTAAAATATTGCGGTTAATATATGGGGGGAAAGTGTTGGATCACGGGATGGCGCTTTTGGCTGCTGGTTCAAATCCAGTTTTATCACTGTGACTCACCTCAGTATCACGCAGCTACGGGCGGATGCAGTGTATAAAGGCAGCGTGAGCTGCCCTCAGGACTTCCACCCTCCTCCCCCATGGCCTCTACCATCATCGGGATGAAAAGTAACATAAAGGAAAAGAAAATCCAATTGATTTTCTTTTTACAGAATTGATCTGTTGCCCCCCCCCCCCCCCCCCCCCCCCCCCCACCACCCTGGCACAAAGACGCAACAGAAATATGGGCCCTGGACATTGATTGTGATGAATAATCCATGACTGTGTCTTTGTTCTGTGAGTGTTTTCACCCTGAATTAGTGCTTGGAACCCCTGAATCATGGAGGCTGCAGCCACACCCTTTTTTGGGAGGTTTTAAGCAGCTGAGGCCTTCAGAGTAATCGACAGGAGGTGGTGTCGCCAATTTTAGTTCCTCTGTTTTTATGAATTATGAATGTTGCTGAAATGCTACTGAATGTTTCCCCACTGTTAGCAGGCTTCAGGCAGCTAGTCACGAGAAGCTCGCCCCGTCCTGTGAGGAATATATTCTTCCTCTTCAATCACGCTCACACACTTCTGTTCTGGGATCGATACTGAGATTAGCACAGTCCCCAGAGCCGACCTTATCTCCAGCCTCAGCTTTTTCTTCCTCATCACTTTTATCTGAGATTGAGACAATGGACGGCTTTTGGAGTTAAATGCAAACAAACGCAAACGAAAGCTTCAGACTGACTGGCTCAGCAGTGACGACAAAGTGACACGGTCCTCGTGAGGGTGACTCTTCCAGATCCAGGCCTTAGCATTAACGTCTAGTTATTAAATTCGGTAACTGGTACAGGATGCTGGGCGTCGCAGCCACCGAATTGCTATGAAAGCGCGCGAGCTTGTTGTTCTCTAGTGCGCTCTGAGAATTCACTCACTCCCCATTATCCTCCTGTCACGGCACACAGCTGTGCAAATCGCCTTCAAAGGACGCGTCAACCGAGCCGAAAGTCATATTAGCGTGTGCTAATGCAATAAGCTGATACTCGGTTTTCTACCCACTGTTATCAATCGCATGAGTGCCATGGGTGACTTTGATTGTCCTAAGTGTCTCCAGGTTCCAGAATGGGCATAGTTATATATATATATGTTTTTTTTTTTTGCCACTCCAGCCAGGTCCAAGAGCATGGTCATGGGGGAGCTGACCCGGCCCCCCGGCCGACCCTGCTCCCCCGGCCCCCAGGAGAGGGCGCTCAAGGCCGGCTGGCTGAAAAAGCAGAGGAGCATCATGAAGAACTGGCAGCTCCGCTGGTTCGTGCTGCGGCCCGATCAGCTTTACTTCTACAAGGACGAGGAGGAGACCAAGCCGCAGGTGCCAACACCCCCATGGAGACTCCACCTCCACCCCCTGCATGGCTCCGCCCCCCTCATTCCACTGTAGTCTGTAGTCTAGAGACAACAGTTTGACTTTGTAAGCTAAGCCAGGTCTAAAGATCCCTGCAGTGAATCTTGAGATGTCACTGGAATTATTCTCTATTGCATTTAAAAAAGACATTTAAGGCATTTATTTCATTTTTTGACAAGGTCGGTTGGCATGGCCCGTCACCATAAACAACCGCATAAAATTTGCAGTGGAGGAAAGCTGATGTTATTATGGATTTCGACTGACATTTCTGCAAGGGCACTGACCTTTCCCCACCATTAATCGATGGCTTTCCGGAAATCCGAGCTTCTTGCTCCACGACAGAGACAAACAGGCGGAATTAGCGGGCCCCGCCCTAATAAAAGCACATAACTCACGCACCGCGGGCACCGAGTGACTAGGGTCCGCACAAAACTGACAGGTGGCCCATCTACTTAATCACCACGGTTACGAGCTGAATGCATTACGAGCAAAACGCGGAGCAAACTCCTTTCAGCTCTCAGCGAGACGGGAGAGACATCTGACAGTGTGGCACTTATTCATATAAACGTCTATGTGAATTTCACAGTGTGGGGCTCTTTGAAAATAGACAGCGATGGAATTATGGGATGCCCCACACCGTGAGATGAGAACGTGTCCCCAGTGACTTGCCAACGTCGGGTCCATTAGCCCGTCGGTACGCGCTGCCGCTCTTGTCGCCATGACAACACACCAGGCCTTGACTACACCCCCCCCCCCCCCCCCGTCTCTCTCTCAACGTTGTCTGAGAGCAGTTTCTGCGCTGCTGCCCTTGCGGTTCGATGCGGGGTGGGGCCAGGGATGAGCTGGCCTTGGGGGGGGAGGGGTGTTTCCGTCATCATGTTTGTTACGATTCTCACTCTCCTTCATGGCCCCAACAGATTCAGGCCTCCTGGGTGGGGGGGCGACTGGGACTTTGGCAGAAAATGGGGGCACAGATAAGGTCAAGCGCTATGATTTCCTCTTTAATGTACTGCAGAACACAAAGGAACCAGTGGAAAATAGCTGGGGGGGGGGAGTTTACAGAGGGGGGTGGGCCTTTTCATAGCTCTGTCTGCATTTGGTCACTATCCGAGCTAGAGGAAGGTGCAGCAAAATGGCCCTCATCCTCTTGGCACCCCCCCCCCAGGACTTCCTTCGTGTCTCTCTGTCCCCAACTGTCCCAGGAGCAGCAGGGGAACCCGAACAGAACCGCATCCACACGACGTTCCCCGGCCAGCGTCTGCCGGTGCTCTTTCTGATCTGTACTAGAAGTCAGGCAGCCAATCAAATGCAAACCCAGACCCACTTTCAGATCTGGTCATTTAACACCCCCTCCATCCCACCCCTGCAATCCCTGATGCTGCATAATGTCACAGGTTCTGCTCTCCTCATCTGCAGGGCAGCATCCCGCTCCAGGGCAGCCAGGTCCACGAGCTGACCGCCAACTCCGAGGATTCCGGCCGTCACCTCCTAGAGATTATCCCAGGTGAGGCGGCCATTTTGTTCTGTCCTCATGGCTGAGAGGATGACCACTTCTCCACAGAGATATTCCTCCATTAAAAGAGGCCACGGATTTTATAGAGAAAGGGCATTAGCGACTCCTGGGAATTCTGCAAGCCCCAAGATGATCAACACCACTGTTAGTCAGGAAGGGTCAGGTGACCTCCAACGTCGTTTTGTATGGTGTTCAGGGTTACATTAAAAGCTCCAGACTGGAGATATTTAAAATTGATGTCTGAGTTCAGAAAAAAAAGCTTAAATTTTTTGCAGGCTGTCCCCAGCAGATCGACATGAGCGGTTCCCTTCTTTTGCGTACTGTGACTGTCATGGCACACCACTGCCTCCAGACGGCGCTGTGGAGCAGATTGGCATGTGCAGCCCTGCAATGGAAAGGCAGCGAACACAGACCTAAAAGCCAAGTTGGGAATGTGTCAGAGCACTACAGGATTAATATTGACACACTTAAAAACAGGACGATTAGCACCAGAGGCATATTAGCTAGCTTAATCGCTAACTAAATCCCTCATATTAAACATTTAGTGGAACAGTCGGACCTGGTTGTTACTGCAGTATATTTCTCACAGGCAGACTGAGCAGTTTGGACAGGAGAGGTCAGGCCCAGACTAACATCCACCTGCGGGTCAAACCCCAACCCATGTAAATGTTTGTTCTTATTTCCGGTGAATTCTCAGGGCACTTCCCCCACCCACCACGCTAGCTGTGCACACAGGCAGCATGCTCGTGTATTTTATTTACGACAGGCAAATATTACAAGCCACTGCCAAGTCCATCAGATGTGGCTAAGGCTGCGGCGGCTTATTGGAGGAGAGGCCTGTTTACGGAGCCTGGGATGCACATTTTGGGCGTTTGCCGCGTAATACGCTCCTTTTAGACCGATGCTTTGCCACAGGATGTCCCCTGAACCGGGCTGTTCGCAGTTTACCACAGGACGAGTCCTCTGGAAATGTTCATGCAGACTTGTTTTTGATTCTCCTAACTGTTGCGGTCAGGTTACACCTAGGAGGGGGGTGTCCGACAACTCCTAGTCCTATACTCCAAGTCCACGTGCGCCCAGAGAGATCATTCCCTTTAAGAGTGAATTTTAGTATCAACCCGTCATCCTTTTCCTCCTCAAGTCTTTGTTCATTCCGTGTTTGAGTTATGGAGGACGCCAGCACCAGCGCCCCCTAGGGGCAGATAAAGATTACTGAGATTTGTAGCATTTCGTAACATAAAGGTTACTGCTGTCCCGGCGGCGGTGCAGTATGGCAAGCTGACCCGAATGACGCTGGGAAGGCTGCAAGGAGTGCAAATGGAGAAGCCATTCCTCCTGTTTTACTGGGGCATCCGTGCAGCTTCATTTCAACGTCTAACACCCAGTGTCAGCTGGTGTGTCTCTGATTGGCCGATCAAAGCTCCGGTTTCCATTCTTACCTGCGGTCCTGGGCTAAAATGAGCGCTGTCACATCGAGACAATTACTGACGGACGTGAGAACACCTCTGCGTGCCTCGGGAAATCGAAAGAGCTTTGGGGACATGTCAGTCCGTTCTTCTGGCACCAGGGCCGAGTGTGGAATGTGGGGGGGGGGGGGGGGAAGCAGCACCAAGCCGGCTAATTGGTATTTACGGTTTGCTTGTTTGGTGAATACACACGGCCACTTGAAGATGTTTGTGTCCCTCCGCTGGGCTATGACCTGCCCCCCGAAAGACCCCCCCACCCCTCCCACCTCACAGACACACAAACACACACGACCCCCAAGTTTTCATTCTAGCAAAAATCTCTCTGTGTAGATCAGAGCTGAGGGGCCGTTGGCAACAGGGGCGGGCCTGAAAGCTGAAAACTGAAAGTTGATTGGTCCATGGTGCACTCTCTCCCTGTCACTCAACCGATTCAAAACATATCATTGGCTGCTGATAAGGCTGGTCCCTCTGTATGAATTATGGCCCCACTAATGCCCCCCCAACTGACGCCTTGCATGTGGTCTGTGACTGCGGGACACCCCCCACCTCCCCCTCCCCCCCAGCTAGCCCCCACTCCTTTGCTCTGAAATTCCTTCGCTAACAGAGACGCGCAGCCGGAAGACGCTGCAGATGCTTACGTTGTCCTCTTGACAGGTGCCAGGAAACTTGGCGAGCTGGCAGGCGGCCGGGCTCCTCTGTGCTCCGGTCCGCTCCGCGGGGTAGGCGGCGCGGGATTCCAGCCGGTGCTGCCGTATCTCGGGCCAACAGGCCCGCTGCTCTGCAAGCTGTTTTCCCCATCAGCACGCAGAGGGTCCTGTGCTCGGCGCCGGATCTGTGCAAGCGTAATCCCATTCAGTTCCCGCGCGGCAGCGCCCCCTTCCCGAGCCCCCGGCTGTAAGGGGTGCTCGCTTGACGTGCACAAAATGTCAGGCCTGAACAATGGGCCTGTTCTTCACGCCTGCTGTCCACGGCAGCCCGGGCTCCGGCTCTGTGGGCGCGGGGTCCGTGTTTGGGGCCACAGCTGAAGAGTGGGGGTGGGGGGGTGAGTTGTCTATGATGGGGGGGGGGGGTGACTCGGGGCGTGGCCTGGATTTTTCCCTCCAGGGGCCCAAGCGTCTGCTTAACACATCCGCGGCTCCAGTACTTCTGCGCTCCTCTCACAGCGGGGGCGGGGGGCCAATGGGGGGGGGGGGGTTAAGCAGACAAATTTCGGAGACGGGTGGGACACCAACTCCAGGGCTGTGGAGATGCAGGCAGAGCTTCAGAAAAGCAGCGAGTGGAAGGCCTTGTATTCTGCTCTCGGATGGATTAGCATGGTCTGTTTGGGGTAGGGGGCAGTGGTGGTGGAGGGGTGTTTTGGGCCGGTAGGGTGATTTTTTGCGGCGTTAGGAAGGGACGAGCCAAGCGGGCCTCCCCCCCCCCCCCCCCCAGGCGGGAGGGCAGCCAGCGGGGGGCACGCAGAGCCGGGAGAGCCCTCTCTCCACGGGGGTTTTTTCCTGCTGGAGGGGGCGGTTCTTTTTACCTCCCTTCCTTCCTCCTTTCTTTTTCCCCTCCGCCTTCTATGAATGAAGGAGGCGAGCGGCCGCTTTCTGGGGCTCCCTGGCCTGCGATGGTCCTGCAGGCGACCTGCCGGCTCCAACAAGCGCCTCACCTCGTACCTACGCACGTGGAGGGGAGGGGGCGGGCCCCCCCCCCGGGCTGCCTGAGGCCAGACATGGGGATCGGCTGCTGCAGGCTGAAGGACCCCCAGCCGGGAAGACTGAAAGGTACGCGCCTCCTTCCCCGGTGGGTCACGTGACCCCGTTCCGCTGCGAGTCACGTGTCGACAGGACGCGTGACAATTGGCTGGGGGTGTTTTTGTGATAGGTGAGTCACAATGTGAGGGGACGTCGGGTGCAATTCTAGTGAACTTCAGAACAGGGTCACGGTGCCACAATGGAAAGACAGGCGCGGGGATGCCGGCGCGTTCAGGACGCTCAGTGTTAAGCACAGTTCTCCGGTGTTGGGTCCCTCTCTCCTCGAACTTTGCTGTGTGACCACAGATGTTTGCCACCAGCTCAGTTGGTGTGACAAACATCACCCCAAAGACTGGAGCCGTGTGATTCGGTGTCCTGGACATTTTCTGCCAAAATCCTGGCACGACCGTCTTGAAGTGTGAATCCCTCTTCCGCCGGATGTTCTGATGTTCCCGTTGTGGCCGTCCGACTCAAACTTCATTAGAGACTAGTTTTCGATAATGGATCGCTTCTCGGCAGAGTCTCTTTGTGCGCTGAAAGCTGACCCTCATTGGTCCGTCACAAACACCCATAACGTGATAGATATTTGAGGTGAATTACATGTGAATACCTATGCAGATTTTAGCTTTGGGCCTGTGTGAAAATACATGACAGCATTTTAATGTTTATTCACATAAAAGCCTGTTCATCAATGCTGGATTTTAAAAACACTTGTTTCTGCTCAGAATTCCCCACCCTGAGGGTCCCTTTGACTCATTTCATGAATGACCTTCATTACTGGCTTCCCAGTTCTGTAGCAATAGCTGGGATGCCAGCGATGGAGCCACAGCTCAGTGTTCCTGGACCTCATCTTAATAGAGTCTAATGCTGAAAAACCAACTGAACAACTGAAACTAATTAATGCCTGAAATCTTTTGAAGCAGGAGAAGGTTTTTGACTAAACTGGGCTAAAGAAATTTCACTTTTCCAATCACTGTGTGAGATGGGGGCTGACCAGAGCCCCCCCCCACCAATTAGCTAGCAGCCTTTGGTGGCCAATGGCCGCAGTCTACGACTCCGCAGATAAACAACTTGATTGGCGCAGCAGAAGCTGCTGGAGCAGGTGCTGTGTTGACGTTGACCATATATGGGGTGGATGGGGGCAACTACTTTTGGATGGGGGGGGTGTGTTGGGCTGATTTTCAGACAACAGGCCTGTAAGAAAACATGTCTTTTAAAATGGTTGCTTTTGCATTCTCTGCAAGATTTGGCAGGAGTTTCCAGCATAGTGAGAGAAGCCGTTGGGTGACACATGGAGACCCAGAGACTGTTTGGCAATATCAGATCACGTGAGCCTTGATGTCAGTAACGCCCAGGACTGATCCTATGAACGAGAGAAAGCCAATGTGAAAGGCAAATATCCAGTAAATTCATTATGTTACACGTGTTTCTGGAGACAAGAATCGATAATCATCTGGATACGGGGCTAGCAAACAGTAACCTTCCTTAGCTCGGCTCAGCGTGTATGACAGAATCCTTCTGTGAGAGGGAGGGAGAGAGAGAGAGAGAGAGAGAGAGAGAGAGAGAGAGAGCACACACTGCCATCCGTTACATTTGCCTGTCTGGTTACCACTGGAGATTAACAAAACATGTAAACATAAATTTTGGCATGTCCTGTGGGGCTGCCCCAACCTAATTACAGTGTGAAAGGAGGAGGACCGTTCGTGCTTGACTGTCAGCCCCTCACAGACAGCCATAAACAAGGCGTGACTTAAGAAAATTACAGTGCAATGATTCTTGGCTTCCACGCAGGGAGGATGCAAAAATGCGGCCTGCTTTTTGCTTCCGGGACAGTGTGCACGGTTTTGCAAAGCTCAGTGCAAAATGCAGAACGCTGCGTTTGATCGCCGCTGCCAATGTCCAGTACGAAGGCTGACCCTAGCCACCATCCCTTGTATCCGGAAGACAGCTGTAGCGGGGAGAGTTTTAAAGCAAATGTGAGGGTAGCCATCTGTCTCCTTTCTACGGCGACTTTATCTCAGCCTTTGTAAACTCCCCAACTGCACGGTTACTGCACATCAGCATTCCCACCTGTGACGGAGCTTGTCTTTCCAGCCAGAGCTGTTTCGGATCAAGTCCAGCTGTATGATCTCTACTTCCTGCCTCAGTCTTTAGCTGTAAAGAGTCTTTGGTACCTGATAGTGCTGCTTTATTGAGACAGGGAGGGGTCATTCATCTATTATCACTGTGTAGCAGAGCAGGAAGCTCAGAAAAGACTGCAGTTTTAAATCTGCTTAAACCTAAACCTAAACCAAACCCTCCCTGGATATGACAGAGGAACAGAGGTGTGCATGTGTCTGCAGGCTTGGCATTGACAAAATCACGCTTAGAGTTTTATAAGCAGTGAAGGAGTTCCTACTGATAATGATGCGTTACAGTGAGGTCACCTCGGTGTCGTTCCATCGCAGGGAAAGCGGACCGATCTGAGGCGTCCATTTATCATGGACTCCATCGATCCTGCTTGCTCAAGGCATGAAAGAGCCCGACAAAAGACACATCCTGACCCGGTCTAATGGCTTTTCAGCCAGAAGGGGTTCTCCTCCCAGCTGGAACTAGGCCCTGAACCAAAAAGAAAAAAACCCGTGAAAGTAATGGTGAACAGATTAAAGAGATGTTTAAATGGAGGGACAGCTCCTTAATGCCCTCCTCCCGGAGTTCAGTCAAAGGTGACTCCTGCACTCAGAGCAATCCCTGTTGCACTGCCGCCACGCCTCCGGATGCTGCCACCAAATGAGCACTTGGATGCAAATTATTTTTCTCAAAACGTTCTCATTTATATGAGTCATTTTCAACTAACCTACATCCAGGACAACGGCAGCATACAGCAGGTCCAAGAAAAACTCAGTGTAGATCCAACATAAACTAAAACATACATAAACTTTTCCATAATGGTTCTCGTTAGAAATGCGCCTTTTTCTGGATTGCTCAGGTATCCACTATATCCTCCCTAAAAATTTCCATGGACAAGACACTTTTAACAGGAAGAATATTATGCTTAAATTCACAGTGTTCAGAAAGCTGTAGGCCTTAAACTTGCTACTAAAAAACAGAGCCTTAGCTAGCAAAAGGTCAGCTAGCATCAGGTTAAAATCAGGTAAGCAAGTATCAGGCTAAAATCAGGTAAGCTAGTATCAGGCTAAAATCAGGTAAGATAGTATCAGGCTAAAATAATGTAAGCTAGTATCAGACTAAAATCAGGTAAGCTACTATCAGGCTAAAATCAGGTAAGCTAGTATCAGGCTAAAATCAGGTAAGCTAGTATCAGGCTAAAATAATGTAAGCTACTATCAGACTAAAATAATGTAAGCTAGTATCAGACTAAAATCAGGTAAGCTAGTATCAGGCTAAAATCAGGTAAGCTAGTATCAGACTAAAATAATGTAAGCTAGTATCAGACTAAAATCAGGTAAGCTAGTATCAGACTAAAATAATGTAAGCTAGTATCAGACTAAAATCAGGTAAGCTAGTATCAGGCTAAAATCAGGTAAGCTAGTATCAGACTAAAATAATGTAAGCTACTATCAGACTAAAATAATGTAAGCTAGTATCAGACTAAAATCAGGTAAGCTAGTATCAGGCTAAAATCAGGTAAGCTAGTATCAGACTAAAATAATGTAAGCTAGTATCAGACTAAAATCAGGTAAGCTAGTATCAGACTAAAATAATGTAAGCTAGTATCAGACTAAAATCAGGTAAGCTAGTATCAGGCTAAAATAATGTAAGCTAGTATCAGGCTAAAATAATGTAAGCTAGTATCAGGCTAAAATCAGGTAAGCTAGTATCAGACTAAAATAATGTAAGCTAGTATCAGACTAAAATCAGGTAAGCTAGTATCAGGCTAAAATCAGGTAAGCTAATATCAGGCTAAAATAATGTAAGCTAGTATCAGGCTAAAATAATGTAAGCTAGCATCAGGCTAAAATCAGGTAAGCAAGTATTGGGCTAAAATCAGGTAAGCTAGTATCAGGCTAAAATCAGGTAAGCTAGTATCAGGCTAAAATAATGTAAGCTAGTATCAGGCTAAAATCAGGTAAGCTAGTATCAGGGTAAAATCAGGTAAGCTAGTATCAGGGTAAAATCAGGTAAGCTAGATTCAGAATCATGGAATTTAGGTTTAGACTAAAATGAGGTAAATTTGGTTCTGTCTAAAATCAAGTCAGCTAGCATCAGGCTAAAATCAGGTCAGCTAGATTCAGGCCAATGTCAGATATATTAGATTCAGGCTAAACTCAGGTTATATAGCATCAGGTTAAAATCAGGTAAGCTACTATCAGCATAAAATCAGGTCAGCGAGCATCAGGCTAAAATCAGGGCAGCTAGATTCAAGCTAACATCAGAAATGTTAGATTCAGACTAAACTCAGGCCAGATAGCATCAGGCTAAAATCAGGCTCTCTGCTGGTTTCTTAGTTAATTGATGGACAGCCAAAGATGCATGAGGACCTTACAAGAAGCATGATATATGCACGCCGCAGTCTTTTAATATGCAAAGTGCTGCACTGAAATGAATCCTTCAACTATACAGATGTTTGAGATTTAATCAAGGACGCGAATAAAGACACATTCCAGTTTTTATCATCATTCCCGGTGTTTTACGGCGCTCCCATAGCCGTCACACCACTATAAACATCGAATCCTCCCATTAGTGACTCTAAATTTATCCCCGCGGTCAACAGTGTGATTGTGCAGGGTGAAATGGTGAGCTGACGTCACAGGGCGCCCAGATTTCTGGCGACAGCATGCAGATCACATCGGCCACGTGTGCACGGCCCTCATAAGCTCATACATCTTCAAATAATTATGCCGTCCCAAATAAAATGCCTTCAGAATAAATTGGGATTGCGTGTCTTTCGCACCCCGGACATGAACACAATTGCTGGAGGGTGCCATATCCCTTTTGATAGAAAAAGGAGGGATCAGTTTTGATAGAGCCTTTCAGGCAACCTTTCGGCCATCATAATTTTTGAAATGATTCCTCTCGGACGGCGGTGGTTCTGATGTACTTGATGCCCTTGGTGAAATCTGAGCCAACTGCTGAGATGTGCAGTTGTGCAGGCACCCACTGTGGTGCGCCTTGAATGATGCCATCCTGGGCGATTGCCCATCTTGCCCTTGCCAGGGTCTGCCCAAGCTCTTGAATACGGCTATGTTCACACAGCATGCAGGAAATCGAATGGTCTGGGCTGGGTAATTGAGCGGTATGGCTTTTTGGTATCTGGTGCAGGATCACGTTAGCCATTAGCCGTGAGAAAAACGCCGACCTCTCATCTGTGGAAGCTCTCTCCTTACAGAAACACGGGCTTCCACATTTGAATTTATTAATTTCCTCCGAAAGTGAGATACAGGTCTTATAGGAGGTGCATCTAGGTGCGGAGTGTCGAAAGCTGACGCGTAATGTTTAGCGATCTTACACGGGGCTGCCATATCGAGAAAGTGCAATGCTGCTACACGGCTCACATGCACAAAACAGCAGACGTATACAAGACAGGGCTCCAAGTCAATCCATCCATCCATCCATTTTCCAAACCACTTATCCTACTGGGTCGTGGGGGGGGTCCGGAGCTTATCCTGGAAGCAATGGGCACGAGGCAGGGAACAACCCAGGATGGTGGGGCCAGCCCATTGCAGGGCACAAGTCAATCATAAGTAAAAAAAACAAGAAGCTCTAGAAAAACGTAGAATAAAACCAAACAATAATATCCTCGTCACCTGCAGCCGACTGAAGACGGGAAAGAAATTTGGACACGATGTTCATGTATAAAGACGTGCTCCTCATAGACAGGAAGACATGCAGAGAGACACAGCTCAGGAGAACACCCGATCTGCACTGACTGCCGAGAGCTGGGCACTTTATCTCCGGGTGTGTGATGTCATCAGAGCAAAGCCGGCCTCACCCGTCATCGCTGGATGTCTGCGCCCCCTCTCCACCTCGCCGTGGTGTTCGCTTACACGGCCCCTGCTGTAACGTATCCGTCTGAGTTGGTTGTGCACAGGAATATAGGGCAAATTTGGAGAAGAGAACCGCTGGAAAAGCGTTGAGCAATTGATGCCTGTAGAATGCATGCAAACACATGCATGACTTCTGTAAGACTCTAAGAGTCGATCATGCAGACAAACTGGGAAATTTCATAATCAAAACACTGCAGTCCCCCGGTTGAGCCACTTCTGCTTATGGGCGCCATGATCCCTGTAGAAGAAACATGAGACCGTCTCGTTTTCCGGGGTTTTCTCTAAGGGGGAGAGAAAAAAATATTTGCAAGAAAGGAATGGGGCAGGGACGTAAAAATCATCCTCACACAGCCCCTGTAGTCTCAGGGGAGGGGTCGCGTTCCAAGGTTTCAAGGCTTAAAGGCCTGCATCTGATGGCATGCTATGCATTCTGGGAACTCACCGGCCTCAGCAGGAGAATGAAGAAGACCGTGGTGTTTTTTGTTATTGTTTATATTTTTAATCATTCCTAAATTATACATGACAACCTGAAAAGCAAAACACACAAGCCCTAAAACCAGAAACAGACTCTATGAACGTACTGTGACGGAAAGTTTGAAAGAGTTTTGACTGCCTGAATTAAACAAGACAATTTTGCCCCCTAGTGGCGAAGAGACTCATTTACAATGTTCTACCCAAGCGTCCATTTATCCGGACCATGAAAAACAACACAAAAATTCACACACTCTATTCCTGGCTGTGGTTTAAATGCACTGTTTAGAGAATGAGATCTGCGTCTGTGTTTGGCTAATTAAGTGAACTACAGTTGTCATGCATGTCGGGCGCCTGTGTTTCCTGTCTGTTCTCTTTCTACAGCGTTTATCATTCGTTAATGTGGGCCAGTGGGGTCAATTCAGACCCCTGACCTCCATCATGCACAGTTGGCTTCCAGTGAATGACGCAAGGGCAGAGGGGGCTGGCCTCATGAGGTCCCCAAGGAAACATGACAGACCATTTTAGAGCTGACGGCTGATGTTGTCTCCAGGGTTTGCTGCTGGCAGGGGCCCTTCCGGGGCCTGATATAGACTCACGGTTATCCTGAGATCCAGGGTCTGCTCCGATAGCTGTGCTCTTCCTTGAGGCGTCGTCACTCGAGCCCTAATTTATGAATAATGTTACACTGTGCAGAGGGCCACTTACTGAATGGATTCCAGATACCGTGTTGCCTGCATTCTGCACTGGTGCCACCAAGCACAGCACCGGCTGAAATACCACCTGTGACTTTATGACAAATCAGCTCTCGCCCCCTCGCTCCTTAACCCTGAGTTACCTTCCAGATACTTCTCCAGGACAGGGGTGTGGGGGAGCTTAGAGTACCGTCTTTGCATTTTGTCTGTTTGCCGCGATATGTATGTTCGTCTGTGCACTATGTTCTTGCTGCTGTACGCGTCACAATTTCCCCACCAGGATCAACAAAGTTAATCTTAATCTTAATCTTAATCCTAACAGCAGAATAACCACTGGCAGACACTGACAGTAAATCCATAAATCTGCGTGGACTTCCCCTGTATCCTTCCCTTACAGTAGAACTCATCACCTTTTTTTCAGAGTCAAGAGGAAATCTGTTGATGGTCTGAGATGCCGAACATTTTCAAGTCTTACGATTCCATCTGAGAAATACCCCAACCCCTCCGCCCCCCCCCCCCCCCAAAAAAAAAATAAACCCACTACTACCCTTGCATCACTAATAAGGACACCAACATTCACAAGACAAATGCTAGAAAAAAATTAAAATACAGAACTAGAAAGAAAAAAAAAAACCCCAGGCAGGATCTCTGAGGATGAAACCTCTTCATCTTCATCTCGGCAGACTCACCTCATCCACTCTCTCTCGCCGTCTTACATCATGCAGGTGGAAGTGCGGAGAGGGAGCGCGCTGGTGTCGGCCATGAGGCCATCCTTCTTATGGCTAATTCCCAGAATGAGGTGGACGACTGGGTCAAAGCCATTCGGAGGGTCATCTGGGCCCCCTTCGGAGGAGGTATGGGCGGTGGGGCGAGGCCGGGGGGGGTTGATTAAAAAAAAAATTAAACTAAAAGTGGAATGAGCAGATTTGACCCTCAGGACTCCCACTCTCACCACTGTGATGTCTAGCCTCCCCAACAGCGACAGCTTGCATTGTGAACCAAGGGGATTTGAATGAGTTCGGGATAAAAATAAGGCAGATTTCATGTTTGGAATCTGTATCTAGGAATATATCTTCTGCAGCAGCACTGCTGATGTTACTTACTGCACCATGGGATCGGTGATCTGAAGAGGGAAACGTACCAGACCGGGCATACAGGAATAACTCAGTGTCGAAGATCTTTCAGGGTGCCTTGTGTTTGTCAATGGACGCTAAGGCGACCAAAAACTCTGCATTTTCAGATTAAACATTAACCCATGCGGTTGGCAGACGCCTGCCCGGATCTCCCCCGAAAGTGGAGGAGCAGCCCTGTGCTTTCACTCGCTCACTTTTTTAACCTTCAGATGTTACAATGGACCCTTAGTGCTGATTCACACTGAAGATTTGGCAGGGAATTCAAATTCTTCCTGTGATTTGCACATACTGCAAGCGAGAGCAGTGATGCACGGTGCTCCTGCGCGGGGAAAGTGACAGTGTTTGCCAAAACAAGCCCGGTTTTATCTCCAGGACAGTGTGTGAGTGGATTATGTTTATATTACATTGCGGGGACCAAATGTCCCCCACAGTGTGATAAAAACATGTTATTTTGATGTTGTGGGGACCGTTTTTTAGGTCCCCACAAAGATCTGTGAATGCAATCGAAAAACTGAAAATGCCAAAAGTCTCATATTTGGTTTGGTTACTTATGATTAAGGTTAGGGCTGGGTGGGGGTTACGGTCGTCAGGTTGGGATTAGAGTTTTCCCCGTAGAAATGAATGGAGAGCGCCCATAAATATAACACTCCTACGCTCACGCAAGAAATCTTCCGGCAAATCTGTATTATTCCATTATAAACCTAAAATTAACTACATCAAGCCCTACAGACCATTTGCAAGGTAATAAAACTGCTACATACATGTAAATGCGTGTGCAGACTTGTCTCGAATTGAAAGTCTCACCTCAGCCATCTGACCAAAGTTGGCAGTCCTGGGGTGTGGACTTCATTTAGTGATGTGATTTGCTTTGCAAACGGCCTGCTAATGCAGAATCCCCGCTTTGTATTTCTGTGATTTACATGGCAAGCAATAGTAATGAGTCGTCAGACTGGCCATCGGGAATAGAATGAGATTGAATCGGAGCCACAATCCGCTGCGGACTGGCATGTCGCGGTCACACGGCACAGAGCTGCGCTTTCCCCGCAGACTGCGGGCATGACGATACCTGCCCGTCCCGGCGCCTGCAAGAGCCCTTTCATGAATTAAATATTTCGCTCGGAAAGCTGTGATTACTGCTCGGAAACAGATGCGTCGCGGAGCGTTAACGAGGCGCCGAGCTGTGTCCACGCCGCGACACTGCGCGCACCCTGAGCCGGGGGGCAACAGCCTGGGATGTGTCTGGTCCCGGAAGCCGGGGCGCTTCTGCTGTGCGGCTCCTGTCCCCCGGCTTCCCGGTGCTCCTGCGCGCTGTCCGCTGCCTGCTGTTATGGACCCCGAGGTAGGATACGGAGCGCGACGGGACGCGAGCTGGTGCGGCGGGCCAGTGCTTAAATAAATATGCAAAATAATAATACTTATAATACTTCAACTCTCGCGTTTTCCATGTTGAATATTGCATTTGCATTTCTCCGTGCAGCAGACGCTTTTATGCAAAGTGACCTATAATTGAGAAACAATTGTTAATATGCTTTTATTTTTTTACTGTTGCCTAAATGACGGCAGAGGTTCTTGGTGTTTAGTAATAATAATATTATTTAAATGAAATAATTGGTGGTGAAATAGAAAATGCAAATGTTTCGTACTCTCCCATCACGCGTCTTCTTCCCGTCTGATCCCGGAGTGTCTGTCTGCCGCGGCAGGTATCTTCGGCCAGCGCCTCGAGGAGACTGTGCAGTATGAGAGGAAGTTCGGCCGGAGGCTGGCCCCTCTGCTGGTGGAGCAGTGCGTGGACTTCATCAGGGAGCGCGGTCTGGACGAGGAGGGGCTCTTCCGGATGCCGGGCCAGGCCAACCTGGTGAAGGAGCTGCAGGATGCCTTTGACTGCGGGGATAAACCCCTTTTTGATAGGTATAGGTACCGGCTGGAGCCTCACTTCCAGGCTTACAATCTGTTTTGGGCATGTTGTTTTAGATCAGAAAATGTATAATAAGATAAGAAGGACTTGTTCTGTGTGCAGATTAAAAAAATAAAGTATAAATTATGCACTTTAAGAAAAAGGGTACCAATTTGTACCTTTGCTTGTCACTGGGGCTGTACCCTCACGGGTCTGCCAGTTGTACCCTTAGCTGTAGGTAAATGTACCTTTTAGTCTATTTTAAGGTACGGAAATGGACTCAGAGGAACACCCCCAAGGTACAAACAGCATCAGTGTACTGCCAATGGTACAAAACGTTGCTCATAATCAATATCGGTACCTTAAAAGGCACAATTACCTACAGCTAAGGGTACAACTGGCGGGCCCTTGAGGGTACAGACCCAGTGACAAGCAAAGGTACAAATCGGTACCCTTTTCTCTGACAGTGTGTGTCGCAGAATTTATTTGTTTGCTTGTTTGTCGAATGAACTCTGAAGAGATAAGACATTATAAGTTTATCTGTGCCATCGAGTTGGGTGGGCTGCCCTATGCAGATATGAGTATTTGCACTGCTGCCCCCAGAATAAGCTGCTTTGACAGTGACATGGGACAGTGACATGGGCCTTGTGACTATTTTGTCGTCCGTTCGCTCGTGGACCTCCTGGCCGGGGACCAGCAGGGGGGCTGTTATTCTGGTCCTTCTAATTCCGGCCCGTCCGGAGCACTCTGACCTTGTGGTGACCTGCCGCCCGCAGTAACACTGACGTCCACACGGTGGCGTCGCTGCTGAAGCTGTACCTGCGGGAGCTTCCGGAGCCTGTCATCCCCTACTCCAAGTATGAGGACTTCCTCACCTGCGCCCAACTGCTAGCCAAGGAAAGGGAAGAGGTGGGTACGGCCTGGTGAAAATGTCCAATGTTCAGGACACTCATGCGAAAAGGAACACGATCCCCCACTCCTGGGTGAAGAGCCCCCTGAGGGTGTTGGGAGGGGGCATTTTGAAAATAATGACACTTAGTCTCTGGCATGCTTTCCTTTTGGAAGAGCAGCACTAACTTTGTCACATGTCTGCTTTGGCCTGGTTGCCATGCCGTTGACTGTGGCAGGAATCTGAACTGGCTTTGGGCTGAGCTTGGCTGGGCCTGGCTGAGACCTCTAGGGGGCGCCATAGAGACTCAAGTTACCTGCTATATCTGGATACAGGGCAGTGAATTGGAAGTGTGATGTTTCTCTAAATTTGGCTTGTCTAAGAGGGAGAGGAGAGTTGATACCGAGAACTAACAATAGTTTGTAAGCTGCCGCTTAGATTCTGACAGACAGAACATGGCACATGTCAGCCTTCCAGAGCCAGCTGGGAAAATAAACACAGGACATACATAAATAAATGCATATTTGCACAAATAAATGGGCATCACGTGTTGCCGTGGCGCCCCGCTGACTTACAGTCATCGTTTATCCGTCAGGGCATCCAGGAGCTGGGGAAGCAGGTGAAGACCCTTCCAGTAGCCAACTACAACCTTCTGAAGTACATATGCAGGTAGGTCTCCCGTGTAGCCATGGTGACGGGATCCTGCCATCCCTCTCCCCATCACGCTGCGCTTGCTCCTGGCTTGTATTTATCTGAATGGTGTTGCTTATGTTTACCCGTTTAGAATTTAGCGCTTTGCATGTAATTCTCATGTTTTTCCATGTTTCTCTTGGGTTTTCTCCTATAATGAAATCAAGCCAAGGCTGTGGGCATGTTGTTCACGCATAGATTTTACTTTCCTTCTTTGTTCTTCATTCCTTTTCAGGTTCCTCCATGAGGTTCAGTCCCATTCGAATGAGAACAAAATGAGCGTGCAGAACTTAGCCACAGTATTTGGACCAAACATCTTGCGCCCAAAGGTGGAGGACCCAGTAACTATTATGGAAGGTGTGTGTTTGCCTGGGGGGGGGGCACCGTTTGTCCATCCAAGAAGGGTGAGTCTGGTGACCATGACGGACACGTGATTAACCTCCTTTCTGATCCTTGTTGTTCTTCAGTATCAGTCTGTATGAGTGTAATATACGTATGTAGCTCCACACTGGCTCCCCCTGCAGGAACCTCCTTGGTACAGCAGCTCATGACCGTGCTGATCAGTGAACACGAGCGGCTCTATTCTGGTGGGGAGCCGGAGGAGCCGGCAGCACCACGGCCAGAGGTGGGCCCCCAGGGTCCACGCGGCACAGTGGGCTGGATCTCTGACGGGCCCCAAGGGATCTGTGCAGAGGATGGAAGCTCCTCCCTGGGACTGGAGGACTTGGGAAGCAGTGGCTCGTCACTGGACGTTAACATCAGCACACCCGCCGCTGGCAGTACCTTGCGTGCAGCCAATCAGGGAAGGGGGCTAGACATGGATGTCAGTCCGAGCAAGCAGGCTAAGTCGCTGCCTGTTTGGAAAAGCTCGTTCCGGGGCCCAGGGGCGCGACCTCAGCCAGGCAAGCTGGGCGGCTCTGCTGGGGACGTGTCAGGACTGTCGGGAGGGAGCTGGCTGATGAGTGGGCTGTCCTCCCTGCGGGGCCACCGGCGCACCTCCTCAGGGGAGCCGGCGAGGGACTCGGGCTCCTCACAGAGGCTGTCCACGTACGATAACGTCACGGCGTCCAGCCTGAGCGTGCCCAGCGGGGCCGGCACGGCCTGGACCACGTCGTCCTGCGACGTCTCTGTGCCGGACTCCAGTGAGTTGTCAGAGAATAGCGTGAAAGGGGAGTGGCCGGCACCGCGGGGTCGCCCCCTGGAGGCAGATGGTGGTGACACGCCGGAGCGGTGCGCCGGTGGTGTGGTCAGCAGCGGTGCCCACACCGACAGCCAAGCAAAGGCTCTGAGCAGCCTGGTGGAGGAGCTGCAGGAGGAGCTGAGGAAGCAGAAACTCACCTATGAGACCAGGATAAAGAGGTGAGTCTTGTGGGGGTGGTCTGCAGCTCAGTGGGTTAGGCCTTGGTGCTTGTGAACAGAAGGTTGCTGGTTCAAATCCCATGCTTGGCAGAATAGTTATATTGCTGTTGGACCTTTGAGCAAGGCCCTTAAAATTGCTCCAGGGGTGCCAGATAATTGGAATCAAATTCAGGGTGTCCCCCGTCTCATGCCCTGTGATGGACTGGACTCCCATCCTGGTGGCCCATTCTGCCAGCTCCTGGCTCAAGACCCAGTACTGCATAAACAACTGGAAGGTGTATGGATGGTATTAGGGCTGCCACTAAGAACTATTTTTTTCTATGGATTAATCGATCAACTATTATACCAATTGGCTGAATAATCTAAATGATTAGTTTTCCTCCAGAAAATCAAATAGACCGTTTAAGTTCATTTAAAAAAAAAAAAAAAAAAAAAAAAAAAAAACAGACTGTATATTATTATAGGATTTCAGATAATGGACGTCAGCTTTTCGGCACTACACAGACTTTATTTTCGCCCACAATTGGATAAGCAGATTAGTAGTATGCCTAAAATATTAATGAGATGTGTATTGTGATGCCCAAAAGGTATTTGTATTTGATAAATTTGTCGTGTCCTTATGCGTATTAAACTCGGTTAGAGGGGCACGTTTGGTAAATCATGGAAGCGATAAGTCGCAGTGAGGAAAGGGACAGCTCAGCAGCCACACCCTCTGTTAAAAGAGGAGATATTGTGAATAAGGCAAAAACATGACGGTGGTGTGGCGCTGCTTTTTGCTAAAGTCCGACACGGTTTTTTTTGTAAATATGGTTTTAATTTTTATTTCAGTTCACTAATTATTTTCCTTTATGTATTGTAGTTTCAGTTTTAGTTAATAATGACATCAGTCGCAACAAGCCTAATTAGCACGAACAGACAGACTGGCACCGTCAGTCTACATATAATAAGCCCTGATTGTAGCCTAAACGTTTTCTCAAACACTTAGTTGAGATTCTAAGGTAGCAAGCAGACAACTTCATGACATTAATAATTATATGTGTATTTAGCAGCTACAACGGCAAAAAATATTAAAAAGCTCTCCGTATTAATGATAATTTCACAAACATCACGCTGTAATACGCCATCGAACTTTTAAAACCACATTTTTGTTTTGTAATAATTTAAACCACTCTAAAATTACGTAGTGATATTAAAGGAAAACATCTGTTATAAAAAATAATTTAAAAAACGATGCTTCGATTTAAAATATTGATGTTGACGCTCTTTCTGCATCGGCGTTATCGACTATGTCGACTAATCGCGACAGCCCGAGATGGTGTTATATGAATAAAATATTTAACTTCGTGATGACCCAATGCCGACGCCTTCTTTCGAAACAAATGTTATTTTTGTTCAGGCATATTTTTCTGCTCGCTTGCATCGTGCCGGTCCACAGCAGTGCAGGAACAGCCTTTGATTGTCACCCGCATTACAGGTGACAGGAGAAAGTGACTTTTCAATTGTCTGATAAATCCAGGCTATTGCTATTAATTTGAAAATTTCTCCTGCTTAAAATTTATTTTGTTTGAGGAAAATGGGTCTTTCAGGCAGACTCACGGGGCACCACGGTACGAGGACCTTTGCGATTCTGTGCAACAGTCCTTACAGTAAAGTAAAAATATTTTCCATACAAAATGATATATCACCTCTGATGTGTGTTTATTACCTTATTTATAGCCTTTATCTGTATGTACAGGTGGACATTTTACTCAAGCAATTTAAATTATTATTTTTTTTCACCATCCCTCTTCTGTGGAGGGTGTTTTGTGACAATATTCTATAAATAAATAACATTTAAATTACAATTTAAAAATATATAATTTATTGACAGTGTCACTTAAACTACTATTGATAAATATGTCATTTAAATTATTATTTATACAATCACTTAAATTGCTGTTGAAATGATTGATAACTTAAATGACCATAGAATAATCTGTCAGGCACCCATCAAAGTCAGTGGGCGGGCTCTAAACAAAGCCTAACATCTGATTGGTTACATTGCAAACTAAGTCACAACAGATAGATCTCAACTAGTTGATTGAATTATTATTTATAGTAGTTAAGCTATCCTAACTTTCACTGGCCACCACATATTTTATCCATATGGCTGCCCTACTGTTGCTTTTCAAAGAAATTATGTATATCCTGATCACTGCCGAATATTGTGCTGTTTTCCATGAATTGGCATCTAGTCCAGGCTGAGTGCCGCATCATCTAAAGAATCAAGCATTTCTTAGCAGAGAAGCAGGTGGAACTGAGAATCTAGGTTTGCGTGGTTCGCCCCCTGCAGGCTGGAGGAGTCCAGTGCCACGCTGCGCTCCCAGTTGGAAAACCTGGAGCGGGAGATGGACCTGGAGAGGCGGAAACAGCGGCTGCTGGAGATCAAGCTGCGGAACTCGGAGCGGGCCAGGCAGGACGCCGAGACTCGGAACCGACTTCTGGAGCGCGAGATGGAGGGCTTCTTCTCCACCCTGGGGGAGCCATCCGGCGGGGTGCGGACCAGTGACATCTGAGCGGGGGGGGGGGGGCTCTCCTCCCACACACCACAGAGGGTCTCAGGATATTAAAAAGAAGCCCAGAGGCTGCCCGACATGGTAACCCCCCCTCGACACACACTGCCTACGCACAAACCATACCAAAGCGAGACCTTTCCGGTGCAAGCCGGCTGGAACGGGATGTCAGTTATGTGACACAAGCCAACTGTGGCGTCTACTTCAGACACCCAACAAACCTGCTCAGCCCCGACGGTACCTTCAAGGCTCCCTGCATGGGGTGACTTTGTTTCTGACTTAAAACACAGTTACGCCGCGCTTTTGCTTTCTGGATGAGATGGAATACCAGACAGCTAAGGACTAATGAACAATACAACGGTACAAATGTCAATAATGTGTGTTAATTTATCAAAGGGAATTTATTTTTTAATATGTCAGAATATGTTGCATATTAAAATATTAACGTATCTGTATACGTACATTGTGGAATACGTTCTACAGTAGCTTCCAGGTCAACTTGAAGAACCAACAATACCTTAAAAGCGACAGACTGTGTTTGCACTTGGAGATGCTGCCAGTCACATAGTACACAGAGACTGATGTTTTTTGGGTGCTTTCTTGGACTGCATATTGTCTGCAGAAATTTATTTTGAAATGTCGTTTTCAAATTGTCTCCCATTATTTAATGTGGAAAACTGAAGATATCCGTATTTAATTCTAAATGTCACTGAAATGCTGAGAAAAGTACACATTTTTACCGTCATTTAACGGCAGGAATGACAAATACATTTATCACACTGGCGAGGTCCTCTTTCTGTTCATTTTTTATCCTACAGCCCAAAAGGACGACAAAGTGTGTAGGGGAAATACCGCTCCTTTTTGATCCTTGCAAAGGCAGGAATGGAAAATGTCATTTTCCGCATCAATTGATATCGGGTATCAAGAACGGGTCCTGGGTAGATATCCTAAACCCCCGAGTGGCCGTGTGGCAGGCGGGGGGAGCAAAATCACCCTGGAGAGTGAGATCACATGTCGCAGCTGGTTAACCCTTAATCTCCCTGGACGCAAGATAACCTCCAGAAGGCACCATTAGACGTACTGAAGCACAGAGAGGAAGGTTTCTGTCAGCATGCAGCAAGAGATACGGTTTCTGACTATTCCTGGATTTCATATTTCATCACCCAGAATATTTAAGCATGGAAACTCGCTCCGACTGAAGGCTCTAATTATAATCTTATGTAGCGTGGCATTCGTCTGGCGGTCACTGATTTTAACATTCCTCTCCCATCTAATAATAAGTGCCAATCACTCAGGAATTATATGACCCCGTTGACAGTCTAAGATGTCGGGTTCTGTGGCCAGCCTGAATACTCTGACGTGTTTTCGGAAGCTCTGAGTCACGCCTTTGAGGGGAGCCGCGTCAATATCCAACACCTGCTACATCGCCGCCTCAGTCTCGACATCCTCCTCCTTCCGGATCACAGCCCCCGCCGTCACGACTGAAGAGGCCAACAGCGTTAGAGAAGGACAGCCAAAGCTCGTTCTGAATTCAGCGGTTTATTTGCAGTACATTTCCAAGTTGGCATTACTGGGCTGGACTGGATCTCCAGCACATTTCTTCCACAACCTCGGGCAGCGGGGTGAACAGAACCGGATCAGTTATCGGAGCAAAACCTGCTCGGGCTGGTTAAACAAGCGAAACATTACAGACCAGCACCACGAGTATTTGAACTTTTTTTTTTAGGCAATCGCTCATGTATATTTATTTATTCTTCAAACTCGTCCGGTCTTACTATCAAGCGGGGGCAGCATGCCTGACCTCATTACAATTCTCTTGGTTTTTGGCCGCTGACTTCGAGGACAAGGTTGGAAGGCTGTTTACGTTATAATACATCACATTATGACTGCACCAAGTCACAGAGAATCTTTCTAATTTACAAAATAGAAAAAAAAACATGTATTGACAGTACCAGACATTCTCTACCTTCAAAAACATACATCTATATGGTCACATCCATCACTCACTATTTGCACAATTTGCATTAGGTATTGCACATGAACTGTAAAGGAAAAAAAAAAAAAAGTCCAGTTCTCACTCCTAGGTGAAGTATACATCACATATAATACTAGAAGTCTCCTAACATTGACAATATTACACTCTGAAATAAATAAATAAAACAAATTATTCACATTGTTTTATATACCGAATCCTGTGGGTGTCTGTGTATCCAAGAAATTTAGTGTGAGGTAGTTCATCAAAGCCTACTTTTGTGAGTGTTTTTGAGAGTTTGAAAGCACGAGTCTCCTAAAACATCAAGCGCGCGCACCTGCTGAGGGGCCAGCAGCGCCAGGAAAAATAAGAGCACTTGCAACGAAAAGAACACAAAAGGAAAGGGTATTGCGTGTGAGTAGCTGGCGCCCCCGTGTGGCCAAACGTCCACAGCAGGCATCTCGGTTTCGGCACCCTGCCTCCCCGTTCCCTGCACGTTTCCGAACAGTCCACCCCGTTTCAGTTAACCCAAAAACACCCGTCACAAGGGGAAAAAGGAAACGGTCTTTCTAACGTCACCTTAGGTGCCTAGTTTACGACGTTTTTTCCCCCCCAAACTTAGGCGAAAAAGCGTACAAACCAAATAGCGATTATATAAAACACATTCAACTTTGATGAAAAACCTAGGCAAGTCACCCTTAGCGTATTTAAAAGAAACGTGTATGTTATAACTTACTGAAGCCAACTTTTTCCTTTTCCTCAACTAGAAAAATAGAATTTCCGATATGGGCCACTTTGGGTGTGATTAAACACAGTACAAATACTAGTATTTGTCGCAAACCGTGTAGCTAGGAAACCTAACGTCCTTGGTTTTGGATACTTCAGGAATGAATCCACAACTGCAGGCACTTTTCCATTTGTAACTTAAAAAAAAGAATGCCTTTATTGCATACAGTATTTTCTCAGTCTTTCTATACTGGCGCTTGTCAGCATTGCTCAAATTAGATAGATTTACACATGCATTTACATCCTGCATCGTGCATTTCTGGTTTACGTTTACCAACTCCAGTTTTTCCTCAGTTTTCTCTTTATGATGAAACTGGATAGGGAAAGCACTAAATGTCTGTAAAAAAATGTAAACATACTGCAAGCCAAAGACCGCAAATAATAACGGGGGGGGGGGAGTTAAAAGTGACATCACTCTCAACACACGCACTTGAACAACGCTGCCTCGATTTGCTACACCATTACGAGCCGCGATTTCCCCCTGCAATGCGCCCGCAAAGTGGGTGAACGCGATACGGCACAGATATTTCTTAAAGCCTTGCACTGAAGCCTATTTCACACGCCGCCTGACCCCAGCATTGCGGTTTGGCGAGATTAGCCAGGAGGACGGGGGGAGACGCGCGATCTGCAGCGATTCACTCCCGGACCCCAACACTCCATTTAGCCACAGACCCCCGCTAACTTCATCTCGCACATAAATTCAAACCAAACACACGAATCTGTATCAGACAGCCACGAAAAAAAACCCGCATACAGCAATTTAGCGATAAAAATGCCTGAGAAACAGCAGATAGCTTTAGGAATCAAACCGCATCTAAAAACTTTAATACACACAAAAAGGATTTAAAGGTGTCTTAACCATTGAAGGAAAGTAACGGAAGAAAAGTTGCTTATTAGAGTACAATCCAAATATCTATCGAATAGATACATTTAATAAAGCAACCATCTGGTAGATGGAGATAAAACCATTTCAAGCGATGGGAGAAATGGCGAAGAAAGTAACATATTGAAGTAACATATGACAAAAGGTGTAGCACGAACGCAAATTTCAAATATTAAAAAATATATTTACCATAAAATTTTTACAAATTACCTTAGTCATTCTTCAGCATTTTGAAATGGTGTAACCGTTTGCATAAAAAAAAACGCAAGCGTCCTTATAGTCGGTATATAGCTTAGTGTTTAAAATCACAACTTTCTTAGACCATTTCCACAAAAAATAAAATAAAAAAAAAACAATATGCCTCAATATTTTACAGCCTTAAAAAATAATAGTAAAATAAAACAATGCACATTCCTGGAGGGGAGTGGAATAAACGCAAGTGAACGAAGCCGTAGCGTGTTCGTTTTGAAACCGGCCCGGACTCTATACCACGGAAGAGACTGTGTCGCTGATGCGGGCAGATAGTCATCTACAGCAGCCCAGCGCTCCCGCGGAGCCATCCAAGCTGCTGTCCGTGTCAGAGGCCAGGGTGGGCTCGGTGGACATGGAGGATACATCGTTGGCGGAGGAAGAGGAGGACGATGAAGACGAGGACGACGACGGGGGCTGGGAGCCGTTGATCACTGCGGCACCTGTGCTATGAGAAACAGAGTATTAAATCAGAAATGTACCATGCCGTTACCTTAATATACGGAGCCACTGCTTCTCCGTTGAAACGGTATAAATAAGACCACGTGGAAACAGCACCGTACAGTGGTCAAAATGTGGTACTGACAGATGAGATTAGCATAATAATGTCCTGTATGGTTCTTATCTCGTTAGGAAAAGCAGGTGGCCATTACATAAGCAGAGAGACACCAGCAGCGCCCTGCCGTCACACAGATGCTGTCCCCTCTCGTCCCCAAGGGACCTCCGAAAACATTACGCTCTGCAGACGTGCTGGGGGCAACGAAGTCAGAGGCTGACTATTGGCCTTGCGAGGCGAACCAGGCTACACCATTCAGAACTTACATCTGCATCCAAACCACAGCGTCTACACCTATCGCTGCCCCCTACAGGAGGCTATAAAATGTGGGCAAAAATGCGACAAAAACAGCAGTGTCCATTTTAACTAACCTAAGGAAGCCGGTTGTCCCCGGATCACCCCATTTTTTGTCCTCTCCTCCCAGGCCAGGACCTCCTTGTAGATGAGCTCTAATGTGTGGAAGAAGTCAGAGTCAATTCATAACTGACTCTTAATTTCTTAAATACAAGTGAAGGGGGGTGTGTATTTTAACTAGTGATGGACAAAATGACTCTTCATGAACCGTTTGCTGTATTTTTTGACGCCACCAGATGGTGCTCTTTCATGGCTTTGGGGCATGCGTTATGCTCTTTTTTTTTTGAAAGAAGTGAATATCTCGTGGAGTCACAAAATACAGGAAATGGACCGTGAAGCGTTATTTTGTCCGCAGTAATTTTAACCCAACATTGGTTGAAGTTATCGCGAGCTGTCAATTACTGAGTGAGCTCACTAAATGGAAAGCACAGGGTTAGTCCGTATTTGTCCCATAACTACCAGAGAATAAAAATAAAGCGTCAGATGAGGATGAGTACCTTTCCATTCATCGACCGTGTGCTCCCTTTCATCCAGCTGCTGGTCGCTGATCAACGGTGGCGGCTGAGGAAAGAAAACAGACCCGCGTAGGTGAGAAGCCACCTTTGGTACACGAAGCTGACTTCCGGAGCACAGACAGTCACAGTGCAGGGAGGAAGGGCGGGCTCCCAGTGTTTACGGCGTGAGAGCGAATGGCGTAATGGACCTCGTCAGTTCAGGATGCCGGCAGGGAGCTCGGCGTTTTCCAAGTCTCTAACGGCCAAAGGGCTTTTCTAGCCAGGTCACCCGCGGGTAGGCAAGGTGGACGACAGCCTGGTGGCATGGAGACGCCGCTCACAGCCCAGCATCCATCTGGGCTTCAGCACGTCGCATGCACCGATGGCGAGAATTCTCCCACACACAGACTCACATGCACTTATCCCTCTTGGTACCTGTCTTGGTGCCCCACCAGCCCACTGCCCTGACATCAGACGGACCTTCCACATTTATTGCTAGACACAATTTCACTTTGGATCTTTGCTATTCTGGACGTCCTGCGCCAGTCCCAGGTGGCTGGACAGGCCCTTTGAGTCTGGTTCCTCTCAAGGTTTCTTTCTACTTTGGAGTTTTTACTTGCCACAATGTAATATTGAGAAAATGTGCTATATAAATAAATTTAGTTTAACTGAATAACCCTACTTAAAAACAGCAAATAAAAGAATTCCCAATATTAATTACTATGCTTGCGCACACACACACACACTCACTCACACACACACACACACACACACACACACACACACACACACACACACACTTTGCAATACCTGCATAAAAAGTCTCCCCAGCTCCAGAGTGCATGGTTCCGTACCAGACAAAGCTCACAAGCCGCAGAACCTGGCGCCCAATCCCAGCTAAGACGTTCCAGATCAGATAGGTAGTACTCACCGCCTCCACCTCAGCTGGATCGTACCACACGTTTATGTAGGGGTGCTGCAGGGCCTCATCCACCGAGATGCGCTTGGATGCATCTATTACCAGCATTTTCGATAGCAGGTCCCTGGCCTGGCTCGCTGGAAGGCAACACAGGTTTGGCTTAGGGTGACTGGTCATCGAGCAGTTAGTCAGTCAACCTGTAGGCTGACCTGTGAGCTCAATAAAACGAGGACGGCATGGGCCTCACACCTTGAGGGATCTCACTGGAGGAAATCATTCCTGGGGAGGAATTCGGAAGCGGAAACGACATACCCTTTAGCTTGTTGTGATCCGAGTCGGCGGGGAAGAGGACATCAGGGAAGAGCTTCTCGAAGCTGTACCCAGCATACCGGGGCCGGTTTTCCACATAGGTCCGGACGGACTGGTTGAGCTTCATCAGGAAGTCCTGCGACGGAGTCCCCAGCTGCTCGATCACCTTGTTCCACTGGTCGATATCTGACGCGGCTCATGTAAGGGAAGCGGCTCGGCCAACGGAAAAGCACTTCTTAATTTTGAAGGGTGGCCAGCATCACCCAGGGTGGCAAGTGGCAAAAAAAAAAAAAAAAAAAAAAAAAAAAAAATCCCATAATGCATCAGCACGCAACTGATACCATGTCCGGTTTGCTTTACAAAAAAAAAAAAAAACAGCAAAACAACTAAACCTGCAATGGCCGCATAACGTTCGATGACTAATCCTTTCTGTCACGCCCCATTGGACACCTACAGATGGTCTTCCTGAACAACGATACGAGGCCAAAATTATTAACCAGCTACCGTACCCTGACTTTAAGAACATTTAAGTTACTAAACGCAGAAATTCCTGAATCTCTGAGGTGACTCAAAGAGCGGGTAATCCTTTACTCATTCGCCTAACTGGGTTTCTGCAAATAAAAAAAAATTATTTCATATCAGCTGGTAAATGGGAGCATCTGTCAGGACGTTCCCTTGAGATGCTCGTGAGCCGCCACATTTAAACTTCGAGAGAATGAGTATCACACCTTGCCGGGGTCATCATGCTACTGGCAGCTCATCTCCGAAACAAGGTTTCGGGAAGGACCGGAAGCACAGGATTCCTTAATAAAAGCATATTTGCCCAGACGCCACGCAAACAACACAGGATATATCCTTAATCTGGGGTCTGGGGAATGACCCCGGGGGAGTGGTGGACCATAGCAAGCAGGGCAGACACAAACACAGACACGCACACGCACACGGACGACTACAGTATGCAGTACAGGTAAGGATACGATCTGTACCAGGGAACAAAACGCTACCTCTGACCATTTCAGCCATGATACAGCCAACAGACCAGACATCAACTGAAACAATGAAATGACACGTGAATTTAGCATGCGGAACAAACGTAAATAAATAAATGATAAAAAGGGACAAAACATACATATAGGAACCACAAATGAAGTGACGGGCATCTGGTAAACTTAACACGCAACAACATGCAAACCCTGCCGCGGTCCAGCCACGGGTACTTCAGCAAGATTTAAAGCAGGTCTAAATTACTAAAATTAGAGTTTTTAAGAGTGACAGGACCTACGCCACTTGTGAGTTTTACATACGCAAGAATGTTCTGAGGGCAGAATGAAAAATGACTGGGTCAGAGAGATAACCAATCAGATCGTCTGTCTGGTTGGACCCGCCCCCACTACGATCTGATTGGTTATCAATAATTTCTCATTGTGCCCTCAGAATATTTTTGTGCGAGTAAATGTCCCATGAGCAGCTACAAAACAGAGAATCAGAACTACAGCTTAAGAGCCAGTGTTTAGCGTAGCGGCTTTAGCGTGCCCTAGCACAAGCAAGGCAAGGATGCAGGGCTGCCTATTTAGCCTGTATTATGGTCACAGAAATGAGCCAGAGACCGACACATACTCCCAATAGGTCAATTCATAATGCGCAAAATGCATGTATGCACCCGTGAGCCACGGAACGTGACAGATCATTTTGGGTCAACAGTGACCTATACAGCCGTACGTACGTATTCACGGGGCGACTGGAACCTGCCGGCGGCCGGTCCGATTTTGTGTCGCACCCCTAGGCGGGAAGCTTCATGGATATTTAAAAAATGTCCGGAGAGGTCGCAGGCCTCCAAGCGAGGAAGGTGCCTTTGTGTGACACAAGCCCAAGAGCCGATATTTGTGGAAAACCCACCATGAAGAGCACACCCCCACGCCCACTTATTTCCCAAGGATGGAGTCTGTCGGAGACCCCAGCACCCCCTGTATCATGCTTAATCGTAAGTGAGCGAAAGCACGGCGCTACCAGTGAGCATCGGTCGCACAAAACCCACAGCTAAAAAGCACAAGGATACAGTCCCGTCCCGGAAACAGAATTTTGTGCCGGACCATTTCTGCCATAATGCACCCCACTGACCAAATGTCCACTAGATGTATGAAGCACAGGTAGGGTGGGGGGAGGGACAAGCGAAGGGGTCAGTCAGCAGGGGGGGGGGGGGTCTCAGTCGTCGTTTTAGTAAAGCCAGCGCTAGGGATTTTCACATTTCCCCCCCCTCACCAAGAGTTATTTTTAAATACATCAGAGACCTACGCTTGTTATTCGAGCCAGAATTCGTCAGAGAAAAAGCATAAAATGTGAAACTCATCTTGCTAGCATGCAGGAGAAGCGTAGGGGGAGATTACTGGAAGAGGCACGTGCAGGTGGCGGCTGGGGTGATAAGGGGGCACCCTAGTGCCTGGGATGGCGGGGCTTTGGTCGAGAGGCATGCGCGAGTAGGAGAGAGGTGGCCGACGACTGACCGTTGGCCTGGTAGCCCATCCCGAGGATGACCTCTGGTGCCCTGTAGTAGCGTGTCACCACGTAGGGCGTCATCAGGAGGCCCGTGGCCGCCGTCCTGGCTAAGCCGAAGTCCAGGATCTTCAAGGTGCAGTCAGATTTGACGACAATGTTGCTGGGCTTGAGATCCTGGGGAGAGCGTACAGTTGTGCAGAAACAAGGTGGATACCAGCACAGCTGAGGGCTCCAAAAGATCTACTTTCATCTATCCGCTGACATCACCACTGATTGGACACCTTCACCAACTGGACCTCGATCGTCCAAAGGCCTTTCAGCTCAGTTACAGCGGTATTGCACCGATCATACTTTGAGGTATTTTTATATATAGTCTTAAAAAGGAGCCCATGAGCGATAGAGTTCCAGTTCTGCTGCATTAATCATGATCTGCTTCCCGGACAATTCAACTTGTGGTTTTCCTTTAGGCTAAACACCCCGTTTCCTTATTGCTGACATGTGATTGGTTAGCTACACTGCCAATCAGGAGTGGTCAGATTCCTGTGCCCGCCCATTTCTATATAAAGAGCTCAATGCGTCAGCAACTATACCACAAGTGACACTGGCACACACAGTAATACTTCTTCAGAACGATATTTTCGATTCACTTGTAAAGCACACGGTCGTCAATAATATCTGACATCCAACATAATATTTCCATAATGTCAAGTGCAGACTGAGGAGGGGGCGGGGCCACATACCCTGTGTATGATTCCAGCGGCGTGAAGGTGCTTGATGCCGCACAGCATCTGATACAGCAGGTAAGACAGTCGCTCGTGGTCAAGCTCCATCTGGATCACCTGGCACAGGTTGGCATCCATCAGCTCCATCACCAGGTACCTGTACCCATGTGGGGGGGTGGGGGCCGAGGTCAGTTGACATTGAGGAAGATTTCCTCTGTTCATCGTGCAACACCTCGAATCTGGCAAATTGACTCACACGTCCTGGAAGTCCTCAAGCGTCTTCTGCGGCGTAAACACATTCAACAGCCCGATTATCTGTGAAAGCAGAAGATGACGGAGACCTCACGATCGCGTCTAATGGCCAGGGAGCGCCGTGGGGCGCCCCCTAGTGGGCGGGAGGTCGCACAACCACACGGCGAGTGGCCTCACATTTTTGTGGTTGACGCACTTCATGAGCACCAGCTCCCGGTACGCCCTCTTGGCATGCGTCTGGTTCTGGAACGGCCGGCTGAGTTTCTTTATTGCCACGTTCCGCTCCAGGACGTGATCGTATGCCGAGCTGGGGGGGGCGGACAAAAAGGGGGAATGCTGGGAACAAAAAAACAAAAAAAAAATCGGGAGGACACGTGGCGGAGTCTGCCCAGCGACCTTCATATTTAGGTTGAGGAGCTAAACTCACAGGACAACAAAGCGGAATAGTGGGTCAGGGGCGGGGGAATCGTAAATGCCACCATCTCTCCTTAAAAGGGAGCTTAATCATTTATTCCCTTATCATACCAATTCCCCTGGTGAATCAGCATTCGACACAAAAAGCTGGGAAACTTCACACTGCAACAGACCCACTTTCAGACAAATCAAAAGGTCAGGCTCCTCTTTATATATAAAATTTATTACGCACTCTATCCACGGAGACGGCTGTCTGACTTACCACACGATTCCCTGCGCCCCCGAGCCAATGGGTCTTAAATTCTGGTAGCGCTTCAGGACCGTGAACGTCGAGTCCCCGACGTCCAAGCTGTAGTATTCTCGCTCGCGCTTATTCCGATTCATGGTGAAAACAGTGGAAGGACCGTGCTTGTCTGGGCATCCACAAATGCCTCACTCCTGTACACCTATGAGGCAGAAAGATTTAGGATGTAACCCGTCAGCAAAAACGAGGGCAGGACGCTGTGCCTGTGATCTGAAGGTCGCTGGTTCAAATCCCTGGGTTGGCAGAGTGACCTCCCCCTTTAGCAAAGCCCTTAACCCCCAATTGTTCCAGTAAATGATACCACTGAGGAAACAATATTAGATTACTGAAGGTATGTCCAGACCTGGAAGCAGCAGCGGATGAAGTGAAAAACCATCTCTGTTCTGAGTCGTTACCCACCGTCTGATTTATGGACTGGATTTGTATCCAGAGGGCAGAGAGTCATAAACACGCTTAACGAGGGGCAGGTACTTGAACTGGCTTTTAGCTGCGCACACGGGCAGCTGGCGAAACGACGAGCCGCACGATTTGCTCCAGATAAAAATGTCCGGGAGGCAAACTAAATTATTTAATGCGTTTGGTGCAGGAATAGGCCCCGAACGAGCCAGCGCACTGGGAATGCGCACTGGGAATGCGTACTGGGAGCCGCGTGTTTAAGAGACGGAGAGAACATGGATGAGATCTCGCAGCGTGAGTGAGCGTCTCATCCATCTGGAGTCTTGCTGAAAACGGGCTGGTCTCACAGAGAATAACAGGCTGTGATGTGGGCCCAGAGACCCGCCCCCAAGCAGGGCCCAGTGCCAGGAGAGGATTTAAAAGAAAAACCTTTTCGTTATCTTGTCATGCTGCTTATTCAAAGACAAATTCTGAAGGAAACAGTCTTTAAAAAAAAAAACACTGACTGGCATCAGGATAGACAGAGGAGCCGCTAAACTGGCCCATTAAGGTAAACAGCAGAATAGCCACCTCACTGCTAACCTATCAACATAGGTTGCACACTGCACTGAACAGTGCAGCTCCACTGCATGCTGTGGTCACGTGACATGGCCACAGCGAATGGATGCTGTACATGGGGGGGAAAAAAAAAAAACAGGAAGTGGCATCAGTGGAATGACAGAGGGCAGCGGATTCTTACACTCCAGGGAAACATGCTCAGCTTTAGGAATCAGGAGCACAGGACAGAGATGATCAAAGGTTCGTGTTAAAATGCAGCCTCTGGATAACAACTCAACCACCATAGGAGCGTGGGGGGGGGGCAAAATAATAATATAAAAACAGAAATCTATTTTTAACTCAGCAGGGAAGCTACCAGACAATCCTTTTCATCACGATGCCCCCCTCCCCCCCCCAATTATGGGAAAGGCAGTTACTCGACGAGGGACTGGAGCCTAAAGACATACAAAGGAAGACAATATGGGGTGTGTGTGTGTGTGTGAGTGAGAGAGTCAGACAAAGAGACAGAGATAGAGCAAGCGAGGGACCTAAGTGTCTGGCCCATTTAAAACCCCCCAGATAGAGGCTCCTGCAGGACAGAGGACACAGACCCATCCCGGTGGATGACGCTGGAGACCCCGGGGTACCTCCGACCGCTACGCCCCAGTGCCTACGCTCCACGGGTAGCTGAAACTCCTCGCAAGAGTCCGGCAGGGCCAGTGCTCATCAGGAAGCACGCGCAGAAAAATATATAATTAATAAACCATGTATTTTCAACTGACTGGCTATGAAGAACTGCAGCATGACGAAGCCTTCTGCTGGAAGACCGTCCAACCTGATTTAGAGAAAAATAAATAAACCACCGGGCTTTCTTACGCCACCCGCATTATGTACATGGATATAAATATTTCCTGTTCAGCTTTGCTGTATATTTCAGCTTGTTAAGTATAAATGGGAACAATAAATATCACGTCAGAAAACAGGGCGTTTCTGTGCCCTTGAGAATACCTTGACCAGTTCTGGCCGTCGGGGCAAGACGACATTACCCACAATGCACCTCTGCTGGGCAACGCTGGCAGCAGCAGACATGCTGCTGTTACGGAAATGCCGCTTCACCCTGGCAGCGGCCCGCCCAACCCTCCCCGCCATCCATATTAATCAGCGGTGTCCGTTTACGCACCCCGATCCTTTCGGGTGAATGTCAGCTCGATGCACCAGTGCTTAACGGACAAACCTCCCCCCAACTGCCTGCAAGTCCCTCGTTCCTCCTCCAGCGAGATTTCAACTGGTGAGCTCCTAGTAGATAAATAAATGTTTGCAAGCATAAGATTTTAAAAGAATCAAAGAGAATGTTTTGTTACTTGATTAAGGAATATTGTTTCCTTACCAATGCTTGGCATGGCAGCCATATTGCAAAGAACAAGGATGTCACCTGGCGCCAGATGTGGCCCTGTTTATATATCCAAAGTATAAAATCATTTTTAACAACATAATAAATATATCCATGAAACCAGAAACCTAAAACCCGCAACATCTGGATTACCTTCAGCAATATGGTGTGGTAGCGTTTTATTTTCTGCACTAATTATATCGAACTCAATTAAATGACAAAGGCTTGATTAAGGATCAACAAGCACAACCACTGACAAACCCAATCCTGATAGAGCATTTCTACTTACTTTACAAGAAACCGTAATTACTCCGCTCCAAGTATAATAAATTACATCCAGAGAGTCTAATTGTAAAAATCAGCAGGTTCCTGAAGCAGCGCTGAAAGTTGTCAGAAAAACAGCAGTTTAAAATCACAGTGCGTCGGACCGGGCAGGCCGAAATCTCCGCATGTACCACTTGCGCTCCAAGTCAAATCCTCCATCGATCGAGACACCGGTACTCAAGGACAATGAGCCTTGTTTCCATGTAAGAGTTTATCTATGAAACCGTTTTCTTCTCCTTTATAGTGTGTCATCACATTAACAAACACGCACAATTCCCCCAAGGTGCGCCGGATTATTTCAAAGCCATTTCTTACCAGGCACCATCGCAACTGCACGTTAAGAGATAAACCAGAGGCGACTGTCCTCGAAGTGATTCTGCTGTCACCGTTTCCCGTCTTTTCCTTTATGTGTTTACTTATGATTTGGGGAATTCATTTATTTTGCCTGCGACATATTTTCATTCTAGCTAGAGAAGAAGCTGGATCGGTCCTCTATCGGTTTAAATAAATACGACGGCAGGTTGACAAACATAAATTTACATCATAATCGCGATCATAATGACGGTTCTCATTTACCATGACACTCAGAAGGGCTTATATTACACAGTCACCTCGCAGGCGCCGTCATTTAAATAGAAAACAAAATAAATACTGCCATTTGTATTATGCCCTCTGATTATTTTAAGTTTGCTGAAAATAAACGCGAAAAAAAAACAATATATATCTATTATTACACAGAAATCAGCAGATCACTCCGAGGTTTTTGGGGAAAAGACATATCACAAAAGCACGAAAATGAAAAGAGACGCCTGTTACTTATATAACACTGAAAACCCATATATAGAGACGTGTTCTCCAGTTTGGATCCCGCCGGAGGCGTCATATTACTACAGTATCGTTTTATAAGACGAAATATTAGGTGGCTACATTGTAGCTAGCTGTTTACCAACGCCTCCGGGGCCGGGCTGCAAAATACCGCATGTTTCTGAAGGTGATCCCGGTGCCCGTCAAAAACAGGACAAAGCAGCCGTCAATTAACAAACGGGCTAAAAAACGCAACGAGAGTCTGCAAAGGGGGGTCTAGGGATGGAAACACAGCGCCGGGTATTAGTGCTTTGGGACGATCGGCGATACCCTCCCCCCACTGCAAACAATAACACGTCTAAAAAACACGCACCGGGGCTACTTTCACTCACCGCGTCCGGATAGAAATGCCTCCGCTGGCTATACGGCAGAATCGCTGCCGAGAGGGAGGCGCTTCGCTCGCACGACGATCGGTTTTCGTGGGGACAAAAGCCTGTTCCCGGAGTAAGAATGTCGGGCGGATGAGAAGCCCAGGAGCGGCTACGTTTCTGTGCCCCGACAGGCCGCGAAGTGCGGAGCTCTTGCGCGCTACGTCAGCCCAGCCCCGCAGATCCTGACATCAGCGCTTTCTGCTCCGCCGTGCGCCTGTCGTCAGGGCCACCGTACACACACACACACACACACACACACACACACACACGCACGCACACGGCGTGCGTTTCCGTCCTGCTCATCCACACCGAACGGCATGCATCTCTGCATGCGTGTTCCCTGCTTATTACACTTACATATTTCATCACGTCGGTTAACTAGCACGGACCAGGGCCAGTGTATAGCTACTGCTTGAATCAGTATATAATTACCGTAGCCCCCTGTTTCATCACGTCAGCTTTCAGGCTGTATATTTTAGGTGTTAAACTCACTTTTAATGGGTGAAGCTCCGTGATTGTGCATCGGATTCAGTCCAGTGAATAGCATTGTTATAAATGTATCACTGAATTGAACTGTTTCTATAGCACCAGAGGCTGCTGAGATGAAAGGAAACTGAATTTTTGACCTATGGATTTCAGGGGTGAACACTTAATTATATATCCAGCTGTAAAAAATGTTAAATTGTGAAAACGTGCTCTGTATTTTCTTTTCGTTGTTGAGTTTGGGTCATTTCCTTTACCGACTATTTCACAAGGATTTTCAAAACCATTTCAAGGCATGTTTGAGCTGCCTAGCATGTGGGGTTTTGGATAGCAATGCCAGATATTTGGAAAATAAGCCCGCAATCGAGCGTGTTGCTCACCTTATGAGTGACAGGCTAAAATTATCCTTCCTTTGTCAGAAGTCTTGCAGGATGAACACTTTCATGATCCCGGCGGAGGCGTTGCTGGTGCGAGAGAGGCAGAGAGAGGTCTGTCAGAGCTGTTACTGACGGCATCCTGTAAAGCGTGGCACTTTACAGCAAGCAGCGGTCACATGATCACCATTAATGTCCGGCTGCACAGCTTTGTTGATTTTCACATGGTTTTTACAGAATTTCTTTGAGCTCCCCCCCATAACCAGGGGGCAGTAGGAAGCAATGAGGGGAATCCATACAGTGCCTGTAAATGGTAAATCCTTTATTTGCACAGGTGCACTGAAATTCTTCACTTTGCCTACCCCACCTTGTTCTCCATAGCTTGTGGTAACAGCGGAGGGGCTACCAACGTGCAGCAGCCCTGCAGCTGATGCTTGAGGGCCTTGGTCAGGGACCCAACACTTAAATCACTGTCCCCACCCTGGGATTTGAACTGGCAACCATCTGATCACTGGCTCCATCCTAACCCATTGAGCCACACAGTACCCTGTTTTGTCCACTTAATTTGGATGTTTTCTCAAGCCATGATGGGATTTGAGCCACTCTGCGTATACATGTGTGCTGCTAATTTTGTGTTTTCTGCGTATCTATGGCAGGTTGTCTCAGGTAAGCCACTAAATATAATGTTGAGCCAGCATTATTATCAGCTGGGGATAACTAACGGAGGTCAGACGGAAAATAGAACGTGGCGCCATCTAGTGACAGCACTCGGTACATCACATTCCCTCCTCTGTCTCACTGTCTGACCTTCAGTTGAGAACATCCATCCATCCATCCATTTTCCAAACCGCTTATCCTATAGGGACGCGGGGGGTCCGGAGCCTATCCCGGAATCAATGGGCACGAGGCAGGGAACAACCCAGGATGGGGGGCCAGCCCATCGCAGGGCACACTCACACACCATTCACTCACACATGCACACCTACGGGCAATTCAGCAACTCCAATTAGCCTCAGCATGTTTTTGGACTGTGGGGGGAAACCGGAGTACCCGGAGGAAACCCCACGACGACACGGGGAGAACATGCAAACTCCGCACACATGTGACCCAGGCGGAGACTCGAACCCGGGTCCCAGAGGTGTGAGGCGACAGTGCTAACCACTGCACCACCATGCCGCCCCTCAGTTGAGAACATATTGAATATAAATTACTTTCAGTTGGTTGGTTAATTGCCGTCTTCCTAAGAGTTACTTATTTTGCTTACATTTATCAGTATTGTTTGCCCTGTGATGTCTGCATTGTACCCCAGACCATCCAGACCCTGCACTGGACAAGTGGGTAACAAAAATGGATGGATATTATTAAATTTATTATATTTCAAATAAACCGTAGGTTAATGAAGCTGGCTATGGTTTGATGTTCATTATTCATCATTTCACCGGCCATTTTCCCATTAGGATGCGTGATTGATGGATGACTGTAACCCATTACGATGAGTGAGGGCCTGGATCTCTTGTTTCTAAGCATGTGGGATGGTTTGGCTCAGGGGGAGATTTCCAAGTGGCACCACTAGGTGGCAGTGCTGATGTCCCTGGGGAGGTATGTGCTGCAGTCTTCAGGATTAGTCCATTGTGAAAGCGGGAGGCAGCATATATTACTGTAATTACGGGACTTAGCATTTTTTTGCTGGCACTTAGTGAAATATGACTCTAAATCTCAATGGACATGGTTTGCTTCTGCTGTGAGTTGTATAGTCTGATCCAGTGATTACCAATAATGAAACTAATTTGGTCATATAACGCAATACTCGGAGTATGTGAGACTTAGTTACTGACAGCTCTCCATAAGCCCACGCACCGCAGCTTCAGAAGGTTCATCTCCACCACGCTCGTCACCATCTGCCAACTTGTGAAACGCCACCTAGTCGTTTGGAACCAGAACCCCCTACAGCCATGCCAAGATGTCCCCGGGGACAGGGTGAACTGCAACAAGGAGGCTGGCCCCTTCACCACTGGCCCCGCCCCCCCCAGGCAGGGTTCGTGTCTGTGATTGGCTGGTCTCTAAGGGAACCTGCGCTACGCTCATCTTTATTGGCTGACCCAATAACCCAGTCAGTCACAGTGACTGGGTTACAGGAGGTGTAACTTACAGGAGGTGAGATACTCTGAAAGTGATCATACAAACAGCAACACTAAATAACAGTATTTACACTGGCTGAGTCAGTGCTACTAGGTCCTGACATTATGCAGCAAGTAGTTATAGGACATGAAATATAACAACAAATGCCAGGACAACAGACCTATTGGAAAGCATCATATATGATAACTAGTGATTTATCTGCTAGTGTCAAGTGATGGTGATAATTCCTTTTGTGCATATAGTACGTATATTAAGATACTGGTGGAATAAGAGATGAGCTCCCAGTTAGGATCTGCGGGCCTCAGCTGGTACAAGAGTGAGCAGAATCTCGTCAAAAGCTTGCTGTATAGGATTGTGCAGCCTTGCCTGGAAAGAACTGGCCAAGCCGAACGAACTTCAGGCCAAAACAGCCCCCCCTGAGGCAGAACTGGATTCCGAGATGGTTAGCTGTTGCTAGTCTGCCTGTGGGTCCATCATGATAATGATGTCACTTCCTGGAGATAAGGCAACTGTGTAATTGGTTCACGCGGCTGCTGGATCCAGAATTTATGGCACAGTGCATCATTCTTCCTGTGCCAGGTAACAGGTTTGATCCCCACGCTTGTTATGGTCCCGCTACATAATTTGGGCATTGCGATGTTTCTTCTGAGGTTGCTGTGGGAAGTCTAACCAAGTTTAGGTCGTCAGTTCAGTCAGCTGGGTGATTTCTGGTTATAAAACAACTGGAACATATCCGGCTTGTAGACTGAAAAAAAACTGTTCCCCACATTTTATTTATTATGGACTATAAATTAGTGTCGTCTTTGAGGCTTGTGACCTTAGTGTGTTGGAGGGGATTGTGTGTTTTGATGATCCACAGAGCTTGATTTTAAACATCACACTACTTGCCGCTCTGCATTTCAGCACGGTTAACTTCCTGTTAAGATACCGTCAGAGTCCGTGGCATATGGATTAGGCCTGGCTGTAAACATGCAGGGCTCTTTAGCTTGGGAGGGACGGTCAGCGCGCAGTGCTGTAAATGATGGGATGGACGGTTAGCAGATAGTGAAGGGAAGCAGTTTAGCAAGTCATCCATCTATCCTTCAGCTGCTTGTCATGATTAGGGTTGCAGGGCGCCTGAAATCTCTGCCAGGCAGCACGGGACATAAGGAAGGGGAACATCCTGGTGGCGTGAGGCAAAGAGCGCTTCCCACTGAGTCACCATGCTACGCAGTTTAGTGCATCCGAGCCTCACAGGTACAGTAGGTAGAGAGGGCCTAGTCTACGGTGCATTGCAGATAAGGTAGGTAGAGTTGACCTGGTTTAGGGTGCATTGCAGATACGGAAGGTAGAGTTGACCTGGTTTAGGGTGCATTGCAGATACGGAAGGTAGAGTTGACCTGGTTTAGGGTGCATAGCAGACACAGTAGGTAGAGTTGACCTGGTTTAGGGTGCATTGCAGATACGGCAGGTAGAGTTGACCTGGTTTAGGGTGCAGTTTTTCCATGTTACCTGGGAGACATTTACTTATTTACTTTTCTTATTTAGCAGATGCTTTTGTCCATAAGTGAGAGAAATAGTACAAAGAGCCAACTTAGCCGCAACTGTTACTGGGCTGAGCTTCCAGTGAGGAGCTGATACAGGAAGTGGAAGCTGGTCCTACGGGAAGGAATCCTTGGAGGAAGCAGCCAAGGAAGTGCAAACCATCAGGTGAAAAGTAACACGCCAACGGACTTAGGAACTGGAGAAAGGCAGCATCTCTCTGATGGTGGGCGTTTTCAAGCCAGATTACCAAATGCCATCTCTCTCTGGTCTCTTAATTTCCAGTGTGCCATGTGTTCAATATATAATTTGATATATATGCGCATGTGTGTATGGCAAAGCGCAGAATAACTCGTTTGTTCTTCGAAATGGAAGTAATTATCACCATATGTCAAAGCTCTCCCGTGGTTATATAATTAGGTAACTCCTGGCAGCATTGCATAATGCATATCTAGCAATTTGAAATGTGTTCCAAAGGCGCAATTGCATTTTGGCATCAGATTCAAAAGTGCCTTTAAAACAGTATCACGCCTCATATCGGTTATTTATCAGAGGTAAGGAAGCACAGGCGGAGCGCCGCACCTCAGGACCGCTGTAAACGTTTAAGCCGGATCCGTTCCCAGCTGACTTCCGCCAGCCGAATCGTTACGGCCCGGCTTGTGTTTCCTCCCCTGCTGAGTTTACTGAGAAGATCAGCAACCGAAGGGAGAAAAAAAAACACACTTTTCTCACAGACTGTACCAAACCCGCCAAGTACGGCCATGGAATGCCCACCATCTGGGGCACTTTTGCTGCGTCTGTCACCGATAATACATTCAATAATCGCCCCTCTCATCTATGCTTAGTATTAGACTACAAGAGTCACTACCCATCCTCTCTGGAGACCCTAACCCATTTCCTGTAGTTGTTATGTTCCTCGTAAATAAGGAACACGATTCTTTATAAGGAACACGATTCTTTATAAGGAACACGATTCTTGCTCTTCATCTGCCTGTTCTGGCTGGTTTATTATATTATATGTAGGAGTGATAGCAGAAATAATAGCTGCTGACCCACTAATATGTTTTACAGAAATTATTCAGAAATAGCTACTACTGATCCTGGCATCAAACCGCCATGCATAAATAATTAAGTAGTTAAAATACGTAATGAAGTCACTAAAGGTCCTGTTTGACAGGTAATTAATAGCCAGTTTGGTTTGCTTTCTTTGTTGAGTTTCTGACACTTTTGGGACAAACACACTGCATTACTGTAATACTTCGTTACTTCATCACCGTAGCTTCCAGATTAACTTGATTGCACTCTGTGTTGTTTCACTCTACTGTTGCATTAATTCATGAAAACATCTTAGCAGAAACAGGCCGTGTGTCTTTCGTGCCGCTGACGAAGGGAACAGGGTGTGGGTGTTTTTGGATACAGTGTTAATCCATGTGGACTCAGAGCGGGCACTATTTTCTGATGCCTGCATCCATCCTAAGACGTGCTGCAGTTCCACCGTCGCTATCTCATGGAACGGCATCGCAGCAGCGTCCCTGCAGGGTCTGAAACTCAGCAGCAAACACGGTGCAGCTTCCAGCCAAGTTCTCATGCAGAACTTCCCATCCTGGCTTATCGGGAAGTTGGAAAGAAAGGGATGGACAGGGCTGAAGAAGGAGACCAGTGCAGAGGGAAGGAACAGCCCAAAAGGTGAAGGCTCTGGGCCCACATCCAGGCTGAGCATTTCATGCTATTAAATCCACATCCTTGCCGAGTCATGCATGGTGGTGGCATCTTAGCGTTTATCGTTTAATCAAATGGATCATTTGGATAGAAAATATAACCTGATTTGACTTTTACTGACTGGGCCATTTGCAAGTCGATATGCGACTTTTTCGCTGCAGAAGCACGTGGTGTGAAAAAAAGCCAGAGTCTCACGAGACGCGATAGGCCGAAACTGCTGGAGACCCCCGCTCACCTCTCAGAGACCGGGGGAATAGACGTGAGGAAATGCACTTTGGAGCAGGTCAGCAGTCCCCCCGGAGCACGAAGCACGTAGGAAAAGCGCAAGCAGCTGTGATGATTGATTATAAAGGAAATTTTGAAAAGGCATCTTGTAATCTTACCCGTGTATGTTTCACCTACGGCACCATGTGAGGACTTTGGTTCACTTTATCTCCATAATATGCATCTTTGGCACTTACATACAGGCCAGGTCTCTGTGAATATCAGCTCAGTTTGGCCAAATAAGTTGGTCGCCAAGGTAACACATCCCTCTGTCTTCCAGTTCCGGATCTGAGTCCTCAAACAGGGTGCATCGCCCCCCCTTAGCAGAACCACAGCTGTGAGGGGGCTGTCCGCCTCCATTCAGAGGTGCGTGTAGGTTTATCTAATGCTGTGCAATGAAGGAGAAGTGAACTGCTTGCAAACACGAAGGAAGAACGAACTGTGTGGAAAGCATGCAGATGCTGGTTGCTAGTGATGCAGTCAGAGCTAATAATCGAAAATCCACAGATAAAATTGCTGCTTTGAAAAATGACCTAAAACAATGTTTTCCAGCTCAGTCAACGGGGACCTTCAGACAGTCCATGTTTTTGCTCCAACCCTAACTCCTGAAAGACCTGTACCAGGTATTCGATGTTCTTGATTGGCTGGGAGCTGGGAGGGAGCAAAAACATGGACTGTCTGATACGGCTAAAAAAAAATTACTAGTTGTTGACAGGCCGCTGTAAGAAACCCAGATTAAGTGCAATCTATTATTTCAAGGTATTAATACATGTTCTGTAAAACAGGTCATTTGTAGGTTTGGAATAATTTTTATTTGTTATTATAATATTTTTTAATGTTTGGGATTTTTATTAAACAGGAATGGCTGCAAGCCACAATCCATAAGTTCACCAGATCATTCCTGTGAGGCAGAGATATTCAAACTGTGCAGCACGGGGGTGGGTGGGGGGTGGCGGTTGAAGTGGAGGCAGACCTATTTTGAAATTGCACAGAGAGATGGTGTCAAAAATTCCTCCAGAGTTTTTTGATAAGCGTTGCACAGGAAAACAAGTACACACATCTGACTGAGCTGAAAGAGAAACGTCTATTTGGGGCCAGTGCACATATGTGTGTGTGTGTGTGTGTGTGTGTGTTGGCGAGGAGGGGGATCAAGACAATACCACTGCTGTAAGCCGCGTCTTCATGAAGCGCAGCAGAATTCCCTGCAGCAGTCTTGCCGACCACAAGGGGGCACTCCACTGAACTGCTCACAACACCATGACTCTGTCCTGCATTCTAACTCCGCCCAGAACATCATCCTTTGTGATGCATGATATTAGTCAGACTAAGCTTTTCCTGGGGGATCACTGTAAGTGAGCCATCAGTGAAGTTTGGGCAGCAAGTGGCTCAGTGGGTTAAGCCTCTGTGCTTGTGATCAGAAGGTTGCTGGTTTGAGCCCGGTCTTGGCAAAATCGTGACACGTCTGTGAGCTCCCAAGCAAAGTCCCTTATTCCCACAGCTCCATGGACGACACTGCAGTTCGCTGCCAAGCTCACTCTCACCTGTATGTGTGTCATGGAGAGCAAGATGAGAATTTCTCTTCAGTGATAAATGAAGCGTCATTAATAAAATAGTCAAGCTAATAATGCCTGTAGCTGAACCAGTTTGGCAGCTTCCTTTATGCTGAGGTTCTACGGGTGAATCGGCTCGCAGGATCCTCACTGCTGAGGACCCAAGCGGCTGGACCAGGCCAAGGGGACGCCCCAAGTAACACCTGGCTGCGGCAGATGGATGGCCATTCCCGGAGGGTGGGACTGGACCGTGTGTCTTCCTGGGGGGTCACCGGCCGGGCTCCCGAGGAATTTCGCTGTGTGATCAGCGCATGCCCCCCAACCTGACCTGTCTGTTCTTCAGTTTGCAGTTATCGACCAAGTCCAGGTTCCTGGTTGCAAAATTTCTGCCACCTTTTCCTTGCAGTTCCCTGGGGGCACAAAGCCAACACACTCACCAGGTGAAAACTACTGAAAATGTTTGCGAAACTGAAGATGATGTGAAGGGCAACAGAAATCCGTTCTTTCCAGCAAACCGTCTCTAAGACTTTTACGAAGCTGTGTATTGTGAAATGCTTTAAATCTGCTGGGTTTTGATCAGCATATTTTATATCAGCACAGGTTTGTAGCGGTCACGTGTCAAGCATATCAATGACTAAAAGGCTTCAGTGTTTATCCAGAAGGTGGCAGCACTGAGCTGCAGATGAAAATCGTATTTTTCGCTCTGGTCTGTGTCTGTCAAGAAAAGATTTCGTTTAAGGTTTCTATAATGCATTAATGACAGCACCCAGTAACCTCAGTCATCAATATTAAACATTCTGTGAAGTAAATTTAAAATGAAATGAGGGATATGTTTTCTATAATTATCTGTGAATCTAAATATAAATGAGTAGCCCACCCAGAAATTAAATTGTTTATATACATTTATACATCTTACTCACCAGACAATATTCACCGTTCCGGAACTTGTCATTGTAAAAAAAAAAAAGACACATATATTGGATTCATGTCTATGAGTAATGAAATCTATCTGCTTTTCAGATTAAGTATGTTACTTCCATTTCTGCGAGCATCTTTTGCGAGCACGGCAATCAGCACTCTGAACACACTTCAGAAAATTAACTGTCACCTACTGAAATCGCTGTTATGATGTTAATGATTTTTTTTTGTTGGAGTTAGATTCCACCAGGTCACATAATTAACTAAATTATTTTAGTCATTTGATGAAGCACTGATTAGTCAAACGTACTTATTGGAATAATGTATTGGACGGTCACTACAGATTACTGGGTTTTGCAACAACAAGAAGAAGATCATTATAAGGTCATTTTCTTTGACTGCCTGAGACGTTTGTACAGTACTGTACATACAGTAAACCGTTATGATGTACCCTGGTCCTGTCCGAAAGCTCACCACCTACAGACATTAGTGATACCCACAGCCCACGTCGCCTCGTTGCGCAATGTCAGATCAACACTGGAAGTATGTAGCTGCTGGACGGCTGCCCGCTCGCGCTGGGTGTGGGGGTCTTTATTGTGGACAACCGGTGATGGAGGCCAGCCTATTCTTACGGCCGCCGCTGTAATTCCTTTCACATGTTTGAATTCTGCTGCGTTTTAAGCCAATGCACAAAAATCCCAACACGTTTTTTTTCCCCTTTAGCCGACAAGGCGAGGGACAAAAGCGCCGATGGATGCCAGACCATATGAAATCAATTATCCGAAAAGGAGACTTTTAGCGATTTGATGAATGAATGTCTTATTCTTTTCCTTGGGCCTGCGAGCGCCGGACCCCTTCCCAACGGTCGCCCCATGGACGGGGGACGCGAGACCGTGGGGCACGCAGACGGTCATCGGGACATCCTGCCCCCTGCGCCTTTTTCACAAACCCATGTGATCTGCGATGGTGGAAACAGGCCACGCCCATATTAATCTGCCTTCGAAGATGAATCCACATTATTATTATTTTCCATCTATTTTGTTTACCTTCTGTCCTATGTTGGGTCACAAGAGCCCAGAGCCCAGGCAGGGAATAAGCCAGGACAGGTTGCTAACTCATGAATTATTATTATTATTATGAACCCCCCCCTGCTTCGCTTCCTGCCGTAAGTTCCAGGCCCCTACATGACATGCACTGGATATTCGGTTAGAGGAGTTGGGAACGGCTCCGGATCGTCGGGAATGCAGATCAGGAGCAGCCATCGGACGCGGGATCCGGCGTGGAGGCGGAGGGGCGCCGGGGAGCCTCGGGGGAGTCGCACCTCTGCGTTGCTCCGCGCCCCCCCCCCCCCCCGCCTGGCGCGGTGGCCCGTCGTGTTCGCACTCGCACTGTGTTTTCCTTAAATCGCACTCAGGTGAGGGAGAGGTCACTGCTGGGAGCCGGATCGCTCCGCTACCCCGACAGGCACCGACACGACGGCCAGACAAGGGAAGACATTAAAATGGCTTTTCTAAGCATTTAAAAATAGTCAAAGACATGGAGGTTCAAAGTAGTTCTGTCCCAGGCTTTGATGTGATGCTTCTGGGCTCTGTTCAGGGTCCCATTTCAGGAGACGTGTTTTTTTTGGGGGGGCGTGTGTGGGGGGGGGGGGGGGGGGGGCTTTGCACTGAAAAGAGGTCTTGTGCTGTGTTGTTCTGGAGTCTCCACACCTTACTGCAGAACGCAAACTCACACCTCATGAAGTTAACCACAGGATACACACACGCCCCCCCCTCGTCTCCCGCCGCCCACCCCGTGCCCCCCCACAAACTGCACTGACCCAAACCTGACTCACTCCACGTGGGCTGTGCTCTCCAGGGGTCTCTCCTCCACCCCACCCCCCCCCCACCCCAGAAAGAACCTGAATGTGCTCCAGGCCACAGGCCCTGTCTGCTTGAGTCCTCTGCTTTCTCCACTTCTATTCTGTTACTCCTCCATCCATTCATTCCTTCTGACTCCTCCAACACACCCCTGGAGATCACCCCCCCCCCAAACTGCCTCACCCAGCCTGTCCTCCCTCTCCCTCCCCCAGGACCACAGTCATTCTCCTCCTGTCTGCCCCAACACAGTGCATGCCACGTCCGAGGGGTGACCTCACACCCCACCCCCCGACGCCCACTGAGCCCACATCAGGGCTCCTCTCAGTCCAGGGATAGCGAGATGGGGGGGGGGAGGATTCACCCACCACACACACTGCCCCCCCCCCCAGCTGTTCCCGCAGACTGCCGCATGGGGTGACTGCAGGGAGGCAGAACGGGGATGATGATGGTATAATTCTGAAATCCACCATACTGTTGTCATACCCTCCATCCCCCCCCACCCCCCCCCCCCAAGGCCATCATCCAGACTGAATCACAGAACAGCAGTGTATGAGTTCCAGGCTCATCCGTACGCAGCCCCAACGGTCTTCCGAATGACTGAAATAAATTTAACAAGCTCCACCTCATCCTCTGCCCCCTAATCAGTCACTTCAGGCCACTTTGAATCCAGCGCGAGGTAATTTTCCCGCTAATTGCTATTTAAACTCCCGATTCCGTATTTAAACATCTTTACCCGTCTTTCAAATTAATGTGCATCTTCCAAGGGCCAGTTATGATGACTAATATATATGTCAGAGGATCATCAACATGGAATGTTAATTAATGGAATTTCCGTCCGCCACCAATCAGAATCAAGCTGGGTGTGACACTATAGAATGTTTGTCATGGCAACAAGAGGAAAAATAACCTGAATCAGAAGGTTTTTGCAGAAGCTTCATGTTTTCAGCGCCCGTCAAAGGGAATTTAAATGACAGAGATGCTCCTGCGTTTCATAAATATTCATGTGCTTTTCTCGTTTCGCCAAACGGTCCGCAATTACGCGGAGTTCATGGAGAACACATGTGCAGTGAAATATGTCGTACATATGCCATCGTTTTACTTTTACATGTAAAAGTTCACTACAGAAGGGCAGGCTTTACTCGCCTACTGTTCCAGCTGCGTGTCTCCTGATTTACTGTGCGGAATACCGTATCTGACCCGGAGTACACTATTCATAATCTTCTGGGACTTACTTCTGTATGTCCAACATTTTCCCCCCTTTTAAAAAAGTTATATCCTTAATAATTATTTCCTTTGTTTACAAATGCTGGGACTTTGCTCGTTTTTACGTGCACATTGCAGTTGTTCTATAAAAATGTGATTGGCTGGGTAACACGCTCCAGGTCGGCTAAAGTATAATGATTTTAACCCAATAACGCTTGTATGGCTTCATTTGGTTGTATCGCGTTACCTTCTCACAGCACGAAATCTTTATGAGGAACATGAAACCCGGCATAGCAAGAAAACATCAGCCCATCCATCTACGGCGTATTCCATCCAATCATCCAGTACACGGCTGCGGAATGAAAACAATCCCTGGTTGTGCACTAAATTAAATAATTCTGCATCAAATTCCCTTTTAAGGACAGCTAAAAAAACTTCAAATATCACTATCATTATCTATTACATGCATTACAAGCAGTTTCATAGGTGCAAATGAAATCGAGGTCATGTGATTCATGGAAGTTGTACAAGCTTAATTTGCGTAGCTTGCAGCATCGTATAGAGAAGCTGTTCGAAAAACAGTAGATGGTTTATCTATGCAAAATTGTATATCACACTAGTTCATATTCAGTGCAAGGCTGTATTTGTTTTATGTCAGTGTACTTCATGCTTATTTTCATACTGATTTGATTAAATTTTGGTTCGGTTAAACAGTCGACAAAAGAGCTTCATGTAAGGTTTATTAAAGACACATGGATTTCATGTTCAAGCTTTAAGTTATGATTTAGTTAATCTGAGATGTGTCCTTTGCTTGGCATTATTTCCTCCATGGAGTTTTGCACTGGCAAGGTTGTGTCTATGGTCCACGGCGCGGAAAATCACCTGCAGATTTTAAATGCCCAGTAGTGGGGGCTGTGCCGCGTGTATCCGCAGGGCGACGTTAATGCACAGGTTTACCCGGGCTGAAGAACAGGGGCCTCCGCTAAATACTGTTGGGGCTTCAACTAGCCCTGTTTAATAATATTTTTAAATCAGAGATCCACACATCCTCTGTCGTATAAGGCCATCCTGCGTTGAGGAACACAAGGCTGTCTTGTTCCGAACCGATTCCGTTCGCGATTTGATCCTCACGCCTGTTTTCCTGTCCAGACCGAAATATAGCTTGCGCTGCAATTTTTTTAAATGATACTTAGGATTTAAATCCTGCCCCCATTCTGTAGGACAATTTGCACGCTCTGCCTGTCCTGTGTTGTCTTCCAACTGCTCAGGTTTCCTGCCACAGTTTAAAAACACAGTTACAGGACAAAGCAACTAAACTGGCCGTAGTGTGTCAACATGTGTGCATCTCATTTCGAAGCTACATTGGTACACTTTTCATTTTCACTTTTATATATGAACCTGCATTACACACACACACACACACACACAGAATGCAATGATTTGCAAATAATAAAAATCCATATTTAATTGAAGATAGAACAAATGTTGAACCTGAGAAATGTTGTTTTATGACGAGTATACGCTCAATTTGAGTTTGGTGTCAGAAACAAGTTACAAAAGCTCGAGACGGGGGCTTGTTTACCTCTGTGTTCCATCACCCTCTTCTTTTAGCAACACTCTGTAAACGCTTGGGGGCGGAGGAGAGCAGTTTGCTGGAGTTTCGGAGGTGAAATGTTGCTCCTTTATTGGCTGATAAATGATTTCAACCCGCTCAGCAATTCAGGGTCTCCTTTGTTGTATTTTTCATTTCATGATGCGCTAAATGTTTTCAGTGGTTGAAAGGTCTGGACTGCAGCCAGGCCAGAATAGCACCCGGACTCTCCTGCTGTTGTAACGCACAGAATGTGGCTTTACACTGTCTTGCTGAAATATACAAGGGCTTGTCGGAAAAACACATTGTCTGGCTGGCAGCATACGATTCTCCAAAGCCTGTATATATCATTCAGCATTAATGGTGTCTTCCCAGATGTGCAGCCCCCCAAGCCATGGGCACCGATTCACCCCCACACCATCACGGATGCCGGCTTTTCTACTGTTTCCTGATAACAAGTTGGACGGTCCCTCTCCTCTTTAGCCTGCGGGATGCGGCATCCATGATTTCCAAAAAGAATCTGAAATTTCCATCCATCAGACCACAGGGCAGTTTTCATTTCGCCTCAGTCCATCTTAAATGAACTCGGGGCCCAGAGAAGTGGGCGGCGTTTCTGGGTCGTGTTTAGATTCGGTTTCTTTGCATGGTGGAGTTTCATCCTGCATTTTGGATGCAGTGAAGAACTGTGTTCACAGACAGTGGTTTTCGGAAGTGTTCCTGAACCCATGCAGTGATTCCCACTATAGAATCGTGTCTGTTTTTAATGCAGTGCCGCCTGAAGACCCGAGGATCTCGACCATCCAGTATTGGTTTTCAGCCTTGTCCTTTGTGTAGATATTTCGCCCAATCCTCTGAATCCTTTAATGATATTATGGACCATAGATGATGAAATTCCCAAATTCTTTGCAATGCTACGTTGAGGAACATTATTCTTAAATCGTTGCAATATTTGCCCTGCAGTCTTTCACAGAGTGCTGAACTTCTCTCTATATTCACTGCACGGAGACTCTCTGGGAGACTCTCTTTATACTCAGTAATCTTACTTACCTATACCTATTAACCTAATTAGTGAGATTAACCAGGTGTTTTGTTTTAGCATCACAACTTTTATATTCTTTTGTTGACCCGTCTCAACTTTTTTTTTAATGTGTTGTTGGCATCAAATTCAAATTGAGCATGTATTTGTATTTAAATGTATGTATATGTATTTGAATTTAAATGTATGTATATGTATTTAAAACAATAACATTTCTCAGTTTCAACACCAGATATGCTCTCTTTGTTCCATTTTCAGTTAAATATGATTTTATATGATTTACAAATCATTGCGTTCTGTTTTTAATTGACATTTTACAAAACATCCCAACTTTTTGGAAACGGGGTTTTGTGTGTGTCTGTGTGTGTCTATATATATATATGACATAAGTTGATAGGTAGATAGACAGACAGACAGATAAATAGACAGACAGATATATATAGACAGACAGACAGATAGACAGATATACAGACAGACAGTCAGACAGATAGATAGATAGATAGATAAATAGATAGATACAGAGAATTACTGTATATTATAAAGCGATGCACTTGTATCTATTGTAACCAGCATTTACACAGGGCCTGGCTGTGCTATTAGGCTATATGAAGTATAACATCATTTCCAATAGGCCAGTATAGAACATAAAGCTAATGACAGAGACAAACTCCTATGCGACACATGGTCCCCGCCCTGGGACCTCTACAAATTTCGCCTCCTACATTTTTCAAAAATCCATCTGGTCTACATTTGAGCTGCTGTTCCTATACAGATGTGCGCAGGTGTTTTCAATTAGCCAGCACCAATAATGGCACATTGTTGCCTCAAAAGAAACTTTGTTCCCAATTTTTTTATTATTATTATTACTCTGCTCACAGTATTGCCGCCGTGACGCAGTTACGAGCCGGCCTGAATCGCCCGATAAGTAACAGTCGGGGGGTCTTAGCGTAGTTCAGGCACAGGAGGAACTGGTAATAGTGAAGACGGAAAAGGTATAAAGCCAGACAGGGCAGGTATTTTAATGTGCGTTTGCGGGTGTCAGAGCTGCTTTGCGCCGAGGTCGTGGCGGGTGATGGCTAACTGGGACGGTATCGTAAAACCAAAAACATTTTACTGCCGTTTAAAGCACTTACGAGAGTCTTGGGTCGATTGGAAAAGTCATTTGAGTCAGACGTGGTGATACCCAAATCTGCGGAAGGCGAACTCGCTGCTTCCCCATGAATCGGATGAGCTGTGCGCTCAGAAGCATGCAGATGTGAAATGAATTATATAATGTAAAAAAGTAACATGGTAACTGTTCCAGATTTCATTCGAAGGTCTGTTACAAGGGGCTCTCTGTGATTAACAGCTGCTGACTGGCTTTCCAACGCAGCTGCACGCAATACAAAAAAATGCAGATGTATTTTCAGAGTTGACAAGTTTATATTTCACACCCTTAGCCTTGTAAAAAGTAAAACTGCGTAAAACTGTTACACCTTCAGTCACCCACAATGGATGCTGAAACGGACACTTTAAAGGATTACAAGGTTTACAAGTTACAAACCGGAAAATATCATTGCTATTTAAGCGCAGAAATAAATGCATTCTAAATGTGCAGGTTGTAATTGTGTACTGCGTAAAATTAAAGTGACAATGTTTAGTATCCCAAATTACTAGTAATCTTCTAGTAGCTACCAGTAATCTACTAGTAGCATCTTCTTAAGAAGAACCTTCAGAAGCGAATCATGTTCATTTTAAAACTTCCTGCATTTTGCTAGTTTTGGGCTGATGTTTGTTCAACTTGGGTGCAAACCCGTTTCTAATCACTAGATAAACAGTAACTGCTGTTAAAAACCATCTGATATTGCGTATGAAAAACAAAGTACCAGGGCAGCTCCCATGACCAGTGGAGGCCATTAAGGGTGAGTTACTGGACTGTCACTACACCACTGCTGTAACACCATCCTGTAAAATCCCAGCTTGGAGGGTCAGACCAACCGAATGTTCATCCGTGACCCAAACAACCAAAGATCTGACACGTAAACTTCTGAGTATGATTACAGAAATAAAAAAAATATGTGCAGGAATCTGCGAATCTCTCACGGCTCTCATTTATATTTGGCTGGCGCCGAGCTGATGTAGTTGTGCCAATTCCTTGTCATGATTCCTGGAAAAAAAAATGTCTGTGGTTACAGAATAAGTAGAATCTACAAGCTGTAATGATCCTGATTAGATCTGGGTTAACCTGCTTCCCTACCCTGTGTTCTTCAGTGCAGCAGTGTTTCGAGTTAAAATCAGGTGGAGCAGTGGGCATCGTGGCGCTGAAGGAAGGTCTTCAAGCACGGGGGGGGGGGGGGGGGGGTGGTTCAGTGGGTTAGGACACCCTCAAGCCCCAATTTCTCCAGGGTCTGTCTGACCTACTGTCCCGAATCTGTGCTGCTTTGGATAACAGCACCTACTACCCTGATTAAAATGACTCGGAGGAAGTCTCCAGTATTGCAGTTAAGCTTCATGACCTAAACAGTATCAGAAACTATTATAAGTTTCTATATACAGTGTCACCTCAGCAAATCATGGAAATATATATTCCCGATTGGTTTTTGACTTCATGAGACTTCAAAGCCGCTGTGTAAACTGTGAGCATGCTGTGTAGTCTCAGTACCGGTCATTTCTGCCAGTTAATCTCGGCGTTTTTCTCTCTTTGAAGAAGTCGGAGAATGGAGGTCAGCGTGTGAAGAATGAAGTCTTTGTCCTGCGTGTTGGGGCGCAGACCCCTAGCAAGACACAATGGCTATAGTGCCTGAAATGGCTCTTCTGCTGAATGAGGGTCCGGAACGCGGCGTCTGTCCTGGGGGGCAGCAGCCGGGGACGTGGCTGCTGTGTTTGTTTTGTGCTGTTGTTCGTCGGGGAGGTGCCCCCCCCCCCAAGCTCCACTCTGAAGGCGGCCACCGGTAATGTACAAAGGAACCATTCACCCCCCAGCCCTTCATGCCCCCCTCCTACTACAACTCCACCAAAAAAAGTCAAGAGAAGTCAATTATCACGTAGAGCCTCTCATTTATCTCGGGGGGGGGGGGGGGGAGGTATGAGGTAATCATGCCTCCATCTTTCCTGGGAGGGGAGGATATGTTCAGGTAATGAAATAGTTGCCAGCAGCATAGCGTCGGTTCCAGGAGATTCTTCAAAGTGTGCATGAGGTGTCAAATACTGGGCCAAGTGGGGTCAGGAAAAGCAAACGTCCCCTTTCTCCTCTGGCTTGACTGATTGATGTTTCACGCCGCGAGTCGAAGGTTTCATGCGCGCGCCGGATGCTAATTGCGCACGGTAGCTGACGGCAGCGTCCCCGGGTGGAAAGCCGCGCTCCAATTAAAAAGTCACACTTGGCACCATGTCTCTAGCCCTCCAACCCCCCGCCCCCCTCCCTCGGAGGGCCATCCTGCAAGAGAGCCCAAATTAACACCGCCGTAATGAGTCGACACGCACCGACTCATGCCAACATCGCCTGCAGGCTAACGCGCGAGGCTTTCATCCGAACCGCCCCGAGTTCTGTGAAATCCCCCCGTTTCATCGTCATTTAAAACATTTTTTTTTTTTGCTCGACAGCTTTTATCGTAGAGCAGAGATCCAGTGATTGCACCTGCTCTCCCAGCCCAGTTACGCTGCGGCTGCCTGGTCGCCCTGAGGTGGTGAGCAGCTAGAAAGAACAGGGTGCCATTTGGAAATGAGCAATTCCGGGCGTGTAGCTTCATTATCAGTTATGCAGAATATTAAAGAAAAAGCACAAAAAAATAAGGAAGCATGAAAACGACAGAAACTCAAAGGAAAATAAACTACCAATGGGGACGGCTCAAGCTGGGTCTTTAAAACTTGGTGTACCCCAAAGCTCTGCTCGACGTCAAAAGAAAAGCAGCTTCGACTTCATTATAGGCCGGTGCGTGCTCTCACGGGAAATATCTGCCAGCTGAATGAGAGAGGGCTCCGAATTTGAAATGTTCCTGCCGAGGTTTCCCTGGGTTCATTTTTTAAATACATACACTAGTACAAATACATACACTAGTACAAATACATACACTAGTACAAATACAAACACTAGTACAAATACATACACTAGTACATTCTCAAACAACGTTCAACCACGATACACATGATACAATGCAGTAGGTTCGCAAAGTGAGATGTGGATGCCAAATGCCCAGAACTACTCTCAGGAAACTCTTACGCTGTAATATCTCATAAATGTGAGTGTGGTCATCCAGACACACACTCATATAGGATTCATAGAGAAACAACAGCGTGCGGTTTTATCATTAGCTATTATCATCACAGCACGGCAGGTAGTGTAATAGGCAAGATACTTCACTGTGGACCCTGACAAAAGCATACCCAGTCCAAGTGCAGGACTGAGGGGGTTGTAAGCTGGGGGTGGTGTGGGTGGCTCAGTGGATTAGGACGTTATGTGTCTGTGATTGGAAGGTTGCTGAGTCAAGTCCCATAGTTGGCAGAGTGATTACACCTTTGGGTCCTGGAGCAAGGCCCTAAATCTCTTAGTCATTCCAGCTTTCTCAATGGTATATTACAGACAATAAATAAAATGTCCGTTACTCCCAAGATGCACTTGGAACGCCACGACATCATCACACCACACGATGTGACAGCAAGAACAAGCAGAATGTCTTTACAGTGCTTAAGCCTTGGTAGGTGCAGGTATACAGCGTGAATAGCCAGAGCTTCACCTTCTATGAGACGATCAGGCTGAGGGACTTACTTGGTGGGTGTAACAGTGAAGGCTACGATGGGATTCGAACCTTCAGCCTCACGGGTCACATGCCAGGTTGTTTAACCTACAGTATGGTTATAAGAATGCAATATCTTTATCCAGGCTGCCATTCCTTGGCTAGATATCATCGGGATCACTAATCATGGTAAATAAGAGTATTACATACATTCACATAGAGAACTATTCACTTTTTCACCTAGATAAAATTATTTAATTCCCTGCAAGTCTGTTCAGAATAAGCAGCTGGAAGATGGATGAATTACTTTATTATCATGTTTAATACCAGAGTATCATTTCAGCTGACTGTTGAATTGTGTGGGCTGGATGGTGATTAATGTATGCACCTGCTATTCATTTGGTTTAGCTGAATAACGGTTTCGGTAAATTATATGTGTGAGACTTATAGGGGCGTTATGATCAGTCATACATTTTGGTATCCTGCATGTTACTATTTTTATATATAAAATACGTTATTTTAAGATGTGCCTTTTCCTTACCTGATGCTCGTCCGTAGGTGTTGTGTTGGCGGTGAGTTTACGGTGTGGCCCCGGCGAGAACAACACGCGTCTGGGGAATTCAGATCCAGAAAAATTATGGTGCAGAAATAACTTTAAAACACGTGCATTGACAAATTTTATATAAACTGTAGTTCTATATACGCGTACATTTGTAGGCTATAAGCGGGCCCGTGCTCTCGAAAATAAGGCAGCGAGCTAAATAAATCAAAATACAGAGTAAACATCGAGCCATCGTATTATGGATTGTGGGGTAAATTTAGCGCATAAGACGATTGTATAGAAAAGGGGACGGATTGGTTCGGTTAGTGGAATGACGTCAAATTAGAAATACCGTCCAATTCAGATGAAATACGCTTTGTGCAGCTTTACAATGTTTTTTGCTATGGATTTTTTGATGTAAACAGTGAATGTATGCTGTTACGGATGTTATGTAAAAAATCCCAGGGTATCTGTCAGCAGCGTCGCCCAGCAGCACGGCAGACCCCGGTTCCTGGCGCTTAATTGGTCCTGGGATGTTAGTTTTAACTGGGAGTAGCGGGGTTGGAGCCAGGGCGGGGCACGGGCCGGAGCGCCTGGCAGTGCCGTCCGGGTACGGAGCACGGAAACCGCCCTGTTCACGGCGATGTGACGCGGGGAGCACAAAGGGCCCTTGTCTGAGCTCCAGGCGACTGACTGATTGCGGTGACACCATGAGAGGCCGAAAGGGAAACTGCTGTCAGCACCGGGGAAGCGGACCGTCTACATAACGGAGACACAATGGCACATCTGCGGCTCTCACCTGTCACGGATGATCCACGCTAAACGCCGCGGCCGTAAAGTGCCTTATGCGCCGAGCTGCACTGACAGCAAGTCACGTCTAATGGTCTGTTTGGTTTCGTACTTCAGAAAAACGTGCAAAACAACCAGCGCGCAACGCTTTTCACTAATAAACTTGACCGGTAGATGGCGCAAATCAGCCTTAACCCGGATTTAACCAGGTTTTACACCATACATCTTTGTAAAATTGTTAAACACTCTAATATTAGATTCACGGAAGGATGCATTACATAACATACTGCCAGTGATGTGTTTATGATATTTTTCCTTTCATGTAGCCTAACTTGCAATCTTGCAGTGAACTTTCCAGTTGCACCTTCAAACAGTACTGGGCGAGCGATCGGCCATGTGCAGCGTTTCCTCTGTATTCAAGGTGCCTCTCCAACAGCTACTGTTACTGTTATTTTTTAATATACTCTGTCCCATTGTTTAAATAACCAGTAAAAATAATACGTACATTTGCGTCACATGAGATATCCCGGTGCCTTTCAGTCAATATACCAAGTTTGATAAACAGTGATATCTGATGTATAGTAACATCAGGTCTATTACCCAATGGCGAAGTTAATACAGGTATAAAATGAAGGTTGACATGCATTAACATAATGATTAACTATCTTAAAACCTGAACTTGCCAGTGCGTCAGGCGGGTAGTGTGAGTATTATCTGCTTTTATTTGCCAGGTGTATATTTGTCTTGCGCCCTCCTCGACTTGCTTTTTCAGATGAGAAAACCACACAGGTGTTTGTCTCATTCTGCAGAGCTAAAAATATACAAAACATGACCCGTTCCTTTCCCACTCCAGATGAATCTTCTCCCCTGAGGAGCCCGGGGACTTACGGGGTCTGGCAGGCAGCCCACCGGACCGTTAGCGCGGTGCAGCGGCGGTATCCTCCGGCGATGCCCCGGAACTGGGGCTGAAATTACACGCATGCACACGATTCATCAGCAATGAAAAGGCAGCGCTGTCGCCCCAGTCCGCTCATCAACATCTCATCCAGATATGAGTCATTAATCAAGTATACCGAAGACAATCACTCCAATATCCATGCACTGGGAAAATATTTTTAAAACTGGGAGTTTGCATCCATGCGCGCGGCATTTTTGAGAAACCCTGAACCTAAGCGTAAGACAGCCGTTTCCAAAGAAAACGTTTATCCTCTTTTCTTCCAGAAACTCTATTTTGCGCGCAAAAGGTCCTAATGACACGTGTGAAGGTACGACGCCCGGGTGGTAAATGAAGGGGCAGGTGATTTGTGGATTTCAAAATTTTTTTTACTGCCAGGTTTTCATGCTTTTAGGGTGGTATTAGTGTTTGAGGAGCTCTCCTTGCTTCTGTGAGGCTCCTATCCCACAAGCGAGCCATTGAAACACACTTCGTTTTTTTCCCTCTAAATCAGCCAGTTTCTATTCCCAAGATTCGGTTTTCTTTCTGGTTCTGCCAACGCCGGGCACCGTGCGGCCAAAATTAGTGTCTGTGTGCATTGTGTCCGCTTCCACACATGACTGGGCGCACCTGCGTGTCGAGGAGATTAACCAGGCTGTTTAACGCCAGTTTTCGATAAATGTTTGCTTTTAAAATTTTTTGATTAACCAATTAAAAATAAAACGGGGTCAAGCTGAAACAAGCAATTTGTCTTTCATTTCCAGTTGTTTTTACCCCCCTGATCTGAGAAAGACTGCAGACTCGGACAGTCCAAGAGTTTAAACATCGATGTGTGTAAGATCTGTGATTGAATAAGGCGGCCAAGAAGCACAGATGTCCTGCCTGGATACCGACAAAGCGGGCAGCTTATGAGCCTGTGCACGCCATTCATAACCACAAAGGGTAGGGACCGCAAGTTCTTTTAGTTGCTTGGAGCTGAAACCAGCCCCCATAGTTCTGGATGGGGGGGGGAATGAAAGCTCCCTGGATGGGGTTCTTCATGGCTTCTTTATGAGGTCATGGCTCTGTTTGATTACTGGGAATTCAAAGGGTCTGATTGATGCTCCACCACAACACCCTCCTCCCCCGCCCCCCCACCCCGCCCCCCCCCCCCCCCCTTTGTTCTAAGTGTGGAGCTCACAAATTGAAAACTAAATTAAAATATTAAGTTTCCCGTGGAGTCGAGATGACAGCAGCCGTGGGGAGCTGAACCCAGGGAATGTTCTTTCCAGGAGCAGCGACTCTGGCCCTAGGCTCCTGTAGGCATGCTCCGAAATAACAAGAGCAATATTCTTCCTACCGGGGAGCCTGACAGACACGCTTTTTCTCTCTTAAAATGATACTTCCTGGCAAAAATACCGAAGCAGCTGGATGCAATGAAATGAGTAATATTTCAGCGTAAATGTGCGGGGTCCGTTTCTCCCCCCGTGATGGATTCTCTGCCATCACCAGGTGCTGGGATCCTTCATGTATTTTTCTTATCAATGTGTCCGCGTACTCCTCTGACCTCACTTCCATTTCCTGACGCGGGAGCTGGGAAGGCGGCTTTTCCAAGCGTTCCCACTCCGATGCACCCTTTCCTGGCACGTCACTGTCATGTGCGCGTCCCTCCGGCTCCGATCGCCTTCCGGTCTTTTCTCTGCCTTAGGGCCGAGCTCAGTGGGGCCTCCTTTGATGTAAACACCCAGACGACGTCCTGATACTGGAGGCTGTAGGGGAAATTGCAGTCAATGGCATTTCCATCATCGCTGAATGGGAGGGACCCTCCCCCCCCTCCCTCCCCCAGCAGCTACATCCAGCGCCTCTGCAAGGCCTCCACATTGACTCCGGAGACACCCCCACGACATCCACCATTTGAGCCTGTGTACAACACGCCCAAAAAGCCAAGTCCCACCACCTGCCATAAATATTTATTAAATTTCCATTACCAGAACTCTCTATAAAACATCTCTGATAAATTAGGAGCCTCAGCAAGGTTTCTCTATTTTGTATAAAATCAACATGTGAATTATTTATTTCCAGTGCTGGTCGACCAATTAGGCGACATAGGCGACCACCTAGGGCACCAACTTCTGGGGGGGGCGCAAACTTAGCAAATCGTTCACTTTGTCTTGACCAGCGCAGCTCATTTTTGATACATGTCATTCACATGAAGGAACATTACTATCATGAATGACATACTCCTGATACTCTACAAAATAAAAAGATACTCGGAATAAGTGTTTTGGCTTCTGCATGCGACACACTGTCGAATGCGTCTCAGATCCATTCCGCTGGCGACTGAAGTGTGATTGATTTGTTCTTCTGCAAATTAATTTAGTGCAGCACTTCCTAGTATCGAGCATTAAATCACAGATCGTAAAAGTGGACTGTTTGGCTGTCAGTTGCATGTAGTACTAATGGAGAAAATATTTCTCTCTGCTCTATGACATGTAAAGACTTTCTACAACTTTTGTTCCCACATGAAACTGCATTTATTGCACCTCTTCATTTGTGTTAATGATTTATTGGGAGGGGGGCAGTTGGCGGCCCAGCAGTCTAAGTCTCTGTGCTTGGCTCATGGGAGTTTTACTTACACAAAAATGTGCTCAGGGCAGGAAGAAAAATTATTGTTTCAGAGAGATAACCAATCAGATTGTAGAGGAGGTGGGATCAACCAATCAGATGTCTTGGTCCTGCCTCCTCCAGTTTCAAGGATCCACCTCCTCTATAGTCTGATTGGTTATCTCAGAACCAATCATTTTTCCTTCTGCCCGCAAAACATTTTGTGTAAATAAAACTCCCACAAGCCTGTGTTTGTGATCAGAAGGTTGTGGGTTTGAGCTTGGCTTCAGTAGAACAGTCACACCTGTGGGCCTTGAACAAGGTCCTTAACACTCCCCTCTCCCCCAGTCCCATTAGCCCAGCTGACAAGCTTGTTCTCACCTAATATGTATCAGTGTGTCATGGACAGCAAGATGGGGCAGGCGAAAACCCAAGGGATCAAGGAAGTGTCATTAGGAAATTCTGTACTTGAAGCAGTTTATGGGTTATGAGCATAAAAGCATCACTCAAGCTAAGAGTTCATTTAAGGCCAGTATATTTATATTAAGTGGCTTAATTGAGTTACACTTCAGTCTTGTTTGAGGTATCGCCCTTACAAAAAGCACGGCCTGTTTCCCTCCTCTTTGACCTGCGCTGCTCTCTTTCATTCACAGTGCACGGATCATACGCTCATTAATGATATGGGGGTCGTGTTTGTTTTGCATTCAGCTTTGAGAAATTTAGCAAAACTTATTTACCAGTCCTGGGCCTTCGCTGCAGGTTTCACGAGAGTGTCTGTAGTGCCGTTTTTTAAAAATAAATTGTCTGAATTGTAAAGCAGGAGTCTGGAGAGCCACGTGAGCTCAGTTCATCTCCCCGTACGGCCATCCGTCTCCACGGAGATGATGACGTGTTCCAGAGAAGCTGGCCAGCTCCAGTTTCGTGCTCCCCGGGATTGTGGGCCCCCAGCGGGGATGTGCAGGTAGACGTGAGGCCGCGGTCCAGGTACGGCAGACGCAGGGGCTGTTATGAAAGGTGTAAAAATACTGGCACGCTCCAAGATAAACCCCAGAGAGGCCCTGGCACGAACCCAGGCTGGGCCTGTGGGCCGTACGCTGCCCGGGGCAGAGAGGTGCTGTTGATGCTAGTGACTGGTACGATCCGGCCCCCATATGGAGGGTCCCAAAAAGCGGCTGCTCCGCGGGGGGGCAGAGTTTCAACTTCTAATTTTACCCTTTTTTGTGGGAAGGTGCCTCCACTACGAAAAAAGGGAGCCAGTAGAAAGCTTCAGATTTGTGTTTGAACAAGAGAAGTTCAAAAGCCCTCCATCATGCCTCTCTCTCTCTCTCTCTCTATATATATATATATATATATATATATATATATATATATATATATATGCGCACACACACACACACACTTTGGGTTATACAAATCCATATTGAAGCTTTCTGAAGTATAGGGAACTCCCGTTTGCCTGTGACGGTGTTCCCTGCTCCGCTCACTGCCGAACACGTCCGAGGTGTTTAATGGCCTCGTAAAGTTTACCGTCAGCAGGTCGACCGCAGCGCCGTTCACCTGGATCAACTTTGATAACTGCGTTACGCAGCCTGCAGCCTGTAGCATGTATCCCGACAGATTCCAGCCCTCGCCACTGAACCTAACTGAAGGGCTCAAAAACTATTCTTCATCTGGGATTTTATTCTGAGTCATAACTCAGATACACATACATACATGCTTTTCTTAAGAATCAAACCCAAAGGGAGAGGCCAGGGGACACCTTACATCCTATACATTATACATACCATATTATTTTGCCAATATGTGTGACTGGTTATGTACTGATGAACTTCCTTAACTAGTACTCCACCTGCTGGTCAGCATCTCCTTCTTTGTTATTCCTGATATGATGTTCTTGAATATGGGATTTTTTTCCAGAAGGATTCTAACAATTAAAAATGTTACTATAGTTTCTGTGATTTTGTGGGTCTTTTAAGTAATGAAAAGGTTTTTGTTGTATTTTTTCCTCTGTAGGGGAGCAGGCTGGCAATTCCACCCAAACAGCTTTGAAAAAAACTTGTTGAAAATAGCCCAAAACAAACTGTGAATGTAAACTAAGGCTCTTGACATCATTTTGTATGTTAATGGTGCTTTTGCCTGCTCTGGACTTTTTCCTGTTTGTCTGTTTGTTTGTTTGTTTGTTTTTTAAATATGCCTGCACTGATGTAAGGGCATCCTTTATGTGAGCCCAGTGGGCTTCTGGGAAATCCCAATGCCTTCTTACCACAAAGGCTGAGAAAGGCCCTAACTGCCAGCACTGCCCGCTACGGACTGTGTGCCACTGCTGTGTGGAAGCCACAATCCTAACGGGCGGCAGTAGAAGCAGGGGATTGTGGGGGATAGAGAGCTGAGATGCTGGGTGGGGGGGGGCATGCGGGGAGGGGGGGGTGGCTAGCCCTCAGTTTGCCAAAGAAAATCCAGGTTCTTCCGGAATTTTCTCTCGTTTGATACTGTCATTATTGTTTTAGCTGAAAAGTCTTTTGGTGGTGGAGTGCAACTGTAAATTGGGGGGGGGGGGGGGGGCAGCCTCCAGTTCGCACTGGCTTCGCCTGCCAGCTGATCAGTTCTCTGTGATGAAAGCGACAAACGTATAAGAGCCAGCTGTGACAGTGAGAGCGGTGAACAGAGCAGAGTCCTGAAGACCACACAGCTTTCATTTTTTTCAAGCAAAAACTCTTAGGAATTTTAAGCCTTTTTTTATTATTCTTGTGATACAGTATCTCTGCCACCATGCCTCCCCAGCTGTAATCCTTCTTGGCTCCATTTGCGGTCCTTGCACCCCCCCCCCCCCCTCCCCCGCTTGGTGTCTTCTTACCGGACACAGCAGCGGCCCCCCCTATCACTGACAGTATCTATAAACCGAAACACAAATAGGAAATGGAACTGTGAAAGAGATTCCCCGAATGGCTCGAGCTTTAAAATGCATGTTACAGCATCGGGAGAGTAATGAAGGATTAGCATGTGCCTAAGCTAGCATCTACTTGTACAGGAGCTGCTGTTTATAACAGGATAGTCTGGTTTTATAATATTCTGAACATTAAAATAAAGTGCCTTGATTTTGGCTTGATTTCCTACAGGCATCCTGCACAGTTTAGCTGCTTACTTTGGGGGGGGGGGGGGGGCAGCCTGCTGTAGTGGTGCTCAATCAATCTAATACTGAAGACACACAAAAGATACATATCTTGCAGTCCACTACAAAAACATCCATTTCTGACTTTAATCGTATGAAATCACCACTAAGAAGCAGTAAAATATGACCTAATTCTTTATAATTCCTCATAGATGACTACGATTTCATAATTGTGCCTGGAATCATAAATTTTATGATTAAGGGTAACTCATCCTACATGTTGACTTATAAAAATCCCAAATCTTCCAGCAAAACTAAAAATGATTCCCTTTGTATATTTATGCAAATACACTTATGCAAATAATGCAGGTGTGTGAGCCGTATGTTGTTTTCTAATAACAAAAAATGGGACTGATCTACGGGTAGAAAGTAGTTCTTATTTACACCCAAAGCGAGTACAGTAACCATGTTGTCTTCAGCCAAATCCCAGGCGATGTCTGACAGCTTGGGGCAGTGATCCGGCACGAATTCTTGCTCTTGCCTAGACAACTCCTCAGCAGGCGAGATACTCCTTTGTCTCCACTACAGAGATCGCACTGTCCAGACGACCACACTGCACGGAGAAGCATCCTTATCAGTGACACAGACCTCCACACTTTGCAGCTACCAGAACATATCCTGTCTGGACTTATTCCTGTTACGTTGGTGACTGAGGTGGAGAGTCCAGGTCCAGAGAGGAAGAATCTAGACGAAGATTTTGTTTCAGCCAACCAGTTGAGTACTCTGTGACTCTTTATACTTAACGGTTGTTCGAAACGAAATCATGAACTGATTTTTTAACTTTGCACTGGACCTGAACTATGCAGCTCTGTTCAGTAGGTAGAAGTGATGCACAAGATTTCGATGAGTAAAAAACACTGGTCAGTATGGCGACCCTCCCTTGACCGACAGCGTTCACGTGGGTCCATTTCAAAAGGTCGCCCATAGATATCCGGCTGAAAGGCAGGTATGGCTAACAAACACGTAGCTGCAGGTAGATCAGCATAAATAACATGCATGCGGAAAAGCTATAAAAACAACCCAAGCGAAGATCAGCCTGCCCTGACCCGGAGGCAGCAGGAAGTGAGCTGATCCTCCTGCTTGCTTTGGACTTGGTGCTCGAAAGTCCAGCCCAAGTTAGGAGGTTGCTGAGTATCTCATACTGATGCCCCAAAAGAGACAGGGTGTCTGCTTTTCCCCCCCTGACTGTGGGGAGGGGAGGAGTCCAGTACTGGGGAGGTAAGATTTTGGAAGTGGCCCTGAAGTAACAGCACGAGAAGGTGTCGGTGAGCTGCGAGGCCCTTTCTTCCAGTGTCGTCTTGATGTCTGAGGCGTAAGGCCCAAGCGCGTTGGGTAATTAGACGCCGGGTAACAGCGGTCGCCAGCAGACAGGGCGCCTCTGTGTTTTTTCCATTTTTCCTGTTTTTGCAGCCGAAGGATTGCACTGCAACGTGCGTGCAAACGATCCTCAAAGCCAACAATAATTCCCAACATGCGTGCTGCCTTGTCTAACTGACAGAGATCTTTTGGGAGACGGAAGGGATCGTTTACCTGTATGTACTGAAGCTGTCCATAGAATTCTAATTTGTCTACAATAAATCAGTACATTCAAATTATACTAATTTAAGCTTTTCTATTCTCTAAAACAAGGTTTTACTTTGATAAGTAACGTAATATGTTTATATTTACGGTGAATATAGATTATATTATGTAATATAATGGATCATTATAGACCAGTGTTTCCCAACCCGGTCCTCTGGGACCTGCAGCAGTCCATATTTTTGCTGGCTATTGGGAGCTGGGAGGGAGCAAAAACCTGAACTGTCTGCAGGTCCCAGAGGACAGGGTTGGGTTAGGTATTGTATTACCAATTAGCATGCAGCGCAGAAGAAGCTGGGCTCATCGGGCAAACTGGCTACCGCGACTAATTCAGGCAATTGCCTTACAAAACTCCTTGGGAATTCTGGGGGAAACAAGAGTAAAAGATACTGGGGAGGAATGACCTACAGTGATTCAGCTCTGACCTTGTGGACTGTAATGTGCTGAAAACCTTCCCCTCATTGCTTCATGGTTCATTAGCTTCATATTGCATTTACGAGCTCAATAAAACGTCATCAATGCATATCGTTCGTATTGTTTATCGAGTATTAGCATCTAGTTTTCATACGCTTTTCCTCTGTATTGGTATAATCACGAGCAATTCCTTGACCGGTATGTTTGCAAAACCTAAATATTTGGGTGCATTCTCATTTATGAGATTTCTTGCACAAAAATTAACAGAGAATAATGTCCTTAAACTCAAAGTGGAATTAGAGAGTGGTGATGATTTAGCCTACGTGCAGCGCCTGAAGCAATAACGGCCCGGCGTGCAAGATGATTTTCCTTCCACACGCGACGGTACGAATCACTGCGCAGTTATTGTTTTCTGAGCCGTTTGCTACCCAGGTCGCGTGAAGTTACCACCCTTGGAGGGGGGAATCTTTTAAGTTTTCCAAAATCGGATAGGACTGACGCCATCGCGTTGTCACATTAGCAAGGAAAAGCTTACGCTCATTTAAAGCGAAGTTGTATATAAATAAACGTTTCCTGACCGAACCCCGAGGTGTGCGACCTTCCCCTTCGCAGCGAGGAAGTCACACAGGGAGGAAACTCCATTCTAAAGCTGATAGCCAACTCCTTTAATTATTTTAACTTTACAGCGTCGAAGTCCAGTCTGCGCAGCACAATTTATATTTAAGAAAACAAAGAAAACGCTGTTCAGCGACCAATCACTCATAAAAAGGTTTTTTAAAAAAGGTTTTTAAAAAAATCATTACTCTGTAACATTATCCTGTCAGGGTTTTTGGAAATATGCATAGCTTATATTTACCTAAATTAGAGCTCGTTACTTTTTTTAAAGAAAGTTTTATACAATTCCAGATGGCGGGTCACATAAAACCCATGTTCGGTTTCCTCGTTCGAAATTGCTTTCCTTATTTTGTATTTCTGAAAGAAAGGTACACATGCTTACGAGATTTAGCCTGGAAGTGTGTATGTCGGATAGGCATTTTATTCTTAACATTTATGTGCTGGAAGTAAATTTAGCGATTTTTGCAATCTGGATCATTTTAAACTGCCTTCACATCCACCTCATTAAATTAATGCAACCTGAAAGATCGGATCTGGGAAAGAATTCTTTTTACATCATTTCAGTCTTCATTTATTCCCCATTTAAGGGCTGCCAACTAGTTATTTGTATTTTAAATTGCTTGTGAGTTTAACTTAAATTACTTGTGAGTTTACCTTAAGTGACTTCACGTATTTCAACGACATTTCAGCCAATTATCGTTCCATTTTGCGATTCGCCTGTGAAGGTCTGCATGGCTGTGGGAAAACGGGCAGTCTGGTTTCCTCCTTAAGAAGTGTTGTGAAAGGTACTAGCCACCAACTCACAGCCCAGTCCCGTGTAATTTTCTCACCCGTGTCCCCATTATCTTATTTAACGAGTAGCCCTAAGAGTGTGTGTATATGTGTGTGTTACTTAGTTTTATTAGCAGTTTCATAGGGGCCCAATTTTTTGCGAAACAACTTTGTAATGGAAAAGTTTACAAATAGCTAATTCATTTACCATTATTGCATCGCACTCCTAGATTAGACCGCAGCTAAGTGGTCATGTTATCTTACAAATGAATAGTAGCCTAATGCATTATACTGACACCATAAAAGCATTAATAAGAGGCAGCCGTGCAGAAAAAATACATAGTCAATAGCCTCGTATAAACTTTAAACTGCCAGCGCCAAGCTGCCTCTGTGGGCCTGTTCTGCTATTACCCAGGATTTAAAGCTGTAACCATGTTCATTTGAGTGCTACGGTTCTGAGGGAAACTGTCTCTGGCAAAAACGATCTGCTGCATTTTTCACCCGGGCGATATGAGGTCCATCACAGCTCTGTCATCGGCATGTCACACAAAGCCCCGCAAGGCATTTATCCGAGGCTAAAAGCCTCCTTTCAGTTACGTAACCTGTTTCTAATCTCTGCTCGGCTTCATGCGGCACTTCTCCCGGAGCTGCCAAGCGTTGTTTTCTGTCAGTACCCCTGAACGAAGTTTGTCATTAAGTCGCTTTCATTCGGAAATTCGACTGGAAGAACAAACTGCGGAAAGGAGGTTCTGATATTTTCTCGTAGTGCACCAGCACCTAATTTATCAATCCATTGGTTCAAAATGAACGCAATAAAACTTCACAAAAGATCGACTGTATGCAGCTCATGTTTGTCATTCGGTTAATTGAAACCTGTTGCCCTCTCTGTCTACAATGTTTTCGAGATAACACAGGCAGCACCGATCCTGGCCGATGTGGCGCCCTAGGCGAGCATCACCACCGGCGCCCCTCGACTGTGACAAAGCAAAATTGGCTGGAAAGTCAGCGCCCCCTCAGAAGTTGGCGCCCTAGGCAGTCGCTTGTGTTATTGACCACCCTGAACTCAAATTATTATTTGGGTTTATAATAAGCAAGCAATTATACTGAACCTAAGTAAAGACAAATATGTCTCATTCTTTCCTCTTTACGTAACAGTCACTAAATTGCAACGTAACATTTAGCCTATTTAATACCATCTGAAGGCGTATACTTTTCATTCTTTGAAATGAATGCTTAGAAATTGGATTTAAGGGGGCCTATTAGTAGCTCATTTGAAATATGATGGATTTTGTGAAACTGAACTGCAATAATTTTCACAGTTAATGTTTCAGGTGAGATCTTAAAGTGAATATGCAGTTCGCGTGACCATCGATGGGATAACTCCTAAAATGGACGTGACAACTTTACCTCATGCACCTATTTGGGTCGCTCACTCCGAGACAAACTTTATTTTAAAGGCTGGACTCATCGAAATCAGTGCAGGCAGCAATGTCTCCCCCCCTCCCCCGTCCAGTGACCTGGCAGTCTGTCTACTGTTATTGGCCACTTGATCAAAATGCTTCCTTCAACAGGTGAACAAAAGTGCGAAAGACGTGCAGACAGCTGGTACTTTATAGAGGACCGCGTCCTGTGATGACCCGCTGCGGGAAATGCCTCAGGTCTCGACTAAAGGTGAAGGAGAGGGGTGCCTCTGAGTTGAAATTGTGAGTCCCAGGCGAATTACATGGTATATTACCGTTACACAGAATACATGCACTGTAATCCGGAAACGTCAAAGCGAACCAAAGGGGATGTAGCGATGAGGGCAAAGTGCACGAACGGTGGCTGACAAACCGTGTGGCACGTGGAGCAACGCAGAGTATATCTCGCCATTTCCAAAGCGTACACATCCAGACACATTCCAACACTTTTAATAAACGCTATTTATCAGTTCGTAATTTATACCGATGCTCGACTGCTCCAAATATATGTATCAATTGTTAAATGTGCTATATGTGCACCGAAAGATACAAGTCAAACGTCTTGAACCCAGAACTTCCACTTCCTTTCTTTGCTTTTCTTGCTGTTGGGTTCCGTGTTAAAATGAATTAATTCCCCCCCCCCCGCCCCCCCAAAGTCATGGGGGAAACGGTATCAAATATTTCAGTGAGTGTGGCTGGCTGCCTCGTTTATCACTCTTCAAAACAACTGGGAGCCAATGCAACTTGATAGGAAACTTCATAATGTCTGAGGTCTGTTGAAGGACCTGCTGTGATATTTGACTAATGAAAAATTCTCCTCTTTGCACGTTTCTGATTAAATGATTTCTGGATACATGAAGGGCTTAAGCACAGACTGATCGCGGACTCTGTTACTTAACAGTCTCCCGTCCTAATTCCAAAAAAAAAGTAAAAAATAATGAAAGGCACCCACTGTGCTTGGAAAAGTATTTTGAAACAAAACAAAAAAGAACCTGGATGTTGAAAAATTAGTCTCTCAGATAGGATATAGATGTAATTCTACCCCAATGGGGCTCTGTGTTATCCGATAGAAATGGAGCAAATGAAATGTCATACAGACATCACAAGGTTTAGGCATGTTGTGGGTGACTGAGTTTATCTGATCCCATGGGTACTGTGCATTCGGAAGAAACATACAATATACTTTGGATTATATGGCTCTATAACCAACATCTTTGTTTTATATATATCAAACCTCATATAGCGTAATATGGGTGGACTGCATTGCTGAACTGTGTCAGTCCCAGTGCACATTAGCGAGGCTCCATTTTGCGCCTTCTAACTTTATCCCGGGGCTGTACGTACGTTTGATGTAGTGGTGAATCGTTTACCGCGGTATCTGTCACATGGCTCAGGTCCTGCATTCCTCCTACTGGCTGGTGTAAACCTGGGAACGTGTAGAGAAAGTGTAACTTTCTCATACCCCCATGATCTCCATTCATTTCTATGGGCAAAACTCTAATCCCGACAGGAGGACCTTAACCGCTACCTCACCCTATCCTTACTTTTTTTATTGCATTCACAGATTTTTATGAAACTGAAGAAAAAAAGTCTCCACAGAGTCAAAATGGCAGGTTTTTGTCACATTGTTGTGGACCTTTTGTCCCCATAATGTAATATATACAAGACACACACACACACACACACACACACACCTAATTCCTAATCCCATCCACAAAAACATCAGTCCTTCCTCAAACTTTGACATCGTTATTGTTTTAAAAACTAATTCATTTCATGAGTAGGCGCCTTTTTCAGCAGATTTTTCTCAAAATGTATGTCTTTCGTTAGACAGTATGTCCCACATGCCCACAAACATAAACACACATTCATACAGACACGCAGGCACATTCCCCAGGACCAGCACCAGTCTGTTGTACCAGGCAGCTTCCATTTCAGAGGGTAACTAATTTTGAGTGACAGGGAGCCAAAGATCAAAGGCGCCCGGCTGCCAGAGGCTGGATGCTCGCAGCTGTCTGGGGTAAAGTGGCATCGGTAATAAAGGGCCCCCCTTACCGGCCGGTCACCGTGGGTGTGTTCCACCACCCCGAGCTGGGACAATAGCATCCCCGCGTCCCCCTTCGCGACCAAATTATATCATCAGCCCACACCGCACATCCCCCTCCTCCCAAACTCCCACAGCCCCCCTGGTCTGCTTCTGTTACCGGGAAGTCAGCTAAGGAACAAACAGGACCTTCATATATGCCCGATTCAGCTTTTTCGCTTCTGGTGAAAGAGATCGTCAGTTTTATGCAGGGGAAGGCGCACCTGCAGCCGAGGCGGGCTGCCCTTTTTACGGGACGTGTTGCTATTTATATGATGTAATATATGTTTTCGACTGCAAGGCGCTCATTCGCTGAAACAGCACTTCTCCCGATCAGTCCGAGCATGTCAAAGGGCCCGTCTCCTAACAGTAACCACAACCGGGGCCCTCAATTCCTCATGACGTCTGAGGTGATCTCACCGGAGACCAGATATTGTTCTCCTGCTCCAATTTCAGCACACGTCTCTTTTCCCATGTCTTTTCTGCACATCTGTTAAAAACAATTCGGCAATTTGATATAGTCTAAATATAAGGCAGGCCTATAGGAACGCATCCGTCAAATGACAGAGACGAATCCTTTGGGCACTCGATATTTTCAATGGCTTCTGGCTTAGCACCAAATCACGCCTAAATGAATGACCCTAAGCCGAAACTTAACAAGGTGTCACTGCTAAGATCTTTCCATAAAGGTAAACAGTGCTCATATTTGCTGTGGCCTTTCTGCAGCCAAGAAAAATGAATGTGTAAAGCCAGAGATGTCTCCCTGAACTGAAAAGAGCCGGCCTGCAATCTTCCTGCTGAGAGGCAGGCCAGCGGCAAAAAATGTTAGAAAACATTGTTAAAATGAAAAAAAGGGAAATGTATCCTTCAGATTGCGCGATATGTGAATTTCCTGGTTCAGTGTGGGTTGATATTTTCCCAGATTAAATGTGATTTTATCTTGACTCTGGTGAACAATAACAACACAAGCTCTCTTACACATATAGGCGTAAAGAAACCACTACAGACATGTTTTTTCTACTTCTTTCACCTTAAATTAGTCTCAGAGAGCAGAAGGCTGTTGGCTGTGAAGTCGATGGCTTACGATGTGCAGTTCTCCCCTTCATGAGAGCAGCAGTGGCGGTCGTTGTCCGGTTGTGGATCGCCCTCGCCCCCCCCCCCCCCCCCCACCCCTGCTTTTGCAGCCTTCTGTGATGTCACATTAGGGTTATCGCCATTGTTACGGCTATTATGGAATGATCTGCCGGTAAACGTTCTATCGAGTTCTTTTTAGTAGCGGTGTATTGCTTTTGAGATTTATCAACTCAAAAGTACACGAACCAATTCAATATAAAACCACGAGATTACTGGTAACACTGAATGCTGCCGTTCCCCGGGTGCTGTGATGCTTGTCCCCACGTTTTTAGTGGCTTGTTAAAGAGTAAAAGCACAGATTCAGTGTCATTATGTTATAAAGTTAAAAATTCTCATAAAAGCCAGGCAGCCAGTCGTTACTCCCTTTTTCCAAATCTGGCCTTTTTGCTGTTAAATCATTGAAATCACTGACTCTCGTACCGGTGTATGTGAAACAGCTAAATTTCCTCATTCTTCTCGGAAGCTTGGACTCGGGGAACATTAACTGAAAAACAAGGAAATACGGTTGGACTGCTTTAACTGAAATGTTATCATTTATATTTTATGATAGAACTAATTCTTTATAACAGGTCATTTATATACATTTTTCAGGGACTGTTTTTCCTTGGACGCGCGATGTGGAGGCATAGAAAACGAAAAAAACCATGGTTATTTCGAGAAATCTACGTTTCAGGGTTGCGTCTTGGACCAGGTACTCGCGTGCGTGTGCATGAATGTCAGAAGTGAAGCCGAAGACAGATTTTAACCAGGGTTTTTTTTCCGTTAATGAAAAAAGTCTGTGTATGTCAGACGCATTTGTCGACATTTTTGGTCTCTAACCTTTTGTTTGGTCTCTAACCTTTCGTTTTAAAATCAGCATTATAAATTATCGCTATAATAATAATAATGACAATAAACAGAAATTGACAATCACAATACGCTCGTTTGTCAGAAGCACATAATTTGATTTACTATAATGAAGCCTATAAGAAACTCATTTATTTCAATTGTAGCTTTGAAATCCCACTTTGCCGGCCCGATACTTATCTTAATTACGCCAGAATTGTTCCAGGGATCTTGGAAGGTTAAATAACCTACAAAGTAAAACGGATTTTTGAACTGACGGGAAAACAGATGCAGTTTTAACTGAGTGTACCATAGTATCCTGATGTATGGGTTGTTACAGTTCGCATTTATGTCCGCAAACAGTCATATCACTATAGAAGGTATGAAGTGTGTTCCTTGTATAGCATTAAACACAAACCACAATGTCCAGGGATTCGGGGATCTCTGTGCATATTCCATACAGGAATACCACACACACCCCTCTCAAAAGCATACTAACCAGTCAGGTCAAATGAAGTCAAAGTGCACCGATATCTGACCGGATTCTTTCCAGTAGCTTCCTACGTTGAGGAGATTTATTGAGCTTATTACAAACTCATTATTTTATACTGTTTTAAAAAGTATCAAGTTATTCTTGGAGGAATAAGCGGTTACCAAGCATGAGCAAAAAGATTTAAAAATAAGCGTGGAGTTTTGGGATGATTTTATAGGAGTATTCACAGGGCTAATTATCGTGGAAGTTTTTTCTTTTTTTTTAATTTGTTTGCAAATCGCATACTGCACGTAATCACCTGGGGGTGCTACAGGTGGAAGGAGTGGTATGAGGATATAGCTGTAAGGTGCTTCACAGTGTGATAAAGAAGCTCAATCATGCGAATTATAACTTAACTGCGGTTGAAGACATAATGTAGGGAAGGATGCTATCCGCCTTTGTTACGGATTTCACATCAGGACACTTATCTGCTTCTCAATTTCACACATGAATTCACCACTTCCACGGACTTGGCGAAGGGTTGTTTAATTCCATGTGGACGTTAATTACTGTGAAAGGATACAAAATTGAGGAGAAGCAGCCTGTTTGATTTGAATGAAGGACGGATCAAGCCACATGATTTGTAAAGAGTTCTTTTTACTACAGGTTTAAATTAATTTTCTTAACATGTTTCGAGCATTAGAGAGAATCATTTATCATTTCGGTACCTGGCTTATAAATCCGAAGCAGAGCTGGCATTTAATAAGAAGCATCATAATACCTAAACGAAAAATAGAAAATAAGTGTAACATTGAGGAAGCACTTCACATGTATACAGATTGACATGTATGCAGATTTATATAATAATGTATAGTCTCAACAAATATAGTTAGTGAAAGGCTGCTTTTGTCGTTCTCTTCTTTACTCACAGTGAAGCGGAGAACCAACCAAGAACGACACGTCTGAAAAAGAGCGTGGATTTCACCTCTGTGCACGAATTGCATATTGAAATTTTAATATTTCTCTGTATTTTTTTGAGTTCTGCTTAGATTTCATTTGTGGTTTTCATTCATCACAACTATATTGACCGTTGTGATTACTGCAGTATATACATCTATATTTCACGCCTTGGAATATATAATATCGCATATTTCATTTTGCTTGGCTGTTATGGAGTCCCTTGACCGGAATGGGGGTGGCGCGACGCCGAATGCGAGTAACTGTCTGGCTTGGGATCTTTGGACCACTGACTGTTTGGCAATTGAGGACGAAAACACTGAGTGAGTCCCCACAGAGACACGGCTCTGAGTCGGGACTTTCAGTAACATCTTTTGGCAAGAAGCTTAATTAACAAAACTGTCACACCAAGGCGACTCCGGCGTGCGCAGAAGCTGCACCGCTAGTTTTCCGCGGTGCTTTTGACTCGCCGTTGATTAGATGCAATAAAGGGAATTATGTGACCCGGAGTAAATTTGAATTCCTTGGCCTCAAACTTTTTCATTTTAACGCAATGCGGAGCAAAACGCCTTCAGTGGCTATGCCAGGCCATGCCGGATTTACAATGTAGGTAGTTCACCGGGAAACGGCCGTCACCAGGCGCCTGATTTATATTTTGATTAGGTAGTAAGTGTCAGGGTGGAAAGGCCTGGGGAGTTTTAATGTAGATTTAAAACACTTACAATCTTGAAGTGAAAAGAGGTCCCCAGTGAGCACTGCGGGCTCGGGGGAAGGTATTTTATTGGCACACTGATCCAAACAGCCCTGTTTGTTGCCACCTCCCGTTGGACCCGCCTGCTCTGACAGGGCCGCATTGTGCAGCGGTTTCTAGACGGCAAAACACAATAGCAGAGGTGATTCACCCGCCCCCCCACAGAGGTCATGTACAGAGCGCCTTAAGGAAGAAAAAAAAATCAAAGATCTCCAACAATGGATCTCACAGCCCAACGGCTGGATGCACATTATGCCCTACATGGAATAAAAATCATGTTTGCAGACGTTCCCTCAGAGCGCCCAAAAAGAGAATTGACAGGAAATGTCTGGGAATGAAAAAGTCAAGTTGGTTTTGTTCATTTCTGTCTTTGGTACTGTTTGTGTTTACAGTATTAATGACCTCATAATATGTCATTAACTCGTATATCCTATGAAGCTTGTGAATGCTTCGCAAGTAAGCACTTCTTCATTCATTACTTGGATCACCGCAGTCGTTTATCTAAATAAACATGCAGAAGTATCCATCCACCCGTGATAAATTACGTTAAAGAAATTTAGTGGTACTCCGAGTTTCATTTTACCGGACTGGCGCAATACATATCAAGTAGGTCAGAAAGTCAGCAGAATTGATCATGGTAATCCGACGCTGACAGAAACAGTCAACTCAATGAATAGTCAACAGCGTTTAATAGGCTAGAATTGAAAAGGCTTGTTTTATGTGCCAGTCCAGCATTCATGCGCTGAATAATTCAATCATAAAACAAAAAACGTTCTGTTGTACTTATTTCCCAAAATGCTTAAACGGGTTCACGAATACGAACATGTAACAAATGTATAGTAAAAATTACGTGCTGGTCAGTAGGATGATTTTCAAATCGCAGGAATAGTTACCCTGAAATTATCATGCGTTGTTAAATATCTAATTACGCAGGAACATCGCCGTGTTTTATGTGTTCTCCTGTATTGGATAAGCAGGTGGAAGTTATTGTGTAGATGGACATATGTATTCTACCTGTCATAACTTTTATACGCTACTGTTTTCCATCTCACTAAAAGTTTCAATAAAACGTTTTTTTTGGGCACGTGACAGACCCAACTGATTAATAAAGTATACACGTGTACGCGAATACCAACGATTACACATTTATTCTAAATAAGATTCTACATTTAAACGAGTTGTATATAAACAAATTCTAACTATTCTTTTGACAAAAACATAAAGCTGCTCGTACACATGCACCAGCTTGAAGTAAAACAGACGGATATTTGACAACGATATTCCTGAATGTATACACTTCAAGAATACACGCTAAAAGCGATGGTGACCCGCGATACACCCGGAGTTAATAAAGCCCATGTATGCGCTTTGTGGGCTGGCTTCACACATCGGCAGCCCAGCAATCGTAGCTGGCACATCATTCCAGCGGATATGTGGAGCACCAGCAAAACCCCTCGCTGGCTTGTTGCCGGAGAACCAGGATCTTTCTGTTTCTACGAATCGCTCGCTGGATTCCGGCTGTAAGGAGCAACAAGTGCATAAGCGCGTGGGAGAAAAGATAATGTCATTAGACGCTTAGGTATCCGAGGAGGGAAAAGTTATTGAAGGGAACCTCAGAGTGCTGCCGACGCAGAAAGGAAACAGATTACCAGGCACCTTTACCTGTGCTTTTTGTCTTCCCAACAACTTGTGTACGGTTTTCAATCCATGCTGCATCTTTAAAGAATGGCCGCAAAGCTGGTATTAGTCCTGCAGTTGACCGTGTGCTTGAGTTATCACTTCGGGATTGTCGCAACCGAGGAGCCCCCCCGAGGCACCCAGGACAGCGGTTCCGCGGCTGGGCATGCCCCTGACGTACCGGCGTCGGACAGCTTTACCCGAGACACGCTGACGAGCCGTATGTTCAAACTGTACGACAAATACAGCCGAGAACTTAATCGTCCGAGAGACGGAAATACTGTGCGAAGTTTCAGGGCGATTCCAGGTGAGCGCGTTTCCATCCATCATATATTGCTGGTCTGATATGGTCAATGATCATGACGAAATAAATAAATGAATGGATGATAATTGACATGACTTTCGTGCTGCACATTAATATTTTACATAGCATATTTGTATATATTTTTGTGTGTGTATATATATATATATATATATATATATATATATATATATGTGTGTGTGTGTGTGTGTGTGTGTGTAATAATATCCAAAATATATACATTTGCATATATAAATTTTATGTATGTTTTATGTTTCAATGTAATAATGAAATTACCGTAACTGTCCCTATGCTGGGGCTTCGGCATCAGCGGTTCTGCGGGGGAATGTTCGAGAATTCTGGCGCCATCTAGGGATATTATGTCTTAAATGTAAATTATGTCCAAACAATTGACTCGCAAATTCCAGTTTTCCAGAAAATTAATTGTTAGTGTATTACTGAAGTCCATGCACGATGTATGTAACAGCGTGTGGACTACTTGCAAATAGTCCGTCCAATCACTGCGCATAGGGGCAAACACAACAAAGTTGTACCCCGATTGTAATGATTATTCTTCATCGTTTTCGGAATGCTAAGTTTTGCTAAATGTGTAGATAACATTACACGGCATGGTGTATGTTTCCGCAATAAAACAATACATAAGGTGAAATGTGGTAAACATAATCTCTGCTTTTGGGGTAGAACTGAATCGATCCAGCTGCCAATCCACTAAAGAACAGACTGCAATTGAAATCGAAGAAAAAATAACTATAGGATATCAATGTAACGAAAATACAACGCAGCAATGTGCAGGTGGATCGTCCTTCCATCTCACGCTGACGTGCGATGTACTGATCAAAGCATGGTGACAGTTATAAACTTCATTAGCACTTGCTCACGGCAGCGACTCGGTCGTCTCAGGGGAAGTGACTCATACCGTTCACACAAGCTGGCGTCTCTGCTGAGATCGGCCGCCGTTTACCCTCCGCTCCAGCTTGTACTACGCTCTACGTATCTCCTAGCAACGGCGCCTTGAATTTTCATTAATGACGGCTGCGCGGCAATGCTATCGAGTTTCCTCCGTAGTTTTGATGTATGTGAGAGGACGTGATTAGGCTGTTAATGCAGTTAGACACCAGTGGCTGAAGGAGGAGAAAAAAAAAGTGTTTTGAGGGCTGCTTGAGTAAGCATTTCCATATGACAGAGGTAATATATATCTCTGCAATATCCCTTCATAACTCCCCAGGAGTCAAACATAGACAAAAACTATCACTGTTGCTCAGGGCTAAAGGGTGAGCATTCATCATTCAGCTTTCAAGTTCAGAATCATGTTACTTTTCTGTGTTCACAGACGGTGGGAAAGAGAAAGATTTGTTCCAGTTTAACGTGACCTTCGTCCAAGACTCAGAGGTGATACTCTCTGCTGCTTTCCACTTCTTCTTCGACCATCGTCCCTGGCAGAGGTCCTGGCACTGTAAGCGCTCCCAGAGCCCGGCCTGCCATGTCCCGGTCCTCCAGCAGATGGCGCCAGTCCGAGTCCTTTTCTGGAGCCAATCCCGGGATGGTGCTGACGGCATGCTTCTGGGAAATGTCACCTTCATGCCGCCCAGGAGGGGAGCGTGGCTTACAAGGGACATATCGGACATTGTCAAGCAGGCCCAGGCCACAGGGGAGCCATTAATCATGGCGGAGTTCGATTTCAGTAGGAAGTATCTGAGGCGTACTGAGCGGCTGTCCTCAATGGCCCTTCCCTACTTGTTAGTCTTTGCTGAAGACCTATCCATTTCAGAGCCCAACAGCGTGGCCTCCAGCTTGCAGCGCTATGGCCCGTTCCCAGGCGCTGAGGAGCCGGCTCGTTCCCCCAATGCCTACCCCAAATCACGAATCAGGAGGGATGCACAGTCCTCGAACCCCATCCGCAACAACGAGCTCCCTGAAGTGGAGCACGGCGCCTGGAAGAATCACAAGATGTGGGAGAGCTCCTACCTGGCTCCGAAGCCCAAGGTCCCACAGAAGGAGCACAGGAGAAGGGATCCTGAAGGCGGCCTGGACCCGGGGGCACCCCAGGTGCTCAGCTTCGATGAGGAGACCATGCGGAAGGCCCGGCGGCGGCAGTGGAGCGAGCCGCGTGTCTGCACCAGGCGCTACCTAAGGGTTGACTTCGCCGACATTGGCTGGAGCGAATGGATTCTTGCCCCCAAGGCCTTCGATGCCTACTACTGCGCTGGGGCCTGCGGATTCCCCATGCCCAAGGTCTGAGCTGCTGAGCTTACTGCCATGCTTACTTCTGAGCTTACTGCCGAGCTTACTGCCGGGCTTACTGCCGAGCTTACTGCCGGGCTTACTGCCGAGCTTACCGCCTAGCTTATTTCTGGGTTTACTGCCGAGCTTACTGCCACGCTTACTTCCGAGCTTACTGCCGAGCTTATTGCCGGGTTTACTGCCGAGCTTATTGCCGGGATTACCGCCGAGCTTACTGCCGGGCTTACTGCCGAGCTTACTGCCGGGCTTACCGCCTAGCTTATTTCTGGGTTTACTGCCGAGTTTATTTCTGGGTTTACTTCCGAGCTTACTGCCGAGCTTATTGCCGGGTTTACTGCCGAGCTTATTGCCGGGTTTACCGCCGACCTTACTGCCGAGCTTACTGCCATGCTTACTGCCGAGCTTACTGCCATGCTTACTGCCGAGCTTACTGCCGAGCTTACTGCTGAGCTTACTTCTGGGCTTACTTTCAAGCTTACCGCCCCATGTTATGAAAGTTGACCAGCTAAAAGTATGCTTTCACGTGATGGCTTGATGTCCAAGCCATTCATACCAGCTTATAATGGTCATTCTAGCTGGTTTAGCTGGCCACAACAGAATGACCAACCTGTGGACCATCCAGCCTAACCATCAAAGAGCAGCAAGAGTTGGGACATGACCATTTAAGACCATTTTAAACCAGCTAAAACCATCTAGAACCAGTTACCAGCATAAAGTGGTTTTAGTTTTCTTCAACAAGGGAGATTGAGTGTAAAGCTCAGTTTTCCACTATTTCAGACGAGCATCATTTAAAGCAGGCATTTACTGCAATTCACTACTGGTCGCAATTCTTATTTAACACTTACTTAACACCCCATTGAATGTTCTTAACACCCTATTTAATGCAGCTGACTATAATTTCGATCTCAAGCATGGTCCTTGTACTGTGCAAAAACAGTTCCAATACAAGCAAGGCCATTATAATAATAAGCAATGTGAGGAGTTTGCCCTGTGACAATTTACACAGAATTATATAAGCTAAACAACAAACCAATAGCGATACCTGCTGGCAACCCCTCCCCCAAAGCAAAGCTAAATTATAACTGGCCAAATCATCCTCGCTTCCAAACTCATCAGCTCCCCCTAGTGTCTGGGCCCCTGAAGGCTTGCCCTTTTCTCCCCCTTTAGGAGTCAGACTCAGTTTTGTATAAGGGGACATATCTAACTGAATGCACTGATATAAACCTTCTCTGGAGGCATGTGGTGGGTTGATGTGTAGGTAGACGATTGACCAAGCCTCTCGCCCCTCTTGCCTCTGCTGCACCCAGGTTGTTCGTCCTTCCAACCACGCCACCATCCAGAGCATCGTGAGGGCGGTGGGGATCACCCCGGGGGTGCCCGAGCCCTGCTGCGTCCCTGAGCGGATGGGCGCCCTGAGTGTCCTGTTCCTGGACGAGAGCAGGAACATGGTCCTGAAAGTGTACCCCAGCATGTCTGTGGAGACCTGCAGCTGCCGATAGGTGGGGGCTCCGGGACAGGGCATGGCAGGATGGCAGGCTCATGGACCGCTCGCCACAGCACGGGGGGGTGGGGGTATGAGAGGGACAGAGTGTGTTGGCACTGGCAGCACCAGGGGTGGCGCCCTGAACATTAGCCAGTGCATCCTGGGGCGTGACTATTCTCACATGCTCAGATCGCCGTTACCGTCTCTAAAATCTAACTGCAAAACTTTCCCTGCCACATGTGATTGCAGTGCTGCAGTGGCTCTCTGTGCTCCCACGTCAGCATAATGTACACACACATCTTGTGTTGTTTGCATGCTCTCACTTGGTACACAGACATTGATTTCCTATACACTGTTTTACACAGTCATTCACATTTTATCCTTCCTTTTATATAGTTACATAGTGCATATTGTGCCCAGTCACACTATATGTGGTGCTGCAGATAGTCACTGACTTCCTGTCTTGTGTTATACAGTCACTCACTTCCTGTGCCGTGTTGTACTCAGTCACTCACTTCCTCTTTTGTTATACAGTCATTCACTTCCTGTCTTGTGTTATACAGTCACTCACTTCCTGTCTTGAGTTATGCAGTCAATCACTTCCTGTGCCATGTTGTACACAGTCACTCACTTCCTGCCTTGTGTTATACAATCAATAGGTGAATCTGAAAACCAAGAACGCAAACACCCTACTTGTGGTCTTGGGAAGACCGGTCTTGTGAACTTTCCTTCCAAAACTGACGCAAACTGACATTCACCCAATCACTTCCTGTGCCATGTTCTATACAGTCACTCACTTCCTGTTTCAATGACGTCCTCGCAGCATGGACATGTCAGTGGACAATATTTAACTGACTCCACATGTACAAAATCTCAACGTATAATCAGTATTTTGGTTATTTTTGTACCTATCACCCATTCATGTACAGTACTTAATAATTTTCAGGATCGTTTTTATTCATCCCTTAGCTGTTTCACTCTATTCACGTAACTGAGAAAAAAAAAGAAATTTCAGTGTTGATGGTTGATGTAAACGCAGCCACTATGCATAGATGACGTTAGCTGTATTTAGGTAGCAAACTAAACGTAAGAATAAATATTAACAGGCTAACGATATTTAAACAGAAAGAGATCACATTATAATGTCATTATACAAACTTACTACCCTGCATAAAAAGAAAAAGTATATATGTATGTTTTATCTTTTATCCACAACTCAGAGTTAGATGTATAGCACAGTGCCTTCAAATGTTACGGATGAAACAAAGCATGATACACCAAAAAGTGTTCGGACAAGCCGTTCGGGTCCTTTCCGCACAGCACATTCTGGCCACCGTTAATAAACGGCTTATCTGGCTTTTGGTGCTACCGCACTACGCTTGCCGCGGCAGTGTCAACAGAATGCAGCCAGCGGACTGTTTTGAACCATCGGTATTAGGGGGTGATATGGGAGGTAAACTCATTGGACGTAACACCTCAGAATGCGTGGCGGGTGGGATCGCCGTGCGCGGCCAATCGCTGCTAGTAATTTAGCCAACTGAGACGTAGATTACACCAATCAGTGATTGATGATGCATGATAATCCCGCCCACCGTGTGCCTCATTTCTCCTACCGTTACGTAATTCCAGATCTTTTGGTGACTCACTACGTAAGGAAACAGGCAGAAAAACGCACACTTAACACACAATATTGGTACAGCATTTCAATATGAATATTAATACTATGGAGATACTGCAGCCCGAAAGCAACGTTCTGAAAAGGTTTTGTGTCATTCAAGGCTTTTCTTTTGCTTGTTGATGGGCACAGTGGTAGTCTTTATCATTTGTAGGTGGTTCTTGTTATTTAGTGCGTTTTATAATGGTTAGACTGCAAAGCATTGTACAGGACATGTATTTATTACTGGCGAGGTTTGTGTTTTTGTTTACAAAAGTGTCTTGTTCCACTTCTAAAATCACCCGACATAGAACTGTAATTCAGCAGGTTCCTCTGGGTTGCGAATTGTGTGTTATGTTTTCTCCATAAAATGTTTATTATTTCTGTATATTTTATGTGTTTGTTTAAATATCTGTTTTCTGCATTTCTGTTCATGTAAATTATACAGCAGTAGCCTTCGTAAGTGTTAGAACAAAATAAACAAAGATAAATGGTAAATAATCCCCAATGGCCCAAAAGTGTTTTTCATTGTTATGAAGTCCAGAGCTCTGCTTTTCTTTGTCCGTTTGTTTTTTTCTTAATAATGCATCGTGAAAACGCCTGTTTGTGGTCATTACTGGTTATCCTACTTGCATTGGTTCGCCAACAATTTATTAAAGTCAATATACTGTTCCTTTCGAGGAAAATTCGGGGTGCATGCAAAACGTGCCCAGAAATAATTTCTCTTTTAAACAGAATAGCTCTGCTGTAATGACTGTCGACACGTGTTTTTTTCGCCTGGCACGTCTAACGACAAATTAACGATACGAAGCACTGGCTTCTGGCTTTAGTGCGAATTTGAAACACATGCTCAGATAATGGGGGCCTGCATCCATCTCGCACACTGTCGTCTGCGGCATCCTCTCCGTGACCCGGGGGGCTTGAAGGATCTTTGGATGACCTCTGACTGTGGCGGCGTTAGCTGTCCAAAAGGCCATTATAAACAGAGGAATTCCTAGATGGAAGGGCCTTTTTTAGCACTGATGGAATTTGTGGTTGTGTACTGACAAGAAATGCCGCTTATTTTGTTAATATATGGTGTTTGGGTCAAGTACTATGAAATGCACTGATGATATTCCATAATAGTAGGGTTTTATGGATTTTAAACCTAATTTCTTTGTAAAACATCATAAAAATGAATGAAAATGGAATAAGAATGGATTTTCTGAGAGAGGAGCTAGACACACATTGTAAGTGTTAAATGGTCCAAAAAACTGAAAGTACAATCCATTCATAATTTCGAGCACTGGTACTGAATTCCAAACTTCATTGACAATGACCCCCTGGCTGCAGAAGAGCGGGAAAGAATGACCTCACATGGCAGAATTTCCTTATCCCGCCTCATTATCCTCATCTGTGAGCCTAATGTTTACATGATCCTCATTAGTTGGAGGTCTTTGGTGATAACAGCGACAAAAACCGGACATGAGCGGCCCAGATAAGGCCATGTGCATTGATGCCTGTGCTGGATGCAAGCGAGATGTTTACTGTTGACCATGGGAGCCTGGGAGGTCCTATCGCCTAGCAAGCTCCCATTTCTCACAGATCACGGAACGGGAACGCAGCGGTAATAATTACGGCACAGCGAAGTCTGAAGATGCAGGTCCGGATGAGCCCGTTCTTATCGGTGTGCCTCAGCTTGATGATGTCCATCGGGTCTTGCCGGTGCAAGCCGGCGTTGGGTGTCCCACAGGTCGACGGAGCTGCGGGGTTTCTCCGGCCGGCGCTGGGGGACCTGGCCGAGGAGGAGGAGGAGGAGCAGGCTGCCCGAGCGAGGCTGGAAAGTTTCCTGGGCAACATAAAGCAGAAGATCCTCCGCAAGCTGAACCTGACCTATGTGCCGCAGGAGCAGGGCAGGATCGACCCGCCGCCATTCATGATGGAGCTCTACAACAGATACGCTGTTGACGGGTCCTCCGGCCCACTTTCGGACGTGATCCGCAGCTTCAGAGTGCTAGGTGCGTGCTGGGGGTGCAGTGGGGAACGGTTTGGCCATGGTTATAATCTCAACTGCTGGGGAAGAGATCTTGATGTTCAGTTTGAGACACCCTAGAAAAAAAAGATTCGATACATGTTTAAAGTGTCATACATTTACGGCAACTTTGGATTACAAGCAAGTTCAAGTTCAGAAGGGAAAAATCCAGACCGAGACTTTGTTTCAACCAACCAGTTGAGTTACTCTGTGACTGTGACTTTTTATGCTCAGCTGGATGGTTGAAACAAAGTCTTGGTCTGGATTTTTACTTCCTGGACCGGAACTGCAAACTGGCTGGATCTCACGTACCTGGTGTGTTAAACTCTGGAAATAATTGTACCCTGATGCAAATCCACCAGGTACCATGTGGCTGGTCCTCTAGAAATGCCAGTATAGGAAATTATTGCATTCTTGTTTGTTTGCCTGAGCATGCAGTAAGACTTTGTGTGTGCTTTAGACTGGTACACTCGTTTGGTTTAGGGACACATTCAGCTGGTTTGCTTTACAAATGTCAGGCATGTGTTTGATTTTACATCTGTAAATGCTGGTGTGCATTTTGAGGATAACGCCTTTAAATGTAAAAATAAAATCATAACCACATTGTGTGTTTCTCGAAAGCACTGAACTCTGCACTCTAGAAAAGAGAGTACCAATTTGTACCTTTACATCTCACTGGGGCTGTACCATCAAGGGTCTGCCAGTTGTACCCTTAGCCGTAGGTAATTGTACCTTTTAAGGTACAGAAACGGACTCTGAGGAACATTTTTGTACCTTTGGGGAATATTAGTGTTGTTTGTACCTTGGGGAGTCCATTACTGAGCCTTAAAAGACACAGAATTGTAAGGTACAGCCCCAGTGACAAGCAAGGGTACAAACTGGTACCCTTTATTCTGAGAATGTACCTATCTTAGGCATGACTGTTATCATTGACACTATCGGTAACCTGTTACCGACACGTCTCCATCTGACACAGATGTCATCCGGTCTGTAAAACACGGCAACACCTCAGAGCACCGGCTGCTCTTCAATGTCTCCATCCCCTGCCATGAGGAGGTCACCGCCGCAGAGCTGCGGCTCTTCACGCTGCCCAACGGTGCCCCGCCAGACTGCACGGCTTGCCAGGCGACCATCGGCGTGTATAACGTGGAGCGTAGCCCGGAAGGACACGGGCTCCGCTTTCTCACCAGCAGGAGGGTGAAAGGCGGCCGTGGCGCCTGGGAGGTGTTCGACGTGACTGAACCGAAGTTGGGCTGGATCACACCCGGCCAGAGCACCAGAGAGTTCGAGGTCCACATCCAGCAGGGAGAATGCGCCGTTCTCGACGTCAGCCTCAGCCTGAAGGACAACAGCTCCGCCATCCTGATCGTCTTCTCCAATGATCCCAGGAGCAGAAGGAAAGACGGCTGGAACGACCCCAAGCCTACGGTCGTGCGCGTAAAGGATAGGCATCCACCCGAGACCGAGGCGATAATCGACGACAACGAGATCCCTATCGACATCCATCCAAGGCGGAGGAAGCGAGCTGAGCACGACTATTGCCGGAGAACCTCCCTCAAGGTGAACTTCAAAGATATCGGCTGGGATTCCTGGATCATCGCCCCACCGGAATACGATGCCTTTGAATGCCGGGGCATGTGCTACTTCCCGCTGACGGACGATGTCACCCCGTCCAAGCATGCTGTGATTCAGACGCTCGTCAACCTGGGAAACCCCAAAAAGGCCAACATGGCGTGTTGTGTCCCGACCAAGCTGGACCCCATCACGGTCCTGTACAAGGAGAACGGCATACTTACCATGAAACACTTCTATGAAGAGATGAAAGTCGCCGAGTGTGGATGTAGGTAATAGAGGAAAAAGATGTGGGGGGGGGGGGGGGGTCTTCATGCTGCTTCTACTCCACCATCCCCCCACCCCCGCCCCCAGCCGGCTGCCTCACTACAGTCTAATCTGTAATAAGCGTTGGGAGTGACACTATCACCCCTGTCATGATAATGATGTCATGACCTTTGCTGCCAATGGGATTTCAAAACCTACAGTACTGGGGGATTAGCAGTCACTGTCTATATTAAGCCGGCAACATGCAGTGTATGAAGATGCCGCAAAGACCCAGATTCTCCCAACATTCCTTTGTGCTTCTCCCCCTGATCCTCAGGGAACCCCAGACAGTCCACATTTTTGCTCCCTCTCAGCTTCCGGCCAATCAGGAACACCAAGTATCTGGTACAGGTGTGTTGTGAGAGGGGAAGGAGCGAAAATGTGGACTGTGTGTGGTTCACAACGACTGGGTTGAGAAACAAAACTTTAAGCAATTCCCCCAAAGATAAGTAATAATAAAACAAATAAAAACAAGCATGACTGAGTGATGGTAGAAATCTGCTTAATTCCACCTCAAAATAACACAAGCCACATATATTCAATATTCAGTCTTTCTTTTGATTATCACATTTAAATTCATTATATGTTTTTTCGAACACTGTGCATAACTTTAATATTTATAGCCCAACACACTGAAATATCATCAAATGTCTCAAAAAAAAAAAATCATTTCTATAACCTCTTCTTACAGTAAGCGCTCATCATTTTCTCAATACTCCTGTCAGCCACAGCGGTGATTAATGTGTGACAATGGAAAGGAAACTGAAAGCGGAGGCACATCAGCAAGCTGTGGAATACAAGGTGCACAAACCTCTGATTAAAATCAGCTCAGCAAACCAAAGCTGAGTCTTAGCAAACGACTGTGACAAGTTAATGCTTTCATATTTTTCAAATTGAATAAATCGTGTACATAATATTTATTTAATCGATATGGAATATCGGATGGAATATAATGGATTGATTATCGATATTTGTTTATGGTGTCCTGCATTGATACATTTTGTAGCTTGAAATTTAAATAGTAACAATCAGTAAATGATCATTAAATACCTTAAAGCCTCAACACCAGTTTTTGTGCCATGTCTTTGTGATATTTATATGTATGACGAACGTGCTGTTGATTAATTGATTGACATTAATAAATAACCACTTGATTACGGGCAATTACTGCCTTGAGTTCTGCTCAGGCAGTTAGGGAATCATCTGTATTTCCCATCATAATTCCCACTGATCTAGATCTGAGCTTTTTCCATTGTTCTGACAAGTTGAGCTACTTTGTCAAGTGCTAATCGGTAGCCCTAACCTTAACCCTTATCCTAACCCTAACCCCAAAACACCCTAAAACCCTAACCCTAACCCCTAAAACCTAACCTTTATCCCAAAATGGTGGAATAGCACATTTCAATAGGTAGCTCAACTCGTCAGAACTCTGGGTTCCGTCTGCCAGCGACACTTCAGAAGTGTAGCCAGTCAACCAGGCGTCGCCACACAAGATCCTTCTGTCGCTGGATTTATTTCCCGCACCAAATATCAGGTCATCTAGTGTCTCTTTCTTTGTGCTAATAAGGGCCCCCAACGCAGAACGACAGACACCCCGCCAACAGAACAGCAGAGTGACGAGCAGATTGGATCCGAACGGCGTGACATGATCACGGAAAGCACTGTTAACCCCCAACAATCTGGGACTCGAATCAACAGCTTTTAGCTTCCTGAGACCATGGGCCTGTACTAGAAAGCAGGGTTATTAGCTTATCGGGGTAACTTGTGAGATTTAAGGTAGTCCGGGCAAAATGTAAGTGAATGAATATCAAGTCCATTTAAACTGTGGTACCTTAAATCCGACAAGTTACCCCGATAAGCCAGTAACCCCGCTTTGTAGTACAGGCCACTTTTATTACTGCTATATATTAATTTTCATCTTTTTATCAGCGACTAAAACAGTAATATGTAAACTTTGTAATATAAAGCCCTATACAGTAGTTATTCTCTAAACCACCATTTATAATAGCATTGCAGGATGTCTGGATCACCATCCCCTTACTGGATGGGTACACAAGATGATTGATGTGTGTTCCGTTCTCTGCAAATACCGCCATTTCGGGATGTACGCACTTTGCGTTATCTATAAGCACAAAATATTAAGCATGAATGCAAATAACATGCACATACGTGACTTCAGATTTCCCCAGCAAATGTCGACTGGTTACTTTAACACTTGGTTGTTAAATCCTGCGGTAAGACCGCCCTCTTCAGGTGATCGGGGGTACGGGTCTGTCCTGTTTTTGTTGCAACTGAACCTGTTTTAGCAACATACAAAGAAGTATTATGCAAAACAAGGCGCAGACCACAGGGTATTAACTGCAAATTAGCTGTGTTACTCTTAATAACCAATTGCAGTTTACGTCACTTCCTCTTTTATACAATGGTGAGAAAACTTGCACTGAATATTTTCTCAGAAAGGAAACAGTAAAAAGGAAGAATAATTTAAATGAAAAAACATTTGCAAGACTGAAGAAATAGCACTTCACTCCAAGACATAGGATGTGTCTGAAATAGCATACTTGTTTTCTATGTAGCAGGCGAATATAGTATGCAAAGAGAGCAGTATTTCCGAATCCTCAGTATGGATGAGACAGTAAGAGACTGGTACCCAGATGACATACTACATTCTTAGGAATTGCAAAGTGTGCAAGAGATGGATGCTATTCTGTTCCACAAGGCCACTGGAGCTGCAGCCACAGACAAAGAGCTCTTTAATAATTATGCCAGGATGGCGGAAGAAGCGTCTTCTCTGCGGAAGTTTAAGTAGAAAACACTACCCAGTTACACACGTCGACTCAAGCATGTTTTTTTTTGTTGATAGTTTTCTTTCCAAACTACATAATTTGACAGGCAGTATGCAAGATAGGGAACATGAGTATATATGAGTCCAGGCAAACTGTTCTCATGCATACAAAAAGTATGTACTACATTAATGGTCAAGTAGTAGGCTTCAGTAAAGTATGCAATTTTGGGATGCATTCATAGGCTAGAATTGGAAATAGTGTGACATTTGTGTCTGTAACCGGTGTCTGTAATTGGGGGGGTGGGGGTGGTGTCTTAATGGCATGGTTCGGGGTGGGCAGGTGGGGAGCAGAGAGGAACGGCCTACTTCTGGCAAACCAGCTTAGAGCACCAGTTCCTGTGGTACAGAGTTAAGGACTACGCCTGATGATCCCATTTCAGCCTGGCAGTGCTGACGGTCACCCGACTGACGCAATGAGCTATGTATGGCCACTCAGAGAATGCTGGCTCCCAATTGGCTGGAAGCTGTGGGCAGACAGCCTTATGTAAGCCCAATGACATTAAAAGCTAAGCTTGGCATTAACAGTACAGATTAATGTTATACTGTGGCGATTCGCATGCAGGAGACATGCAAACGTAATGCAGACGTCAAGTGTCGTCACCTTGAAAGCCTTCACTCATTCCTAACGCATTTCAATTTGTTGGATTGGCTTTTATTTTTATTCTGGGTTGGACCTTTTGTCGTATTACCTTGCGCCACAAACCATTTTAGAAGAATTCATCTGGTAGGGTAATTTCAGCTTTAAGTCTTACCTAATACTGTGAATGTTCAGGGGTAAAGTCCATGAAACTTTTCATCGGAAGCGAAGATGCAGACAGATATAGTTCTTTAATTCAGCTTTTTACCTTAAGTGAATTTGTTGAGAGGTCTTAACACTAGGGCCCAAACTGTGTAATCATGTCTCAGACCAGCTCAGACGTCAAACTGCCTACTTGTCAGCTTCTGTGAATTTTTTTTCGTTGTGCAATATTAAAATTAATGCTGATGAATGAATTTATATTATGCAACATTTAAACATCATCCTCACAACAAATAAACGAAGTCTCATTTTTTTCAATGAAGATAAGAAATCCCTAACACCTGCATGACGTTACCAACGGGAGGTGTCATATTTCAAGCGGCAGGATGTGTTTCGATGATCTCCCATTTTGTAAGTGATGCACCAAAAATAATGCGATTTAAGGGTTCTTGGAGCAAAAGCTTCTTATATTGTTGTTATGTAAAACCTTGCTTGTCGCCAACAGCTGGGGTAACTTGTGAAGAACAAACCGAGGTGAGAGGAAAGCAGGAGTAAATCGAAGGGATAATTGTTTAAGGAAGAGAGGGAGGAAGAGAGGAGCCCACAGAAATGGCAAAGGCCGGTTTCCTGCTGGCATCGTTGGTCACTGCCCCCTCCTTCCAGCCCGCCCTGCTGTTGGATGTGGCTCAGATTCTTCTGGATAACTACTGCTTCCCTGAAAACTTGGTTGGAATGCAAGAAGCCATAGAGCAGGCTATCAGCAGCGGAGAAATCCTCCACATTTCCTACCGGAGGACTTTGGCAGCCGCCATGAGGGCCGGCGAGCGGGGTGCGCTCAGTGACCCCCGGCTGCTCGTCTCCTACGAACCGGGTCACGTTCCCATGACTCCTACCACCCTTCCCTATCATTCCCCGGAGCAGCTAATGAGGGTGCTCCAGAGTCTGATCAAGGCAGGAGTCATAGGTCACAACGTGGGCTATCTGAGGGTCGACTACATCATTGGGGAGGAAATGGCGGAGGGAGTCAGCCAGTTTTTCTTAGACAGTGTCTGGAACAAGGTGGCACACACCTCCTGATTCATTTTTGATCTCCGTTACTCGACCTCTCTGGACATGTCTGGAATTCCTTTCATTATGCCCTATTCTTCTGACCCAGTTATGCTAGTCAACTCTGTGTACAACAGACCCTCTAACACCACGAGCAAACTGTGGACTAAGCCCTGGCTTCCAGGACTAAGGTATGGATAAAGAAAGGACCTGGTAGTTTTAACAAGTGGATGTAACATAGGTGCCGCTGAGGGAGTAGCTTACGCCCTGAAGCACCTAAAGAGCCATGTCATTGTAGGGGAGCGATCTGCTGGAGGGTCGCTGAAAATCAAGAAGCTACATCTGGGCAAGTCAGATTTCTACATCACAGTGCCTTTTGCCAGAGCTATAAGCCCCATTATGGGGCAGAGCTGGGAAGTCAGTGGCGTGTCAGCCTGCCTAAGAGTCGATGCCAAAGATACTCCTGTGGAGGTCAGAAGTGCTATTCCAAAAACAGTCCAGGGGGTCTCTGACATTATGAAGGACTTCTGTTCATTCACAGATAAAGTACCTGCTCTGATCTACCACCTGTCATCTAGGGATTTCTTCGCCGTCTTTTCCGAGGAAGACCTCGCCGCTAAACTAAGCTATGAGCTCCAGTCAGTTGCCGGAGACTGAATGTCAAAACGATGCAGGAGTCTCCGGTAATAATTGAAGCGACCCGAGAACTGGGCCAGGTGCCAGAAGACCCATCTGCTCTGGAGGCTTTGGTGGAGACCGATGTGAGCGTACTGCCAGGGAACACCGGGTACCTGCAGCTTGATGAGTATGGCGAAGGTGCCCTGCACATGAAGGTAGGTGAGCAGATTGCAAAGAAGGTGTGGGAACCTTTCAAAGACACAGAGAACCTCATAGCCGACCTTCGTTTTAACACCGGAGGTTCAACATCAGTTCTGCCTATCCTGCTCTCGTACCTCCATGACACATCGCCGCTGGTGAACTTCTTCACCATCTACAGTAGAATTGGCAACACCAACACTGAGTTCCGCACTCTACCGGGCCTTCCAGGCACACCGTACGGATAGAAACAAGGGGTGTATCTGCTGACCAGCTACCACACTGTTGCAGCTGGTGAGGAGTTTGCCTACTTGTTGCAGTCCCTACACAGGGCCACCATCATTGGCGAGGTCACCTCTGGCACTCTGATGGACTCCAAGTTTTTCCCAGTGGAGGACACTGACATCGTCATCACAGTACCAGTCATAAACTTCATAGACTTGCAATGGAGAAACTTGGCTCGGAGGTGGAGTTGTACCAGATGCCATTGTGCTGGCTGAGGAAGCGATAGAGCAGGCTCACAAGATCATTGCATTCCACCAGGAGGTCCAAGCTTTGATATTGGTGGCAGGGGGATCTCCTGGAAGATCACTACGCCATTGCAAAGATTGCCATCGAAATCCACTGAAAGAACCATTCTCAAACGAGACCCTGGAAAACAGATAGATACCTATAACACATGAAGATGATACAGTAAAGCGTATATTATCCAGCGCAGTGTCTTTGCCCTTCAAGCCAAACATGAATGATTTCGTCGTCTATGAACTGGAGTCAAGGAAAAGATACAGCAGGTTACAGGATGCCCACTAAGGAGATCATCTGTCATGTCGGGTAGCACTGAGTGGCGTAAAGACGTCCCAAAGGTTGCTTTGATGATGGTCTTATCCCTGAGGGACTTTATTTAAAGGATTACAGGAGTGTCCTTACACAGACCTACAGGAAGTACAAACAGGAACTGGGATACAAGGACAGGACTGGGGAGTACAGGATGGAGGGGTATATATACACTGAGGACAGACAGGTGTAAGACGTCACAATGGACTAGAGACAATCAAACACAGGCGAGGGTCATAATTACCACTCATGAGGGCTACATTAGGGACAGGTGTGAATGACTGGGGGTATGGGATGGACAGCAGGTGAGACCTCTGCTGGCCAAATGGGTGCATGACAGGACCGAGGGAAACAGGATGTGACACCAACAAATTTGCTCACGGACTTCAGACTTACCTTCAGTGATGGACTTAAATATTCCCAAAAATGTTTCCCATGTCATCATTAATATCTTTATAACGAGCCCATAATAGCACTCCAAAAACAGAACTGGTGAATCTAAAGTGAATCCAAGGTCACCTTTTAAAAATGCATGGTATTCAGGCAATGTATTAAGAGGATCATTCTTGATTATCTGTAACGAGGCACACCTTGGTAATGCAGTAGCACCTTATCTTCATAAAGACTTCCGAAACTTTCTGTTAAATTGCTCATTGTATCACATTTCTGACGTATACGTTTTGAGGAGACACCGTGTGGCTGCATTGCCCTTCTTACTGTTGCAGTTAAGATAATACGATTAGAGGTTTATAACGAGGAAAAGCTTCTTATGAGTGTGGTAACAAGCCCAGGACAGGGGAACAGTCTCAGTTAGGAGCCTTTCTGCAGAACGGAGCTGAGTCAGACAGGAGCTGCGAGTCGTTTCAGGGAAGGCAGAAATGATTCTCACCCTGGCCTTGGTGGTGATCGCTGGCAATGTCTGCCTCGTTCACTCCTCCTACCCTCCTACTCTGGTTATGGATATGGCTAAAATACTTGTACAGAATTACTGTTACCCCGAGCATTTGGAGGGCATGATGGAGGCCATAGAGAAGGCCAGCAGCAACACAGACATCCTCAATATCCCGGATCCAATCGCCGTGGCGATGGCACTCAGTGCCGGCATGGTGTCCACCACCGGGGATTCCCGGCTGCTCATCACCTACGAGCCCGACTACATTCCCAAGCCACCTCCCGTGCTGTCACCTGTGCCCCCGGAATATCTGATCAGCATCATCAAGAAATCGATCCAGGTTGAGGTCCTGGAGAACAACATCGGCTACTTCAGGATCGACCACATAATCGGGGAAGATACAGCAGAGAAAATCGGTCCCCTGCTCGTAGAGAACATCTGGAACAAAGTGCTGCTCACGTCCGCGATGATTTTAGACCTCCGTCACACAGCTTCTGGGGAACTTTCAGGGGTCCCTTACATCGTGTCCTACTTCTCAGACGCCGAGCCCCTGATTTGCATCAGCACCGCGTACGATCGGCCCTCGAACACCACCACGGAGTTTTGGTCCTTGCCAGAGCTTCTGGGGAAGAGGTACGGAATGAGCAAAGACTTGATCATCCTGACAAGCACGAACACCAGAGGTGTCGCTGAAGATGTGGCCTATGCAATGAAGAACATGAAAAGGGCCACCATCGTTGGGGAAAGAACTGCAGGGGGATCCTTAAAAATCGAGAAGTTGAGGGTTGGGGAGACTGGCTTTTACTTCACTATGCCTACTGCTAGTGTTAGAAGCCCTATCACAGGAGAGAGCTGGGAAGTGAAGGGTGTGACGCCCTGCATTGAGGTCGATGCGGAAGACGCACTGGAAACTGCAGTGAAAATCATTAACCTGAGGTCTAAAATTCCCATCATCATCCAGGAGGCAAGTGTCCTTGTGGCTGAAAAGTACGCATTCACTCAGATCGCAGGGGATGTGTCACAGAAACTTCTGGATCTCCTGGAGAATGGCACCTACAGCATGATCAATTCTGAGACCGAGCTGAAGGCCCGGCTGTCTGCTGATCTGAAGGAACTTTCCGGAGACAAATGCCTGACGGCCACACACATCACCACCCAGGACCCCGTGCCGGTAATATTTCTTTCCTTCTCTGTATAACTGCATTCGCATTTGACTTTAAAATTTTATTCAGTCATATTTTTCATATTTCTGGTAATATGTGCTAAGTCAAAATCCTTTGACGTCTCTCTCCCATGAAAACAACTGCCTGACTCTTTTACCCCCCAGGAACTTGCCCCGGAGGTGTTGGCTGAGATGATCAGGGCTTCCTTCCAAACAGACATCCTGGAAAATAACGTCGGGCTCCTTCGCTTCGACATGTTCGGGGATTTCGAGCAAGTGGCCCCCATCGCCAAGATCATTGTGGAAAACGTCTGGAACAAAGTGCTGAACACCAAGGCACTGGTCATTGACCTAAGGTGAGGCCTGTGCTTCATTAACTCAACATCTAAATTTCTGCTCTGTATGTGAATATTCCAGCAGAAGGTCAAAGAGCTTAATCTTCAGAATTTGCAGGAATATATTCGGTTTTATTCCAATCGGGTGAATTATGTACTTATCACTTAAGTGTTTCTGCCTAATCCGCTTCCATTATGTCAGACATTGCTGTATATACTTTTCAAGCAAAATAATATATCTCAAATGACAACCTATGTCATCAGTCAGTTACGTGAAACATTACTGACTCATAATATTTACTAAACCGGCAACTCATGAAAATTCATCACTTTTGACATTTTTCGTCTCAGCCGATCTCGCAAAAGGTCTGTTTTAACAGGCACAGAATAGAAACATCTAAACTAGACTAGATTTCCTAAAATAACACAAAACGTAAGATTACAAAACTTTCATTTTAATAAAAAAAATGTAAAAAATGTAAATGATTAAAAATACTAGCAAAATCGTAGACCTCTTAGATTTGCCATTAAAGCAGAGTGTTTTGCAGGAATAACATGGGAGGATATACCAGCGCTATACCGGGATTCTGCTCCTATTTCTTCGATGGAAATAAACGAATTCTCCTGGACACCCTGTACAACCGGCCCAGTGAAACTTTGAAGGAAATGTGGACCTTGTCCCAGCTGACTGGTAACGAACCGTAACGACAATCACAAACAAACAACGAATAAATTGAGCTGTCACACATCATCTTTATGGTGGCCGTGTCATTTTCGGCTTTACAAAAGTTCAATACAAAAGCACTGAATAGTTCAGCTTCTTGACCACAACAGGGCACCGTCTGATGGGCGTTTGCTTTCCGAAGGTGAACGGTACGGTGAGAAGAGAGGTCTGATCATCCTGACAAGCGCCATGACGACGGGCGCGGCTGAGGAGTTTGTCTACATTATGAAGAAACTGGGCCGGGCCACCGTCATCGGCGAGGTCACCCACGGTAGCTGCCATCCACCCGAGACCTTCCGTGTGGCTGACAGCGACGTGTACCTGAGTGTTCCCGTTACCCGATCGGACGCGCTGCAGGACCATGGCTGGGAGGGGGTCGGCATCAGCCCCCATATCGCTGTGTCTGCTGACGCTGCACTGGACACTGCTAAAGACCTCCTGAACAAGCACTTCGGCGGTCAAAAATAAGTCCCAGCGTGCGTCGGGGGGCGGGCGACGGAGCCAAACAAGTCCCCACTTAGCAAAAGTAGAGCAGTGTGTTCATGCGGGCATAGAATCCAGGTACTTTATGTCTTTCCCACTATCTTCTGGTGCCCCTTTGAAGACAGATCCGGGGTGTGCGATAGCGAGCAAAAAATGATTAGCAGGGTTTAGGTGATGCTAAGCAATGATGAAATTAGACATTTAAGTTTTCTCTACAGCATTTTTTTTCATTCATCCAACCATCCATGCATAATCCTGTTCAAGGTCATGGGGGTCTGAAGCCTGTCCTGGGACCAACGGGCACAAGGTGGGGAACAACCCAGGATGGCACGTCAATCTGTCCAATACAAAGATGAAAGATGTTTTTAAAAACACCAAAGGCATAAAAACTGCACGCGGTCCCTGCTGTTCATCACGTCTTGTAGCTACTGTCATATATTGTTATTGTATCATGTCACGCTTTGTCTCCTGCATCCATTTAATGAGGTCATTGCTGTTCCTCCGGTGTTATCATCACACAATCATTAAAGGGAACGGTTCTGAAAGTGTCCATGTGCACAAAAAACTCTGCAGACGGTACGTATATACAGCTTTCTGCCTGAAGGTTCTGTTACGGTAAGCAGTTTGGACCCTGTAAGTTCAAAGTGATCTGAACTATGAAATGTGGCGTGCCGTTTTTTAAGGCTTCAAAGGGATAATGGAGAGCAGCACCCCCTTAAATAACCCCTGGTCAAAGAGCCGAGGGTACATTCTTGCTTTAGCTACGTAATGGCGACGAATCGAGCCAATGGGGCAGGGCTGTACTTTTTGAGACGCCAATTAAAAATTCCAACACCTAAAGTCGATCCGGCGGAGTCTCTTGAGAAGCTCTGGACTTGTGGACCGGGGTAGCTGTGTAATCGCATTCAGAAGTGTCACTGACACCCGCCGCAAACCGGCATACATCAAAACAAAATGGCTGCCAAGACACAAACCAGCAGAGCGTATAAAACCCCGAAACGTGACGCAACACAATGTAAAGGACCCCCGGGCATTATCTTTATGCACTGGCTTTTCCCCAAACAAAAAGAAAATATGAAAATTTTCCTACTAAATGAGTTCATTCCGTTTTCCAGGCCTCCATGCACACACTGTCAAGTCAACCCATTAGCTAGTTTTGGTTATGCGGACTGCATTTCTCTTGGCAGAGGTTCTTCATAATGCCTATCCCCTCATCGTGTGCAGATTATAAATTAAGTAAAAATGAGGAAACCAAATACTGCCACAGAGAATAATTCAAATAAATCTCTCTATGGTAAGACATGCATAAGGGCAACCAAGTGCAGTTTAATTTCCCATCCAGCAGGTGGCAGTATACTCCTTTTTTCACTGGAATGAAAAGGATGCCAATATCCTCAGCTCTGCTGGCAAGGAAAGTTATGGAGTATCTAAGAAAACAAGCCAAAGCATCTCCTGGGGTGACAATGAGTTGTTCTGTCATTATGCTACAGAAGAAATATTTGCACATTTTACATTCCATTGGACAAACAAAGCAATAAGGGACACTAGCAAAGATTAGATTTCACAGTGCCAGGTCAACCCATTTGTTTTTGTGAGACAATATATACCACTATATGATAACAGTGTTCAAAGGAAAACATTACTGCGGAGCGATCGGTATGGATGGTAAGAGCTGTGATTTCACAGTCATCTGGAAAATACACAGACTGCATTACAGTTACAGCTAAAACCATGTAAAAAGTGGCCTTCTTGGAAATGCCTTCTGCACACGATGCCGGAGAGATTCCTGTTCAGTGTCTTCCGGCACTGAAGAATCCAGACATCTGAATGTCATCCAGGAAGTCAGGTGGCACCTGATCTAGCAGATTTTCACCGCAGAGCAACAGCGGACTGAGTCGGAAAGGACTGAACTGAGAGCCGGACATGCCGTCTGGCATGACATCAAGGCTCAGAAATCTGTCTGGCCCAATTCAGACACAGAAAACCACCACTGACAGATGTTCTGGAGACCATCTGTGTGGCCTTGGGCTGCCAATAGGGTTAGAGCGGAGGATACTACTAGTGTTAGAGCTTAGGTTAGGGCAAGAGTTAACGCTAAGGATGCTATTAGGCTTTGTGAATTGGCTATAGGCCTATGGTTAGAACATTTACTGCTTGAAAATAGGTGAAATGTGTCATATTCTGTTCAAGTTATTTTTCTTAGGCATTTAACATCATGTGCAATTTGGCCGTTGGTCTTTATTTTGCTGGTCTTCCTGCTTATTATTATTCAGTTATTATATCGATTTATTATGCCTGATTATTACAGTCTGTATTGTGTGCATGTCCGTACTACTATTGAGGACACCGAGGGCAGGTCCTCAGTATAATTTCTGCAACTCCAGTAACCACAATCCATTACAGGGCACAGCTAAGAAGGCACAGCACTTTTGACCTCGATATTTAAAAAATCTTGGCTATGGCCCCGATTGTTTGTTCTTCATTATGAAAATGTAATATCTGAAGCATATTACGTCAGTAGAGGCAGTACTGATGGCCTGTATTAGGTAGGCAGGCAGGGAGAAAACAAAAAAGGCTTTACCGCCTTGGGGCCGCCTGGTAAGGCTGATCGCGCGCTTACCGCCTTGGGGCCGCCCGGTAAGGCTGATCACGCGCGCTTACCGCCTTGGGGCCGCCCGGTAAGGCTGATCTCGCGTGCTTACCGCCTTGGGGCCGCCCGGTAAGGCTGATCACGCGCTTACCGCCTTGGAGCCACCCGGTAAGACTGATCACGCGCGCTTACCGCCTTGGGGCCGCCCGGGAAGGCTGATCACGCGCGCTTACCGCCTTGGGGCCGCCCGGTAAGGCTGATCACGCCCGCTTACCGCTTTGGGGCCGCCCGGTAAGGCTGATCACGCGCGCTTACCGCCTTGGGGCTGCCCGGGAAGGCTGATCACGCGCGATTTCTGCCTTGGGGCCGCCCGGTAAGGCTGATCACGCGCGATTTCTGCCTTGGGGCCGCCCGGTAAGGCTGATCACGCGCGATTTCTGCCTTGGGGCCGCCCGGTAATGCTGATCACGCGCGCTTTCTGCCTTGGGGCCGCCCGGTAATGCTGATCACGCACGCTTTCTGCCTTGGGGCCGCCCGGTAATGCTGATCACGCGCGATTTCTGCCTTGGGGCCGCCCGGTAAGGCTGATCACTCGCGATTTCTGCCTTGGGGCCGCCCGGTAAGGCTGATCACGCGTGATTTCTGCCTTGGGGCCGCCCGGTAAGGCTGATCACGCGCAATTTCTGCCTTGGGGCCGCCCGGTAATGCTGATCACGCGCGCTTTCTGCCTTGGGGCCGCCCGGTAATGCTGATCACACGCGCTTTCCACCGTGGGGCAAGTAGCTGTTTTTTTATGTGTGTGTTCATCCATTCATGCTATAAATAGCCATCTGCCCCTGTTGCCATTTCCGCCCATAGTTCTGTAGATGGCGTTTCCAGCTGTGCGCTGACCATACGTCCTTCAGCTGGTTGCTAACTTTCCGCCACCCCAAGAGACAGCTGGAGCGGTGGCTGGGGGCCCTTCAGGGATACGATTCCGAGGTCTAGCAGCAGGACATCGGTGGCGAGGGACTGGCGGCCATCGATCGCCAACGGTGGCCAATGTAGCAGGCAACCGATCCAGTGCTGGCCTGAGTCAGGGTTTGCTGAAGGCAGGAAGTCGGTCTCTGCTCGCAACCAAGAGTATCAAGGCCTTCTACGTACAGTGAGGAGCCTTTGACGAGGCATGATGTGGCAGTTGTAGCAGTGCTGGCAGTCCCCACCAGCAGCCCGATCAGCCAGCCACCTGCCCCAGGTCCTGTGGACATACCGAGTGGAGGTGTGGGAGATCACTCGGTGCACGCTGCCTCCGTGGGTGTTTGGGTGGGAGCTGTACAGTGTAGTTGGTGTTCAGGCCACCCCCCAGAGCTGGAGGCACTGAAGGAGCTCGGTTTGGAGTTGGGGCGGCTGCCCCAAGGCACAGTGACAGCCCTGCAGGAACACGCCTACAATACACGCACCCTATACACCTGCAAAGGGATTATCTGCCCCCCATATCGCCCCCTGGTCTGACGTTACCTGGAGATGAAGGTACACCCCGGGCCCTGGAGACTGTGACATGCCAGTTGCGGCAACAAAGCTGGCTTCCGTAGCACTTGCGGAACTTAGTATTGGACTTGGGGGTCGTTGAGTGCAGCTGCGCCCTCAGCTGGGGGCAATGTGAGCTGCAGGGCTGGTCAGTAAGCCTAAAAAAGCATATAAATAAAATCCTCTTTACAATGGCTCATGTAGTTAGCTTAAAATGTGGTGCTAGTGACATAATCCAAAAGGAAATAATGTTCCGCTGAGTAGCAGAATCGGGCCGGTTACAATATTCCGAATCTCCACAAACCAGACATTATTAATCACAAAAATAAATTATGAAAGGCAATTTATCTGAAGTGGAGTCAGCAAGTAAGGAAGTGATGAAGGGGAAATAAAATATTTTATTAGGTGAGAAGGAACGCGCAATTAAGATGGTGCGTCAAATTTGTATAGCTTGCGGATTTCTAACTGCGATGGTTAGCAATTATATGTCAAGTTACATCCACCCATACTGTAGTGCTGGCAAGGGCATTCGGGGCAGTACAGGACGTTTCTGAACTGGAGTCTTTTTTTTTGCCCCAAGCAGAAATATGAAACCCGATTTGCCTTCGTGTTCGCGAACAGCTTGAGCGTCGTCTTTTCGCAATGTGCAAATCTTTGCATTTTCTTTGTGCTTGTTGCCATACAGTTTCTAAAACCACAGCTGTATTCAGATAGCTGATTCTTAAGAGAGATCACTACTTTTCACTCTGCTCAAGGATAAATCATTTCGAGTCCATTTTTCATCGCCGTCTTGGCTTTCTGATTTAGAATAACTGGAAACCGAATGTTCATATCTTTGAATGAAGCAACAACAACAACAAAAAAAACACTCATTTTGGGAAAATTCTTTAACGGAGGTGGAGAGTTTTTTTTATCCTCCGGAAAGGGGAAGTAGTTTTCAGTTCTTCGGGCATTAACATGGTCATCTATCCCAAGCAGCGGCATTAGGATGGCTGAGAGATTGTCTGACTAATGTTTGTACGTTTCACCTCTTAGCTGATGCGAAGAAAGCGACGTCAGCAGTAACCCGGACTATTCGCTAGGACTAAGCTTCCCTGCATTGCCAGGAGAATACTTTCTGGGGACTGAAATGATAATGTGAAACACTGACTGTGTTTCTTTGCTTTGTTTTTTGGAGGATCCGTGTAGGGAAAAAAAGATGGCGAGCTCTTTGATTAACGTGTCTCTTGCCTTGGTTTTCTTCGGATTTCTCCTCTGCACTTTTCCAGCTGTCACGGGGGAGATCGTGGAACAAGAAGAGGAAGATGAAAGTTCTTGTCAAGGTGTTTTCGACTTGTACTTTGTCCTCGACAAGTAAGTCATCCTTATATTGAAAAATATCGCTTCCAATTAAAATATGATGGAAGGTGCCAAGAAGGATAGTTTAGTCGTTTTGGACCATTACGCATTTTATACTTCAGTTCAAGTTGTGCAACTTGAAAAAAAACCTTAAGGAAAGTAGAAAATAGCACATTTACGAAGCTATATGGGCCTATTACAAATTCGTTATTTTATCAAAGAAAACTTTCTTTCATTGCCGGATTCGTATTTAAAACTAAAACGATATATGTTTTGTGCAAGTGGACAAACCAGGTGTTTTCGATTCATCGCCACATCCATTCACTGTCCCCGAAAACAAAGAAAACGGCGCAGCCGCGGCCAGCGCGCAGCAGGACCGGGTTAGGCGATTCCAGATGTTTTCCCCTGGAAAGAAACGTGTCGCCGCCTTTAACAAAAAGAGCATGTAAAGACTTTACCGGCTATAGCTGCGATGGTTTTTAACCTATCGGGCTAAAGCTCTAGACATCCTTATCGTCAGTTTGCCGTTTTATTAAACTTATAAACTTTGCAACAAGTTGGAAAACTGTACTTATCACTATCAGAGCGGCGGTAAAGATAAGGAGATGATGTGACGGCTGAGCGCGGGTGTTATCGCTATTGAGTGAGATATCTTCAGCATAATAATAATAATAATAATAATAATAGGCGTAAGTGTGCGGTTCGGAGCGCGGCTCGCTGACTTCGCCCTTTCAGAAATCGCTGCCCAGCTCCTTCTGTGGTTTGCCTGTCCCCCCTTGGAGACTAATGGGAATTCATGTTACCACGTCTGAAGAGGAAGCGTTTCCTGTCTCACAGTTAAACAGCCAGTTAGAAGCAAACTGCTCCGAGATATTTACCTTCTCACAAACCACACAATGCTGTTAAGCTAACAACAAAAATAATTGTTATTATTATTATTGTTAGCCCTGTCGATAATACGAAATCCAAATCATCACTTTCCAGTTTAATTCATGCTTAATGAGGCTCATTACGTTTTCTTTTATTCCTACGGTTTGTGATTTTCTGCCCTTTTATGCAGCGGAGTCACTATTAAGAAATGCATGATATTTGCAGCTGTCACAATCATTACTGAAGGTCTGCAAAGAAAAACAGCTGTCAGGTCGACCTGTATAAATCAATGGGAAGTGGACGGTACTTGTCGCCCTTACTGGGTATGGGGATAGCAAAAATACAATACAACGGAACGGAAAGGGAAATGCAATAATTCGCGGGGCTCAAGACGAGATGCGCCTGTTGTCACGAGCGCAGCGTGGGACCGAGCTACTGTTTTGTCAAAGTTCCCGTCCAATCAGTTTCTTTATTTTATAAATTCAGCAGTAAGAAAAAAAATGCTGTTTATTACTTCCAGAAGACAGAAATGGATTTCATTAAATAAGTAAACTGAAATTATAGCACGCTTCAGTTTGCTATAGATGCCCTTTGGGACATTCCAGGACGTTTGCCTCATAAATAATTATTAGTTTTAAAAAAAGAAAAGGTTATTTATTGGATAGGTTTGCACGCTAAGTAATAAGACTGGTGTGGGCCTCCCAGTATATGCAGATGCAAGGAGGCCACAAGTCGCAGTGAAACCAAACGAGTTCTGTTTGTGCCTGTATGAATTATGACTTGTGAGAGATGAATAAACAGCTGCAGTGAGGAGATTATTACGCTGCTGCACTACGCCCATATTTAAGTCCCGCACACAAAGCAAACACACCATTTCGGAGGGCTGTAATCATATCTGGCTGACGAGATGCAAAAAAGCCTATTGTTTTGTTTTATTACTAAAAGAAACTGACCAATTTCCCTCTAATAACAGTCTGTTATATTTTATGTCCCAACGTTATTTGAGTAAGTATGAATGCAGCGGATCAGTCAGTAAATAGATACTGGTTAAAACATCCATCCTTCCATCCATCTTCACAGCACTTATGTAGTACACGGACATGGTGTTGCTAAAAGTGCTTTATAAAAGTTTGACTTGTCATTTTAGTAGAGCGGTGCTGTTTTTATTGCGTCGGTATTTATACGTGAAGTCCTGACAGCATTGTTCGCTCTGCAGCATTGCCTAGAATTTGCAGGGCAGGAGCGCGCAGAGCGCCGGGCTTGTCTGTGGCTCTCGCTCTCGTCCTGAGCCAGACTGCAGGCGCTGCTGTGGTATGATGTCACCGCAGGGCAGATGATGGAGGTGTTCACATTAAGGGCAGGAAACACGTGACGCAAGTCCAAGGAAAAATACCTCATTTTGTCTGCTGCATCTCCTTAGACACGCTGCTTCATAAGGAGTAACATTCGAAAACATGGAGTAATAATTAAAAATGTTAAAAACTTATGTTATATTGTTATATTGTTATATTGTCATATATTCTTGGCTGAGAGGTGACAAATTGAGTCAAAACATTCAATCTGTTGTAACATCCCTAGATTAGCTGTGTATTTGTTGTCGTGTCATGCCACAGTCTAACTCTAGCGTTTCCTTGGAAAGTCCCGTCTACAGAAAATGAGCCATTTGGAAAACGTCCTCATTGTCGAAAGAGTGAAAAAAAAGCTTATTTCACCAGTTTCTTTTCCCAGTAGCTACTGGCTTGTTTTGATTGTTTACATGTGGAAGATCTGTGCCCATAATAACAGATAAGGGATGTTATGTCTAAATGTTGGCCTGCGGCTGAGAGATGCCAGCAATGCTGCTTGATGTATCTGCGGGGTAAATGCTGTGCTGCGCTGTCATGATGTGATGTGATTTGACTGCCGTTCCATTCATTCCTGCCTTGATATTTTAAAGGCCGCCGTAAACTGTATCCGTCGAAGCCAGGGTTTGCTTGGCTCAGAGCTCAGTAAAAGGGTAATAATGTAATATTACAGTTTTATCCTTGTGTCCCCCTGCAGCTGTAAATCCACAGTAAATTCTCGCTTGGAACCTTCTCTGTCCAGCTGGCTGTGCTGACAAAGATTTCTGTCCCCTGTGAGTTTCTAGCCATCATAATCACTGTTTATTGGATGACCCCCAGCATGCTTTGGTGCTGATCAACCAAGCAAGCGGCCAACTTAACAACCAAGAAGATATCAATCTGTAAACAATTTTGGGGCTCTGCGCCTGTAAATGGTGCGGCACTCCATTCGGTGTGGCCCTGGTAGGAATTCTTAGACAGACCAAAGTAGCTGATTCAGGCTGGTGAACCCAAGCCCGCTGTTTAACAAGCCTCGCTAAACAGAAGGATAATCTCTTCACTCATTCGCTGTCACCACTCGGCCGACCAATCGGCCTTGGTCTCGGTCGGGCTTTCTGGGAGCTGCCCGGCCTTTGATAAATCATGAAAAGCTCGTGTAAAAAGCCACAGTGGTAGCAAGAGAAAAGCTTAGACGTGATCTAAGAATAATGGCATGCGGTAATGGAATGAAAAAACACTGCAAAAAGTCATGGAAAATTCCACTTTTCAAATTGTAAATAGATTTCTAAGGCGTCAGCAAAACATCTCTTGGATGATTTCCCAGAATTCCACAGAATGTGCTTCCTAGAGGTGAGCAAGGGGTCAGGCCATCAGCCAAGAGAGGATATTTAGGGCACCTACCAGGAGAGAGAGAGTACCTTTGGTAAGCAGTCCGAGGGGGGGGGCATTTCAGTCAGATAGAGCGTATGTTTGTCTACCAACTGGCCTACAAGACTTGGAAGGCCAGCAGTCTACCATTAAGGCTTGTTTACCGTCAGCAGTGCCACCCACCCTCCCACAAAGCGAAATCCACCGTATTTGTCTGTTGGTCGTTAGCACCCTGTCTGCAGATGCCATCATGTATCAGTAACTTAAGAAGAATGCTGGGTAGATGTTGTTTGGAGAACGTCACACCGTTGCGTCCCATTCCTTGGCGTTCCTTCCACCCTGGCAAAGTTCTCCGCCATGGACAAGTGTAGGTGATTAGAGTGGACCGACGTAAACAGGCAGCTGCTCTTAATGGTCTGTGCAGACGTGCTGGTCTCTGGCAGTCTTCTGTACACCGGCTGCGCGAGTCAGGGTGGCCCCTTCACTCGGGGGGGCCTTGTTCAAATTGAAATTCTGCCATCTAATTCCTCTCTACTTCACTTTTGATTGCTCTGTTAAAACATCTATCCACCTTCCACGGAACTTTATCCATGACGGGTTTACAGTGAGTGTGGCACCTGCCCCATCGATACCGCCTTAGAGTCACTTCTTTGTTATGTTCTTATCTATACACAGAGTGTAGTTAGAGTATGGAATAGTCTGTATGTTACTGTAGCGCAAGCTGCCAGGACAGAGCGCCTCACGGTGAGCTGCCAGGACAGAGCGCCCCGCGTTCAGCTGCCGGGACAGTGTGCCCCGCGTTCAGCTGCCGGGACAGAGCGCCTCGCGTTGAGCTGCCGGGACAGAGCGCCCGGCGTTGAGCTGCCAGGACAAAGCGCCTCGCGTTGAGCTGCCGGGACAGAGCGCCCGGCGTTGAGCTGCCAGAACATGCTGAAACCAGCTTACGGTGGAATCTGCCCCCCCCCCCCCCCCATGTGACATTTTTCCACAATTTTCCCAAAGGCTCGAAATGCTCAGCTCACTGGATGCCCATCAGGCCTTAAAAGCACAGGTTGGATAGATGCCGGAAAGCGATGTTTTTGGTGGTGTATGGCAGGAAAACACACAGACTGACTGGGTGACGTGGGTCACTGGTTTCGGAGCCTGTCCCAGCATGCATCTGCAGACTCTAAGCCAGTAATGGGTTGCTGACTCGGGTCATTCTTCCCAGGCTCTGCTGGAAGGACTGAGTGATGCAGTGGTACCAGGGGGGACTGATTGCTAATCCTCACCCAGGGTGGTGTGTCCACTGCTCCTGGTCTTCACGCGTTATTTTTACATATTCTTTTGTTTTCTTTGTTCTGTCCTCTTCAGCATAAAACCTTTTATTTATTTAGTTGAACTCCCTTGTTGCGTGGCGCCCAAAACGTTTAAAAGCAGCAAGCGGTTTGCCCAGCTCTGCACCGAAGGATCTGCTTCCCAGCCCGCTGGAGTTAGTCACAGAAAAAAAACCCACAAAAGACCATGAACCCTGGATATGGGAACCGTGGCTTTGCGAGTCCAGGCTGGGGTACCCAGCAGAAGTGTTTACCACCAGTCAAACCACACGTTTGTGTGGGGCCCCTGAGCTTTGGGAGCCCCCTGTTGGCCAAAGACAGTCACTACACTGAGCCCCAAGGTTTTTGATTGGACCTCCAGGAAACAATAAGCCTGCCACAGGGAATACGGCCATGATGTCATTTATCAGAGTGCTATGTCAGTATTAGTAAGACAAATGAAACACAGCAGCAAGCGCAGATGAACTCGTGCGCGATAATAACACCCAGCAAGTGTTAAGCTGGCGCGGCTTTCCGGAGTGATACACAGAGGGAACATTCATTGTCGCACTGCAGGCCGATTAGGCCCAGAATCAAAGACGACCCCAAGAGCAGATGCACACATTTGCGGCCTCCATCACCGATGACTCAGGGTGCTACGTTCCCGCAGCCTGGCAGTTTCCACGGAGTTAATTTCCGAATTTACAGAGGTTCCGGTTCTTGCAGCTAATGACTGCTTCGCTCTTTGGCTGGGAGGTGACTCAGACCGTATCAGTTTATGCTGTGAATTCGGTGCATTAAAAGTGGTCCCCTTTCAGTCTATGTACAGCCGTAATCTCATTAATCTCATTACTGGGCAAACCCTCTTTGAATGGAATGATATTGTTAGATTCCATCTGTACTTTAAGGGTCAGGGTTAAACGAAGACGACACCTGGGAAGCTCCTTCAAACCCTTCTGTGGCAGAGTAATGCAAGACAGCTGCTGCTTTCTTCAGAATATGTACGGCACCAAGCTACACACTCAACTGATCGCTTCTGCTTCCCGAATGTTTTTGAAACGAACCCAGAAGTCTGGAGCACAAGGCACCACACTAAAGCAGCTCCCCGTGTGTCTGTGCACGAGGTCTGTTGGTTTGACCACCTCTTAAACATCCCCTTTAAGGATGAAGTTGTCTCACCATCCCAGACTAACATGACGCATCGTGTTTCCCTGCGATGTAATGCTCTGTTTGAACGGGTCCGGTCTCCTTGCCTTTAGCACAGGAAAGCAGGGGAATATCGTGCACTTAAGCACAGACTATCAAGGATACATCAAATGAACCTCAACGCAAAAATCCCCTAAGTGTATTTTTTGCTACTTTCATTGGGGATTTCACCAAAACACGAGCCCACATCCTTCTTGGTGCTGTTTGGACAGGTGAGGAAAGCACAGCCCTGGCTCTTATCCCGCAAGCACCCTAAAAAGAAAGATTTTCCAAAAGCAATATAATGCATTGTGATCTTGTACGTTTGAAAAGCACCGCCGCAGCACCCGAGTTGACCGGCGCAGCTGCCAGCCCAGCACATCAAAGGAGACCTGTCTGGGTTAGTCATGGAAGACACCCAGCTTCGCCTCCCCAGCTGCCCCCCCCTCTGCGCTGTGCGCTCTCTCTGGCCCGAAATGGCTGCCTCAGCACGTCAGCCGTCCGCACGGACGGAACCGCAGCCTCCGCGGGCTGGGCTGGGTCGGGCCGGGCTCTCGCTTTAAGGACTCAGCGGCAAACGTGTGACCTTCTTCAGGGAGAATCACAGGAAGTGACATAAATCAGGACAAATGACAATAACAACAACAGCGATAATAAGAATGCAACACTACAGGACATTTCTATTAGAGCAAAGGACATAAGGACAAGAGCATGAATCGACAGCGTGATCATTTCTAGATCTAAATATTCTAGTGGGTATTATTGCCAATATTCCAGCTAAAATACTTCAGCGTTACCTGTATACTGGCTATTTAAACTGGTCTCTTTTGAGGAGGGAAGCTACTTCCTCTGTGTTCAGCCACCCCCCCCCCCAACAGGAAGGGGGTGTGAGCCCTGGTAGAAAACACCTCCCTCCTGGAGGATTGCGGGCCGTAATCAACCTGTCCCACCCCCCCGCAGCATCACCGTCACCCGTGGCTCCTGGTTCCAGTAACTCACGTTTTATTTATAGGCTGTCCGGCCTGTAAATTCCAGTGCTACCATCTGCTAACGTTCAGACAGCCCACCCTCGGGGGGGGGGGGGTTGCAGCCTCGTTGGCATCAGACGGATGGATCAAAGCAATTAGCTGAAGTTCAGCCTGTGGGCCTGCATCCGAGATGTAGAGAGGAGGTCGCCAGACACAGACGGCGGGGAGCACTGCAGCCGTGGGGGGAGCACTGCAGCCGGCGGGGAGCACTGCAGCCGTGGGGGGAGCACTGCAGCCGTGGGGGGAGCACTGCAGCCGGCGGGGAGCACTGCAGCCGGGGGGGAACACTGCAGCCGTGGGGGGGGGGACACTGCAGCCGACGGGGAGCACTGCAGCCGGCGGGGAGCACTGCAGCCGGGGGGAAACACTGCAGCCGGCGGGGAACACTGCAGCCATGGGGGGGAACACTGCAGCGGGTGGGGAGCACTGCAGCTGACGGGGAGCACTGTAGCCGGGGGGGGGGGAGCACTGCAGCTGGGGGGGGAGCACTGCAGCCAGAGGGGACACTGGAGTCGCATGAGAACCGGCAGCGTCATGTTTTTCAAATGTTAGACGTAATCCTTACACGCAGCTGAACATTATTGTTTTCTGTCTGTCTTCCAGATCCGGAAGTGTCAAAAATCACTGGATGGAGATCTACTCATTTGTCGAGCACCTGGCAGAAAAATTCAGGAGGCAAGCAAACCCTAGAACGGGGGGGGTGGGATGGAGGGGTCAGAGCGTGACTTTGCTGGACTGTTGTGGTGAGATGAATAAGAGGGAATATGGTGAAATCCGCAGTCTTGCCCGGTTGTAGATTAAATTACTGCACAGTATTTGGAAAACTCTGATTCCGTGTTCGCCTGAAGCTGGGATTTCCCACACTGTTTCCCAAAACAGCCTTATTCAGAGCTCATAATGAATCACTCACTGTTACGTAACAGCAGTCAGAGACAGCAGCTCTTTACTCTCCTGACACATTGAAATGAGCAGCTGGTTGATTGTCTCCCCGCAGCCCCCTGCTGAGGATGTCCTTCATCGTGTTCTCCTCTCGGGGAAACACTTTGATGAAACTGACGGAAAACAGGTACAATGGTGCTCAGTGGTGCTCAGTGGTGCTCAGTGGTGCTCAGTGGTGCTCACCTGGGCCTGCTTTTCCTCCAAACGTTCTGGTTGGTCATACGTAATATTGGCAGGTTTTCTTTTTTTCATTTTCACTAAGAACTGAAATAGCTAAAGGACTGAAAATTTTGGAAAAAGAGATACCTGGTGGTGATACGCTGATGGATCTGGGTCTGAAGAAGGTGAGACGTCTTCAACCAGCTACTATATCATTTCTTATGGATGGATGGATGGATAGGTAAATAGATGAATGGATGGATGGATGGATAGATGGTAGATAGGTAAATGGATGGATGGATGGATGGATGTATGAATTGATGGATGGATGGATGCATGGATGGATAGGTAAATAGATGAATGGATGGATGGATGGATAGATGGTAGATAGGTAAATGGATGGATGGATGGATGAATTGATGGATGGATAGATGCATGGATGGATAGGTAAATAGATGAATGGATGGATGGATGGATAGATGGTAGATAGGTAAATGGATGGATGGGTGTATGAATTGATGGATGGATGTATGGATGGATGGATGGATGCATGGATGGATAGGTAAATAGATGAATGGATGGATGGATGGATAGATGGTAGATAGGTAAATGGATGGATGGATGTATGAATTGATGGATGGATGTATGGATGCATGGATGGATAGGTAAATAGATGAATGGATGGATGGATGGATAGAAGTAGATAGGTAAATGGATGGATGGATGTATGAATTGATGGATGTATGGATGGATGCATGGATGGATAGGTAAATAGATGAATGGATGGATGGATGGATAGATGGTAGATAGGTAAATGGATGGATGGGTGTATGAATTGATGGATGGATGTATGGATGGATGGATGGATGCATGGATGTATGAATTGATGGATGCGTGGGTGTAATGAGTATACCACTGACTTGTTGGTTTCTCAACTATGTTTTTTTCCACAATTACAGGCTAATGAACAGATAAACCACGGTAAGTGTGGCTGTCGGCCTGATCAATGATGCGTTGCGTGCTCAGTGAACATTACGCTAAACATTAAGTGAGCGACATCCTGCGTGTTCAGCAAACGCTGGCATCACGTCGCCCCGTGTTGTGTTTCAGGCACGGCGAGTGTCATCATCGCGCTGACCGACGGGGAACTCAGCGAGCAGCAGCTAGTCAGCGCCCAGCAGGAGGCCAGTAAAACCGCAGTAAAAACCACCCCCCCCCATGTTGGGGCTCGCTTGCTGTTTGATCTGACCAGACTATTGTTGCCCTCTGCAGGCGGATAAGGCGCGATCCTTGGGGGCAATTGTCTACTGCGTGGGCGTCAAGGACTTCAATGAGACACAGGTACCAGACAAACATCACACCACACATGCTACAAGGGAGTGACCATAGAAATGAGGCCTGCTGTCCAGTGGTGGGTGGGATTTATGTGTTTTGTCAATAACCTGGACTCCCATTGGTTAGTTTGCGAATAATAGCTAATTGACTCCCATTGGGTGGAATTAACATTGATTGACAGGCAACGATGATCCCATCTAATGTATGTTTTATGCCCCAGTTTTTTCCTTTCGTAACAGCAGGGGATTGTGGGTATTATGAGAAATTTGTGAATTTTTTGTTTTTTAAAAAAAATCTTGCATGAGAAATTTGCACGATGACAGAAATGTACCGCATCCCTTTGCCGTGCGCATGACTGACCCAGGATCAGATTTCCAGCCAAAACATTTCCAGATTCTTAGTTATTGACCTGCTGTCCCAGTAAACTGAGGTCCGGACCTGTGCAGGGGAGACGGAACGTGGCCTGGAAACGGCCGCATGCTTTCACTGCCGTAACAAGCCTGGCCTCTCCCTCATTTCTGTCGCTCCAGCTGGCCACCATTGCAGACACCCTGGACCACGTATTTCCTGTGGTGGGCGGCTTCCAGGCCCTGAGAGGGATGATAGACTCGGTAAGCCGGCATTCCTACCATTTCTCACAAAGGATGGATTATAATGGATTATAGTATAACCCGTATGGCTACACGCCCCGCTATGCTAATGCTAGGCGCTGACATCACACATGGGGTTCATCCGCGATCATCGCAGTGTCCGGGACGTATATTTGAGCTTGCGCTGTGTCAGCGGCTTTGCTTATCTCGGCCTTCCCCGCCGTTTTCCTAGATCATCAAGAAGTCGTGCATCGAGATCCTAGCAGCTGAGCCCTCGAGTGTTTGTGCTGGAGGTGAGGAGCCCCACTGCCAAGCCAATGAGCACAAACAAAGCATGATCTTGTTTTAGTAAAATTAAAGAGGCCCAGGGTTGTACTGCAGTTCTGGTCGGCTCTCTGGGGGATTGTGGCTAAGGGGATTGGGGGCGCTCACTGCGGCTCAGCCGGTAATGAAAATGGATGCTGGATGCAGAAACCCTTCAGGAGGACGGTAATGCTGAGAGTGCAGTGCTGTTAGGCAGAGTCAAGAGGTCACAACCTTCCTGAGACCCAAAAGCGAAGCTTATTGGTGAGATGGACCAATGGTGGAATCTCTGAGCTTGATCGGCACGCGCAGCTCGATGGCCCAGGCCAGGCGCGGGTGTGTGTGTGCGCGTGTGTGTGTGTGTGTGTGGGCCAGGCCAGGCTGGGAGTGTGTGTGTGTGTGTGTGTGTGTGTGTGTGTGTGTTTGTGTGTGGGCCAGGCAGGGAGGATGAGTCTCAGATAAAACATTGCCACCAGTCTTTGGTCTGGTGGGCTGCCATCTCAAGTTGACCTTTGCTTCCCTGCTGACCTCTTATCAGGCTGGCTTCCATGTCAAAATTGACCTCTCTGCACTTCTTGGTGGTAACAGGGAGGGGGGGTTAGGTCCCACATAAGCAGGTGTCATGGTGATCACAAAGCCCTGATGGTGCAGGGGGATGTGGGGGCAGATTCAATTACAGGGGTGTGACAGGTCCTTGAGGGGGGGAGGGTCACATTTGGTGATGAGAGGAACAGATGGAGAGTAAGAGGAAGGACCAGTGACCCCCCCAAGGGCTGCTGGCTTTGAGCATCATTACTGGACAAAGTCAGACATGATTACACAACGGACAACGCAACGCAGACTTTATCAGGGCTGATCGTGGTACAGGAATCTGTGTCTTAGGGCCCAAAATACTAATACATTTTCATTGAAATACCTTCTAATTACCAAGGGTGGCTCTAAGGGGTGATCAAGGATGGTTATGCCCCCCCCCACCCCCAATTGCCATCCCAGTCATCACGACTTACCAGAAAATAAAAACCAAAGCTTATCGGCCCGTATATCACTGTGTTAGTGCCCTGTAGGTGAATTTCGCTCTGATCTCATGGGAAGTGACCTACAGTTTGTTGATTGTTACAGGGTTAGGGTGGTTCTGCTCAGTGTGCAGAAACGGTTTGAATGTGGTGAAATCCGCAGTATATGGAGGTGAATCTCCAAGGCTGTACGAAGGTCCCCAAGATGCAAAGGAAGTCGTTAAAAAAACCACACACTGTGTTTCAGTGTAAAATGCCTTCCTGCCAGCAGCTGAATCCTCCAGCATGTGCACAGCACACGAGTTCGTGGGGGCTGATACACAACCCCCCCTGGTAGCCAGAGGGCCCTGTCACGCCTCACGCGGGTCTCCTTTGCCTTTGATGAACATGCAACAGATCCATAAAACTGCCCAGTTAAGGCGAAGGTCTGCGAAGGAATGACTGCTTGCGGTTAATTTAGCAAGAGGTCAAAGGGAGGGGCGATACGAACACCAATGAGCTCACAGGCCCCAGATCTCAGGGCTGCCCGACTCGCACGAGACGTGACCCTCCACTTGTTTTATCACAGCAATAAAAATACTTTTGCGGAGCGGCACCAGTGGTGAGATTTGTACAACACAATGCAGGTTCCCCTTTCCACGGAGAAGGACATGTAGAGAAACGGGTGAACGTGTTCAAAATCAGCGCACAGGCATCTGGGGTCGCCGCGGTCCCCTTATGCGCTCTCCAGCCTCTTTCTTCTGCTCTCTTTCCAAAATCTGCTTCCTGATTAGCAGGGGCGAATTAACGCATAGCTGTGCTAAGGGCCTGGCAAACATCAGGGCCCTGGCCGACGGCTTCGGGAAAAATGGAACATTAATTTAATCGCCGACATCTGAGTGTCCATGCGGACGTCAACCCAGGGGCCCCAGATAGGTTAATCTGCCGCTGCTGATAAGAGTCTGCAGACCCAGACTGACCGTGTGGCGGATGCATGGATCTCACGTTACACTCCTGCGCCCCCTATAGGCAGAATGATGCCATTTCCCGTGTTGTTTTCAGAGTCCTTCCAGGTGGTACTCAGAGGCAACGGATTCTCACACGCCAGGGACACGGAGCAGGTGCTGTGCAGCTTCAAGGTCAATGACACCATCACCCTTAGTAAGTGCGGGCGGGGGAGGGGGGTGCCTTTACCCATAATGCTCCAGCCTGGGCGGCAGTCCTTCAGCAGGAACGTGGCGACTGATTCGGCGTCTTCTTTTGCATCTAGACGAGAAGCCAGCAAAAATCGAAGACACGTACCTCCTATGTCCCGCGCCAGTGATCCATGAAGTTGGGAAGTAAGTTAGACATTTGCACACCGTGATTCCCCGTATGGTGTTTTTTATACCCAAAATGCAGAAGTGTGAGATCTATTTAAAAAAAAAAAAAAAAGATTACTAACTGTCTAGCCGGCAGAATTTTTAGTTATGTTTGGGTGAAATAAGCACTTTCAACCGTCTGAGTGCCATATTGTCTCCGGGGATAAGAAACCGTGGTGGGAGGTGTCAGAAAAGACAAACAGGGAGTGACACACGTCAACGCGGGTACGAGGAGGCGTGTCAGAGCCAGGCTGTCCTGGTCGAGCTTCAGGTCTGTCACATACATCCAGTTTTCTGGGACGAAATCCTGTATGAGAGTGCAGCGACGTTTATGGCACAAGGGGGAAAATTGGGGGGGGGGAGGGAGTTATGGCTTGAGCTCTCCAGTGAAATAAGGGCACATTACCCCACCCTCAGAAGGCGGGGGAGGGGGGTCACGGACAGATCGGATGACACAGCCCCACAATACGTACATACTTCAAGCTTTTCATAATTACTGCCTTCGCAAAACCGAAGCGAAAGCAGTAGCGTCTGCGGAGAGATCTGGAGCATCCCAGAAATGCATCCCAGAAATGCATCCCAGAAATGCATCCCGATGGTTCGCGCTCCTGTGGCTGTCGCCGGATTGCTGTCACACAACATGGCTGAAAAGGGGGCGGGGCTAGATTGCCATGTGACAGACAGTGCCCTATCATAATGTCCCAACTGTCACTCCCCCCCATCGCTTCCCCCTCTGTCTCCAGGGACTGTAAAGAACTGGCTAGTCTGTTTCCCCACTCAGAGCCTCTCACCAAACACCACAAATGGCCCCACTGTAAACTGAGACACAGAAAAGCCCCCCCCCCCCCCCAGCAGCATTTTTCCTGCTTGGTTTATGTGGGATGATAAAATAATAAAATACCTGCGGCCCAAGGCTGTCAGCAGTGCGCCCTCCCCAGGGATTTCCTGTGTGGACAGCCCCCCCCACCCCACCCCCCACAGAGACTTCCTGTGCAAATAGTGCCTCTCAGGATATTACTGTACAGCTTGCTTGATAACTGCAACGTGAAGCCAGCAGAATCCCAGCTTGGGAATCCTGTAATTATGATGTAGGGGGAGGCGGCGTGCCGACACTGATGAGGTGAACGACACCCTTGCGAGATTCTCCGCCCCTGTAACCCCGTCAAACACGTTCCCAGTCATGGCTCCGCTGACCTGAGCGTGTTCCTCCCCCGACGGGGTTCGCACAGAAGCTGGCTGGCAGACGAACGTGGTTAGAGGCCGACCGCGCGGAGAACAGCCGACCACAACTGGCCCAATGGCAAGCGCGTGTTTGTATATGAGTGTGCGTTTCTGTGTGTGTTTGTATGCGTGTGTGTGTGTATGCTGGGGGGGGCCCACTTGGTGAACTCATTAGGCTGAGCTGCTGCTTGAGAGGCTAAAGACAGGGAATTCACTCCTCCACAGCCCTTGCCCCCACCCCCAAGCTGGCCCCCCCGGCTCACTCTGGCACAATAGCCACTCTCAGAGCAGCACGATGGTGGGGGAAACCGCAGCAAGGCCCTCCCAGGCGCCAGGCCGCCCCATCAAAGCTGCCGGCTCCTTTCATCTCCTTGCATCACATGCCTGACACCTTTCCGATAACCTGCGCATCCCCCCATCTGGGCGAGTAACCAGCGGCCCGTTTTTCCCCACCAGAGCAATTCATGCAGCTTGTTTCACTTACCGCGGGTTCAGCGCGGCGCTCGGAGGTCAGGGAGCAGCACCCGACCGGCCCGAAGCTGCCTGACTCCCAGCTGTGTCTCCCAGGAGCTCACGTGCTGATAGGACGTCATAAAGAGAAGAGCCTCCTTTTCTCTGGCTGCTGTGTTATGTGTAAACACCACAGGCACCTCACTGGGTCCCTCGGCTCCTGTTTCCCATCCATGGGCTTTTTTTCTGAAATGAATTATTTTTAGGAGTCTGGGCCGCCAGCTGGAGGACTCCTAGCCGTGAACTTAACCCACTTTTCCCGAATTCTTGCATCTCCCCCGAGCAGATAAAGCTTATCCGTCACATGCAGCTTGCTCCCAGACTGTAATCTTCGCCTCTGATGGGGAGGATTGTGGGCAAATCGGTGTTTATTTATTCCTTACTTTACTTGAGAACTTCTGCACAAAATACAGCATGATCAGAGCTGTTCTAAGCTTAATAATAATGTTTTACATATACCTCTATGTAGTGACTAGAAAGTGTGAAATGTGTGAAATATTGTGAAAGATTGAGGTCATTAGAACTCAGTTACGGCCTCTGAAATCAGATGTTGTCATCGACTAGCACTTTGACCATCTTACCTGGTGTCGTGTCGGTCGGGATGTTCGTAGAGTAAGCAGACGCTGGTGGTTCATCGTCTCCATATGAATTGAGGCTTTGTTTTCAGGGTGGTCTATCTGCAGGTGAGCATGAACAACGGCTTGTCGTTCATCACCAGCTCTGTGCACATCACCACCACCGAGTGTGTGAGTACCGCGTGTGTGCACCTCACGCTTACGCAGTCTCCCATCTCTCTGCTCTTACCTCGACCCTTTTTCCATAAACATCAGATCTAGAGGATATTTTGGCTTCTCCCCATCATGCTGTTTAACTCTTCCACCTTTTCCTTATTCCTTCCCGCTCTCCTGCTTTCAGGACTCCCCCCGCTTTCAGGACCGCATTTTTGCTTGACAGGCGGTCGGCTTTCTGAAATCCTGTGAAATCTCCCATCATAGCTTTAGCTGCACCACCACGTCACCACAGTGCTGCCGTTTAACTGCTGACCTGTGATGCTCTTATTATAATGATCATTATGATCTTATCTTAAAACACCATCAAAAAGGCAGTTCACCCAAAAAAAAAAAATATATGTTTCAGATATGCTGTTTGGCAGTTTATCCATCTAAATTATTGTGGCGAGAGTTGCCTAGTTTCGTTATATCGGCCGTAGAAAGGAGAGAAGACTGAAAAACAGGAGCTAACAGTATTGTTGCTATTTGATAGTGTTGGTAGCTAATGCTAACAGATACTGTTAGCTCACGCCTTCGATGCTTACTTCAGGTCACGGTGTCAGGATCATGAGCTTCACAGTGACACGGTTGGTGTGTGGAGTTTGGTGGAAAGAAAATAGTCCCTACATTAAACTGCAGACTGAAACGTATGTTTGTTTTATTTTGGGGTGAACTGCCCTTTTAAGGACATTCAGGACAGCAGCCCTTCAAAAGGGGCTGCATATGAAAACAGCAACTTCCTTCAGCTTAAATATAACGTTTGACTAGCTCTGCCCTGGCCCTCCCCTTGTGGGGGTGCACCTCCTCCATTGACGTAGCAAATGGTTTTGGACGGTGATCCCCTTGGGTTTTGGCTCCGAGACCCTCACTCATGTCCCTGTTTCCTTCCCCGTGCCCCCGCAGTTCGACGGCACCATCCTCCTCATCACACTGCTAGTTCTCTTCCTGTTGTTGGCTCTTCTCTTCATGTGGTGGTTCTGGCCACTCTGCTGCACCGTGGTGAGTCCATCCCCCCCCCCCCCCCCCCCCGCGTTCCTGGAGCTCCCACTAAGGTTTTTCCAGTTTATCATAGATATAAACTGTATTTACCCATGAGTCTCATTATTAAGACTGTAGAAATCGATAATGTACCAAATCATAGAATGGAACACGGACTATTTACCTTCCAATCAAATGGTGATGGTTTTATTGACTTTTGTTGCATTCATTTTTAGTTTTCTTCTCCCGTTACTTTTTCTATAGGTCATCAAGGAGCCGCCACCACCCCCTCCTCCAGAGCCAGTAAGTCCCCCCCCCCAATTTCCCAGAACCCTTCTGATATCTCATCTGGCTGTCATTATAGACAGGGCCTCAACATACTTGCCTTAGGCATCTGAATGCATGGCAGTAAGGAAACAACTGTTTTCAAAGCCGTTGTTTTGACCTGCAAGTCCAAAGATAGCTATAAGTCCTCTAGTTGCGCATGCAGTTTTCACAGGCATACAGGAACTGACCTGTAACCGAGCCGTACTACGAACAGGGACGGGTTACAGGATGGCTGCTGGTCGCTTTCGGTTTTCACTGCAGAAGGACCGGCTCAGTAAAGGCTTTGTTGGGTTTGGAGAGCGACAGTGATGTACAAACATTTACTTACTGTTCATGATTTACTGTGCGCTAATTTCCAATAGCCCATCCGTTTGAATCGGTGTGTTCTGTTAGCATCAAAGGCCATTAGCATCTGCTTGTGTTAATTTGCATTCCAAACACATTTTGTTCAGCTGTTCTATAGCACTTTCTCAAGAAGTATGTCGGAGATTTTCAAGTTCCGAGTGATTGGGAATTCATGAATCCATCACAATTTGTGATACTACTAATAATGAATAATATGTAAAATGTCTTTCCCTATAATCAGAGCAGAACACCAGTATCTGGTCTTCTGATTGGTGCATTCTGACCAATCAGATGGTGGTGACACGGCCAGCTTGCTGGGACATGCTTTTGGCCGTCTGGCTATGACTCGGGTACAGCTCCTGGTGGCAGCGGAGAAGTGCCATAGGTTGACACTGACAGCCATATGTTCATTGCTGCCTAGAGAATTAGGTGTCTAAAGTCCAGCTGAGGAGATAGATAGACACCCAACTGCTTCTTATGGAGTAATAAGTTGGCATTCAAATGGCCAGTTTGCTTGTGAAGGAGACCAAAGGTGTCCAGAGTGATGTAAGGTGCCCTTCGGGGGTTGAAGATGAGATGCTGCCCAGTGGATCTAAGAGCAGATCTTCGTTGCACGTCTATGAATGACACAGAAGATTTCGAAGGCAGCAAGATCTAAGATCTTTCTTGTAACATTGACATGTTTTCATTTCCTCGGTAGCTAACAGCCCAGAACAGCCATTGCCAGCCCTCTCCTCCGCTAATTGTCTGACTCCCTACTCTTAGCTAACCACCTTCCCACGCACTCCTTCCTGTAAATCGTAGACACACATGCCTGCTTGCCATAACGGTCCCCTCCTCGGCAACATTCCCAGTCCGTGTAACTATCACTCACCAGACTAGGCTCCTCCTCAGCTGCTAGCGGAGGGTGACTCTGTCCATGTGGTCTTACCCAGGAGTCGGACGATGAGGACGGGCTGCCCAAGAAGAAGTGGCCCACTGTAGACGCCTCGTATTACGGGGGCCGGGGAGTCGGTGGCATCAAGAGGATGGAGGTAACCCTCCTGGTCCCCGGGCACCCCGATTTGCCCAAACGTGGTCAAGGTTTCATCAAGGCAGATTGGAAGACCAGAAGATTGGAGTGATACACAAAACAATTAGTGACACATCGGTATCAGTGATTGTTTCCGTGTATCTCTGCAGGTGCGCTGGGGGGGTCGGGGTTCTACCGAGGAGGGGGCCAAGCTGGAAAAACCCAAGAACGCCGTGGTCAAGATGCCGGAGCAGGAGTACGAGCCTTTCGAGCCCAAACCGAAGAAGGCGAACAGGAAGCCAGCCCAGGACAGGAAGTGGTACTCGCCAATCCGGGTGAGTAGCTGTCACTTTCTGGCCCCACCTCCTTCCGGCCATCTGCTCTCCGTCCCGGGCTCACCTCCTCCTTTCTGCAGGGTAAACTGGATGCGCTGTGGGCCCTGTGCCGGCGAGGTTACGACCAGGTGTCACTCATGAGGCCCCAGCCTGGCGATCAGGTGAGTATCAGCCATGTGTTGCAAGCCGTGGCCACTGCCACAGTCTCCTGGAGATTGTAACTAACGCATGGGTACAACCCTCTTCCCTGGGGAACTCCCTGATTTTGGATATTGAACTTGGTTTGGTCACCGGTTTCCTAAGTAAATTTGGTTACAGGTCAACGACCTGTAAGTAGAGTCTGTGGTGACGTGGTAACTAGTTTAAACAAGATTGTTTTGGTTGTGGGGGTGGCATGATGGTGCGGCAGTTGGAACTCCTGCCTTACAGCTCTGGGACCATGTTCGAGTGTCTCCCGTGTCATCGTGGGGTACCTCGGTTTCCCCCACAGTCCAAAAACACGCTGAGGTTAATTGCAGTTACCAAATTGCCCGTAGGTGTACATGTGTGAGTGAATGGTGTGTGTGTGCCCTGCGATGGGTTCCCTTGTGTTTAGAGGATCCAGCGCCCCCGCATCCCTGACTAGGACAAGGGGAAAACATGGATGTTCTGGTTGCAGGTTCGACACTTTTCACCTGATGTTGCCCCCACAGATTTGTCCATGTCTAGCCATTAGTTTTTCTCAAGTTGCTTGAGCCTTTGGCACCATGGTCTGCAGGGACCTGTTAATATTGTTGCAACAGCTAAATGTTTTACTGGAATTCCTCGAGAGGTAGCGGTGTCCGGTGTAACTGGCTCAGGTCGGTTGGGGAGTGAGGGAATGCAACCGAAAGGGAACCCAAACTGAGAAGAGCACGTCATCTGCTTTTTCAGCCTCACGTGTGGCTGTGTGGGTCCCGTCCGAGTTTTAATCCCAGAAAACTTGCGCGTGTGCGAAAGGTCACATTTTCTCCCCCTCTGTATTCCCTCGTTTTATTGCCCAGGAATCATTTCCTTCTCTTTGGCTCCGCGCAGCGATGACGTCGTCTTGGACCCGGACATTTAGCCGCGGAATATGAAACAGGATAATCCTCAGCTGGGTGCAATTATCCTGTAAATGTGAAAGAATTGCTGTCTGTGACATTCCTCTCTGACGATGAGGGTTGACTCCCCATTTGGGAGGGGTTAAAGATCCTTCATCGGAAATACATAATTAATGAAATCCAAGCCTGGCGGGGGGGGGGGGGGGGGTAAGGAACAGTGTGAGAAATAACACTGCAGAGCATTTTGGTGGTAATTATGCATTCCGTATGCAGTGACCTGGCTTGGACTTTCCCGGCGCTACCAGTGTGACCCGAATGGACCCCACAGCTCCGCATCACTGACCCAACCGGCAGTTCGTCATGGCAACTCATCTGCCACTGCTCAATGCCGCTATTCAACCATGTGGCCCCAGCTGCACCCCCATTAGAAACGGGAGTTACTCCATAAGGGGACAAGCGGCTGCACTGACAGCTCTTGATGTTGTTCATGGCATGGGGAGGGGGTGGCCACATGTGACCTTTCGTCTAGAGATAAGTGAGATCCCTACCCACCATAGCAGCTGGGCTGTCATCTCGCTTCATGTTTTTATTGTCAGGTGGTCCAAGGGACACTTAGATTCTTATGCCACAGTCACAGAGTAGGACACCGGTTAAAAGGACAAGCGGCATTGCGAAACAGGACAGCAGTGAAGTACTTAATCTGGCATTTCTGGGACTGGAGTAGGGCTGCCCCTAGTGGCAGGGTACGGCATAGCAGCACACAGGGAGTATTCTGAACGAAGGAGAGGAACAGAAACTAATGGGGGGAATGGCTGTTGGGTAGGGGGGAGGTGCTGCGAGAGCAGGGTCTGGGGGGGGATTCCTGTGGTGGGAGAGAATGTATCTTAGGTGAACGACCCCCCCAGAACCACCCTGCTTCCAGGCTCCTCTAAGACCTTGAAATGACACCATGACCTCAGATACAGTTGATTGGTTATTTTCACCAAGTGTCGGAGATGCCAGCCAACGTGTGGTCAAGGGCGGGTGCCCGTTGGACTTCACTATCTGCTGAGCTGCTGTTCTCATTTCTGTCGCCTGCCAGGGGAAACAGATGGCATTCACCTTGATGCACCCCGTCACGTAACGAAAATAGATATACATCAGCATTGCAACTCACTGCGACACCATCTGAATTTGTATCTTTTTCCCCTGTTACGTTTGCGTGGGTGGGGCTCAGCGAGTTAAGCTGATGTGCCTGTGATCGTAAAGTATTTAGGTCCAAAACCTTTGGTCGGCAGAGTGATGTCACCGTTGGGCCCCAGGGTAACATCATATTGGACTCCCACCCCAAACCAGTCCAGTTACGTTCAACGGACAGAGAGGATTTGGCAGACACTGCGAGAGCAACCGTACAGCGGGGACGACAAGCCGGTCGCCATGTTGCTTTTTGCTTGGGGGGGGGGGGGGGGGGGGGGTGCCATTCAAACATAGCATTGTAGAAGTGTGTAAATCCTTCACCAGCTTGTTGGTGTGGGGGATAGAAGTGGGGACACAAGGTAGATTAGCCATACTTTTGATACTGGGGTGGGGGGAAGACACATGGGGGTAGAGCGTCGGCACCTACTAACCGCCAGTCCTGAAGTGTGGGGGTGGGTCACCACCCTAAACTGGATGGCTGGAAGTTTCTCGAGTTTTTTGATGGTCATTTTTCCCTTTTTTCAGGGCCGATGTATCAACTTTACCCGGGTGAAAGAGGAGGCGGCCCGGGCGCCCCCCCGGACGCAGCATACGCCTCCCCCGCCTGACTATCGGCCTCTGATCCAGCCCACCACTCCTCCTCCCTCCAGCTGCCCCATCTACACTCCCGCTCCCCAAAGTCAGCTGCCACCGAGGCCCCCACCTTCCCGCGCGCCTCCAGGCCTCCACGGCCCCCCGCCCTCACGCCCGCCCCCTTGTCTGGACCGCCCATGAGACCGGCAAAGGACCCCGCCCTCCCGTGCAGCCTAAGCTTTTTAAAAATAATAATAATAATTAAAAAAAAATAATCTCTCTTGACCGCAAAATATTCAGTGCCTGTTCAGGGGCTGGGGATCCGTGTGTGAGTTGTTGTTTGTTGCAGGACAGCAAAAAAAATATATATAAGGAATAAAAATGTAATTTGAGGAAAAAATATTAACTACTGAGAATCCAGGAAAATGTTACAGTCCAGATAACCGCAGATCGCGATCCGATTGTCGTTTTTCTTGATGTAGCTTGTGCCGCATGATGACATTGATGAACGGGAAGTCGGAACTTTGCCGAGGGACGATCGCACCCCTTTAAAAAGTACGATCCCCGTATTTCACAGTTAGCTGGAGGAGGGCAAAACCAAAAATTGCCAAGACCCCTTTTCTCCAGTAAAACTGAATTATCAGATGCCAAAGGTTTAAAAAGAGACATCCAACCAACTACCTGATCGCAGCCAAAAACAGGCCTATATAGAAGGGGTCTGGGACCGTGGTTTTGCCTCTTTGGATTTGGCTTGCATGCAATCTACAGCCAGCCAGCCAGTCCTGATCTAAAGCCTTTTCCCCACAGACAGATAACCGCAATGTGCAGGGACACATAACTCAGAGACGTTCGGTTGATTTTATTTCTACGCGCACTCAGGTTAGCATCAGCCTTCATGCCTTAATCGGGGCAGAAGCACCACAGCCTTTACTAGTTATCGCTGGTTATATGCGGACACAAAGGTCCATGCAAGTAAAGCGGACGCAGAGAAGTTACGTTACGCCGATTGTGCAAATGCCAGGTATAATCTAGAAAGCTTTTTGTACGTTTGGAAGTGGCTTTCTATCATAAATAAGAAAGCAGGTTTACAGTGAATATGAAGCCTGTCCTTGGAAGAGATTTTGTAAGAGATTTTGAAGCAGATTTGGGGAGCCGGAATAGATTTGATGCGTTGTTAAACTTCACCCGTTGTACAAATGATCATTTTGCTAACACACAAACACAAATCAGTCGTATAAAGTGTATGGTATATATATTCCATAACTGTACTGTATATTAATGTGTTTTAACAGTTTTTCTCAGCAGACACATTGCAACTGCAGGGCAGTTCTCAGCTTCTAATTTATAAAACCCAGAATCTAATAGGAAGGTACTTGAATACGACAAGGTGTCCGGTGTTAAGTCAGGGCACTATGCATGTGATTAAAATAAATGTAAAAAAAAAAAAAATCAGTTAACCTCATTTAACACAAGTGCCTTCTACTAGTGATGGACAATTGAAGCTTCGTGAACCATTTGCTGTATTTTTTGACCCCACTAGATGGTGCTCTTGGTTTGCTTTGGGACATGCTTTGAGCCCTTTTTTGAACAGAGAGCACCATCTGATGGGGTCAGAAGATACAGCAAATGGTTCATGAAGCTTCGTTTGTCCATCACTACCTTCTGCGTTTCCATTTTTCCTCTCCACCTTATTTGGCGGCTGATTTCAATTATGCAGTTTACTTTTTTTGTGATATTACTTTCTTAAATCTTTTAAATGTTACACTGTCAGGTGGGAAAGGGTTTGCATGTATACATTATTTTTTTTTAAACACGCTGTCCTAACTGGTACAAGACACGCACACACACTTAGAACTCAGTGGTATTTTAAACCATATATGAATTCTGCTTGGTGTCAGTGGTGAATTTGTTGACATGTTAAATACAGCTTCCAGGCTAAAAGTGCAACGCGACGGTGTAGTTACAGGCACAGTGAATTTATCTAAACATTGTGTATTTAGTAGTCCTTTGTACCCATTTTAGTTCCTATTGCTTCGAAATGACTACAAAGAAATCAAGGCATCTGTATCCCAGAACAGGCTCTGATGTGTAAGGCTACGTAAATGTTAGCTATTATTCTACACATATTAAGTACTGCAAGAAATACTCTTTATGATTGAATTTCCTTTCACAGTACTAATAAAGTTTAATTTCCAAACTTCTTTTCTACCCTCGAAATTCTTTTGTGGGCAGGAAAATACAGCATCTTGCTTTTTGGTCTTGAGTTTCTCCATACTGTAGACACAGGAACAAAAATCTCCACCTTGTCTTTTTTCCTCCACTGGCATCCCTTCGCGTCACGCAGTGGCTCGTGTCTTCCTCCGCTGTCTTGCCTTTTTTCGTTCACTGGCAGCTGCTCGTGCCTCTCTCCACTGTCTCGTCTTTTTTCCTCCACTGGCATCCCTTCGCATCGCGCAGTGGCTCGCTTCTTCCTCCGCTGTCTTGCCTTTTTTCGTTCACTGGCAGCTGCTCGTGCCTCTCTCCACTGTCTCGTCTTTTTTTGTTCACTGGCATCCCTTCGCATCGCGCAGTGGCTCGCTTCTTCCTCCGCTGTCTTGCCTTTTTTCGTTCACTGGCAGCTGCTCGTGCCTCTCTCCACTGTCTCGTCTTTTTTTATTCACTGGCATCCCTTCGCATCGCGCAGTGGCTCACGCCTTCCTCCCCCCATTTTCTTGCACACACCCAGCTCTCACTCAGCACGCGAGACCTTCTCCCCCACCTCTGGCCCGGACCTCCTGTCTGGCTACCGCCCTGGTGGGGTGGGACAGGGCATGGGGGGGCCAGCCAAACCCACTCCCCAGGGCACAGCTGAGCTGCGCACTCTCAGCTCCCCACTACCATTGTGGTTATCTAAACAAAGTTCGGTCAAGCGCTGGACTCCACCTCTCACGGCCAGGAACCTGCGCACTCAGCCTTTATGACCATGACTCCCGTTAACCGCAGTGTGACCACACAGGGGTCTGAACCATAAAGAACACAAACACCATGAGACAGGCTCATCTTTGCTTGGCTGTGTTGAAAAACCTTCACATTGTAAAAAAGATAAATAAATAAAAACCATAATCACTATTCATCCACTTTTCAAAACTGCTTAATAAGAACTGGGTAATCTAGATCCCATCACAGGTAAAACTTGGCAGGGAAAACGTGGGTCGAGATGCCTATCCCTCACAGCGCACACACCCATGCCCCACCAGAGACACCAGGGAAACCTCAGCAAACTCGAGCAGAAAGTGCAAACCAGACACACACAGAGCCAGAGTGCGGATCAAAGCCCCAGGGCTAGAGCCCCAGGCCCTAGCATAGCTACTGAAACAACACTGCCAATCGATCACACAAAAACAGGCATGCCACCACTCACAGAGGATCCTGGAGTCTCACTAAAATTGACAGCGGCTCCCTAACACCTGTGAATGGTGCACAATTTCCCAGAAAAATTACGTAAAATTGGCCAGCAAAAAGTTAGGCACATTTTGAGACTAATGATACTGGGTGACACTGACTGGGAGTACTGGTCAGGAGCATGATCAGTGCAGAATCTCAGAGCTCTGTTCCAGAAAGATCCAGGCTGGAGAGGACTGGCGTTTTTTGGAATGACAACGAGGACGTTCTCACCCTAAGTAACCCTGCACTGCGCCTCACAGCGCCTAAGGTTGGAGCGTGGGCGTTTCCCGCCAGCTCTCCACTGCATCTAAAAGCATGAGGATGGAACAATCTTAAGAAAAACAGCATCTGCATCCTGTTTTAAATTAATGGTGCCAATCGACCAATCAGATGGGTCGGCTCTCTCAAGGTCCCAGAATTCCCTCCGCTCATGTTTCTGCTCAGCTTGGTTCAGTTTCTCTGCTTTTTCTCTTTACCACAGGATGGCATCCCTACCCCCCCGCCCAAGTCTGGGCAGCTCAACCATGCTTCACGACGTTTCGCACAGACATTCATGCGTCGATGCGTAACCTGACCAAATGTTTATACATTTCACATGCCATTTATACAGCTGCGTAATTACCGAAGACATTAACTGTTTCAAGTAGAAAATGGAAACGCAGACACTTTATATTCAGGGCAGTGGGAGTGTAGTGGTAAGGGAAGTGAACCCATTTCTAACGTAAATCCCAGGGAAGGTTTGTGCTATTGTACCTTTGACCAGATATCTTACTCCCCAGCTCTGTATGTAGTAAGAACTGTGAACTACCAATGTGAAACATTTTACAAGCCAAGTGGTCAAATAAGTACCTGAAGGTTGTAGGTTCAAATCCCAGACTAAGTCATGCTATAGTACAACTGAGTGAGATACTCGGCCAGTAAAGACCATTTATCTTCAAAACCACCCACCCAGAACCTAGAACACATCCCAGGCGGCACAGGGCACAAGGCAGGGAACGTCCAGTATGGGACATCAGCCCAACATGGGACACAGAAATAACAGGACGATGCCTAAATTCATGGAAAATTTAAGTCTTTCTATTGCTGGAGACAGACAGAGTACACAGCTGTAAAAGCACAAGCTGTCTCAGAATAAAACATCACCTATACAATCATAAGCTGGTCTGAAACTCACCTTCAATCTGATCTGAGCACAAACTCCGGTGTTAGAACGTAAAACTACAGCCTTGGAGCACTGATCTCGAGCTTTACCTTAACTGTAGTTTCACATAATGTAACTTCACTACATTCTGAATGTGAAGACAGCAGGTCTGACTATTCTTATGCTTAGATAATAGTATAAAAAAGACAAAAAAGCAAGTCAGATCTCCAGTAAAACAGCTGATACTGTGATATATAACATTCCTGTCAAAAATCCCTTTGAAATAGAAGTGATATGTTATTCATCTTCGCTCCATTTTACTGTCCATGAGACACAAACGCAGGGAAAGCAGGCCTGGGGTCACAATGAAGGCGTCACCAGCTAGTGGACCCATGGAGCTGTGGGTTGAGGGTCTTGTTCAAGGGCCACAGACAGTTCATTAGTCTGCCTGAGACCAGGCATGAACCAGCAGCATGCTGACCGCAGGCATAGAGCTGCACGCCACCTGGGTAGGAATGTGGGCACGTCAGGACCTTATAGCCCACTGGCATAATGCCAAACCCCCGTGGACGGGGGCACCCCCCCGTCTCCAAAGGTCCCATTGCTTACACTACCTGGATACAGCAACCAAGGACGATGGTGATTATTGCGCACCTGCAGGCGAATATACATTGAGGTCAGTGACTAATGCAGGATGCCTCTTGTCGCCAGAAGACGTAACGCACAAGAATTCGCTCACAGCTGTGCAGGGCAGCATCTGTTTAATGCTTTCCTGGACCATTGACCTTGGCACGTCATAAATTAGCAACAAGGCTCGTTTTAAAACACCCACAGACAACAGCGTGAATCGATAACATGGCACTGGGTGTTAGCATGAGCACCAGCGTTCCTATAAAAGAGGGCATAACATCATGTCAGGTTTAATGATCCCATGTGGTACGTACAGGAAACTCTGGCTGGGAGGGGCACACAGAATTCTGGGTCTCGGACTAGCAGGGCCAGCACAGTCCAGTGTGCCACAATGCAGCCTGCGGGGTCGTACCACCTGCCCCTTAGCGGGGGGGGGGGGGTGTCTCAGGACGGCTTTAACCACCCTTACAAATGCCTCCTCGGCTGAACCAGCCTCATAGATCTTAAAGGAGGGGGCTGGTGTTTGGGGTGGAGGAAGAGCATTTCAGGATATATACACAGGAAGAGGAAATATTCTGCGTGGCTACAGAGGCAGTAAACAGACGACCCAAAATAGCAGTCAGAACACTTTGTCGTCCGGGATGAGACTCCGGCATCCTATAAGCCAGGCATTGCCTTCATATGTAAGTGAGTGATGCCAAATGATTCAGAAACCATTGGGCCAAACCGTGCCGAGCCATTGCTGCAGGTACTGAGGCCTGGCGAGCTTAACACAGGCGTGTGCAGCGGGAAGGCAAACTTTCTGAAGGAGGGCTGTGAGGCACGGGCTGGGGGTGAGAGGGGGCCCAGTGCCGCTGAGAAAAGAAACATCACATCCGAGCTACTCAGCACAACTTCGCGTGTCCGTAGTCCAGACAAAGAGGAGAGAAGCAGCGTCTGAAAAGACGCCCCCTCAACATGGTTCCGAAAGTTTCTCTGGGGCCGACGGGGTCCACCAATCATCTCGCTCTTTTTTTTTTTCCTTCCTTTTTTTTCCCTCTGTTTCTGTGAAGCGACTGACCGCAGAATGCATGGGGACCAAAGGAATGTAGGTTGGTATGATCATAACACACACACACATACACACACACACACACACACACACACACACACACGCATGCGCACACACACAGATGTGGTTACTGGCCAGTGCAAGATGAGATGGGTCTGAGTTCATTTCCTGTGGGGAAAAAATTTTAGGCCCTGAAAGCGAGGACTTTTTCCGGAAGGATCTACCGGACTGCACAGCACCACCACAATACAACGCGGGGGAAACACGTTACTGGTTGGTGCGGACAAGACATGCATTTTGATCCACACACTTATTCTTAAGCAGCCCCAGGTGTGGAGAGGGACGGCTGTCCGAAGGTCCCGGAAGTACGATACCAACCCCATGACCCGACTTCTGGTAAAAACAATGACCTCATCCACCCCCCCAGACTTGGACACAAAAAGGAAGTGGAGCAAGATACAAAAAAAAAAGGATGAAAATGTATATTTTCCATGGCCCTCCGATATGTGGTTGGGTGGAACGTTCTAGAAGATGTAATTACGCTGGCCTTCTCTTTTCAGAGCACGTCACTCTGCAAAGCCCTGCTCACCGCATGGAATGTGTTTTACGATGTCCTGGAAACATATTAATGTACCACTTTGTGTATGTTACCCTTTAAAACTGCAGAGCACTTTTTCTTAAAGCACGAACTCAAAAGGCGTGTTTAATAGCTTAAAGACAAATTATCGGCGGGCGGCAGAAAAGCCTTGCGCTGTTGGCGTTTTGGAGGACGGCGCGGTAGAGCTTCAGATTGCATTCCGAATTAGCGACCGCAGCATGCGTGCTGCCCTACGTTCACGGAGCCAGATCATCCATCCATCCAACCCCCCGCCAACCTCTTATCCACTACAGCACCGCAGTGGGCTGGGAACCAATCCCATGAGGTCCAGAGCGAAATGCAGGCAGCACCCTGCCACTAAAAATAATAAATAATAATAATCAGTATTTTGCGACGCTTTCTTCTTTTCTTGTTTAGTTTTCTTACCAGGGGAGAGGAAAGTGACAATGACCCTAAAAACATTGGAAAATAATTCGATTGGTCTGGATTGAGGGTGGAATATGATATACTCTGATGGGGGCCACATCCTAAAGCAGCATCAATATTTGAAACTCATTTACGCAACTGAACGTTCAGTCAGGGAGTAATGAGCAGTGTGCAGGTCAGCTGCCGGGACTGGTCAGTAGAGGAGGGGGTTTCCTGTCCCCAGAGAGACTGTGCTGGGACACTGGCTGAGTGTCCCACAGCAGGTCTGGGCATTATGGGATTGTTCTTTCTATTCCTGGCGGGACGCTCAGCCACCAGGGGCAGGAGCCAATCTGCTTGCCCAGCTTTTGCGTCCTGCCTTCATGATTGGTTGGGGGGCCTCAGCTGACAGCTCCTTCCGGCCAGTCCTCTACCTGTCGCCACGACAACGTCCATCACAAGTCTGCCTACATGCAGGCTTGAAAGGAGGAAACACCCTGATGTGGATCGGGGGGGGGACGATAAATATGATTGTTATGATATGCCGTTTCATGACCTCTTGAACATTTTATATATGCAATAAATATTTCAGGGCTTTTTTTTTTTTTTAATACCCATGAGCTTTGCTGTGAGATTACAGCACTGCTCTGGTCGCTAATCCTCTAAATGTTAAACACAAAACGCAGAAGCCAGCAGTGTTTCAACAGCGACCATAACAAGGTCATCTGTGAGAAAACAATGGCACGGCACTTGGGACGACCGCGGCCCCATGTCCTCTGCCTCCTGGGACCCCATCCAGACTCACCATGACTCAGCGCTGGATAAGTGGCTGTGGAAGATGGGTGAGTAGAATCGAGAGCATGACATTTGCGGCAAAGGATAGTTCTCGGGATAAACCCCAAAATGGAGGAGAAACAAGGCAAAACCGGACCTTGGAGTGGAAATCCCCCAACCCCGAAAAACTCTGGAGAACAGTCCGCTTTCATTAGATCTGCTCTCCGGTGCTGGGAAACACTCTGCTACTTGTAAAAAGTCATAAATGGAAGCCTTTCTGCCCCCCCCGATATGGCTGTAGTCCTGAAGCTCATGTTTGACGAGTGCTGGTGGCCTATGAATGTCTCATTCAGGCACCATAGAAGCTTCTAGAAGCCAGCAGTGCAATTCCAGCAAAGGACTGTAAGGTGGCCCTATGCTCCAGGGCAGACAGGAGGCAGCCCGGGGGGGCGGGTCAGATGCAGTAACAGAAACCCAGTTGTTTCCCATCACACCCCACATGCTTTAGGAAGCATAGCTGTGCCACTTTACCACTAGTGCATGGTTCACTAGTATTGACCCCCCATGCAGTAGGAAGCATAGCTGTGTCACGGTACCACCAGTGCATGGTTCACTAGTGCTGACCCCCCCCACCCCACCAAGATCCACCACTGGCCACAGAGAGCTGTTGAAATTTAGGAATAAACTCTCACAAACTCTCACGGACCTCTAGGAGACAGCTGGACAACCTAAACCCAATCTCAGATTCACATTCAATGCGTTGGCATGGAAACTTGGAATTTTCCACTATTTTGGGAGCTGTTAGGGACGCCAAGAGGAGAGCATCCAGTGACTCAGTCAAAACTCCGAGGGGGGGGGGGGGGGTGAACAATTGCGTAACAACAGGTAGATGGCGCAAGGACGCGGAATTCCTGAAAGCACCTTTCAGTTGATATACGGTATAAAGAAAATAAACAAGCAGGAAATAAGTGGTTATCTGTTGAACATAGTTTTCTGCAGATGATACGAAATAACTGTGAGCCTGTTATTTATTTTTTATTTTTTTTGGGGGGGGGCACCAAACACTCATTTTGCAGCTCTTTAAGCCTTTCAAGATTACTCCCACATCAGACCCCCCGGAAACACATTGAACATCAAAAGGAACGGCCGTTTTAATTAGGTAAGACAAGAGAGACACCCACCTCCGTTTGGTGTGTTTATCACGAGAGCAGGGCGACTCACAGTTCTGGTAAAGCGTTCCTGTGGTCGGAAGGCTAAACGTGTTTATGAGGCTTGTTTCTTGACCTTTGTTTTGTTTTGTAAACTCCCCCATCTTATAAGGCTAAGTAAACCTTTTGTTAACAGCACAGTGACATAACATTTATTATTTATAACTCTTAGTCTTTAACTGCTTTAACAATGAACATCCTCAATAAAACAACGAAACGGGAACGATTGTTTTCGCAAATCCAGCGCGGTCTTCACGGAACAAGCTGAAGTTTGTGCATTTGTCGCCATCTGCAGGTAAGAGGTGGGAAATGTTTTCCGGAAGACAAAAAAAGGTCAATTGGGCCAACACATATCGACGATATTTGAAGTTACGTCATAATCATGAAAAAGAGCAGTATTTCCACGGATCCAAGGCCTACCAACAGGAAGTGTTAGGGGTCTCCTTATCCACCATCCTCAACCATCACAACTTTGATTTACTACTTTGAATCAGCGCAGCCATACTGTGGTGTACTTCTGGGGCAGTTCAATGGGATCCACTACCTGTGACATTTTTAGCAAACAAACAGCAGATGACTTAAAATTATGGATTGGTGGAGAGAGATGGGAGCACGCATGCGCCAGAAAAAAAACAAAATAAAAAAATGCTGAACTTGTCTAAACTGGAAGCCAGTTGCCCTGCGACACAGTATGAGTCAGATGCGATGGCCAAGACGTCGGCATCGGTCTGCGGAAGAGTGCTCAGCTCGCCCGTAAGCAAGCTGAGAGAATGTTCTAGAACAGCAGGACTTGGGACTCCAGCTCAGGGGGCTCCTTCTCTGCCGCATCACACCCTGTTTGTTTCTTACATCTGTTAGAAATCAGTTTAAGGATTGGCACTGCACATCCTAACACGGTTCCTTTAAATTTCATGTGACTGGTGTGAACTGGATTTCAGCCGTGTAAACTGCTGATTATTTACTCATGTTAATCTGATGATTGCGGAAAGTAGCAGAGAGACTCCTCTGATCCATGAAATGTCAGACGCTTGTGCTCTTGCCAGGTTACAGTCAATCCGGGAAGTTTAGGATTAACTGGAAGTCAGTCAGACAGAAGTCAGGCTCTCTTAAGGATACATCCATCTATATTTTAACAAATTACACTGGTCAGGGGCGGCACACTGACAAAATATGGGCAACTTACCCTGTGGATGCTGGGGTAACTTGTCTTACAGCACATGGGTCATGTTTGATTCCTTCTTCTAGGTCTTGGACTGACAGCAAAATCTATTGAACTGAGTGTCCACAGTAATGCCAGGTATTAAGTGCATCATGCTGAAGGAATGACAAGTTACATAATACCAAAACTAAACCTGAAACAGTCTCATAGCTGTGAAAGACTCTACATAAACAGGCCTCTACTGCTGAGAAAGTACAATGTTCGGTCACACTTTTGTGTTTTGCATAATGACAGGAAGTTATATCTTGGTGAGAGTGCAGAGTTTCAGAACTGGAGCCTTCAGCCAAGCTGTCAGTGACAGACACCCGCGACACAAATCAAACCCCGAGGAGCCAGGTGGAAGAGTGGACAAGTGCAGAAATACTGCAGGACATAGGATAGTGCCAGTCAAAGGCCAGTTTTGAATGTCACGCACTTACTCTTCCACACCAATAGGGGGCAGCGTAGGGTGCTTTCACACATACTTTTTTGGTCTACTTTCCGGAAGTTGGAACCTCCAGAAGTTCCAGAAGTTGGAAGTTTGACCTCACAGAGTATTATACAACACACAATTTACTTTAACTCAAATGAAAACATCCACTCAGCTATTTGTGGTGTAGGAGTCCTAAGGACACCATCTTAATATCTAAGGAGATAATTGATGCATAGTTAACAATCCCATAAAAGGGGACATTGCACATTGGTTTCCCTTTCTTGCCCCTGAGGAGCCCCACCTCGGTTTTGAGGGCCTGCTGCCACAATAAACCGTCAAGTGTTTCAGACGCACATTTTCTTAGCAAACCGACAAGAGGCTCAGGTCCCAGACATCCCAGCCTGCGGACTGCGGCATTGCACATAGTGCTCAGTAAAAATCAGGTACCCCAAGCAGGAGCAGCCCATACAGGGAACGCCTGAGATTAGCATTCAACCGTATTTAAGGCGTTCGCGGCCAGGACACAGTCAAAGACTGCATTTCAGGCTAATGGATGGTTCTAGGCCATCTACTAAAGCCACCTGCCAGCCACATGGTGCACGTTCACCTCCACCTTTCCCACCCAGGTGTGCCCATGCTACAGCCATCCACCGCTGTTAGTGCCCCACCTGTGAGGCATGTTTGCAGCGCACAGAATGGGCTGTGCTGTCTGACATATCATTGCCATTGCCCATCAGACTGCCATAAGATGCCCCCCCTCCTTAAAAAAAAAAAAAAAAAAACAGCATTCTCATAGTATGTGATCATGCACTACTAGACCAAAAAATGGCCCTGGGCAGTTTTCACAGCAGAGAATTAAGGCAGTATTTACCCAAAACAGACTGAGGGAGAGGGAACATACCTACACTGCAGGGGTGATTCTAGGATCATTTCTTTTTAAGGTGAGGGGCTTAAAAAGGGGCCAACATTATCATTAGCCTATGATATGTTTTGCAACAATGAGTAACAGGGGAGGAGGCATGCCAGGAGCCAATCAGCATTCAGTTGGAGCCAGTGCCCAGTGCCGTGTGTCAGATAGAGTGGCTTTACAAACACGCATACACACCTTCACGGAATAGCAGAGAAATAACAGCTAGTTGGGCCGGACAGCTCATTAGTTAAGACAAATTGTTAGAAGGGGGATTGTGCAAGTGAGGTTCAGTTGGAGTGAGTAATCTGCCCTGTAGTGCAGGTAATGCATGCAGGACAGGCGAAAGGATGTTACCGAGGGCGAGTAAACCGTGAGGGACAGAGCGATGCCGGCCAGGCAGAGTGAGAGAAGGGGGGGCCCACGTCAGAACCCCCCTCACTGCGAAACGGACCACAGAATCGGCCGAATAGGATTCTTCAATCTGTGGACAAAACAGTGATGCAGAGTCTGGCGTGCGTCCAAGGGCAGGCAGCTACGTGCGAGATAAGCAGCCGGAGAGCTAAGTTTACCCAGCCGAGAAATAGTTACACTGCTTTATCCCATCAAAGACTTTGATAAACATTTTTACATATTTAACTTCCAAGCGGCTTCTCCGGGCCAAAAAGCTCGCAGTCATAGAAACACAGGTTTCATGTTTCAGGGATTACTGTAGGTCACCAAGGACCGGGAGTAAACACAGTGGCTTCCCGATCCGGGGACATTTACCAGCGAATAGCGGGCACGTCAGAGACGGGAGGGAAGGGCTAGGGTCAAAAACAGATCACAATTTTAATTGACAGCTTAAAAAACAAGAATGAAAAGAAAATCAGCTTATAAATGTACACTCGTACAATAAGTTGGGCATATTAAATTATCTGGAATCCTATGGTATTTTATAATCACATACATTTCCAAATGACTAAATATACAGATTTCTATACATTTACATCCTTTTGGACATAACACTTGAATGCTTGCATCTTTTAATACGAACTAGGGGTATCATTGATATACACCCAAAACTAGACATTACTGGATGGCTTCTTGATTTGTAAGGTCTGTGGAGCAGATCCCCAGACAGAGAGACAGTAATCCGTGGCTTTTATTTATTGAGAGTACCTGCTTTCACAGTGTTTGTGAGCACACACACCTGCCCTATGCGAGCGATAGACACCATCACACAAACAGTCAAGTTTCCCCAACACAAAACGTACTTCAGATGACACACACACACACACACACACACACAAATAGTCAAATCACAAAATTTCCATAGAGAAACAAAATTAGAACAGACCGACAGGTTTCGGTTGGGAGAAACTTGCCATCTCATCACCTGAAAACCTGGACAGGCTCATGGATGGGAATTCTGTGATAGTATCTCCTGAATGTTGGCAGTGATACACTAATCCCTCACGTTAGTACCTGTGAGAAATACCTTAGATCATCAAAAAAAAAAAAATCAAGCCACCCAGGAGGATCAGGACCTGGCAGGCTGAAAACAGTCTCCCCTGCCTCTCACATACTGTCTGGAAACAACTTGCATGCCCGTTCGTTTACTTCTACTTGAAGGTTGATTAACTGATTTGTTCCACAAACTGCTTTAGAACCAACAAAATAAGATTGTCAGCATTTACCAGTTTTTTTTTTTTTTTTTTAGTAACGGATCCAAAAACATTGAGGAAACACATCAAACCAGACTGCCTGTGTCTTTCTTTGCCAGTGTACTTTAAGTATGGCTTTAGCGCCCAACCCCAACTGGACACACAGTCAAAAATCTCAGCAAGTTAGCAACTGCATATGGACTAAACTATATTGCACTATTATTATTGAACCCCAGGACGTGGGGTTTGCATACTCCAGGAGCAGTCCCTGTGCAGATTACATTAACTCTACAAGTTTTTTTTTTTTATTTTTAATTTTATTTTTTAAATACGAAAAAGTCCTGCATCAGAATTCACTGCATTTAATGAAAGGAAAGTCTTTGGAAAACGATGCAAACTATGCGGTTTTGTGCCATACGCTCACTACAGCTATAAAAGTGTGCTAAAACCCTAATTGGGCGCCGAGACTTGTCATATTTAGGAGGTCATTTAAGACTTTCACTGTGCCCTGGGATGTACGACGGCATGCACATTCAGGACACTTTTCCCCTCTGACATTTTCATAATGTCGCAAAGATCCGGGCACTGCTCCACACGGCAGAGGGAACCCTCCCCCCGCCACCGCCCCCGCCTCAGGTTTTGTGAAACGGCATGTCCGCTCGACATGCGGTTTCTCAGAGCCTCGGCTTGAGAAATCCAAGCCCGTCGGCATACCCGAGCTGCCGCGAGCCCGGCCCGAAAAGGACAGCGTGTGCGGAGAGTACTCAGCTCGCTCAGGAAGTCTCCCAGAACAACCAGCTCCATCGAGCACCCGATCTCCGCCATATCCGGCCCAATCGTCTGAAAGCATCAAGAGAACACCAGGGGAGTCACAAGGCCTGGTCCGAGTAGCGGGTACCATATGAGTCACTCTCCTGCCAGACAGAGGGACCCAGGCAAGACAGAGTACGATCAGATTAAACTGACCTTCCGTTAGATATTTACAACACCTCACCTACATTAAAAGACCATAGTGATGTTGAAATGTGTTCAAGTATGACTTTAACAACTCTTATCAAGGACTATTAGCAAGTGCTGTACCCAGCTCCCTAGTTGGGGTAATTGTCCGAGAGGCCCCATTATCCTTACAGATCCTAAGTAAAGTTAAGGCCTACAGCACTGGGGCAGACCACAGGATTGATACCTACTTAGGACCCAGTATCATTGGTTGCAGAATCAAAAGGTTGCTTAACAGCAACTACAGAAATGCATGAACCCATCTCCTGAATGTTGAAATGACAGACCGCGGCTTGGCTTAGCGGTAACACTAGTGTATTTTTAAATCCTCAAAAAAAGGCACACAGCTACCATATTAAGTGAGTAAAAGGAGCTTGCCACTCAGAAGTGTCAAGTCACATTTGCAGCGGGATTGAGGTGCGGTTCGGCCAGGACAACGTTCACTGGGACATTCGGGTCCGAGATGGTGGGTGGCTCCACAGTGCAGATGCAGAGCAGTATGGGAAGATCTCCCCATGGACTGCCCAAGCACCCTTCAACAGTGCACTACCCTGTCCAGACCTTCAGTTTTTTCCTGGTATCAACCAGTCTATTAAACAGCAACCAAGTCAGAACAAAACTTTCACAGGCTATCAAAGACCAGCAGACTCTTTGGAAGTTCAGCTCGATGGAGCAGGGAAGGCGACAGGAATAAAAACACAAGGGTGGGTATGAGACAGGACCACCGATCGAGATCTTCTCAGTTTAATAGCTCAGATGTTAGGAGAGATGATCGCAGAGGGAGTCCCCGGCCTCAGTTAGGAATGGTCGGCTGGTTGACGATGACCTGGATGACGAAATCCTTCTGGATCTTGGTGTCCTGCAGTCGCGTCTTGTCAGTCAGCAGCTTCCCCGAGAAGAACCAACGCTGGTGAGTGGCGTCAATGTCCTCCTGGACCTGCAGCTGCTTCTTGAGCTGGCCGATGGAGTCCGCCATGCTGGCGCTGAGCCTCAGGTCCCGGCCGGTGGAGAGACGCACCTTCAGCTGGAACTCCTTCTTGGGTGCAGTCTGCGGCTCGGGGTTCTCCGACACATCCTCCTCACTGCGCTCCGACACCAGGTTGACAGGCGGGGCCAGGCAGTAGACTGGCAGCTGGTAGCGGTTGCCCAGCTCGTCATAGCACTCCGTCAGAGAGCCTGAGCCGGGCACAAAGACTTCTTACCTTTGAGTGCTAAATTACACCACCACCCCCACCCAACTGGTTCCCAGTGGGAGCAAAAGGCCTCACACATTAAGCACGATGCTTAGGGATACGAACAACTGCTGGTATTCAGTACTGTGCAGAAGTCTTAAGCAGCCAAAGATAATTATGTTTAAATGATCTTCATATTGGTGTAAACCTATGACAGTAGGCCTGTCATAGTGTATTAGCTTAGCCATTGCAAAACTTCTGCTAAAATCACCCCAGAATTTGCAGCAACCCTCCAATACAGCCATGTATTTTTTTTACTTGAATACTAGCACCTCATATGGGTGATCAATATCTCTGTTTTAAACTAAATTAGTATGTAATTAAGCCAGAAATTACATTTAATACTTTTTGGAGAACTGAAGAAATCCCTGACTGGATGGATGGACAATGAAACGCATTTCCTGCTACTTATCCGGGGTCGGGTCGCAGGGGCAGCAGTTTAAGGGATATCCAGACCTCCCTCTCACTAGCCAGCTCTTCCAGCTCCACCAGGGGAATACCAAGGCGTTCCCAGGCCATTCGAGAGATATAATCTCCCCAGCGTGTCCTGGATCTGTCCTGGAGCCCCCTCCCAGTTTGACATGCCCCAGGGAGCCGTCCAGGAGGCATCCCAAATAATTGCCCAAACCACCTTAACTGGCTCCTTTTGATGAGGCAGACCAGCATCTCTACTTTAAGCCCCTCCCAAATATCCGAGCTCCTCAACCCAAGGCTGAGTCTGGCCACCCTGCGAAGTAAACTCCTTTGGGCCGCTTGTATCTGCGATCTCATCCTTTCAGTAACTGCCCAGAGCTCACCACCTTACGCAAAAGGTAGGAACGTAGATCGACCAGTAAATTGAGAGCTTTGTCTTCTGGCTCAGCTCCCCCTTCAGCAAAACAGAAAGGTGCATCGTCCACATTACTGCCGACGCTGCACCGATCCGTATGCTGACCTCCCGCTCCCTTTTTCCCCCCCCTTACTTGTGAACAAGACCCAGAGATACTTCAACTCCTCCACTGGAGGCAGTAACTCATCCCCCACCAGGAAAGGGCAACCCACCTTTTCCCAGTGCTTTTGTCATGTTAATCTTAATTGGCATGTGTTCCGACGTTAAATCATGCTTTTGTTCCGAGCAAATGTGCACAAATAGCTTTAAAACATTTCCTCTGACTGCACAAGACTTTTGCACAGTATTGCATAATTAATGTAACAGTGCAACACAGATTTCCATACTACTGTAACTGGAGCCATGTCAGCTAAAATTTATGGGAGGATCTGCTTACGCAGGCGCCAAACACAATCGGGCTTTATCCCTCCATATCCTCACCTCCTCGTAGTAAGTGCTGGTTGACATTTCTGCTTAACACTGCAACTTCTTGCCTAGTGAAAACTACACCCGCTACATTGTGACGACGCTACTCGGATGTAGCCAATCGCGGAGCTCCTGGAATCCCCACCCACGTCATTCAATCCACACCGGACGTTCAAATGAAAACCTCTCTGCCAGTTGTCCCTGCGCCTGCCACCACATACCGTGGGGCAGAGTGATGCTGGCCCCGTCCACGATGGCCTGGGCGAGCTCGTGGTCGTTGCACTCGATGGCCACCGCTGCAGCCTTCAGCGCGTCCCAGATCTCCTTGCGGCCCTCGAAGGCTGGCGCCGTGTCCCAGAACTCGTCACGCTTGCTGCGCAGTTGGCCCTCCGTCATGGGGTAGTCGCTCTTCCACTTGGGCTTGTCCTTCTTCAGGGGCTCATTGCGGCCTGTGGACAGGAGACAAAAGTTCCATTTTACATACGCAGCAGACGGTCTTATCCAAAGCGATGTACATTTCAGAAGGTGGGGCCAGACACTCTTCGGAACAATTTGGGAGTTAAGGGCTTCACTCAAGGGCTCAGCAGTGAAACCAAACTGCTGACCCTGGGACTTGAACCGGCAACCTTATGATCATGGGCACAGCATGCCAACCTCTTAAGCCACAAAACTACCTGAAAACAGCAAGAAAACCCTAAGCCCTAAATCTCCCAAAAACAGGCTTTTTGTGTGGACGGAAGACATCATGGCCGATTTCACACCTCCTGACTGACACAGGTTCTCGCACATCTAAACCCTTGTTTGCTTTATCCAGCACTTCCTGGGGAGGGGGGGGGGGTGCCACATGGTCCCTGGGAAAAAGCTACCCCTAGCGTCAAAAGGACATAGGCAGAGTAGGAATATACACTACCAGCAGGGGGCAGTTCACACTATCCTGCGCTAACCTGATTCAGTCGTAAATTCTCTTGTCATGGGAGTGGAGGTTAACAGGGAATTCATCTGCCAAGCACCAATGCTGACTTCCAGAGATGTATACATACATAATAAGATTACATTCTAACCAATGAGCAGAGAGCAGGATTTAGAGTTAAACCTCCCCTCCCCAAAACACCACCACCGCTGCAAAGTAGACACACAGCTTTTTTGGGATCTGAAATCTGCATGGGGATTCGGTTTTGCTCGTGCCAGGGTTTGTGTTAGGAATACAAGGTCATTGCTGAACAGGAGAAACAAAGGTGTTCGACACCCCTCTGTGTCTGGGGCTTCCTGACACAGCAGACCATGCCAGAAATGTCCCACTCCGACCAGACGCGCCAGCAGACTGGAAAAGCAAGTGTGGCGTGCACTTTGAAACGCATTAAAAATTAAGCAATTGTTGTATTCCAAAACCTCGCATGTCAATCGCATTTGTGCAGCACTGGCAAATAGAAACGTTAGCTTGCCAGCTGAGAGCGAGCGTGCAAATTCGGGCAATCTTCAAGATGTGGGAAAACACGGGTCTCGAACAGGCACCTCGATGAGGCCCTCGCAGCAGCTGCGATGCCACGTAAAAGCTGTTTAAGCAAGAATCAACCCCCGAAAGGCTGGTTCTTTACAAGCGCAGCGAAAAAAAAACAAACAGCAGGCAGAGCTGTACTCGTGTTCAATCATTCACTGATGAGTACAGCTTGGGAACACTGTGCTACTGTCAGGTAATAGAGATACGAGATACAAAATTTTAAAAGGCATCTCAGGATCGAAAACAATCCTACACAGCCTGAAGCTAAACATAGAAAACAGGGACAATCATACTGGAGAGGGAGGGGGAGCCTTAGGAGCATCAAAACTCCACAAATCACCAAGAAAAAGCAAGAACTCTTCCACTATGAACATCCCAAACGGCGCCAAAACCGGCACCTGCCCATAAATTAAACACTCTTACCCCAGAGCGCCAACAGAATGGAGCGTGTCTGAACATCTGTAAGCTTACAGCCCCCCCCCCCCCAACCCCCATCACAGCAAGCGGATTCCATCGCAACCACGTCAACAGTCAGGAAGGAGCCAAAGAGGGCTGATGTCGCCACCCCCCAACAGAAAGATACCGCCCGTGGCTTCACAACAAAGTTTCGCAACCACGCGTTTCTGCAGCTGCAGATAACCCAGGGGGGTGGGGGCACAACTCCAGAGTGTCCCTCCCGATTGCCAGATAACGGCACGTGACGTCTGAGTCGGTGGTCTCGCCGAGGCTGGAGATGCGTGGTGAAGAGCCTCAACTTCCTGTGGAAAGTCATGCACCCACACATAAAAGGGGGCTGCGCTTGTCTTTAAGGAAGTCACATGAAAAGTAGAGGCATGACCTCTGGCAATGTGACCGGGGGGGGGGGGGGGGGGGGGGGACAATGCAACGAGGTCTGAAAGGAAACGGAAGCTCCCTCTGAAAGCATGGCCCTCTAAAGCCCTTTCAGACATTTCCCCATCCACTCCTGCATCTTCAGGCACGATAGTATCACTCCTGAGTTATCTGGCGATGCTCTCACTCTGCATTTTGCAGCCAGCAGATTCAACTTGGCATCAGAGACCGATGGCACGGTGCCACGCCATCTCAGCCGAGTCACAGGGTACATGTGGCTTTCCTGGGGGAGGGGGTCGTGGCAGAAGCGGGCCCCCATTCAGGAAGAGCATCCGGAGAGGGGCGCGTAGTGGGTGTAAGAAACGGCTGCACATGGTCCCGGGAAGTCGGGGGGGGGGAGGGGGGGCATGGCAGAAAGGAGTCTCACAAGCAAGGGGAAGGGGGCCAGCGCGGGTTCGCTGTGGTCGTGAGGCGGAGATGAGCCCCATCTTGTACTATGCCCCCACATCCTGTGTTAATGTGTGGGCAGTAAGGCAGGCTATTTTCTCCAAGACAAGGAAGCAAAGCGGCATGTCATGGGCCAATCATGACTAACCTTACTGCACAATTGGATGGACAGTGACCAACCAGAGCTGGCTTTGCTTAAGGCGTTTCACTAGACTACATAGTATGCCTTGCAGACCCACACTGCAAAGTCACAGAAGGAGTACAGGACACCGGTCACCTGTCCAACAGCAACCATCAGCCTGGGTGGGATAAAACCATGAGATGGAGGCCGTGAAATGGCACCCAATGAAAGGAGTCATCTTCCAACTATACAGGAAGCCCCCTAAAACTGTCCCATTCAGAGACTAACTTTAATATAGCTGAATGAAAGTCCACAGAGAACTACACACATTTTTCAACAGCTTCATAAGAAGGAACAAGCGTAGCGGACGGGGGGGGGGGGGAGAGAATTAAACGTGCCGGTTCCTGTTTAATTTTTTATTGCATTTTTTTTGCTTGGCACTTAAAGCATGGATTTCATAAACAGATTCCACAGTGATGACAGGGTCAGATATTTAGGGCATAAAATTTTTGCTTAATTTTTTTTGTTCCCTATTAATCAAATTAAGTGTCAGTACGCGTTTAAAGTTAAGTACAACAACTCGGACCTACAAGACAATCTCAAATTACACAAGACGACCAGTAATGTGATGCCAAGCACATTTATTCAGATGACAAAAAAAAAAAAAAAAAACTATGAATGAAGGAGAGAACTTCTTACTCAATTTTGCACTAATTATCTTTGGACAAGACTAGTCAAGTGCACGTATACCTTCTAACTCAGCATAACACCAAACATGCCATGATGCAATATATAACTTAAGGAACAGGCAAATGGTAAAGGCAGAACTGATAGTGTTTCTGTACAGAAAAGAGGCAGGAAAACCCACCCTCCAATACCCCATCCTGAAAAAGTGTGTCCAAGATTACCATCCACCAATTACAATAAGCACGAGCAGGTGAGCACCACGTTCAGAAAGGTTATTTGTACTGCAGATGAGTAAGTGCTCTGGGTTCAGCATCTCTCTGACTACAAGTCTATGAAGAGAGACAAAAGTGACAAATGAGTGGAGGATTAGTGTCAGGAAAAAAAGGCCGCGGACTAAATTAGCTTTTTAGATAATTTCCAGGGCAGGCCTGCAATCAGGATATCGCAGGCGTGATGCTAGCTGCATCAACCCCCACAGGATATGGTTTTTGTATCAGATGACAAAGGAGGAACAAAGGAAGAACAAGCGCTAACAGACAGCTGATGCTGGCAGTTTGATCCCCGAACACAGCGTCTCTCAACCCAGTCCTTGGGGAGCCCCAGACAGTCCATGCTTCTGCAATGGTTGCCCCAACTGGGATGGGGGCAAAAACGTGGACAGCCTGCAGGTCCCTAAACAGCAGGCTGAGAAAAACTTCTGTAACCAGAACCCCACTGAGCACTGAGGCAGCGAGTTTAACAGTCAACCCAGTTGTTGGCCTACTGGCCATGAGAGCCTGGCAGCTGTAAACACTACAGTTCAAAGGCCAAAATGAGGACACACAGGGCCAGAGCAGCACATGGGAACCATAATCCTAAAGGTCGCTGAACACACTGGAATTTGTGCCATCTCATCAGGTCATATAAAATGAACACACTCAAAGACGAAACATTACATCAAATTAGTTATGATGCAGACCAGAGAACCGTCTGACGTGCGTTTGCTCACGTGCGAATCACGATTCTTTAAAGACCTGAAAAAAAGAAAAACAGAAATTAGTAGTGAACTTTAATGGTTATTTAAAGGTATTAAATCTCATTCATGCACCAAACAATAACTCACCTCCCATAACCAACTATCCTATTACGGGCTTTTCCCTAAACCTGGCTCATCAACTGGGGAAAAAAAACCAAAATAAAGTGAAAACCTGACTAAAGCCTTGTTTAGTGTGATTTACAGAATCAGTCAGCCAGCTGCTCAATGAAGACACATTTAAGAGTCACCTGGAATGAGACCAGGCTGAAACTGGTCTGCCAGGATCGGTTAAGAGCTAAAATCGTAAGGAATAATACCGAGCCAAAAGGTTTACAGTTACACTGAAATTACCATATTTATTCCAACATAACACCAACAGCAGGTTTTAATAGATGCTTGACAACTTAACGGTATCAGTAATCAAATCACTCACTCATAATCTAGTCTAGAAACAGGTACCAAGGACAAAAACACTCCGAACTCAAATCAGATGACAGATCAGACGATTCAAAACCAGCGATTAAGAGGATCAGTATTCAGATTGGGAACCCATTTGTCAGAGCTCTTAAAGCCAGCAAGTCAGCTTAGAAATTTCTTTGAAAGAGTACCCCTGCTAATATTAAGGCAGCTTTTACATGCCTGTTGTCACATCCCAGCAAGCTAACCTATCCTATTTTCAGGACTTACACGGCACTGAGAAACCTAAGCCAGTACACAGCTAGATAGAATGAACAAACTGATGAGGCACGAAGAGGAACTAGGACAAGGCGAATGGTCACATATGTCAAACACTGGTTAAACATTCAACTGCATAACATGGGTTTTCCCAAATTAGTAAAAAAAAAAGTAAATTAAAACCTACATTATCCAATTCCCCCTAGAAAGCACAAAATGAACCTGCAACAGGGAGAACAATTACACCAAATAATTTAGAAATGAATACTGGAAAAACTCAAGCAAGGAGACGTCCCTACTGACACACTCTCTCAAAACAGCAGGCCAAGATGGGAGGCATGGTCACCACAGCCATCTACATTGACAGTTTACTGAAAGCCACAACAGTAGGACTCCACTTGCGACTCGTGAGAGTAGCCTACAGGTTGCAAAGTCATGACCCCAGACTCGCCTGGCGCATGCATCCTGCCCAGTATGGGCCCATACGCTTCACGTGTCAGATTAATTGAAACCATCACTGTTCAGGTCGCAAGCAGCCACTGTATCTGCAACTACCCAGCCGATGTCTATATTTGCAATACTACCAAGTGCTTCAGCAGCAATCCTGATTCCATCAGTCCCATTTAAAGCCAAGAGTCAAAAATAAACCTTAGCAATAACTGTCCGCTTGCCCGAGGCAGGGTCAGATTATCTCGGAGAGGCGGAGTCGAGGCGAGCCTCCATTCTCCAAATAATGACATTATTCACACACGGCTATGACTCCACCTGCACAGAAATTATCAAGAAAACCCAGCAATCTACAGTTTCTCTGAAGAAGATGGAAAAGCCATCGCAGTGAGGTCCACCAACTCAAAACGTCGAAGCTCCCATGTTAACTGACACGACGGGAACCTCTCACAAAAAATGAACCCAAAGGCCACTTCCCACAACATGAGATGGCAAGGGCACCATCAGACAGACAGTCAGCGACCATTTCTGTGCAGCTGGTCCAAAGTGGTCAAAGACTCGGGTCTGGTTAATAGTTGACAGGTACTGTTGTTGTGTTGCGTAGTGATAATACACAGCAGCAAGCAGACTGAAAGTGATTAAGATTACACCGAAATGTGCTCACTGTGTTGTGATCACAACAGAAGGTAGCAGTGCACACTTTTTAAAAATGGCTGCGCTGGATGGACTTTCCTTCTATTCATGGAAAGCACAGTTATCTAAATAAGGGTGAAATAAAACAAGGAGGAACATTTGTGCAGTAAAGTCTGAGTGCCGATATTGAAAAAGTGCACAGAAATGTCAGGAAGGAATCTCTGCGCCAGTATGACGCATGCGGTGTCATGGTCACCAGCTGTAAGCTAAAGTATCACAACATGATTTTAAAATTGATTATCGTAAATCATGTTCACTGACAAAGCAAGAGACTCTCATGTCCTCCCCACAAAAGCAAGACAGACAAAACTTCTTAAGAGGCCAGATTGCGAACTGAAAGACATACCAAGATATAACCAAATAAACTGACATCTCCATATTAAACAAAGTCTCGCAACGTAATACGGATTTCGTTTTTCTTCCCCCGCCCTGTGTCACCCGGAATGTATATTAAACCCCTTTTTCGAAAGTCATAAGCCAAATAAGTATACTAAACGTGTTTCCCCAACAATTTACCTAGAATGAAACAGAGCAGGGTTTTATCATAAGCAGACTAGATAGTCTCGGCTAGGGAAGGAATTTGGCACCGAAACATACAACTTATAGCGCTTTTCCATCCGTGACATTCAGAATAAACATGATCGATTCAGCAGTGCTTCCCATAAGCGGAAACTCTTGGCCGCAGTTTGGGACACAGAGGCCGGCAGTCAGATAAGCGATAATAAAAGGTGGCACCACCTGGGCACTAACAGATAACGGGCTACGTGAGAATCAGGACACAAACTAAACTACACATCCAGCCGTCCTGCATTTGTGCGGCTTCATTTACAGGCCCGTTAGCGCTCAGACCGTCGTTACACCCGCGCTTGACCCCAATCCCCGCAGTTAAATCATCCAGCTGCATAAACGTGAACGCCTTGCGCAAATCCCTCCGACTCCGGGACGAAGCCTTACCTCCGCGTTTCCGACGATTCCGTCCGCCGCTCCTGGACGAACCCCGGGCCGGCGTGTCGCCACGCTGCCGTCCGACGCATCCTCCCATGGCTCTCAGTTAGGAAAAGAGCCCCATGAGGCGGCGGAGACTGGGTGCCGCCGATGCAAGAAGCCCAAAAAAAAATTCTCTTGAAATTTTTCAAAATAAGTATGTAGCAGTCAGATGGAAAGCCTCCGAGTAGCAGTGCCGGGTAAAGCACGAAAATAAAAAAGGGAACCCGGATTAAACTGTTTGCTAATTACGGGTCAACCGCTAGTAACCGAGCGGTCGCGGCGCCCTCCCGGCCGGCCAGCAAACTTCAGGCGACTTTTCCCAAAGCGGCCGCTTCGCGTCGTGCGTCCGGGGAGGTGCCGGCGCTCCGGGGGGGGGGTGAACTCCGGGCTCAGACAGGCTGGCCGTCCGCAGGATTTAAAATTAAAATAATAATTAAAATTAAAAACAGAAACTCGGGTGTCAACTTTCCTCCGAGAGGTTGGACGCGTCGCAGTCGCGCAAACCACTCCGGCGAGCGGCGCGGATACCCACACAGCCTCGGTAAAACTATGAATATAAAACGCTGCTGGAGGCGAGCGCGGCACTTTGACGCCGCCTTTCTGGCGACAGACGCGGCGGGCCCGCTGTACACCCCGGTCGGCTGCTTCCCGATCTATCTGGCAGGCTCCAGCACGCCCGCGGCTAGGCTAGTTAGCCGGACTACTAACTAGATAAGTTTGCAAAACGCCCGGCGCCTTATCCAGTCCGCCGGTCACGTTCAGGCAGCATTTTAAACGCGCACCCCCCACTCCCTGGTTGTCATGTCTCATACAGTTTAACCCTCTAGCTAAGTGTTTCCCCACCTTTCCTGCCTTTTTATTTGCTATTTTTACCCCCCTCCTTTCCGTTCCTCACAGGTTTAAATCCCTCTCTTCCTGGTGGGGTGGGAGACGGCTGGGTATTTGACTGGGGGGGGGGGGGGTGTTTAAAAAGCGGTTCGACACGCAGGCGCGTGCGCGAGGAGGCGTGCCCTGCACGAGGTGGCGTCACGTTACTAAGAAGTCCAGCCCGTGAGACACGCACGTGTGCGCGTGTGGCTCGCTTTTGTTACGCTCCTCTTTTTCAGAATCAGAATCAGAATTTTTGTTCGCCAATTACAGAGAAGTACAAAGAATTTCTTGCACCTTATCGCACTAGTTTCACCAAAAAGGACCCATAACAGGGAATGTTACACATATTTATCCTTGACATTTACAATACATGATTCATTTGTTTAACAAGCCTTTATCTCTAGAACCCTGCATTCCGTGAAGCATGCAACGAAACATTTAATGGAACAATTCGATCAAAGCATCTTGGTGAGGGTACAGTAGAATTGCTCCCAGTCCTGAAACGCATTGGTTAAAAGTCATTGTTTACTAGTCTGTGCGCTGACATGGCGAATCACATTTCCGTGACATGTGAAATATTAAATTGTAAATTTCGTCATAGTTTATTGTTCATAAAAAAATAATTCCCATCCAATTTTGGCAGCTGATATTTTCACTTTGCTTGAATCAGTTTTATTAACCAAGTATGGATGCATACAAAGAATCAGACATGGTGTATTCGGTCCAAATAAACAACTAAAAAAACCAAAGCTAAACTAAAAAACTAAACGGATACGTCATAAAAGCTAAGCATTAAGTAAAAGTTAATTCAGTGTTATTTTTCATAATCTCTTAATGGTATAAACACGTGAAAATGTTTCACATCAATAAAGGTCATTTACCTGCTCACATTCACTGTCTCTGAATCTCTGAGTAACGTAAACTTAAATCACCAAAGTTCTTACTGACAGCATCACTAGTATAGTATTTGTCACTTCCCGTCTTTGTGATTTAGTTCTACTCCATATACATCGTCTGCTCATGTCTCATACAAACGTATTCCGCAAAACCTGTGTTGCGTGCGCTCTAGTATTCATATTTCTATGATTTGTACTCTTCCTATTTCTATGATTTGCCAACATCTGCGCATGCGCAGTTTGGTTTCGCGCACGATGGCTACTGATGGTGAGGTACTGCTGGGCTTGGTGGAGGAGTTCGTCTCAGGACAACAGGACAGCAAGGCCGCGGCCGCGGCAAGAGGTAGCGAGCGGGATTTTGATCGGTGTCGAAAGCGTGCACTTAAGGGGCACCGGCGTGCTGAAGGACCTGGGGGCGAACACGATGCCCCTCGGAGCTGTGTCTTATGCCTCCCAGCTTCTCTGGTTTTTCGCTCTTTGCATAGCAGCAACACAAAGCCAGTCGTGTTAAATGTCTGATTTATTTAAGTTAACTCGCAGAAACGAGCCTCTAAATTATTACATTCTTCCGTAATGTTTACAGCCTGAAAATAATGTTACAGCTGTTCACAAACTGCACCGAGGCACCATTTGGCATCCAGAGTTCACTGTATTGTCTGGGAGGGTTTTCGGGACCAGACCTGTTGAAATTAATAATATTAACTGTGGGGATGGAGTTTGTTTCGGGCGACGTCATTATAATAATAAAAATAAAACATGTCTGACACTTTCAGTTGGCAAGAATGAGCCCGAGGCAGTGCCCTAAATGTCGCAATGTTCGTAATGCTGTCTGACATAGGTTAGATGCACCAAGCTTTACAGAGGGTCCCCAAATATGTCATCAGATACACGTAACCACCCCCACAGTGTTATCTGCTGTATAGTGTCACACAAGATTTACATTTCCCATTTGGAAAGGAACATTGTGGCTCCTTTCAGAGCCTGACCTTTGGAGATTTTGATTATGAAAATCTGATGTTGACTATTGTGGTAGGCCACATTACCTGCATAATTCTGATTATCAAGAGTTACGTGTTGTATGCTGCCCTCTATTTAAATGGGCCTCTAGTTCCCCAATGACAATGTATTAAACCCTTTATTTTCTTTGCAAGGCGTGAAGACTGGACAGTTTAAAATATTAGAACTGGTTGAAGCTTTGGGGTAAAGTATTATTTTTTATATATAAAATGTATACTTTTTGAATGCATTTCTATGCTGATGTTTTCGTGTATTATGTAATTATGTCATGATTGAGTAATGTAAGTTAATATAAGCCAGTTGCTGTGTCTGCCATTTTACCAGAGTTCCCATGATTTATAGGTTTACAGTTTTTGCAGGATGTGGAATGTCTGTTCCTGAGAGTGTCAAGTTGAGACTTTGCTGGTTAACTTCAGAGTGCCAGACCGTGCTTGTTTTCTAAAAGGGGCGCAGTGTTTGCAGGGTCCACCATCTGGCTGCCGAATGCTCACGTGTAACTGTTTTGAAACAAAATGGCCACTCGCCACAGATGCAGCTTTCGGAGCTGCGGTACGGCGGCCTTAGGGACCCCCAAGCTGCGTGTGTTAGAAACGTAATGGCCGCCCCCCAGGACTGGCTGTTCAGTGTCCCGTGTTTCTCCGCGCAGTCTGAGCCTGACGAGCTCCCAGCCGCAGACTCGGGCACGTGGCGTTCAGCTGCTGTCTGAGGTGCTCCGCGAGTGTGACAGCGGCCTCTCCGAAAAGGAAGGTGAGGCCTCCCTCTGACCCAGCACAGCGCATCAGCGGCTGCTGTTAATCACGTCCATTCAGGCTTTATGTGCCACATACGCAGTTATACCCGGTATAATGCGATAGGCTTGATTGCCTGTCTCTGGTATTATGAGACAAGAGAGGTAAGAAAGTACATAAACCGTGTGCAGTTGACAGTAGAGTGACAGATGGTGGAGCAGAGAGTCAAATGAATAAGTTGGTATTTACATATGTAAACAGTGTTTATGTGATTGTGCTGTGTGGGCTGTTGGAACATTAATTAGCGGCCCTTGGACATTGTCCTTGTGTTCTGTCAGACTTTCAGGGGAGACGTGTGTCGTGCGTTAAACCATCACAGGTTTTTGTCTGATTGAATGTTATCCAGCTCCCTAAACCTTACTGTAGGATTACAATCGGAATCCTTTTATTCACCGTGTGCAAAAAGGACAAGGAATTTTGTTTTGGTGATGGCATGAGTATACAATTTATACACAATGTCAAGACGAAAATACACACGACAATAAATCTAATAATGACACAAAGAGAGGCCGTGAATACACATCTCTGTGTCAGCTGAACAGAGAAATTACAGTCCTTAACTCTGTTACCATGGCTACAGTCACTTGTTTGGAGTTCTGATTGTCCTCGTGCCACTGTTTTTATTCGGAAAGCTGTTATGGTTCAGAGTTAGCAGTGGCTCTTAATCGTCATGCCTTACTGTGTTTGGAGCTGTCAGAAATGCGATTGGCTGTCGGTTTCACCACCTGCTTTTCACTGTTGTGTTTTTTTCTTTCCTTTTTTGTTGCAGTCGAGGTCCTTGTGGCTTTTTATGAAAACAGACTGAAGGACCACTATGTCATCCTGCCCCATGTTTTGCAGGGGATCAAGGCCTTGGTGAGTTTTTCGTTTGCTTTTTATATCTGAAACTTCATATGTCTGGGAGGTATTTTAATGCAAAAAGATATTGCCGTGTTTGATTTAGGTACTCAGAGGTTTTGTGTGTGTGTGTTTGTGTGTGTGAGAAAGTGATTTTCTAATTATTATTTTCCAAATACCATCGACCCATTCAGACGATCCTCAGCCGATAAGTTTCACACATCTGCCATCTTTTTTTTCATGTGTGGATTTTCTCTTCCGGCGCTGATGTTCTTTCTCTGTAACCACGGAAACTCTCAAGCCCAGACACCCAAGTCTCTTATGGTTTTAGACAAACCATGCGTCACCCGCTCGTAGCATATTAGCGTCGCTGCAGCCCTGCATCGCGGTGGCTCCTCTCTTTGATTTCCTGCGCCAGAATTCTCCCTTTTCTCTCAAGCCTGCAGTGGGGGCCACGCTCAGACCAGCCTCGTCGTCAGAGCTGTACATGCTGTAGATTTACAAACACGATAGGTCCAGTGAGGGAGCGTGTTGTTCCTTATGCTGTATATCCCATCTTGTATCTGTCTGTCAGACCAAGACTCCATTGTGGCCTCCCGGATTGGCTGTTTCAGTCCTGAGGTCTCTCTTCCGAGATATTCACGTGCAGGTAAGTCGAGGTCAGCGAAGGTGATCAGGGAGATGTTCCAAGAAGCAGGATTTCTCAGTTAGCTGGGTTAACTTAAGCTGGATGTCATGATTGTTGAATAAGCCCTGTATCTACTGTACGTTGAATTTTCACCGACGTGGGCTTCTCGAGCTTAAAAGACTTATGCTGTGTTCTGTATTAAATTAACAGTAATATAACTGGTTATTAATCCTACACTGATTATCCTTTAGAATAATTGGATCCGAGTGCACTTTTTCATTTAGGAGGTAGTTTAACTTCAGGCACACAGATGGATGGGCTCTCGGACAGATCTGCTAGGCCTGAGGGATATTGACTGTGATTCTGCACCACGGATGCGCCCAGATGAATGACTGCTCTCTCTCTTCTGACTCATTTTTGCCCCTCCCTACCTCCCCCACTGCAAGTCTTTAATGTTGGTGGAGAGATCATGTGTCTACAGCATTCTCATCAACCTGATGGAGTATAAGGAGGAGGGTAAGATGTCTGCTGGCAGAGTGTTAGACATGTTCGCTTTTCTGAATGTGTGAGGGACAGGCCTAAGTCTTCCGGTCATATTCACATGCACCAACCACCTCCCCCCTTCCCGCCAGAGCTGAAGGGGCTGGGCGCAGACTTCGTCTTCGGGTTTGTGCAGGCGATGGATAGCGAACGCGACCCCCGGAATCTCCTGCTAGCCTTCCAGATCGCCCGGAATATTCTCCTCAGAGGCTATGAGCTGGGTGAGGGCCGTGCCTGAGGGCGGACTCGCTTGCTGGGCGTGAGTGATGGTCTCGCCCCCGTCTCCATCCGCTGGAAATGACGCTGTTCTGCTTGTATCACAGGTAAATTCACGGAGGAGCTGTTTGAAGTGACATCCGGCTACTTCCCGTTAGACTTCACGCCTGTAAGTAACTATCCCTGAAAGCCAGGCCTGCCGATTTTATCATCTATTCATATTTAGTAGCATCCTGTGATGCTCAGGGTCTGAATTCCTTGTCTTGTTCCTCTGTAGCCCCCTAACAACCCTCATGGGATCACGCAGGAAGATCTGATTGTGGCTCTGAGAGGGGTGCTATCTGGGACGGCCCGCTTTGCGGAGGTAAGGAGGGGAGCGAAGACCCGATGGTGTTTGTGGTGGGGGTATCGGCAGCCCCTACAGGCACATCACCCACGGCCCATCTCTCCCCCCCCCACCCCAGTTCCTGCTGCCGCTGATCATCGAGAAGCTGGACTCAGACGTCCAGAAAGCCAAGTTGGACTGCCTGCAGACGCTGGTGAGGGATGGGCCCCGCCCCTCCACGTCAGGCCGCTGCTCAGATCCGACGCCTCCGGCTCGAATCCATGTTCGCTCCACTTCTCAAATGTCCCACGTAGCCATGTCGGTTTACTAATGTCCAAACAGGTTCCAACATCTGCTACGGAAGTGGAGTGTCACGATTCCGTGTATTAATGTTAATATTTAATGGTCTGTCTAATTTTCCCTTACTTATTGTTCGTCTTTATTGTCACTTTCTTAATTCAGTAATTAGTCCTGTCACTACAAGAACAGAGTCAGCTGTGGATTTGAGTCGCCCATGTTAAACTATTAAAGTATTAAACTATTCAAATAATAAAACGCTTCGGACCATCTGCCAAACCTGCACCCTTACCAATTCTAGAAAGTGAAGGCCTGTCTCATATATTAGCATAAATTTTAATAATATTTTTTTAGTTTTTGTTTAGTTTTTTAATTGCTTTCAACGCTGGTGCAAGCGGACTCACAACCACGATTAACTCAGATCCCATAGTGATGCAATATAACTTGTTCCTATTTTTCCTTGTTCTGTCCACACTGCTGCACTCATGCATCACATGTGACTGCTGTGTATGGCTCCCCCTGTTGGCAGGAGGCCTGCGTTTCCGTGTACTCCTACAGGGAGCTGAAGGCGTTCCTGTCGGGCCTCTGGGCCTCGCTGCGCAGAGAGGTGGGCCTCCGCGGACAACCTGGTCCACTGCCGTCTCGTTACTTACTGGGCCGGGTTACAGGTTAAAGCCCCCCTTGGGTTAAGTAACCTGCCCCTCGGCGCTGTATCAGTTGCCATCTCAGCACTTGAAGTGGGTAACAAACGCGCCTCCTTTACCACCATAAGGCAGTCATGCTGTTCTGATGACTATGGATGTTCATTTTTAATTTGAACGTGTTCAATTAAACAGTTCAATTCCTGGGCGGGGGGGGGGCATACCGGTTGTACCTTTGAACAAAATGCTCATGGTCATTTGTTGCAGGAAACAATATGTAATTGGGTAACCTTAGATACGTGTCAGGTAGCAGATGATGTAGTGGAAAAACCGTCCTAAAGATTCCTGCCCCACCCTGGCCTGCCTTGCCCCCCCCCCCACAGGTCTTCCAGACGGCCAGCGAGAAGATCGAGGCTGCAGGCCTTTCTGCCCTGAGTGCCCTCTCGGCCTGCCTGTCCCGCTCCGTCCTTGACTCGCAGGGTGACGACGTTCTGCATGTTTTCCTGGATCTCGTTGTCCAAGGTACTAAAATGCCAACATCCGCGAGTGTCGCACTGGCAGAAATGCTCACCTGTGCTCATCTCCGCAGACTGTCAGCATCACCTCTGTGAGCCCGACCTCAAGCTTGTGTGGCCCAGTGCCAAGCTGTTGCAGGCGGCCGCTAGCGCCTCCTACAGGGCAAGCCACAGAATTACGAGTGCGGTCTTGCCAAAACTGATGGAGCAGTACATCAGCGAAACACAGGCAAGCCTGGCTTTATTTTTTTTTCCACATGTATGTTTGTCTTTTTCAGTTGAGCCTCAAAGTCTAATATGCTGTCCCCTTTAGTGTGCTCACCGGCGCACCCTGCTGGAGGTCCTTCAGGGATTCGTGCAGCCGATACAGAGTAGTGTCCCCTTAGAGGGAGGTAAGGCTTCCTGGTAACGTGCTCCCAAACCTTCACTAGTTCCGCATTAGATACAGTATATGGCCAAAAGTACACGGACGCCAGCTTAAGGGAACTAATATGACGTTGATCAGCCCACTGTTGCTGTAATAGCCTCTTCTCTTCTGGGAAGGCTTTCCATTAGATATTGGGACATTGCTGGTGGGGTTTGCTGCCATTCACGTTGGGTGTTACTGGGTGATCAGGTCCCTTCTTGGGAACTTGTGTGGCCAATCACTGCGTAGCTGAACCTGCCGCCAGACATTTTGACCTTCACATCACTTTAGCAGGATAGAAATGAGGAGATCTGACTTGTTGGAAAGATGAGGTGCCCCATGATGGCCTCCTACGATGACGCCAAGTGGAAAGTCTCTAAGGTCTCCTGTACGACCAGCCATCCTTGCTGCTGTTTGCTGTGGGAGGTCATGTGACTGTGTGTTTTATTATTCACCTGTCAGCAGTGGGTGTGGCTTAATTAGGCAAATACTAGTAATGATAGGGGTGTCCATGTGCTTCTGGCCGTATGTTTTCTGCTGTCAGAAAGGTGCTTATTTTGAATTATGGTGGTGGTGTTCAGCATGTCCAGTGAGAGCAGCTGATTGGCTGCTTATGAGCATAGTACTGACACTCGGTCTCCTCCCCAGCAGATGAGAATGTGTTCAGTGCATTCCGCGAATCCCTCTGTAACGTCGTCTTCTCTGCCCTTTCGGAGTCCAACTCGGGACTGCAGGTCGCGGCCTGCCGTGTCCTCGCCTCATTGTGCCAACAGCCAGGTAGGTGGTCCTGGCTCCGCCCCCTCCTGGCTCTGCCCCCTACTGGCTCCGCCCCCTCCTGGCTCTGCCCCCTCCTGGCTCCGCCCACTTCTCCACCACAGCACTACTTCCCGTCTTGATCTGTCGTCAACATCCTTCAGGGTCATCACTGGGTCTCAAGCCCTCATCCTTGTTACAAAATACCCTGCTGCTGGTTAAATTTAAACCTGCCAAAAAGTATAGCACAACCCCCCCCCCCCCCCATGTCACAGTTACCCACTCGATGCTGAATATCGTAAAGGAATATCAGTGCGCCACCCAATGGTTCATTGATGCATGGTCAGCAGTTTCTGTGAAGGTCACGCATGTGTAAGCTGATGATTCTCCTGCTTCAGAGGACGTGTGACCTCAAGCTGGGACTCGGCGACACTGAAATTAAAACCCACTGTTGTCAGCCCTTTGTTTTGTACTCGGGCTGTAGCATCAGTGGTGATGATCATCATCGTCAGGGAGGCTGACACCCCTCTTTGCTCGCCGCAGGCCTTTTGTTGGCTTCGGATGTGGAGCTGGCCGTCAGTCACCTGACTCGACTGGTGTTGGAGGACGGGGAGCCCCAGGTCAGGTGAGCAGGCCACGCCTCAGTGTCTCCATGGCGACCTGACACGCGTCACACCAGTCCCGTCGGGCCGCCCATCCCCGTTGTGATTTCGATGTCCCTGTCCCCAGCATGGCTGTTCTGGAATGTTCCCGCGCTCTGTCCTTCCTGCACACCAGCACCTTCGCCGCCATCATGGTCCCTCGGCTCAAAGGAGAGATCTTCACAGGTGCCTGGGATGGGGGGGAGGGGGGAGGTCGTGTGTGACTGCTGGGACCCACACGCTGCTCCTGCTGTGTACGACGGGCATCACAGGCTCGCTGACACGGCTGTGTTACGGGACACTTCACAGCGTCGATGTCATGCTGGGAAAAGCCAGGAGATGAGAGGCGTCACCATAAAACTCCTCTTAGTCAAATATAGGCAGGATACGCAGCAGGGGGTGAGATTATTGCGACCCCTCTTTGGTTAAGGCTAAGTAGAATATTGTGAAATGTGAGCGAAGTTGCAGGCTGGTTGAGGTTATGGATGAATTGGTGGGGGGGGGGACGTGGAGTCACTGAGGAGGTGCTGCGCATGACCCCCACAGAGCCCATGGCCCAGGATGATGGGCCCTCCCCGAAAGCTTTGCGGGAGCGGTGCATGACCGCGCTGGCCGCCGTGTCGAATCAGCCCGGCGTGATACGGGAGAGCGCCCCCGTGCTGCTCGAGGTCCTGGCGTCTTCTCACACAGGTAATAAATTTGGGTGGGAAGATGGGTTTGCATTCAAGGGTACAACAGACGGTCCCTGTGATGGGGCAGGCTTCTGCTCTGTACCTCCTGGGGTGGATTCTGGGTCACAGCGATTCCCCTCCCCTACCAGGAACAGGGTCGTTCGCGGCGGATGATGCACTGGCAGCGTGCCGCAGTCTGCAGCGGATAGTGCAGCAGGCCCCAGACGTGGAGGACACTGGGAGATTCTTCCATGACATCATCATCCCGCGCCTTCTAGGCTTGGCGTTGCAGGCTGGCCTGTGGCGTAAGTACGGAGGTGGGGGGGGGGGGCACTGGGCTGCCATTGGGTTGCCATTGGGTCGATTTTAAAGGGAGTTTCAGGAACCGTCTCTGTGTGTCCAGGTGGGGTATCCCCGCCCCGGGAAAGCCCCCTGGCTGAGGAGCCAGTGTTGCAGGCCTTGGTGCCAGTGATGGGTATGGCCTGTGCCCGGCTACAGCCACAGTGAGTCCACTGCACATATGGTGAGCGTCCTCTGGGGGGCAAAGTGCGTCTCTGTGGTGGTAACGGCTGCATTTCTGCGGGCAGGCTGTCCGCCGTCACCGCAGCGCGGGTGGTGTCCCTCTTCCTGGACGGGGACGTGAGTTTCCTGCTGGAAGACGGGCTTCCCTCCGGACTGCAGCTGCTGAGAGTGAGCCTGACGACAGACACGCATGGTCAAACAGACGCGCGGTTCCATGTCTGCCCAGCAGGGGGACGTCTCACTGCATCTCAAGCTGCTTTAGTTTCAAAAGCCGCTGCAAGAAAATCAAAAAATTAAGAATATGACACATTTATCGTGCCAGAAATCACATGAAGCTGGAGAGGGTGAAGGAAAGGTGTTTTAAAGCATCTATTTCCAGGAGTTGTTCTTAAAAATCACAAAAACTGAAGTCCTGCAAATGAGAACTGGTGGAGACATTTGTACAGAAATACAGATGCAGGTCCCTGTGTCGTGAGCCTCACGTACATAAGACTCAAACACTCCTGAACTTCTGTATTTTGGTATTTGCTTCTGAAGAGGTGCATGCTGGGAAGGCAGTAGGCCCTGCTAACAGTGGCCATCTTTCAGGTGCAGCACTCCTGGAGCCTGTCGCAGCTGACATGCCTTCTCATGGCCTGCGTGTGCTCCGTGCCGCAGAGTGTAAGCCCTGCCCACCACGCCGCTCCATCTTCACCCCCTTTTGTTTTTTGTCTGTTTTTTTTTTAATGACCCTGCTCATGTCATGTAGTGACAGCATGTATCCTGTAGGGGAGCACTGTCTCAAAGGACAATCCTCAGAACAAAGGCAAGTAATTTAATGCTGCGCCCTGCAGGTGGAGCTGCCCCAGCTGGAGCGGTTGATGGCGGAGCTGGAGGAGCTCTCCTGTACCTCCACGTACCCCTTCTGCTACACCGCCGCTTCCAAGTGCTTTGCCGGCCTGGTGAACAAGAGGCCTGCAGGTGAGAGTTTACCCAGAATCCCCCCCTGTAAGTCACAGAATTAGTCACATCAGGTCTTGGAGACCCGCGCTTGGGTTGCCTGAGTAGCTTAACCCGTTTGAGACTGTGATGGACCCCACGCAGTTAATCTCCCTAGAGCACCTGTATCCTCCCAGTAATGGTTATGAGGTCCTGGAGCTTTTAGGGTGAACAGGGGTGGGTTCCGACTGAAAGGCTCAGCTGCGGATCTCCTGCTCCTAGGGGAGGCGCTGGACTTGCTGCTGGACAGAGTGATGGGGAGGATCTGCTCGGAGCTGGACCACGCCTCCTCTTCTGTCCGCCTGCAGGCCTTCACCCTGCTGCTCTGGGTGAGATGGGCCGCCTACCAGAATCGTGTTGCCATTATGTACCACCCTCAGCCCTCAAACTTGGTCCTGGTTTGTGGCGTATGTTCTTGTTTAGCATTGCTGTATTTAATTTGGTTGCTAAACCTTTAACCCGTAGCCCTGCTCTTACCTCCAAGGTGCCACCAGCGTGTCCGATAATCCCTCTGCCCTCTCGGCAACTTTTCTGCCGTCAAAAATTCTTACGGCTGGAGGTGTTTTTCTTTGGAGTGGTTCAGCGTTAAGCCCGTTTCTCTGCTCTGATCTGCGAGCTCACATTCTGTCGCCAGCAGGGCCCCATCTCTGCCTCCACACTCTGCTCAGAACCGTGATCCGCTGTTTTTTAGGTGACCAAAGCCCTTCTGATCCGATACCACCCCCGGGCCTCCGTGCTGACCGATAAGGTAACGCGTTCGGGTCATCAGTGGGTTAACTGAGGCTTTCTGGGGCACGAACCTGCAGCACCAGCGTGTTTAAGCTGCGCGCTCCGCTGTTCTGCTTCAGATGTTCTCTCTCTTGACGGACCGTGAGCTAGGCCCCCTAGTGGCCGACGGCTTTTCCGTCCTGATGAGTGACCCGGTGGACGTGCTGACCCGGGCGGGCCACGCTGACGTGCGCATCATGTACCGGCAACGCTTCTTCACGGAGAACTCTGCCAAGCTGGTACAAGGGTTCAACTCTGCGGAGAAAGGTACTGAGGGGGGTGGGGCCTGTGAGGGGGGCGGGGCTTGGGAGGGAGGGGGTGGGGCTTATGAAGAGGCGCCAAGCCTTAACTTCATCGAGGAGTTAAGGCTGAAAACCAGGACATCACCAAGCAATTTCACAACTAGTTTAAACTTTTGTGGCTGTTAATCAGACTGGAAATATCCTCATCAGTGGTGCATTTTTGGGCTGTGAACTGGCAACCTGCCTCTGCGTGGTTGAGTTGCCAGCAGAGGATTGCTGTCCCTATTGGTGTGAAATTCGAGAGATGCAGCACCCCTCCTGGCCGGAGGCTATGCATACGGGGTGTGAACTAGCAACCCAGCTGCACGCTGCTGAACACAAGGCAGGCAGGCCAGCGGCTGCACTGTCCTCGAACCCGTCTCCGGGCTCACATCCCATAAGTCCCCGGAAGCACCAGACGTGCAGAAAGTAGGTCAGCTCTCCTTTTGTGTTTGGCGCCCAGACAACGAGTCACAGGAGCAGCTCGGAGCGTCACCGCGGACATTTAATCACCAGGAGTCCTGCTAACCACTCGGCTAATGAATATTCATGAACCTGGGAGCCAGAATGAATGTCCCTGTCCTGAAGGGGCAGAACACTCTGTATCATACTGAGATATTTTAAATGAAAGTGTAATTCCAGTGACGTATGAAGGTGTTCATGTACAAGTAACAATTCATTATATGAGATTTTGTAGTCTGCACCCTTGTAGACAGTCTGCACGGCCTTCATTGCTATTCTGACCGCACAGAACACTTCCTTACATCGTTTTGCTTCTACTGTCCCAGTTCACTGCATAAGCAGAACGCTTTTTTGCTCAGAAGGTGGTTTCCATGGAGATGGAACAATCGGGCATTCTGTCAAGGAATTCCCAAAGTCCAGAGATTCTGTCGGCGGCCTGTGGGGGGAGTGACCTCGCCCTTGACACCTGCCTCCCTCTCTCGTTTGTCCCCCTCCCTCCTGCATAGAGATGAAGCCCGGCTACCTCAAAGCGCTCTCACACATCGTGAATAACCTTCCGAGGCAGGTCCAGCTGTCCGAGCTGCCAGCGGTGAGTTGCCCGGATGGGTGGGGGGAGGGAACATTTTGAACCAAGCAGAATGCCAGAGACACTTTGTAAATGTCTTTGAACAGACATTTCAGAGATAATTACACCAGGTGCAGAAATTAAAGACCCTGAAATCACAACAGAAGTAAGCAGAGAACAGTATTTAATTAGCGGCGCTTGGGATTCAGGCGCCTGGCTGTCAGCCGCGAGCTGGAGGTGCGACAAAGCAAAGGGTCTGTCTGTGCCTGTGCAGCTGCTGCCTCTCCTGCTGGAGGCGCTGTCGTGCCCGGACCAGGCGGTGCAGCTCTCCACCCTCTCCTGCCTGCACCCGGTGCTGATGGAATCCTTACCGGCGTCGACCCTCTGCCTCCAGCTCGAAGGACTCGTATCACACCTGCTTGGCCTCACCAGCAGCCCTACCATGGTACTCACCGCGCCCCCCCCAACAACAGGAGTACTTGTACAGTCCATCTGTCTGACTGATTTGTGTGTCCCCCCCCCCTCAGAAAGTACGCATCGCTTCCCTGCGCTGCCTTAATGCCGTGTCCCACTTCCCCGAACACGAAGTACGTAAGCATGTTCCCGACACTTCCTGCTAAACGGGGATCACATGACCAGCGGCGTGCTGAAGTGCCGCTTGGGGGTGGGGTGGGGGGGGCAGGTGCGTACCGCTGTGGTCGCCACGGCATCCATCTGACCGCGGACCTCAGAGTGGGTCAGTAATCTCTGTCTAACACACTGCTGCCGTCCTGGCTGCAGTTTGTCAGTCGCGGGTCAGTCTGTGGCTCATTCAGAAATAAAGGGGGTGTTATATTATCCATCATCCCCCCCCCCCCCCATAGGTCATCCCATTCCGCGATAGGGTTCTGAGAGCACTGGCCCCTCCCCTGGATGACAAGAAGAGGCTGGTGAGGAAGGAGGCGGTAGCGACGCGGGGAGAGTGGTGAGTCACGCTTAAACAATATGGCAACCCCGTTTCATTCCAAGCAGCACTTGGTTGTGCATGAATAGACAATGCATGGGATACAATGTGAGCTGTTTGAGGCGCCAAAGCAGCAGCAGTTCAGCAGCAAAACGGAAAATTCAACAAACAGAGATGCGTCATGGGTTTGGAAGTGGCTGGGAAGGCAACAGGCTCACGCAGCAACGGTCACTAAACGATAATGCGAAAACCACAGCCTAAGAGCGCAAGTCAGCGGATCCTTGAAAGGATTTTCATGTACTAAAGATCCAGATTAGAATCTGTACGGTTTGAGCATGATTAGCAAATAAACTGTAACTGCACTTTATATTAACCCCCGAAGTTGTGGTTTAGTAAAAACTCCTAAATGCTTTTTATTTGGAACTAACAAAATAATATCCGTCCCAGCATGAGGAAAATAATTATTCCTTACAAGGTGATTAAAATTCCAGGTAACGAGGAGTTTTTTCTGGTTTGCAGGTTCCTCCTAGGGAGCCCAGGAAGGTGAACACACCCCCACGTCGCTCTCTCTCTGGGGAGATGAGAGCATGTCCACAGCAGATGGCCCTGCACTCAAACCTGCCGCCACAACCTTGTATAAGCAGCGTAGCACACTTTATCGTACTGCTTCTGGCCTGAGAGGCGAGGGAAAGTGGGGGCCTAGAACCCAGATCACACCGGAAACATGCCCTAGCTCAAATGGACTCCTCCCCAGCGAATAGTGAGAGATGTTTGCAACAATCTCATAATACGAGACTACAGTATTCCCACTTACGCTCTCTAACCAGACAAGGAGGAAACAAAAAAAACTAACCACCTACCGCCGCCATGGAACAGGCAGGGATGTATGTTTCACATGGGTTAAACTGACATTAGTTAGTACTGGCACCTATTGTCAGTTCGTAAAAATGTGTGCTAATCCTGGTCCCCACCTGTCCGTCCCTGTTAGCCAACTAACCTTAAACCTCGCACAACTAAAGTCAGGGCTATTGTGGACACTATAAGTTTCTATAAATAAATGTCAGATTTTTATAAATGCATTTGAGTCTGGGATTTCCTAAGTAATTCACCTGTGCCTTGAGGGATGGGTTTCGACCACTACTATGACAAACATTTATTAAAAACATTTAAGCAAAAAAAGAAAAAAGATCCATTTCACAGGTACAAATTTGCAGAGTCTGCAGTGGAGCTCTGCTCCTTTTGGTTACCGCTGCATGCAGTTCAGTTTGGGCCCTTTGTATTGCTTCCATGTCATCCTCAGGTTGCCGTGGTGACACAGTAATCCTCATCCCACCTCCACTTCCTGCCTGACTCACCAATCGCATTCGCTGAAGTCTTTCTGGGAAAAGCCCATCAGCCCTTTTAGTTTATGGCACGACAACAGCTGGACATTTCACATTCAAACACACACACACAAACGGGTCCGTCGGGTACAGAAGGGGCAACAGGGCAGCCTGCTGGGATGAGCTGCTTAGGCGGGGTGGACTGTCCTCTTTCAGGTCCTCCATCCGCAGTCCCAGGGAATCGGTAACCTTCATAGGCCAAATGTCCGTCTCCAGGCCAGCACCAGAAGACGTGTGGTTATATAGCAGTTGGATCTCTTCTGTATACAGAGCAGTCCCATATTAGCCCCTCCCCAAAAGGGGTGTGGTCAGAGGGCAGGAGGACACGAGTCAGCCAATGGCTGTGGAGGAAAGAGTAAGATTAAATGCTCTGCCTGCCTTTAGGCATATTAATCCTGACATTTACAGATTACTTCCCCTCCCCCCCCGAATCAGTACATTTATGGCTCATAACTTGGGTGCTGGAAATATGTGTTACTTTAGTTCAGTCATGGCCTCTCGCGCTGCGGCGCGACGGTTTGTCCGGCTGAGTAAGCTGCAGGCTCACCTTCTTTTCTTCACACCAAAGAATATTCTCCAGTTCTCCACCTTTCCGTGGTTGTACGGGTTCCGGAAAACCTGCATAAATATCACGGCCAGACACTTTCCGTTGCCACCATGTTGATATACTTTCAGATATTTTCACGACGTTAATAAACCGTTGGACTGAACAAGGTCAGTGCATACAGGGACCACAAAGGGCAGGGAGGGGCTCACCTTGCCGCTGTCCCGTAGCCGTCGAGCCTCCTTGCGGTTGATGTGCCTCTCCACGCTCGTCTCTCCCCGGGTAATGAGGGCCGCATGCCACAGCGTCAGCCCTGTCAGGGCTACCGCCACCGAGCTGCAGGGAGGGTGAATGACAGCGACTGTAGCAGACTGCTGGGCTCTGCATGTGTAATGCAGTGGACTGCAGGCATGTAGTCACGCAGGCCTGCTGCACATTAAATGAAGCCGAAATTCTGAGAGGCCTTACCTGGTAAGCACCCACAAGTAGATCATGCACTTGTGAAACAGCTTCTCCGTAAAGGTGAACAAAGGCTCAGGGGTCTGATAGTAACTCTTGAACGACACAGAACAATGAATTAAACACTCACATCCCATTGGTCGAATACTCATCCATCACAGGAGGAAAGCATTTATCTATAAACTAGATGTGCATCCACACAAGGCAAATATCTATGAACCAGACTTGCATCCACATTGCAGCATGAAATGACCTTAAAGTCACCATTCTCCATATTTAAAATGTAAAACCTACAGCTCCACGCTCCCTTATTTTTATTTTCTGGGTGCAGCAAGTATCGGGTGTAGCGCAAGCCCAGCTAGATGGCAGCCCTTCTACACTGTTAGCCGACACACGAGGAAAAGTCCGGCCGTACTCTAGCTGACAGGAGGTGTGATTACACTGAGGCGTGCCGATCGGCAAACGGCACAGCTGCGACGGAGGCGGTAGCTGAAAGGAGGCAGAGTACAGCGGGGCTGAAGGACACACAGCACGTCTCCAGGGAAGGATAAGGTCCACGGTAGAGAATATAATGGTGAGTACAGAGGAAAAGACCATTTGTCGGTTTGTCACGGCAAAAATCCAAAGGACCAGACCTCTGATGAATGGCAAAACGAAAGAAAAATCTTTCGTTTTGTTTGCATTAATAATTCAGAGAATCTGTTGTAGGACATCAGCCCAGGGTGTACCTATTCTGCTTGGGGGAGGTGCCACACCCCTGGGGGCGTGACCAGCATGAGCTGATGGAATACAGATGGATGCAGGGATCTTCTACATGCACATGCACCCTCCGAGGTGGGTGCAACAAAGATCCTAAATACTGGACCCTCAATAGTGTCCTACCACAGCCCCACCCACTTAATTATTCCCTGGCCCAATTCCTATGGTGCTACCATGGTAACATAAACACAGGCTGCCATGGTTACTCGTACCCCCACCTCAAACATTCATTAACACCAAGTCCCGAGCTGGCAGTATTGTTGACCTTATGGGACGTCAACGTGCAGCAAACAAAAGAGATTAACACCACAGCTACTCGGAGCTTATGGCGCCATGATACACCTGTCAACAGCACACTCACCTCCACGGCGTTGTAGGCCCCGACGAACATGTCCCAACAGGTCACGCTGCAGTAGACGCACCCCATGGTCATGAAGAGGCAAAAGGAGAAGAAGTAGCGGTGGTTGAGGTGTCCCACACAGTTATTTAGCCAGGCTGAGGGAGCAGCCAGTCAAGGGGAAAGTGGAGAACAACCAGCACAGTGATGTCATGTTAAACCACACTCTTACATCAGTGGGAAAGTGATTGTATTTATGCAGAGAAGATGGCTGCCTCTGTGCTACTCGGCCACCAAGCACCACAGACCTGCTCGTCCGACAATCTCCCGTTCGAGCTACCACAACTCGGAACAAACATGGCTGCCTCCATGAACACGCTGCTATGCTGTCGCTTAATATTTTAGCAGTTTTGGAGTAAGATTATTCAAACAAACAAGAAACACGAACTAGTCAAACCACATTAAAACCTTTATCAAATGATTTGAGTACATTCGTAGCGATACTCGAGAGGCAAATAAACTACAAAGACACTAACAAGTCTGGTAAAAATCTGATATTGCTGCTAGGATACTGTTTACGGTCACGAAATTGCATTCTCTAAATCGAACACGTGCAATTACAACTATTAATACATTTAACAAAATTAACATTTTTAAAGATCTAAAAAATAGAATCACTGTTGAGTGTGTAAGCTGCCATGTTGAAATGACGTCACAGGGGCAACTCGGACAGGAAAATGATTCTGTCCAACATCTACGTCATAAAAGAGGCGTGTTTCCAACGGGAAGTGACGTTTCTCGTGATGTTTTCACCCGCGTTCCGAGTCGGAGAGAAATAATCGAACACACCATAAGCAGCAGCATTTTCAATGGTACCTCAGGTGAGGCAGAGTCCTAATGTGCTTTGAAAAGCCATTAAGAGCACATGTGCAACGAGAAACCAGCACAGCCAGCGAGGACCAGCATCGCTCACTGCTGTGTGGGGTCCGCGTGGGGGTCAAATGGCTCTGTGCCCGCGAATGCCCCAGGAACTGGCGGGCCCCACCTTGTCAAATGTAAACACAGGATCCTGGATCCACAAACAGGCCAAATGCACCAGATTTCCTGCTTAAATCACAAAGGATACGGCAATGGTGATCCATCTTCAGCACACACCTGTAAAGAGACAAACTTAAGAAGGGCCTCACAATCACGCTCATCCCAGATCACGACACCCATGTGAGAGCACACCAGAGGGTATTTTAAGTGCTTTGAATTCAACCCAGGATCACAGATGGCCCACAGCACAGGAATCCAGTACCCAGCAAGATCTGCAGTGTCCTTACCGGTTGCAGATGCTACAGTGGTGAGTTCTGGCCGGTTTGGGGAATATACACTTCTTACAGATGGACACTGATGGTATGTCAGTCTTCATCTACAAAGGAAATAACATTTGGATAAACAGCTGCAGTGGCTTCTGGGTAGTGAAGATCAGGAACAGAAGTCAGGGTGACCGATTACAAAGGCGGACAGGGGTGGAATGTTCAGGTCTGCAAAGTACGCAAGGTTTTGTTTAAAACAACCAGTTGAGTACTCTGTGACTGTGACTCATAGTAAATTGAAACAAATTTGAAACAAAACCTTGGCTGGATTTCCTTTCTGGACCTGAACTTTCCACCTCTGATGCCGCGTTTCTTGCCGTGGGAGACAGGACTGTGGCTTAAACCACTCATCCACATCACATCTCTGCCCTAGCCCTTCCCATGATTCCTTTCTGCACCCAAACCCCCCCCTCTCCTCCCGGAACCCACAGTGCCCCTCGGGGGGGGGGGGGGGGGGTGCGTACCTGCGGAGGGTGTCCCGGGGACGTCCTGATGGCCTTATAGTAGTGGAAGACGACCATCAGCAGGTTCCAGTGGCCGTAGCATAGGTGCCACGTGACCCAGTGCGCCGGATAGGTGCTGATGATCAGTGGCAGGACAAAGTAGTAAACAATGACCAGGACCGAGCTGGTGAGCAGGATGACCAGGCAGACAAACACCTGGGTAGCAGATGGGAAGAGGGGCGGGGACAAGCGGGTGACGAAATGATGATATGGGTCAGGAGCAGACAAGTCAGCGGGTATCCAGCATGAAACAATAATAATAAAAGAAGGAGCTAATATTTTACCAGGTATTAAACCCCGCTGATAACATGCACATCTACCATGTTCATCTCTACATGTGCTTATTTTTATTTAGTGGAGGCTAAATTGTTGAAAAGGGGTGGCATGGTGGTGCAGTGGTTAGCACTGCTGCCTCACACCTCTGGGACCTGGGTTCGACTCTCCACCTGGGTCACATGTGTGTGGAGTTTGCATGTTCTCCCCATGTCATCGTGGGGTTTCCTCCGGGTACTCCGGTTTCCCCCCACAGTCCAAAAACATGCTGAGGCTAATTGGACTTGCCAAGTTGCCCGTAGGAATGCATGTGAGAGTGACTGGTGTGTGAGTGTGCCCTGCGATGGGCTGGCCCCCCATCCTGGGTTGTTCTCAGCCTCGTGCCCATTGCTTCCGGGATAGGCTCCGGACCCCCCGCGACCCAATAGGATAAGCGGTTTGGAAAATGGATGGATGGATAAATTGTTGAAACAGACAATCAGCTGTAAAGGAGGCGAATAGGCATCAGGGAGGCTAGGCTGAGCTTCCAATGAAAGCCCAGGTACAAGAGTGAGCAGGATTGGAGCAAAAGAAGGATCGGAACCTAATGAATCTATTGCAGAACCAGAATTGTGGCATTGAGAAAATCCCAGGAACAAAGAGGTGTCAGGCTAGTAAAGGAATTCCTGGAAGTGATGGGTCTGGAGCCAGATAAGGAATCTGATGATGGCTTATTCCATGCTTTTTGCTTCTCTGGGTTTCCTGCACTAAACGCCAATCTGCCCCGAGTCCCGGCCTGTCCTGAGCTCGCTCATACCCTCGCAGTGTTTTTCATGTCACATCTCCTGGAGACCAGCTTCTTCTCACAGGCCCCCTAAGATAAGGCACAGATGGAGGACGTGGACCGGACTTACCACCCCAAACCAGCGGGTCAGGTGGTCCACCAGCCAGTAGACAGGCTCGAAGACGGAGTCCAGGAACACGTCGAAGTTGCAGAGGGCGTTGAAGCAGAGCGACTTGAGGAGGAGCCGGCCGTAACTCCAGAACTCCTTCAGGCGGCCGGTGAGGCGCCCCCCGCTGCCCCCCCACGCAGAACACGGGCGCAGGCAGCGCAGGAAGAGGCGGGCGGCGGTGGGGCTCAGGCGCCTCCAGCGGCTCATCGCCCCCCCCTGCGTGGCACCAACATGGACACCTTGAGACGTTGGACCTCCTCGCCTGCACCTCCCAGCTGCAACGGCAGCACACATCATCAGCGCCGACTTTATATTAAAAAAAAAAAACTCAGCAAAAGACGGCTGTTGTACCCTTACACAATGTACCTTATCCAACACGGGCTAAATGGCAAATTAGTTAGCAACAAGTAATAAATAGTCTTCCCACCTCAGGAAGAGGCTGTGCTGTGTTGCCCCCACCCTCTACCATCTGATTATCCCAACACCTTCCTGCGCTAGCGTGGGGCCACACTATTTATACTGGCGTATGGAAAGGGGGCGTGGCCAAAAACCAGGACTGCAACTGCTATTCCTGACCCCTGTGAAAATTTCATGAGCAACACACTTCCCCGCGTATCAGCCAGCACCTCTTGTGACGGCACAGACGCAGCCGAGGGTGAATTTCTCCCGCGGAGATGGAGGTGGGACACCGGAGACGAGAGATATTTCTGATAAGCGGGTATCCGTTACAGAAGAATGCGGAGGACCCCCACCCCGACCGGCACATGGTTAATGTGGGCCCCAGCCGTAACAACCCAGGGCTGTCCGGCTTTTACCTACCCACACAAAAAAAACCCACAAAAACCTGTGTGGTATTAATTACGCATCCGCTTTTGCCAAACTCTTGCAGTTCATTTTTAATGTGACGTGGCAGCTGGCGGATAATTGGCCCCCTGCTCCCCAATTAATCACAGGGGTATAAGATGACTCTGCTGCAGGAGAACACTATCGCATCTCATTTAGATGGAATGATAGGAATGCAATAACGCACCATGCAATGCTGGACCAGATGAACCACCAGATCACCAAGGTGTGACCAGCGGAGGATGACGGAGGTCAGGAGGTATCAGACTGCCGCCTGACCCAGTTTATCCTTAACAAGCTATTCATTCTAATCAGGTCCAGCTGGGTTTCAATGACCGAGATGTTTTCAGGCATGGGGCTGGTGACCAGTCACCATGGCAACACAACATGGCCTAAACGCGAACCCTGTGCATCCTGCCGGATGACATTTGTCAGACGTCTCCTTACTCTTGACCGTGACCCTTTTATGAGGCCCACTAATGGCCGCAGGAGCCCCCGGCGAGCCGGATCAATGTTCAAAATGAGCAGATGGCGCTGTCACCATGGCGACTGGCTGACGTTCCGTCACACGGGGAATACAGTGTTCCGCCAGGTCCGGCTAAACCTCCAGGTACGAACGGTGAGCTTTGTGGTACCGTAACCCAAGCCGGCACACCTCTGAAAGCAGCACATTTTCATCATCTTTATTAATGACTCGACTGCTCCCCCACCAGCCCAACGGGGCCTCCTTCAGAGCCTCACTGCAGAGCTGTCGATCCAGGCGTGCGAGCGGATGGCAGAGCGCTCCGGTGCGGATTGCACGATGTGGAATTCTTAGCCATGCTCCCTGTTCAGAACCACCTAGGTGTCGTTTACTCTCAATTCTCGCCAGCATCTTAACCGTGTAGAAGCTTCATCCCACATCCAACGCACAAAACATTAGGGGTGGCGAGTGGCTCAGTGGGCTAAGGGTCTATGCCCATGATCGGAAGATCACTGGTTTGAGTCCCGGCCTTGATAGAACAGTCACGTTTCTGTGGGCCCTTGAGCAATGCCCTTAATTCTCAGCTGCAGGGGTGCTGCACCCCCCAACCTATGTTGCGGTAGGTGAAGAATAAAAGCATTTATCTGTGTAACACAAAGTACTGGTTGGTGTTACTTTAACCACAAACAAACTGAAGTTGTGCTGGACTGAGGCGAGCAGCTGTGTGTCCATGAGGGGTCAGAGAGCGTGGAACAGGGTCTGTATCCCAGGTGGGAGACCAGGAGCACACGGAGAAAAAGCACACGACTAAAAAAGCCCTATCATAAGGACGTTAGCACAAAGCGTACTAATGCGATGGGTTTACATAACACAGTGTGAATCTGAAGCAGCCAAAAATGGAATGAACAAATCAAATATAAAAATAAATCTCAGCCCTCAAAGTTTTGACTGAGGAAAGTGAGATTAAATACTTTCTCACAGTCGTATCAGCGATTCCCCTCACGGGGAGCTTCTGGTCCAGTGTAGAACCTGAAGCTGACTTTGTATACGGCCAACACACCCGTAAAGTTTGATCACTCCGGTTGTGTACGTTCCATCTTTCAGATTCTGTGGTGATCTTTAGCAGGAAGATGCCTAGAATGAGAATCCATATTTACATGCTCATCACTGCAGGTTTTAAAATTGCTGTTTGTTTTGATAATTCAATCGCACAATTCGATTCCGAGAAAGGTAGTACAGCATGTGATCAAATTAAGAAACTTTAAAGCTTTTAGATTAACTTTGCAAGATGCATATTGATCTCTGAACTCACATCATTGACATGTGGCCCTTTAAAAAAATGTCCTTTAAGAAGGTAGCAGTGAACTGACATTTTCAACAGAATAAGGAGTTAAGGAAACTGCGGTTATGAGTATGAGTCACGTTTGATTATATGGCGTGTCGTGTTATAATCACATGGTTTGATCGCCTCCCTCATACATGATCTCACAGAAGACGCACACAGGGTGAAGCCCTCAGTTATCTAACAAACATCTTTTAATAAATATCAGTCCGACCGTGATGCAGCCGTCCAGTAATCAGCATATGCATTTCAGTCCGATACAACCAGTTTTAAAACAATAATTCAGTTTGTTTAATCCACCCGGCACGGAAACCCTGCGAAATACAGGCCACGGTCAGTTCCAAATTTTCCTATTCGATCATTTTTAAACATCTGCAACTACTTAAATGAATACGGTTTACGTAAAAAGATATTTGATTACAAAAGAATTTCTGCATTTTGTCAGTCATACTTCGGCACAACTGTTGTACCAAGCATAATAAAATTAAATTACAGCTTTACTAAACACCTAACAGACACTATGCGGTAGACGTTGCTCGGCTCTCTCCCACCTTCACATCTTTCCCATTTATGGACAAGTGGCGTGTTGCAATATCATTCATTGTAACAATGTTTCCGAAACAAAGGAGAACAATAAACAAGGTGCATCTTTGACTCTATAGCTTTGCAAAGTGTTAACAACAAATTTACAATCTAACAAAACGATGAAATATTCAGGCGGTTCACGCTGAATTTCCAATAATTTCTATACTTTATTTCGCTAATGATATTACCAGTTTTACACATATGAAACATCCCAAATACGAAAGCTTCTCTGTGCCCCCCGACGGTGACATATGACTGGTTTACAGAATCAACTCCTCCAGCTGCCCAGTAGTGTAAAATCTTCACTGTCTACCGCAGTCTCGTCACAAGCATCTTATCAATACAGAAGTTCATTGGAACAGTGCTTAAAAATCATTATAAGAGATGCAGTTCACGCTAATGAACGAGGCATGCAGCCGAGTTCCCCCTAACCCGCATATCGCCGCCAATCGCACTGCCGCCAGTGCGGCTCGCCTTACCTTTGACTTCCTCCCGCGGTGCTCAGGTCATGTTACTGCCGAAGAAACGCAACGTCTCGCACCCACACGCAACGAAACGGCATTTCAAACTGCAGATCCTCCTTTTTCCTCCCAAGTCTAATCATATTGCGCAAGTTAATGATGACATGGGAGCGATGGGTGGAGATACGTTCCCGTTCGGACGTGATGAAAATATTAAGTTGCAGCAGTATCGCCGACTTTGCACAGTTGTATATGAAATATAAATGATGTATTTATATCGTGATATAGAAGCATTAAATAAAATAGTACAGAAAAAAATAAAAATTTTCTATAAGGGATGCTGGGAGATGTAGTCCATTACCGCTTGTCACCTCGTGCTGACGTGCATGTATACGGTAAAAACTACAGCTCTGTTTAAACTCCGAGGCATATGTGTTAAAATGGCCTTCAGTTTTAATTTCGATGTACAGATAAACACCAAGGAACCGAGCGATGCGGACTCGAATGAGAAAGATCGTATCCAAATGCTGCCGGATCGTTCGACTGACGCGGTATGTATGCGACTAGTTAGTTTGTTAAATAGCTGAAATGTCGCTTCACTTTTCGGGTTGTGCAGCCACGTGCTTTCATGTTATGAGTTTTTTTACTGGTTTGCAACGCCGCATATCGATACGGTTGTAAAACTTTGAAGCGTCGACTCTTCGTGTCCTGTAAGTGAATGGTGTTTTCCTCTTCTCAATATAATTTCAGGAAGATGCTGTAAATGACGCGGGATTAAAGGTAAAACCGGCCGTAGAGCACAATCCTAAGAGTCACCCGTCCCTGTTTGAAAACAGCGTGTTTGAGACTTTATGCGTGGGGTCACTGCCCCCCCTCCACTACCTAAATGAAACTGTGTTTGAAACAACAACCTCAGTGGAGGCAGATAGCGAGAAGATCCTGTCCCAGACCGCAGCCCTGCATTCTGACCTCATCTCTGGTGTATATGAGGGCGGACTCAAAATTTGGGAGTGTACCTATGACCTCTTGGAGTATATTGAGGCTGAAGGAGTGAGCTTTGTTGGGAAGAAGGTGCTGGACTTGGGCTGCGGGGCAGGATTGCTGGGCATTGCAGCGCTGAAGATGGGAGCCAGTGATGTGCACTTCCAGGATTACAACAGTACGGTGGTCGACCGACTGACCATACCCACTGTTCTTCTGAACTGTGAGGACAGCAGTGTGGAGGAGGATGACGGTAGCCCTTCGTCAAAGAAGAGAGCCACAGATCTATCGCAGCACCCTCAGTTTGCTAAGTGCAGGTTTTTTTCCGGTGACTGGGCAGCGTTCCTCCCACTGATGGTTAGCAGGGACACGGCACCTAAATATGACATCATACTGACATCAGAGACAATCTATAACACAGCTTACTATGCTGCACTCCACCAGGTCTTTCACAAACTGCTGGACTCGGATGGTGTCATTTATCTAGCCACAAAGTCACACTACTTTGGGGTTGGGGGTGGACTTCTCCTCTTCCAAAAGTTTGTGGAAGAGAGGGCCGTTTTTGGGATAAGGTGTGTGAGGGACGTGGAGCAGGGCCTCCAGAGACACGTGGTGGCCCTGAGCTTCAAGAAATGAGATTTCAGCGAATCTGAAATCCTTAGAGGAACCCTTCAATATCACAACATAACCAGGATGCATTTTATTTTCAGTAACCAGTTTATTTTTGTAAAATATTTGTAAAACAACCTCTGAAATATGTACAAAGGCCAATGACCATATTCATAAATGACTGACAGAACATCGATTTGTTGAGTTATTTCCTCACTTTTAGATCGAAACCTCACATTCCTTCCCGTTCTCAAAAGCGGCAGCAAAATCATCTGCAGTTGAAGACCAAACCACCCCTGACTTTTCCTGCCGTCGCCATCGGCGATTCTGTGAACAGGTTAGTGCTGCTTGACTACACACTGGAAGATGTTGGGTGACCCTGGAAGAGCGGCTAATCGTAGGAGAGGGGGGGCTGCCACATCGGCGGCTGGCAGGTCACGCCTGCAGGAACTCCGGCTGCACCCTGGCCACCTTCCGGAACTCCTTTCCGTGCGTCCTGGGGCACTGCATCTCACACCAGCTGATGGGGATCATCTGTACTCCTATCGTTGGGATGGTGGCAAGCGCAAAGTTACGAATAAATGCATAGGCTGCATCTACCTCTATCTGAATCAAATAAGATTAATATAAATCTCAGGGGGAAATTCTTGTGCATCCCGTCACAAAGTATGTAGAGCACAGGCGAATGTGGATTGTCTACCGCACGCACATAGTGCAAAAGAAATCACACAGTACACAAACAGAATTCTGGAATATCGTGGAATATTAAGGAAATTAAAAGTAATTGTAATAATACTCATAATAAACTAGCAGACAGCATGTCTAATTAAAAAAAGTTCTTAGAGTGTCTTAGGCACAAAGGTGACCTTCCTGACTTGACGGGTCTCACCTGCTTCGCTGTGAGCTACCACCACACCCAGCTCGTTCTCCGCTGTGGTCAGCAGGTAGTTTGATTGGACGTCGCCCAAAGAGATATGAGCCCCGGTCAAGGATGGTGCTAGCGAACAGTAAACATGCAGGCCAAGACTGACCATGCTGTGCCTATGGAACGCATACAGGCCAAGTGTAACCTGCCGCTGGGTTTACAGACAGGGTGAGACCAGAAATATGCGAGCACTGAATACCAGAAAGAACGTCAGGGGAATCGTGAGCTGGGGAGAGTAAACACCCACCGCGGAGCCGCCTTGCTGGGTGACGGGGGGCTGGAATTCACCAATTTACGTGAATTAACGTGCATGATGCATTTTTCCCACAACATTTTCAAATCTCCTTTCCAAAGGATACCACTTTTGCAAGGACGATATCTCCAGGCCGGAAGCTTTTGTATATTTCTACCTACAATGAGGAAATAAAATCTTTACCAACTCTGCAGACTAGATTTAAAACAAAACACAAACGACTAGCTAGTGCTCATATCGTCATTAGAAACTGCAGTTCAGATACTGAATGCTACTTGCATACACACCTTGTCCTTTTCCGTTGCTCTTACATCCTCCTTCCTGTGGAAGTATATTTGAAGACCATTAGAATTTTATTTTATTAAAATTTTATTTTAATGGTAAGGAGGCAGCGTACTTTGAATGAAATCTTCGGAACTGACGCTTTAGCAACACGACATTGTATGAGCCGTAATCACCATGGCGATCACCGTGTAGGCACACCGCCTGTGCAGGGTTCTTGAGGTGAACTTTTCCTACGTTCTGATCCCGCCCACTCTCCGTGATTGGCTGACATAAATGGGGAAACCGCGTGGCTGGTCAGCACAACTAATTATCCAACTATTGACATGCTTCGCACCACACCACAGTTGAAGTATTGTAGATTCATGTGTACCTAATAGCAAGTGTCGTAGCTGTGTAATACGCGCGTTTCGTTAGCGTGCAGCCATGATAGTTACGGTAACTGTTGACTTCCCTCTCTGTGCTGCTTCTAGAATTAAACCAATAGTGGCTGTTAATAAAGAGAGCGACTTCCATTGCCAGAGAACCATCATCTCTTATAAAATGACTCACGCTCTTGCAACAATACATTTACTTTGCAGTCCGATTGTGGGTCTGCGGCATGGAAAACATTTTGTACCCTCTGGGGTTATGGCGAGACACGCATAACAATCGGGTGCGACAGATCGTTTCAGAACAATGCGTTCGATTTCGTTTTGTCCAGACTGTGATGTATACAGCCACCTTAGAATCGCTTTGATGGAATGAAGTACTACAGTAAGGTTTTAAATGCAAAATAAAGGTATAAATATCAGCTGTCTAGGTACAATAAATGTGAAGAGATGGTCGTGACCACATCTGGGTCTGAAATACCACAGGGGTCTCCAACAGACATGTGGCATTTTGTTCAAAGATTTCTAAAAATGCCCCTGATCATTCCCTGTGCACCAAGGAGCCCTGAATACACACACCGAGGAAGGAACCTCACGCAGAGTTAAATATCTTTTTGTGTTCATATACACACACACACACAAACTGCACAGTGTCAAATATGTACATCTACATTAAAAATCCAGAGCAGAACAGAGAGGAGACTGTGGCTTAACTTAAGAAGTTAAAAAGAGGGTTTTGTGCGTAAATTTCACCTGATTGTTCCTCTGAATCTGTCTTTTAGTGGCGTTGAACCAACATAAAGGATGTGGACTTTTGCAAACCTTGGGTTGATGCTAGTTACCTGTATGAGATAATTCTGACAATTAGTATAACCAAGCCAGCCCGTGCGGTATCACGACATGCCGTATTATGGGAGGCGAATTTGTTTCGTTACCTTGCATGTAACAATAGCGCCTACATCCGGCAGCAGCTGAGCTTCTGTTTCTTTAACAACCGAAATCACAGGCAGCTGGAAGGGGGGAGAAATCATTATTTCAGGTCACAATGCATACAAAATTATGTGAAATTAATCTTCCTTAGCTCGCCTTTGCACGCACCTCTTCGCCTTCGTTTTTCCTGAAGACATAGCCAGCGAGGGCAGCGAAAATGTATCCGTGCCGCAAGTAAGTGCCTGTCCCGGGTATACAGTCATCTGTGCTGCAAAGCTTTTCACCTGTAGGCCAAAAAATAACTTCAGAATGATTTCCAAAGACGTTTTAAAACCATAACTGCGCCCAGATTAATGACATGATTAACATGATAAAATATTTCACAGTATAAAAGAAAGTTTTTCAGAGGAAATTATATTTAAAGCGAAAAGACAAAAAAAGCCTTTAAGAGCAAATTGTGTTACAATCAGAATGACCATATAGAAAATGAACGGAATCGGTTTCGGTGCATGAGTATCTTAAACATATGGTCAAAACAAAAATACACAAAACAATAGAATAAAGAAAATGTGCTATCAATAAATAAACAAGTCGAAAGAACATAGACAAAAGCAGTAAATGTTATATGCTATTTAAGTGGGCGCACCCTGCTGCATTGATTTTGTAACTCAAGGTGCAAGTCGGAATAAAAAAAAGCACGAAACCAGAGGGATGACTGGAACGTAATGCGCCCCAGGCAGTGGGAGGGGGTATCTGTCAGCCAGAGCTAGCTGTTTACACCGCTCGTTACTAGCTGCCAAGCCAATTTCACGTTAAACGCCAAAACCTGTAGGATTACGATGGCGCCTTATAAGAAACATCACGCAGTGCGATTACTGTTTGCATGAAGTCTTCAGATAACTGAGTATTTCATATAAACGCAGGAACGTGACGGACACTCAATGCGAGCCGCCACCAAGCAAAGGGCCAGCGTCACGCCCCGGTCATCTCAGCGTCCCCACGTGTACGGGACCCGAGGAGGCACTAAGCAAAGCAAATTCAATCTACTGCTCTTCGTGGGTTCATTTTTAAACAAGAATACACAATCATACATCGCCACACATAAACCGAAGAAACTCTTTCGCAGACCTACCTGGAACACATAGCTTTCTCGGCGACATGTTTTCAAGAAGGGAGTAACATGCGCTTATTGGGTATTATTGCCTAGAAATGGTGGACGCTAATTGGATAATTCACATACACGTGCCGGTATCACGCTACCGCCATTTTGATTGTGGCGTATAATTACGACTACAATATTCATCCATCCATTGTCCAAGCTACATATCCTTCTGGGTCCGGTGCCTGACTACAATATTCAAATTCACATTTCCCTCCTTTTTAAAAATTAATATCAACCTCCGAGGCAGAGGTGAAGTATGTTATAAAATGTATGTGCTAACTGGTAGCGGGAACACTTAGGAAGTGTGAATTTCATTGTTATAGGTCATGGTTATGAAACCAGACTTAAACTGTTCCTAACCAGTTCATGTTTTTAACACTTTTTTAGCCACTTTCATACCTGATTACACCAGTCACCTCAAAGCCATTGTTTGTAAGGCTGAGGTGTTCAATAGAACATGGCCTGGAAACCACTAGCCAAGGGCAACAAATTGCCTTTAGGGTAGGGATTGGACTGTTACCATTACTGTATCCTTCGAGACATTAACCAGGAATGGTACAAGTCTATAACCTTGCATTTGTCACAGATGTTGTGCTTCAAACATAAGGCGGCCTGCCTGTTTGTCTCTGGAAATCTGTAATTTCAGCTTTCAGGCTACATGTAATGTGCAGGCGCCAAGAACAAAACAGAAGAGGGGAATCAATTTGAAAAACACATTTGCACAGAGACACACGCATAATTCCAGACGTTTATTAGTCACACAGGTCCAGTGTACATTTAAAAAGTGCGTTAAGCCCAAAGTGAGGTTGTTTTCTCCTTTCCCTCTAAACATCAAGAAAGTGAAGCGAAGCGCGGGTTCAGAAAGTGCCGGAACAGGACACCCCAGACACAGGTTAGAGAACACAAATTGGGGCAAAAAAAAAAACACATATACGAATGACACTAGATTTCCATATAATCATATACTTTCAGGGTGTCCGGCGGATTTTAACATGGTGTAGATTCATGCAGGTTCGCAGCCTTCGGCGCTTACAGGAACAGACAGTATTACAGAGCCACGCCATGGGAGGACGACTAGACACGAACGTCACATTCACAGACTGATGCACCACACTACCCAGGGAGGCTGTTGGGGGGGGGGGGATGCGGAGACCCCTGCCCCTCCCCTGACACAGCAAATTGGGAAAGGGAGGAGGAAGCAGCGCTTTCTATCAGTTCACTTTAACATTGGCGTTTGTTTTGCAAGATCAGAGAAGCAAACCTCCACTCAAGAGTGAAACAACTATGCGCAGCGCGATTCTACACCAGCATAAATCGAACATGGAAAAGCAAGCTGCTTTGTAGACTAGGCAACAATCACCATGACAACAGTGGGGCGGGGAAATAAACACTAGATGCATTTATCCAAAGCATCCTCAGAATAGGCTATCCACTCAATGAGTAAAATAAATAAGAAATGATCTATAAACAAAAGTGGGATTCTTAACCGTAAAACATGCGTAAATTTGAAATGGGAGTATAAGTGGTCATTTAACATACTTCACACAGGTGAACAGTCAGGTGGATTCAGTCATCTGGTCCCTAGAGTATCTATAGTGTAGAAGTTCATCCCCATCCCATAATACTGATAGACATCCATGTGCGGATAAGTGGTTCCTAATGAAGTAGCAGAATGTGCCATGATGTTGTCGCCAGTGGTCTACACGCGTAGTCGCTCTGATTAGCCCCGCCCTCCCCACCCAAAGCCCCCGCTCCAGTGGTCGTTCAGCCAGAGCAGCGGTCTACTTCTTGGCCTTCCCCTGCGCGGCCACGGCCTCCATGGCCTTGCGGACGGTCTCCTCGTCACCCAGGAACTGCATGGAGCCCACGGGTTTCAGGTTCTTGTCCAGCTCGTAGAGGATGGGGATCCCAGTGGGCAGGTTCAGCTCCATGATGGCCTCCTCCGACATGCCTGTTGGTGGGATGGAAAGCACAGTGGGCGGTCAGGGCGGGGCAGGAACGAGGCGGGGGGCGGGGCCTGCAATGATGAGGCTGCTTCTCAGCAGGCAGAGCCGACAGGAGGACTGCAGTGCAACGCATCGGTCAGCCCGAAAGCCTTAGAAAGACAGCACTGTCCGCTTCTCGCTCACTGATCTACATACCAACAAGCTAAAAATAATCAACATCCCGTAACCAAAGCTGTAAATCTGGGAGAGGGAAAGTCAGCCTGTACAGCCGATTAATGTAGCGGCTTTCACACCACATGCCAGTGATCATCCAAAGTCGAAGGCCGCTGATCAAATCTATGGCAACACATACAAGGAGTCACTGTACTTATACATCAGGGTATCACTCAGACAAAAAAACGTGGCATTTTATACAGGAGCATATTCACAGAGCAGGGCTGAGACAGAACAGGCCGTTTCACTGGAGGAAGTGTCACGAAAGCAGGGAGGAAATGAAGATGCCGGAAAGGCCGCATGTGGCAGAATTTCATTGCATCATACAGCTGCCGCAACAACGCATCTTACCCCAGAAAACAGGACTCAAATGCAGCATGGCGCATAATGCACAGGACAGCCGTTTCCCCAGGAGGCAGCAACCCTGATACCCCGAAATTACAGAACGGCCGGACACACACCCTCCAGGTGCTTGACGATGCCCCTCAGGCTGTTGCCGTGGGCGGCGATCAGCACTCGCTTGCCCTCCTTGATCTGCGGCACGATCTCCTCGTTCCAGTAGGGCAGGGCACGGGCGATGGTGTCCTTCAGGCTCTCGCAGGAGGGCAGCTGGTCTTCAGTCAGGTCAGCGTAGCGGCGGTCCTGCAGGGATCACGCAGCACGTTCACGATTGCGGACTATTTGCGAAGGGCCTGGCCCAAACGTGGCCATACTAGGCACGATTCACACAGAAACACGCACATTGAGCAAGCTGTGGAAGATTGAATCTGGAATTCGGTACACAGAGCCAATAGCACACTGCTTAGCTAAATACTACTGAAGCTTGATGTGATTGTCAAGGCTGGTGACCTTTGGGACTGGACATGTTCTGTACACAGAAGACATACTATGGCTGCAACACATTAACCTAGCGCTGGGTTGCTGAGGGACCTTAAATCCACATTTACTAACAAATATATTCTGGATATTCATGGTGAGGGCTGGGGGGGGGGTCATTAGCTAGAGTGAGAGAGAAAAGAGGACCCCAGGTGACACGAGTGCATGTACAACCGTGCTCAGCTGAAATCTGGAACAACTAATTTGAATACATTTCACCAAATATATGGCATTCTGATGAGTAACCTGCTGCAGTACTGCACATCCCCAAACATTTCCTTTAATTGAGGCAGATTTGAGGATTTTCACCATCCTTATCAGGTCTAGCTCTGAGCTGCGAATCCCATAATGATTCTTAGGCTGCATCCAAAGCCACAGGGGCTCCGCCCATATGCTGACTCACTAGTTGCCATGACAATGACCTCAAAGCCTGTCCAATGGTACAGTGCAGAAATTGGCCCATAATGAAGATGGCACGGCTGTGATCTCCTGTAATCCCTCCCCACCTACATTAGAGTACACATCTCTAATGTACCATTCACTCATCTTGGGATTAACAGCTGTATAGGGTTTGAATGCATGTCTCTCTTGCCTTGCTGATGCTGCTGTAGTAGTCATGTGCCTCATCCATGGGGGGAGGGGGGATGTCAAAAGACCTCCTCCAAATCTTGACCTGGGCCTCGCCGTGTTTGGCCGCTGTCTCGGCCTTGTTGAGTCCCGTCAGGCCGCCGTAGTGCCGCTCATTCAGCCGCCACGTCCGGTGCACCGGCAGCCACATCTGATCGATGGAGTCCAGCACGATCCACAGCGTGCGGATGGCCCTCTTCAGCACCGACGTGTAGCAGATGTCGAACTCATAACCTGCCTCTGAAAGAGGGCAAGCGGGAGCAGCGTATTTACATATCTGAGGAAAAGGCATATCTGGCCAAGTGAAACACGCCACTGGCTATAAACTGATTTCCAAACGGAAAAAAGTTCAAAATGTAATGCGTACATGGAAACATCTCTTGGTCCCTCGCCATTATTGATACGAACGGCTCCCCATGCTGATTTCCACGCGCCTCACGCGCGGTTCTGAGGACGTGCGGCGCGTAGCGTCTCCGTGCAGGAAGTGGCACGCGGGCTGCGCCTTCGTGAGTCATACGGCGGCCGGCAATCGGCCATGTGCCGAAAGAGCGGCTCTGAACCACCTGGACTTACCTTAACGTTTACTTGCAGTACTACGGTATTACATGAGGGAGCAACGAAAGAAACCCCGCAGGGGCAAACCGAATACTGCATGTCAAGCTGCCTTGACCTTTAGTCAAAGCGCTTTACGCCATTTACAACTAGTAGACAATTCATCTCCCTTGACATGCAACCACTTTATTAAGAGTACTGCTAAAGATTAAACCGGCAACTTATACAAAACTATTTATGACATCCGTATATGTGCCTATTTCATCCAGTTTCGAATGAATCCCCGACGGCCACTTGAGAACTGATATACCTGACGCTGAAAGCGACAATTTTGAGTTTCAAATGTGAACAATTATATGTATCTTGTTAAGCGATTACCCTTCCAGTTACGAACGAGCAGTATCCAGTTACTAGCTGGCCATCTAATGGATTACAGCCAGCACACCAAACACTAGGATATTCGCTGGGGGAAAAAAAACAGACAGCCCCTAACGGGTAGGGGATGCTAGTAGAGTTTTAAAACACGTCGCAGCATCACCTCTGAGGGCCTCCCCGCCTCTCTTCGCCTCCTCTGTCCCGGTCTCGCTTAAATCGGCGTCGAACCAGCCACAGAACCGGTTCTCCTGATTCCAGCAGCTCTCTCCGTGACGGATAAGTACCAGTTTATACGCAGCCATATCTACTGTTCAGCCTAACTTGTGGTATTCCCAGCAATAAAAATAAATTGGGATTTTTTAAATAATAAGGGGAAAAAATCCTGCTAAGGTCGAACAACCCGCTGCTCCTCCGCCAACCGTAATGAGATACCACTGCGCCGCACTGTGGGCAGTCCTTATGCCTGTGATCCCCGGCTATATTGTGACGTATGGATACTTCCGGTAAAATGTAACCAATCAGAGTTGAACGAGGCTCCGGAAGAGTATAGCGGCTTCCGGCACGTCCGTCCCGGGCCGCTGGTAATGTGACCTTCACCTGAGGAGTAGTGACTGTCTTCTTGTATTCTATGTTGTTGCGGGTAAAGTTAAATTTTTTAAATTGACCATTTGTAATGCAAATTCATATGAGGTATGTGTTTTATTAAAACAACACAAACTAAAACATTTACATCACAAATCCGACATTGTGGTAACATTAATGTCCTTTACATAAAACACTTGAATTTTAAAAATCAGCTAGCATATTGCATTTATAAATAGGTAATTTTAATTCATCTGATGGGATTTAACGTGTATGGACGGACATCAGAGCCTCTTGTCCAAGAACTGTCTTTGTTCTTCGTTTCTTTTGGAATCTGCGCAGTTGGTCTTTGAAGTCCCGGTGGCGCATCGGCACGTATCCAGGGGGGTTACACAGGCCCTGTGAAAAGACACCCAGCTCTGGCCAAACGTCTGCATGTTCCTTATTTTATAAAAGCTCCCGGTCTCCATACCCAATCAGTACTTCAGGTGTGTTTTACCGGGAAGTGTGAATGGAAGTCCTTGTAGCCTCCTTCTAGGATGTAGAGCTCAGGATACAATAGCTCTGGGTAAACGTTGAGACACCTGTCCAGTTTTCGCAAGTACCGACACCTGGAGAAAGAGGGAGCGAAGTAAATACTGCCTTGTGAAAGCAAGCGTTCCAGTTCTCTTATAAAAGCAAACATTTCACATTTCTGTTAAAATTGTGCTCAGCTAAGATGTTTTAGGTTGGCTCCAAGTGACGACAACTAAAAGCAGACATACAGAACCTTTTTGATGTTATTTTACCACACATTCCTTCTTTTGTAGCCTTTGTGTTGTATATGCCATTCTACACTTTGTGGTATTTTGTTTTTGCAGCATTCAGTTCTGCATTATTCTTCTTTGTTGTGTATTCTCACCACACCTTTTGTACTGTTGTGCTTGTGTAGCAGACTGCTGTTTCTTGCCATGCTTGATTACAGACTTGTTATGAGCACTGATGTGTGTAAAAACAATAAACAACATACTGACATGTAAGTTTATATTTATTTAGGAGTCTGGGAGATGTAGCTGAAAATTCATCTGTGCACCCTTGTGTGTGTCTGTGTGTGAGGGCTTTCACTGTAGTCACACTTACAGCCGTGGCCCTCGCTGGGAAGAGAACTCGCAATGGAAGACTACGAGCTTCCGAGGGGAGGAGGCGTCTGAAGACTGCGCCCCATCCAGGGGGAGGTCCTGCAAGGCCTTCTCTGATTGGCCTTCCCTGGTGCCAGGACTCCAGGTGATGGGGGGAGTAGCTGATACCACACAGCTTGTGTGGCAGCAGTCCTGCCTTCCCAGGAACGGTGCCGGGTTCAGGAACAGCGCCTCCTGCAGCTGATCCTCAGAGTGGAGGTTCACAGCCCCCTGCGTAGACGCCCGGAGCTTAACGACATGCATCTCCCCTGCTCCATGTCATTCATTTTAGTCTCTATCCACAGTATCCCTCTATTGACAAGCTGAGGCCAGTCTTATCAAACTGACCATGGAGGGACAGCTCATAGCAGTAGTTCTCAACCTTTTTGCAGCGTAACCCAATTTTTACCAAGCCAGTTCAGTCACAACCCTATATCAAGTATAGGTTTACATTACTTCTATGATCAAGCACGCAGTGCACTACGCAATTTATGCCAATCAATGCCTATCGCACGAATCTGATTGGATGTGCCAGTGAATTCCAAATTAAGCATCCGTGCTTTGGCTTCTTGGATTGGTTGAATGTTCACTAGTTTTGCGCTAAGCAGTTGCTGACCCAAGACCAGCTTATATAAGTTAATTCTAGGACTGGGGCTGGGAAATCTGATCGTGGATCAGCATAGGAGCTCGCTGGTTTTAAAATGCTTACATTTCCAACTCCGTCTCGCGACCAAATTTGGTTCGCGACCCACCGGGCTGAGAATCACTGGGTTGTGAACTCACCATAAACATTACATGCTCGCATTTTTTAATCAACCGCCTTTATAGGAATATCGTGAAGATTTGGTGCAGATAACCTGACTTTGTAGAGGCTGCAAGGATTCAAGATCATTGTAAGACTAACAAGATATAAATATGATGAGCTGCTGGAATATCCATCATACTTTGCCATTCTTCCCCTTTCTTTCAGGGAAACGCCGTCTGACTTGGTCTGTGGTACCAAACCATGTCGCTTTGCTCAGTTAACGCTAATCATACCACATTCGATCAGGATGATTACCATGATATGGCCCCCGAGGTACTCGTATGGGTATCGGCAGTCTATTATGAGGCAGCTCTCCACGACGCCACTGTACTGTCCCAGGAGGAGAGACGCCATCTGCAGGACAAATATTAGATGCTGCCGCAAATCTGAGGCAGTTCTGAGGTGCTTTGAAGGAGATGTGTTGCCTGCCAAGCAGCCCGATCTGTCTGGCAGGGCGGTTGCTCACCGTCTGAGCTGATATACCCCTGAGGTCCCGGTGGTCTGCACCCCCTGCCACCAACAGATGTGGCTGGTGGAACATGCAGACTGTTAATAAGCACCATCTGTCTCACATTTCACAGAAAACGCGCCTTTTTATTCAAAAATGTGTCAGGATGCCGCAGGTGATGTTGGTCACGCTTTTATAAAACAGTCGCAATGTGTCAATGCATTTAACACATAATTGCAGGTGTCGATTTGTAAAATGTGTCAGGATGCCAAAAATCATCGGTTATAACTGAACTTTTACTTAAAAAGCTTTACAGACAGAAACGCTGTTGTGGCCTAAATGAAGTTACATTAAAAATCTAAACTGCAAAGAAAAAAAAATTAATGGAAAGGTTCTGTATTACAAATCATTATTTTCTAAGTATTTCTAAGTATTCCATACATTTTTTCCATCTCTGTATTGTGTTCAGAGGCGGCTCATCACAGCCACACCTTGCTGAAGTCTCCAATCAGATTTCTGTCCTCTAGGACAGAGAGCGGGATGTCCAGTAGAGGGCGCCTCAGCCTACAGCGCGTCTTCCGAAGCCGGTGGCAAGGCTCCTGGGAAGTAAACGACAGTGCTGGGGTTACCATGAAACAGAGTAATCTTTTGGCGAATACACAAAATATTGAACACACAATCAAACACTTTATAATTACTTAAATTAGTTTACAAATTCCAGTCAAATGAACAGAGTTAAAAATGCCAATTAAAAATGTTTATTAAATGAAACGCGTAATGACTAATTAAATCAGTTTATGATTTGCCGTCAAATAAACGCAGTTAAATGCCAGTCATGCTGTTATATGATTATAATAGAGAATTACATCTCTAACTATGTAACTGGGTACATTTCACAACATGTTATACTTGTATAAGCATGTACGTGACGAATAAAGTATCTTGTATGCCAGTTGGTCATGATTCCTGGTTCAAAAAAACACAAAGAACCATCTTTGTTCCTTTTCAGAGCTCGGAGGTGCCGCACTTGTGTCTGTGCGGTAATTAAAGGCATCTGGAATTCCCGCGTCACTCACCACAGCATCTCGGGTGTCCTCATCTCCAAGGCGACCCACGTCCTCTCTCTGGGATGTCTCGCCCTGTTGCTCCTCCAGGTGGACCAACTCTCGCTCTGGTTCTTTGCCCACAAACCTACTGGACAGCTTGACACGCAGTCGCCTCTACATGACGGAGCAGCGAGCATGAGCACTGAGGTCAGACCCTGCACTGTGGCGCGAAGAGATCCCATAATCCTCTGGGGAGTCAATAACCCTCCTACTCAATAAACAAAAACAAACGCTGTCTGTATGCACAGAGCACTGCAATATAATGTCAGTGCACAGATACTTCGGCAGTTACCTCAACACACTTACAGTTATATAATTTCTAGCGTAAAACATGGTGACGAGTGGTGTTTCGCAAAGGAAAGCAAATCAGTATAAATAGATTGTATTAATTAATATTTGCGAATGCAATTATCAAGGTCATAAAAATAGCATTCAGTGTTATATTTTTATGTTCATTTAAATTTCACATTTCTATATGTCCTTGATGGATTTTGTCTTTCTTTCTCTTAACCTGTCCTGACTGTCCTCTCAAAAAATCCCACAGCTCAAAATTTGATTAATCATATCTAAGCCATGTTACTAAAGAAATAGTAAGATCATTTTAAGCCTTTTTGAAATTTTAATCATGAATCTGCATTAATATCCACTGAGAAGAATCAGGCGTAAACCTTACCATCTTAGAAAGTGTGCATGAAGACTTGAATCTAAAAGAAATGACATGTGGAAAGTGAATAAAGTTTTCTGTATATCTTCATATCTTCATGCAGCATGATGTCTCAGTCTCAGTCATTACAGACGACTGTGCAGTAAGTAGGGCTGTCTTCAAAACAGTGCAGATTAAATCATGGCAAATCATAGCTGCTTCATAGCGAATAAAGGGTGTGTTGCATTTTTCAGAAACAAATTCATTTGTGCTATAATGCAGCCCAGTGAACTGTCTGATTGTCTCTTACCTCTCTGCTTTCCTCTTTGTGACTGTACAAAAAAAGTTTAAAAATACATCAATGGCCCTCCCAACACAGTGAGCTTGTTAGTATTTCAGCTGATCAGATTTAATTTTTTTAAATTAATAGTTACACGTGGCAATGTCTGACAAATTTTCATAATATAGGCCTGTTGGCAATACTGGTGTCATTGCTGACATTGAATGGTTACTTTAGTGAGATTTTAATTATCCCAGCGCGTCATCAAGCTGAGTGCTTAATTTAAAAAAGCTAAGCTTCTAGCCCAGACCTGCCGGCGTCTTGATCTCTTGGGAAACGCTTCGGCTTGACAAAGGACTGGGTGTTTTAAGCTCCGGCGTCAGTTGAAGTTTTCTCCGTGGGGTGGCACTGTAGGGTAACCAAGAAAAGCATTCAATCTTCATCAAATATATTAACATGATTTACTTCATATGCTTTTTGATATACGAGACATACATTTCTCAGGCAATATCTTTTAATGTGACTTATATGTATAGTTTGTGAAATATATGTATCGTTTATGATTTCCGGTTGTTACAGCCTTCCGCAGATTTCGTGCAGACCTGTCATGACAGTGAAGTTTCCTTAGATTGCATGACAGCTCGGCGACGGGTGAGGAAAAGGAGTCTGGAGGCGAGATCCACTGCGGAGAAGCCCCATCCTCCCCGCAACGCTCTCCGTTCCAGCCTGCCTCCATTCAACTTTATCGTACATCAGTGCCACTGGCACTGCAAACAACATATTACAATGTCATTTACTGTGAAAAACATTAAAACCATGCAATGTTTCATAATATAAATTGCGACTGGAAGATGCACGAATAGCCTAAAAAATGATATATTTCAGATGTTTAAATCTCAATAATATTGCACCTGTATTTCTTGTTGCCATAGCGTCACTACACATAGGCAAGTAATGCATTCCACAATTTAAAAAACACGAACTGCATATGCATACCCCATAAAGAATGAGTAATATTACGGGGTCAGAAAAGAACATTGTGGTTTTCACTTACCTTCAGTAAATAATGTTTTCCTCCGTCTTCATCCACTCGGTACCCCATGGCTGTGTCTGTACCTCCTCCCCTTAGAAACCACTGTTGCTACAACAAGCTATAGCTTTAGGATCCAATCGGCTCAAACGTCATCATACAGAAAACACTTCATATGGCGGTGTTAGGGCCGGGTGATCCTGTAAGCCAGTTTCACTTCGTCTCGGACCGGGGGCGCCGGTGGTGATGCTCGCCTAGGGCGCAAAATCGGCCAAAACCGATGTTTTGGTCGATGTGCCGATAGCCTACTGTAAATGACAAAACCTTGTGTATTATATTATCAGCACAGGTGCCATAATGACCATAGTGATAAACAAGCCAGACTATCCGAGGTCATATTGTTTATGATACACCAGCCGCATATCCACGCCTTTTAAGCCGCATAGCATGATGTAAAAACAAAGTGATGTCATTTAATTTCTTGTTTTGGACGTGACTTTGGACTTCTCATTAGGTAAACGCGGCTTTCAACGACTACTTCAAATACCACACGTTTTTAGCAGATGCCGGTGCTCTAGATAAGCAGTCCCGGCTGGCAGAGGATCTAGCGCATAAAGATCGGCCACGCTGCATTACAAACAGCGAAGTTTTGCGCCGCTCCGTCTCTGGTTGGTAGATTCCGTGGTGGGTGGGGTGGGCCCTTCCCCGGAAGTAAGTCAGCTACGTCACATGTTTTAAGATGCGTTCGAGCTGAATCAGCATCGGGATGATGTGTGGTTGAAGCCCTGCAGTGTCTGGCCGGTCTACTTGCCACTTACTGTGTTTGGTTTTGGCATGGATGAAACGAGCCCCCTTCTCTCTCCCCATCAGGATTCGCCTAATTATAGTCAGCCCCCTGCCGACCCTGCGATTCACCAGGGCGCGCTGAGGGGGCTGCCAGGGTCGGCGGTACGAATTCCTCCCGGGAGCCCGGGATGCAGCCAGGGGCGACAACCGGGGCTGGAGCGGGGTAGGGGGAGCACTCAGCGGGACTTCAATTGCGACGAGTTCCTGGACGATCCGGAGTTCAGGGAGATCGTTAGAAATGCAGAACGAGCAATCGAGGAAGGGTTTTTCCCAGAAAGGATCTACCAGGGATCCAGCGGCAGCTATTTCGTTAAAGATTTACAGGGGGTGAGAAGTTTATGTTTAACGTTTAAGTGCATTGGTTAGAGGGCAGTGACATGTCGCCTGCTTTGACCCTGACCCGTGACATGGACGGCTCAGTTCACATAGAAATTTGCTAAACTGACTGTAAAAATCATTTGCAAATAACAAAAATTACGAATGAAGTAATCTTTTTTTTTTTTTTTTAAATGGAACGAATCAGAATTTTCCACATAATCTCGCTTTCATGCTGATGTTTATACACGTCAATAATGTTTTAATAATTATAAATTGAATAATTATGTGAATTGACACATTGTGTCTGTTTTTATAAGTGTCCACCGTCACCTGCAGCTTTAAACGATGCTTCTCGCACCCGGAATGTGAGTTGGGTCTTTTCACTATGCATAGTAATAAACCCTAACGTGCTCATGGAAATCGGCTCATAAAGTTAATTAAAGTAGGCCTAATTACCGTTAATTGAAGTGGGAGGAAAACACTGGATAAAATGAGACGAGATCACAAGCTCGGGCAGGACGAGCATGGAGCGCAAGTTGAAATAAATACGTGAAGATAAACGGGTGGATGTTGGCACTAATCTCTCACACCCGGCTCCTTTTATTCGTAAGATCTAAAATAATCCTCTTACTTGTAAGCACCTCTGTAAATGTCATTAAATAATTAAAATCTCATACGCGACAGCTCGTAAATCGAGCGATACCCGAAACTTAAATGTGGGACTTAAGTCTTAATTTACTCCAACCGGCGGGGCTTTTCTCCAAAAAGAGGAAATGTGTCAGACTGCGCGGTTTTATTAGTAGCCGATGTTTTCGCTTTTCCCTTGTTTTTGAGCTTTCAAAAGCGCCTGTGAGCCCTTTTCGGTTTTAATTTGTATAAATAAACCTATGCTTGTAAATCTAGTTTCATTTTTGAGAAAACGAAAACTTTTTTATATGTCACTTTTCCTCTGTTTCGGAGTCTAGCATTATTATAGGCGTATATGTTATATTTGTACACCAGTTTTTTATTTGAATGTGTATATAATATGTAGTTGTTCTGAAAGAAGGAGGAGCGGGAAGCTGAACCTGCTCGTTTGCGTCAGGATCCTTATCTGCCCGTCAGCCCGGATCGGAGATAAGACACTTCGACCGCCTTGCTAAACTGTGCGGCTGACAGTTTCTTTGCATTTTCTTGTTCTCTTTTTACATCTCAAACTCCGCTCCGAAAACGATCATCATCGTCTTCGTATCGTTTTATTTCCCTAGAATGCTTCATAGTTTTATTTCAAGAGGGAAGGAAAAAGAGAGTGTGCTGTGTTAGAGAAATCTTAAGTGAGTCACAATCAACACTTTTTCAGGAAGATGCAGATGATCCTTGATGCCGGCTATCAGTCACGTGGGACGCGGGGAACAGATATTCCCATGGCGGGTTATCGCATTCACAGTAGGAGACTGTTCTCCTGGCGTCTCATACCTGGTCATGTGATGGAAATGCGGCTTATCTCATTCACATAATCACCTGCGAGCCGCTTTACGTTTCCTTCTTGTTATCGCACGTTAAAAATGGCCTGCCGGTTTCCAGGATGTGTCCAAAGAGAACTTTTTTTTATCCTTCTACATAGTGGTAGCCTAAACAAAACCAGGTTCTTCCATGAAGCCTGTTATATTGCATAATTCAAATATCGTGAGCTCTTCCTGATGAATGTTTTAAATACTTGGGTTGGCTACAAACAAACTAGGATACATAGTGTGTAAGGTGGAAGTCATGGTGAATGAGAAGAAATGAATGCTGCTTTAGAAACATCTGGGAACGCACTGACTGAAACGCTGCTGGAAGGTGACGTGAGGCTGGTGTGAGGGCCACATCTGGGTGCTTTGTGTCCTCTGAAAGTAATATTCCTCCATCTGTAATTGCTCAGAAGATCGTCGGGGTGTTCAAGCCCAAGAACGAGGAGCCGTACGGCCAACTGAACCCCAAGTGGACCAAGTGGTTGCAGAAGCTATGTTGTCCCTGTTGTTTCGGCCGGGACTGCCTGGTGCTGAACCAGGGCTACCTGTCGGAGGCTGGAGCCAGCCTGGTGGACCACAAGCTGGAACTCAACATCGTTCCCAAGACTAAGGTACGGACTTGGGTGGAGGACGGCTGGACCTGGAGTCTCCGCTCTCTTCTCTTATACGTTAAGAATCAGAGAAGGTCAATCATCCTATCTGGGGCAGTCGTACATTCTCTCAAACCATACTGGTCTGAAGTTCTTGAGTTCCCGATGGTTCTTCACCCTTGCCTTAAGGTAATGGGCAAACTGGATATTTCGGATCGTTCCCATAAACCTCTCATAGCAAATCTCACACATGGGTGTTATGTTTACACCAACGCACCCTCTGACTTGCAGACGCCATGAGGAGTGCAGTTATTTATGATCTGCTGGCACTGCTCAGTTAGTACCGCGGTGTGTTCCAGCTGACCCCGAGTACGTTTCCCAAAATGATCCCATTAGCAGCCTGCATAGTTGGACCCATTCAGTCTCATGGTTTCGACTACGTTAGTTGCTAACATAATTAGCGACTGTTTTTGGGAAACGTTCCCCCTACTGATTCTGCCCCCTCCCGCTCTTCACTGACCCCTGTCTCTGACAGGTTGTCTACTTGGCCAGTGAAACCTTCAACTACAGCGCCATTGACCGAGTCAAATCCCGCGGAAAGAAGCTGGCCCTGGAGAAAGTGCCAAAAGTGGGCCAGCGTTTTCACAGAATCGGGCTTCCTCCCAAGGTGGGCCTGTGCTGTAATCTCCATGATGACGATGTAGCCAATGGCAGCGACCATCTCTCTTTCCACAGGTTACCATCCACTCAAGTACTAGTCTGGCGGTTGGGTTGAATGGATGTTTACCGACAGGCACATAATGATTGTTTTTGTACAGGTGGGATCATTCCAGTTATTTGTAGAAGGCTACAAAGATGCAGAGTTTTGGCTTCGACGATTTGAGGCAGAACCACTGCCGGAAAACACTAATCGGCAGCTGCAGATGCAGTTTGAGAGGCTTGTGGTCTTGGATTACATCATCAGAAATACAGGTATGCACATCAGCACCCTCTAGTGGAATTCAGAAGCTTTGCACCTTTGTTCTTTGAAGGAGAACTCAGACTAGCTCCTTGTTTCTACATGTGCAGTACTATGTTCCATGGGTGGGTAAACCTGAAAACGCTAAAACACAATATAGACTGCTGTAGACAAGATCCTGCAGTCATGAATTATTTTACGGCTTACGGGAAGAGAATTTTTGCTGACTTGGGTTGTGCTCTTAGATCGAGGGAATGACAATTGGCTTATAAAATATGACTGCCCTACGGACGCCGGAGCAAGCAGAGTAAGTGGACTGATTTATTTGTCAGATTTGCACATCTGCAGTTCCAAAAGTATGAAACGCGCAACATAAAGCCACAAATGTTTGAGATCCACTACCATTGTTCTATAAGCAAAATACATTTACCGTGGTGAAAACCGGGTGTGCTGGTGGGATACCATTACTTAGCCTGTCAGCTTTTCCAGGACATCATTATCTGTTGAAGGCACCTTCCTTTCCTAGCATTCTCTTCTTTCCATATAGGATGCAGACTGGGTGATGGTGAAGGAGCCCATTATCAAGCTGGTTGCCATAGACAATGGCCTGGCTTTTCCCCTCAAACACCCAGACTCCTGGAGAGCCTGTGAGTGACCCAAAACAGGGGAGGATTCCCACGGGCCGCACTGGGAGGCAACCACCATGGATTGGGCTGGGCTTCCGCAACGTTCCACGGTTTTCTGGCTATGGCCAGAACAAATAGGCAGTTTGCTTTTTACTTGAAATAGTTGCATACAGAGGTGGAAGGTTCAGGTCCAGAAAGTAAAAATCCAGACCAAGATTTTGTTTCAACCAACCAGTTGAGTATAAAGAGTCACAGTGACAAAGTACTCAGCTGACTGGTTGAATGAAAATCTTGGTCTGGATTTTTACTTTTTGGACCTGAACTTTCCACCTCGGGCTGCATATTAGGTGGTGTGGTTCTCTAAAAACTGTGAGGATCTGGATAAGAGATTATTCTAGAACTGATGGTCAGTCTTTGCTAAGGACCCGGCTTGATTCAGTCCTGCACCATCTTAATCTTGCTGTGTGTGCTGTCCTCACACTCTCACTCATTCTCTCCATTGTCTGTCTGCTCTCTCTCAGATCCATTTTACTGGGCTTGGCTGCCACAGGCTAACGTTTCCTTCTCGCAGGAGATCAAGGACTTGGTCCTGCCCAGGCTTTCTGACCCAAAGTTTGTCAAAGACCTCGAGGAGGACTTGTATGAATTGTTTAAGGTATGAGACCACAACCTCTTTGTAAGGGAAGTCGGTTTTTTCATCCTTGGTGTTTGGTGGAATATTATTAGATTTTTTTTTTTTTAATTAGATTATTTTTGATCCGGTGTTTATTAAAAAAAACTTGGCTAGACTGATGCGTTAAAGGTCACTTTGGGATGACTTCTGGGAAGGGAGGTATGAAAATAGCGTTGATGTCTTTTTCCCAGAGAGACCCCGGGTTCGACAGAGGGCAGTTCCACAAACAGGTGGCAGTGATGAGAGGACAGGTGAGCCAGTTCATGTCCTCTTGGATCCATTTATAGAACGTATGAATAATATAATTTATTTATATATGTAACTATATCGTACATGCGTTTTATAAGGCTATTCTGTTGGAGGGCTGTGTCTGCAAAGTTCAGGACAAACTGAATATATTTTATTTAGTGCTTTTGTTTATCTAAAGCAACATGTTTATTTTTTATTATTTTTTGGAGAAGGCAGGGTCAGATGGTCCCTGGCCTTAAGTATAATATCTCTTCCGAGCCTGGGATTCAAACCAGTGACCTCCTGGTTATAGGCACAGCATCCTGACTTGCCAAGCAACACAAACGGCCCCCATAGCCCTGAATACCCCTGTTTTTACACACTAATTTAAATTGGCACTTTTCTTATTGGTACAACAGCAGGGACCCCTGCTAACCTTCACGCCATGGGTTTCCCCGATATGCTGTATTCCGCTTTGAGCATGTGAGCCGGCGGTGGGTCTCCCAGCGAACCCTGTGCCCTGCGTTTCAGATCCTCAACCTCAGCCAGGCGCTGAAGTACAGGAAGACGCCGCTGGAGCTGGTCCAGATGCCGCCGGTGCTGGTGGAGACGGTGCGGAACAGTCAGCGGTCCAACAGCGAGTCTTACACACAGAGCTTTCAGAGCCGCAGGCCCTTCTTCACCTGGTGGTAGAACTGGGGGCTGACAGGGAGGGGGGGGGGGGGGGCAGTGAGGGCAGTGATGGCCTGCAGCAGGTCCTGGGGTGGGTATCATCCCTTCCAGTATCTACCTGCTATTTTCTCTGAAGGCCTCTGTTTCCTGTTGCTTTAAGCGGTGCCGTAGCTAGAATAAGCCACTCCCATGAACAGTTTAGCTCCGCCTCTGAACCTTTTTGCTGGATGCTTGATTAAATCCCACTCGTTATAGCAGCCTGACAATGACGCTGCTCTTGTGGCGATTCCCCTTTTTAGTGGCATAAAGATGTCCGGAATCTAGTTCTAAATGCCAAACTCTGCCAGTTGGTTGGTCCCTGGGGAGGGCAGATATGAGAGGCGCTATTTTGAGGTTCTTGCTATGTAATGCAACCTTGTGTCTTTACCCGAAGAGCTGTGTTACTCTGCAATAGTAACTTGTGTGGAAGGACTCTTATCCTCCCCCTCCCTCCACTGTCACCAGATATGTTGATTCTGTAAAATTTGTATAATATATTTAATGAAAGAAAAGCATTTAACAAAATTCAGTTGTGATATCACCTCATTTTTTCGTCTCCTAATCATTTACCGTTTTGAGAGTAAAAAACATGGTCAGACCTGCTAATAGATAAAATAATGACTTTCCCCTGCTACTGAGCGCTTTCCCATAATCCCCCTCACTCGTGTCAGCCCGCCAAATGCACGTATCACGTTTATGAAGGTAACCGACTTGAGTTTTTCCAGCTGGCTGTTTACTTGCTCCACAGAAGCTCTCCTTTCGGTTTCTGTTTTATCTGAAGCCGTATTCAACCTTTTTCAGTCTCTTCGCTGGTCCGACAGAAACCTCGGAGTTCTGAAATTAGTGCCCACTAGGCGAAATTCACAGCCAATCCACCAGGTGGAGCCCTTGTTCAGCATGAATGGGATATTTGAATCATTTTAGAAGTGGCTGCGTATGCTTTTATATAAACTACGCAGGCTCAATACAATAACGGCTTGCTTCAGCCTGCATTTCTCCAGCTAGACTTTACTAAAAACAGTGAAGCACAGGGAAACAACATGCTTTTAGTTCTGTCTTGTGAGAAATGGGGAAAGAGTTCACTAAGTCAGGGTTCTGAAGACATTTAGAAGCAGTTGTTATCCAGCATGGTGTTGGAGTGCTCGCTTGGTGAGGGTGAGTCAATGATAAATCTAGTTTTTGTAAGGATTCTTTGTTCCGGGCAGTGAAGTGCATCAGTGGGTTAGGCTGTCGTCCTTGTGATTGGAAAGCTGCCAGATCCAATCCTGTGGTCTGCAGAGAAACTTTGCCATCAGGCCCTGGAAAAAGGCCTGTGATCCCCACTTGCTCCAAGCACAGCCTGACCCTGTTTTCTCAGATGTATGTTGCCTTGGATACAAGCATCTGCTCAGCAACTAAAAATTTAAATGCAATTAAATTAGCAAGTATTTAAACACATTTTTCAAAACACATCAATCTGCAAAGGGGCTGCAATTTATTAGGGGATATATTTTTGGGGTGGGAAAGGCTCACACTTACTGTGCTAAGTACTTTGTGCCTGCCTGCTCGACCAAAGCCAGGAAAGTACGAGAGATTCACGACTGTCCTGGTGGAAAGTTCATTATTTTCATGTAGGTGGAAGACAATCATAAATGACAATTATTAATCTCAACTTTTAATTCTCTGTGAACCAAAACTCCACTCGATTTTTTACTTTTTTTTTTTTTAATGATGCATAGTTAGTGGACGTGGACCTTCACAGAACATGGAAGTTGCACTTTGACATTTTTAACGTGGATGGATGGATGGATAAAAACTGCAGCGTCCATGACTATCCAGAGGGAGAGGAGACATCTTCCCCAGTGTCAGTCAAACACTGGCAATGTCACTGAACTTAGCTCACAGTTTTAGTTAATACACAGAAGACAGACAAAGGCCATTTGTGTGTAGTGTGACACTTTGGACACAAATATTGGGTTCATACTGAAAGAGGGATAATGGAAAATGTCACAGAAGGCAAATCGACAAACTAATGTGCATCACGATGCTCTGTGTATCTCACAGTAAGACGGACGTTCCATTTATACAACTATAATCTTCCTGTGCATGTAGCTTTACTAAACAAAACAATCACACCTAATGTTACAGGTCAGGAGTGTATGGACGAACGCCACATTTCCCAAGCTCCAATGTGGCCTTCTGATCCAGTAGTGTGTGTTTTCTGATATTAGTTTTGAGGCATCCTACCAAGAAACAAACTCTGTGTCTCAGAGTGTTTGCTGAAAGGCATGCAGTTGGCCACGACTGATCTGTAGGACTCATGTGACCATAGGGTTAAAGGTCAAAACCATATGCTTAAGAATGCTAATATGACCTTAAGGCATTATGGGAGATGACCCTTTGGAACCCACGGCATTATCTCATCACTTCGCAAACATTTTGCAAAAAAGAAATTCAACCTTCACCCTCCAATCACCATGGCGACCAAACAACGCTATTGCTCCACCACTAAAACCAGTCTTCACCCACAGCATCATGCTAGCAGTGCCGTTCAATGCTGCTTCTGCGGTGGTCAGTCCTTCTCCTCAGGAAAGGTCTCATGTGACTGAGCGACATGTGATCTGACAGTGTACTGCCACTTCACACCACAACTCAATATCCAGTTCTGGGTTCCAGTGAACCAAACAGCACTGGAAAAAAACCCTGTGTGGGATGCCAGTCCACTGCAGGGCACACACAGACATCCCAACAGGAATGTGAGGTTGGAGGATGGGTAGATTTGTCTTCACACTGCCCCCTAGAGCTCATGTAGTAGTATTGCAGTGAGGGGTTCAGTCAGCTGGTCTGAGATGTATCTATCTTGGCTGATCCGTTGTTTGCCCGTCCCTGTGCAGCCCGACCCGGCCTCTGCAGGACACGGTGAAGGTAGCGCTCCGGGTTCCTGTCTTGCTCCCCTTCCCTTGGCATCCTGTGTCGAACACGGACGTCACAGATGGGGGCTCTCTGGGGCTGCTCTGTATCCGCCCACCTGCTTCCTGCCGACTCGGAGGTGCCTGCCCCGTCAGACTGCGAGGAGTCTAAATGGACCTCTGTGTTCTCCTCGGTGCTATCTGGGGAAACCTCACCGATGCTGGAAAAACAGCAGACATGTGACTGTCAGAGCAGGCACATGATGGAAGAGGCACACAGATGTCATGGTACGTGCCACAGAAAAAAAAAACTAGATTAATAATCATGCCAGTAATATCTGGGGGCTACTTTTAATGAATAATCTAATTTAACATATTTGGCATTAACTTGCCCAGGGGGTTGGTGGTCATTGACAGGAGAATGGCGATTTAGTTTTGCTTACCTGAGATGGTCAAACTCCCTAAGCCACCGTGGCCCCCGGGCACATTCTCGTCGGCTCCCCGTCCTGAGGCCGATCAGGGCCCGGGCCAGCTCCTCCCCGTCGCTGCGCCGCCAGACCAGGCGTGCCCGGTGTTCGGCATTATGATCCCCGGATCGGCGGAAGAGTCGCTGCAGCTGCCGTAGCCCCAGGCCACGGAAGATGTTAGCAGAGCCGCACCTGCGACGCCGGCACTCGGGCAACTGCCAGGGCTCGGGGGGTGCAACCACGGCAGACGGGGGAGGGGGGTTCTCCATGCCAGCACCTGATACCAAAAAAAAAAAAAACGATCCGCTTAAGCACCTCTGACGGCATCAGAGGTTGTGAAACACCCTGCAAACAAACCACGTGCAGGTTTCACATGAGGTGTAAAACTGTCCGTATAACGCCGGTCCCGGGCTGAACTAAAAAAACCCTCAGCGAAATCCTCAACCTACACGCGGATTGGCCACCCGAAACCGAAACGCTGGCATCATGCGTCCCAGGCGTGACTGCTCTGACCTTTCGTTTACAGCCGCGCCTCTGCGCCGCAGCATATCGCGCATTACTCATGTGCCACATGAAAGGTGCAAGATTGCGGAACGCAGTAGTTCTCAGATACTGTACTGAACCACCAGCTACAAGGGCTGCTGCCAGCAAGGCGTTGCAACACACAAAAAGGCAAATCGTGTGTTTACGTTTAATACTGAAACTCAATAGCGACGGTTGTTGATGGTTTGGAAGTAGCGTGCTGCTGCAGAAGTAAAAGCTCTGTACAATGCATCGTCTAGACTTAGTGCCCTTTGACGAAACATTAAGATATTTTTCGTTTTACGTGTTTCACTTTCGGGCGCTGCAGGCAACAGAAAATCATGCAGCTTACGGTTCATCTGGGGCGCGCCACCTATAAGCTTTATCCACGTAGTTACCCGAGACAGCCGTAAGGCGACGTGCATCATGCTTCGTAGTAAGGGCCGCACCAGCTGTAGCCATTTTCCCCGGCTCAGATCGCCAGTCCAGAAAGCGAACCGCATGTCCTCATACTTACCGAGGCTCGCTGCAGCGTGAAGGTGCCTCTTCACTTTCGCTGTGTCAAAGTGCATTGACTCACGCCGGGTCCCACGTCAGCTGCCAGATTACACCCTCACGCCATAAATCCCAGCACCCACCATTCCTCCCCCGAAAATGACCAAAGCCCCCGTCCTACTTCAAATTTTAACTTCCAAAAGCTACAACACCGTGCCTTTGTGGTCAAGGGGTGGAGCCATTTGAAAACAGACAACCCTATGAGATTGAGCGGGGCTTTTATCTGACCAATCGTATCCGTAGAGGGCGTGGTCCCGGCGTTTACGTCACCTCAGCCACGTACTTTATAGGCGTAATCCTCCATTGACGTCAATGTCCTAGTCTCTGAGCTCAGTAGGAAAAGATTTTGATCAAGCTAATAGTAATTTAAAACTTCTTAGACTAACCAGCCGCGAATGTAATGTCCAGGGATCACAGAGCACACGGCAAAAGCCGTAGGGAGCCGTGCGTGGAGTCTGGCACTCAGATTCCTTGGATGCCAGAAAAATGTGTTTATATGGTCTTTTTGCTGCAGTGGTGATCTCATGTCGCAGCTGAAATGCAACGTGGATCCCAAACCGTAGGGTGGAAAAGCAGATTAAGGGCACCAGGGTTTGCATAGAAAAATCTGAAATGATAACATTCACGCAAATGTACACAAACGTGTATTAACCAATCCTGCTACTTCAAACATAACGTTAAATCATATTTAATCTGTATATTTCGGAGAGCAGTTGATTTATGAATTATGCAGAATTTCCATTAAAACAGACAGGAAACAGATTAAATATTCATCCATTATATTCAAACCGCTTATCCCGGTTAGTTAGTGTGGCATACAGTTTTAATACAAGCATGTTACTGATACAAATGCTGTATAATGATTTAGAGTTTGTGATGTGGATCTCGGTTATTAAATTCCTATGAAACAACGAATATGCTTTGATGAGGAAGATAAAACAGCAATTCGGCTTTACTTGTCGGATTATGGTGGTTGTTATCGCAGCGTATACCGACTTTATTCAAACTGGGTTTCCCGTTTGCTTAGTTAAGCATATCAGGCCTACCCGCAGTGCACTCAAGCAGTGCGGGACACTTCATTTATTATGCTGTGGGTGACAGGAAATGCAAGCAGTGACAGTGTTTGTCTTTCACGTTGCAGCCTGTTTTTCTGGACACGTATACCGATTACTGTAATTTTGCCGCTGCGTTTAAGACCATCTTGTTCAGCTCACGCTATGTAAACTAATAACGCACTAACACAACGTGCGTCAGTCTTCCTGCTGAATGTAATAAGGTGTATCCTAAATGCATGCTAATATTAATTAATAATATTATTATATAAAAAAACTAATACTGAACCCGGAAAGATATAATTATACAGCATCGTTTTTAGTTTTTACCAAGTATCTTGTGATTTCTTCAATCTGACAAAAAACGTGCAATTCAGATGATCTGTGTTGTTTTAAAACACGTCTTCGTCGTTTGTAAGAACATCTTACCTCATTCATCATAGAGCCATAAAATACAACATTTCCTGGCACACTGAAAGGTCTGTTCACATGTAGCGGTCCATAACAGATGTAGACTGCCGGCCCTCTATGAAAATGTTTAGCTCATCTTGCAAGGCGTCGAAGAAAAAAGTACTTTACCACCAAATGTAACTAATACACTGCTACGGTGTAAACTTAAGTCCAACTTCAGTGTCTTTATTAATACTTTGGAAAATACATTATTCTTCCGTTATAATTTGGAAAGCAATGATAAAAAATACTTAAAGGCATAATGTGAATTCTCAAGAAGGGTAACGAAAAGAAGTAATACGAAAGCGACGTGAATCCGTACAAAAGTGAGGCACAGAACATCCCTGACGCATGTTTGTGTGTCTGCATGCAGACCGTACGAAGGAAACATGAAGACCGGCTGTGGACGCTATGTTGTCACAAAGTTTATATAAAACATTACCCTGGTTGTGTACAGTTACAGAGTTGGGTATTTTACAGAAGCAGGACGCCTGCCGCGATCTGGCGGAATCAGACGAACCGCTCCGTACGGACGCTTGCTGCCCGGATTTATTCTCCTTGGGGACGTGTCCCATATGCGTGTTATCAGAAAACAGCGGCATGGTGTTGGATACGTGGGCGGGGTGCTGTTCACCGGAGTTCAGCCCTGGAGAGGACCTCCTCGCAGGGGAAGCGGGTGACGGTGTTTGCGAATGTGCTTAAGTACTTCCCAAAACCGAACTGAAGCTTGCCGAAAGGCAACCAATGGAAAGAGCCAAAAACGATAACAAAATCACCAAGTATGCGCAGAAACATACATTCCTCCATTCCAACCCCTCTTCCGAGCGTTTTGGGGGGGGGGGGGGGTGCTCTCTCTCTCCAGATGCTGCACTTCCAAAAGAGTTGAAGGACTCAAATTTCAAGTCTCCCCCAATTCCTCCACCCAATCCTGCTCCTTCTCCAGAAAAAAAGGAGAGAAAGAACAGAGGCTCTACGAAAAGGAACAGAGGGGGGTGCAGAATAGACAACAAAACACAGAGCCTGACGGCCATCTCCTAATTGGCCCTTCTTCTCCTCTTCTTGCATCTGGAGCATCGGCGAAAGGTTGTAGCCTCCCCCTCCTGGAGAGGATGCCCTCCGAGCAGATGAACGGCGCAAATTACCGGGAATTTCTGAAGAGCTTCATGGGAATAGCGAGGGTCCTTCAGGTGCTCATGGGGGCCGGGCTGTGGGCCACCATGGCTGCCAACAAGTACGACGGTCCGGTGCACTTTGCGCTGTTGGTGGCCGTCCTCTTCTGGCTCCTCACGGTGGCGCTCTTCCTCCTCACGCTGCTGGGCAAGCAGGATGCGGTGCCGGTGGCAGGGGGTGAGCACTGGTTGCTAAGCAACGTGGTTCACGACGCGGCAGCGGTGGCGCTCTACCTGCCCGCCATCGGCGTCCTGGCCTACAAGACAGCGAAGAGCGCCTACTGCAACCTAGAGCACTACGGGCCGCCGTGCCCCTACCGCGCATACCTCTCCGCCACAGCCCTCTCCGGCCTCACCGCCTGCGCCTACTTTACCTCCACCGTTTACGCTTCCTGCAGGAAATGTCGCGGTGAGCAGACTCTGTTTTGAGGGCGGGAGGGGACAAGTCCCAAAAGACCATGGTTTCGGGTTGGGGGGCTGGGGGGGGGGGGATACATGGTGTTTTGTTGAAAGCTCTGGGGAGAGGGTCGTGTTGGTGACACGCTGCTGCATGCCTGGCCTCTGAAGATAAACGTGTTCTTTCCATCAGGCTGAAGCTTCGTTGCTTGTCTCGGTTGCCGTTTGCTTCAGTAATTTAAGAATGTTCATGAAAGAATGTTTCAGGCAGCAGGTCTCTGTGTTTCTGTGTGAGTCCAACGCCCTGGAATGTATAAGAGGTGTTTGAGCTGACTTGCAAAAAAGAGAAACACCTTCATAATGGGCTTCGTAGCCCAGAAAGATCTGTGTTCTTGTTCAAATTTTGAAGAAAACATCACGATGTCTGTTGGAAAAAGAGAAAGTTGAATGGATGATACAGATGGACCACTGGCAGAAGATTGATACTGTTTCAAGTGTATTTTTGTCACAACAAAGTCTTTTTCTTACGAAAAAATATTAATGCAAAATAAATCTCAGTGTCAGTAAGAGCCGACAGGCCGTGCTTCATATTTGACGGTCTGTACGTTTAACATTGTTGTCGTCAAACTTCGTGCGAGATGAACTGGTTTGCATGTGGAAGGATTGGGTACCTCCCCAATGTACATTAACAAACCTCGTGGATTCAGAAAATAAAGATGCAGTTCTACGAGGAGGTACTAGAGTGATGGATCCCGTCCTGTTGAGAACACTGAGGCGTGTCAGTCTGAGGGAAGGCTTGCAATTCTGCACCAGAAATTTACTTCGCTTGAACCTTGAGCAGAGCAAACACACTGAACTCCTCTGGAAAGACTCCGGAGTACTAAACACAATTTGATAACGCTTTACAATAACTGCACCTTCATAATGCATTCGTAAAACATTCATCTGCGGTATATAAGTGTACTTTAAACCCTAACATACCTTAACAGCTTTAATATACATTAATAACAAACACTATATAATAACAACTAGCATTAATGTTGCATAATCATACATTGTTTGTTATTAATGTATATTAAAGCTGATTGGGTATGTTAGGACGTTAGGGTATACTTACATGCTACTTATGAATGTTCTATGAATGTATTATGAATGTGTAGTTAATGTCAAGCGTTACCCAAGATTTGAACTAAGGACTATCACAGTAACTTAACTGCTGACGTCAGAGATGTTTAAGGTAATAGCATGTTTACAGACTTTTCAGGTGCCTTACAGGGGGCCACTGGCTTTCTGCTTAAGGTCACAGCAGAACATTTTATAAATGTATTGAAAACATTTTTTTTTTCCAGGGACAAAATGTACCAGACAGTTCCCAGTTCAAGTAAAGTCTTTCGGGAATGCTTTGCTACCGTTGTGTAAAGAATTTTCCGTGGAGGTTTCTACACGTTCAGCAAGAAACACCGTTGTGTGATTTATGTAACGTTCTGAAAGCCGACCGCTGTAACATCTGGAGTGTGTTTGGGTCGATGTACACAGAGACACACAGAACACTGGGCAAATTTACCTGAAGGAATCGTGAATTATAACATAATTTATAAAAATGATAAATGTTTAAATTATTAACAATATTCTTTGCTTCTTCTGATGACTAGAAATTGCTAATGATTTTAATCAACTTTGGGTTTAAATGAGGATGAGTATTTTAAAAACAAGCTGAAGAGCATTTGCTGCTGGGTCATTTTCATACAGGCGTCGGTCTGTCAGATGAGCACCATCGTTATGGAACAACCCAGGAAACATGGCTGACGTTGCTTTCTGGCATCCGTCATGTGCTGGTGACACTTGCGATGTGATTGGTGGGCAGGGAGAGCTGGATCTCTGGAGGACCACTAATCTGTCAGTAACACTTGTGATGTGATTGGTGGGCAGGGAGAGCTGGATCTCTGGAGGAAGTGGTCTGAAGGAGAAGCGTATTTTTCTTTTTAATGCCTGACCACCCCAGGAGCAGAGCCCTATCCACCCCCCCCCATCTGTCCTGCAAAGTCCTGTGTGACTCAAATACACACACATGTGTAAGTGAGCGCTGACAGGGACACACCGGCACCCAACTGTGGAAGGGAAGAGCGACGCCACAGAGGTGATGGAAAGCAGATGCTGGAGAAAGAGGCATGCAAGCACAGACCCAGACCCTCCCCCTGCTCCCTTTAAAATGTCAGAGAAGTTGCCCCTCCTTTCCAAGGTTTACTGTAGCAGTGTAGACTCCCCTCCCCCCCTCCAGATCCCTCACCTGTCTGGTGAATCAGGTCGTAGGCGGCGTTACCTACTTCATGTATCTAGCAGGTGCCTTTATCTAAAATGTTGTGCAATTAGGAAAGCAGGGTTACTCAGTCCTGGGGGGCTTAAGGACCTTGCTCAAGGGCCCAACGGTGAAATCTCATAGCAGAAGAAGGGATAAAGCCGCGGAAAGCGGGCACAGCACCATTGCAGCATGCAGCAGTTCATGCGAGTTTCTTTAGAGATACACTGCATCACAGGGTCCTCACTCAGAGATCGGGAGCATGGTACCAAATCCAGTATGTATCACCTAGAGGAACGCCGCTAGCGACTGTGGGAGGAGCTGGGGGTTAGTGCTCTTGGCGGATGCATTTCCAAAACGCCAAACGTTGGTTTGCTTTAGGTCTCCGGATTCCTCAGCGACAACATCAGCAGTTTCGCAGACACACACAGCAATTTCCCCTGAGATCCAGCTGTTCTCTGGTTCCTCATGGCATCCATGTGATGCTTCGGTCGCCGATGAGATCGTCTGAAATTTACAGCCAGCAATCTCTTTCATTCTCTTTCAAGGGGAGGAAACTTCTGGCAGCTGAGACAGTTTCTCCCGATTGCTTGGGTGATGGTCTTATTTGAGGTATCAACCTGCCCAGTAACATGGAGTGATTCTGGTTAAGCTCCTCGCAAAAGAAGCAAATTACGGTAGGGGAGAGGTCCACGCTTGTGCCAATGTGACACCTGAGTGACAGTCGACCTGTGAAAAAAATTCAGGAGCCTGTTGCCATGGAAACCTGCCTCCATACTCTGTCCTGGATGTCATGGCATCGGACACAAAAAAACATAAAACCTCAAAAACTCCAGAGTGACACGACTTGTAATTGTAAATGCATTCAGTCTCTTTCTTATAAATAATGCTTTGCAGCATAATCCATCCATCCATCCATTTTCCAAACCGATTATCCTACTGGGTCGCAGGGGGTCCGGAGCCTATCCCGGAAGCAATGGGCACAAGGCAGGGAACAACCCAGGACGGGGGGCCAGCCCATCGCAGGGCACACTCACACACCATTCACTCTCACATGCACACCTATGGGCAATTTAGCAACCCCAATTAGCCTCAGCATGTCTTTGGACTGTGGGGGGAAACCGGAGTACCCGGAGGAAACCCCACGACGACATGGGGAGAACATGCAAACTCCACACACATGTGACCCAGGGGGAGACTCGAACCTGGGACCCAGAGGTGTGAGGCAACAGTGCTAACCACTGCACCTCCATGCCACCCCCACAGCATAATCCAAGCCTCAGAATTATATATTTTTTTCGTCTACTGTGTATAAAGACGAAGTCAGGAATCAGTCCAGTTAGCAAGAGAGTTCTGGAAAATGTCATGTTAAAATATTCCCTAGATGATGATTGTACAATATATCTAGTGTTTTGTGTTTCCAAGCACAGAATGACTCATAATCGATGGTATTCAGAGTCTGTGAACCACATTTCAATCCCAATTCAATCACTGTGCGTTTTTTCGCTGTTACACAAGTTCTTGTACGATGTCCAATACAACTTCACTGTAACTTGCTGCCTTTTGGGACCATTCCAGCGCTGAGCGGCGTAAATCACGTTATTTGAGAGAGACACCAGTAAATTCTGGTAACTTGTTTTGAATTTCGATCAATCAGAAGCAATGGCAGCACTGAATAAGCCTGGGATGTCGAAAGGGATAAGGCTGAATATTCATTCATAGTTCAGTTGTATTTATAATCCATTGGCTATTATGTCAGTCCAGGAAGTGAAAGCTTTGCAAAGCGCCGTTTGGAAGGTTTTTGTATAGAATATACTCAACTGGATTGTAAAAGCTCATTCTGAATTCTATTTTGTAGTGAATATTGGCTTATATAAGTGTATGAGCTTAAACAGCAGCAGAAGGCTCTTTCGGCATTAACCCCGAATGTGGTGGTGAGTCTGCACACCAAGCACAAGTCTCTGTGTCTATGGTGATTTGTTTTGTACACAAAAGCTGGAGAACTCCAGATAACTCACTTGAGTAAGCCCCGACGGTATGCTCCGAAATGTCCCTGGCTGTCTGCATGTATGCTTGACCGTACTTGTGTTTTACGTCGTCTCCCATTGCCGATGACCAGTTCCAATACTCAAGAACAGAAGTACAGAGGATGATAAAAATCCCCAGATGTCGTTCTTGCTCCGTCCCAAATATCAAAGATAGATCAGTTGCATCCTCGCTGCATCAATCCCATGATTCATTGCTCCCCAAGTTCATTCCTGGAAGGCACGTTAGCAAAGCCGGTCTTGCTAAGACCACAAGTACAATCTTTCCTATTCCTATGTTCCATCTTCTATTTCCCTTTTCCAGGTTAGGATTCTTCCCGTGGCAGACATTTTGCACGGATGGGGCTGCTGCTTCACACACGCCCTGTAGATGGGGTGCCGACCACCAACTCTCCATCAGCAATGCCAAGGACTACATTCCCTGGGCATCTGCTGCACAAAGCAGGGACAGGAAAGAGAGGAATCGGGCAGGGGAGGGGGGCAGAAGGAGAGGGAGAGAGCGAGGGAAGGGTGATGGAAGGGGAGGGATACGGGTGGTGACATGGGACAGGTGGGAGAGGGGAGAAGAGAGAGAAAAACAAAGGATGGAGAAAGAAAGAAAAAGAGGAGAGAATAAAAGAGAAAGATGGGCATGTGGAAGCAAAATAGGTAGGAAGATGGAGAGATGGGAACACAGGGGCACTGACACCAGCTAAAAGCTGATTGGCCCCCCAAATGCCCCCTGCCCTGTCACTCACCAATCCATAACATATCATTGGCTATTGAATTATGGCCTGCCCTATGCCCTTCCATCTTAAATAATCCTAGAAACCCCTAGGGAGAGGTGAGGGAGGCAAGCGCGCGTCAGTCGTGATGGCAGATAACCTCGCGGAATGGAACCTACAGAAGCCGGGAACCCGGAGAGCTACCAAACATACCGAGCCAGTCAAGGACCGGCACGCGCTCGGCACGTCGAAGCGGCATCATCCAGAAACACAGACCGTCATTCTCCCAGAAACCACAGCCAGTGTGCAGACACGCAGTACGCAGTTGTGGTGCGAGAGAGGCCAGGGAAACTAAGGAGAAAAGGAGGGACAAATGAAAAAAGTGCAGGAGCCCCCCCCCCCCCCCCCCACACACACACAAACACACATAAAATACTCATATATTTTTGCCAGATGAGGAACTAAAACAAAGACCACCCTCTGCTTGGGCTTTCCACTGTTCTTCCATCTCCTTCTCCCAGTCAGTTCCCAGTTCCATGTCAGCAGGATGGAGTGAGCAGGGGGAGGGCCGTGTTGCTGGCCAGTTTCACAATCACCCTAATCAGCAGCAGATCCAGACCAGGATGTTCGCCTCTATCTTTTGCCCGGAGCGTTACATTACTCACCCATAAGCATCCAATCTTAGACCCCCTGGAGACGAGCTTGCTTGCTTTATTCAGAGACAGGGCATGCAGCCTGTTCCTGATCAAGCATTGCATCACTTGGGGCAGTGACATTAAACCCTAAATTACACAGGAATACATGTGCGTCCTATTAGAGCCATTGTGTGGGCATATGTCAGTACAATTGTTTGTATAACTCTAACCAGTATGAACAGGCTTGCTTTACTGGTATTTGGAAGTCCTATAGTTTTCAGATTATGTAAATACATCATCAAGAAAAAGTTGCATAACTTCCAGCTATTGTTTAAGTTGATGCACCGTTCCAGTAAGTGGACACATGGGGAGATCTTCTTGTGCAATGTAGGTCATTTTTAGAGAAGGATTATGCTTCCCGTTAGTACGCTGTGGATAATCAGCTGCCTGCGGGACTTTAAGACTTTGCAAATAGGCCAGTAAAACCACGGTTCGCATGTGGGGATAGAAATCTTTGCCCAGTACCAAAGATCATGGGAAGCGATCGCCCGGCCTGTGCACAACTCGATTATCAAAACAGGGCTGTTATGATCAGGGGTGTCGCTAGGGCTGTGTTGAGGGGGCCTCACCCCCCCCCGCCCAACCTTAAATGTTCTTTAGTCCCCGCCTCCTATTAAACACTAATTAGTTTAAATACTGTGCTCTCATTCTTTTTCATTAAAATTCAATTCAATTTATTTTTATATAGCGCCTTTCACAAAAGAATTGTCCCAAACCGTACCACCCACACCATTCCCCCTCCATTATAAACCAAAAATTAGCTACGCCAAAGACATTGGGGTAGTTTGCGAAGGCTACAGTCTATTTACAAGGTAATAAAACTGTTATATACATATACGTGCGTGTGCAGACTTGTCTCTAACTGAAAACCTGACGCAAGCCAGTTGACCAAAGTTAGAAACTCTGCTCTAATGACGTCCCTGATGACAACACTGAAAATACCAAGACTGAAGCAACAGCGGGTAAGGGCCTGTGTCATGAAGCTGGATTTCTTGCTTAGCTGGCTAACTTTTCGGATTTAAGGTAGTCTGGCTTAAATGGACGTTATCTTGGTTGACTTAAATTTAGCCCAGACTACCTTAAACCCGACAAGTTATCCAGTAACCCAGAAATCCAACTTCATGATACAGACCTCTATAGTCCTACACTGAGTTTCAAATTGAATTGATACGTGGTGCATTGTCCTTGGCTGCAGCATTAGCTGCCCTGATCTCAGTATTAGCACTACGGCAAAAAAAAAAAAAATTCTAACCAAAATATTTGATGTCCAGTTAAAAGCACTCTGAGTCCACAGATCCTTCTTCTTGTCACGGGTAAATGCTCGGGCCTAATGTCCAGGTGTTTAATACATGCATTTAAACCCGTCAAACTGTCTAAAATAATAATAAAAAAAAAACCTACGATCATTTATAATCAGCTGTGAAACTGGTTCAGTTAAAAGTGACAGCAGATCTGTCTCGCTAAGCGGTTTTTTTCTAGTCTGAGCACTGACATCGCGTAATTATGTTGAGGGATTAACGGAGATTTGAGAGCTCTGTCAAATTCCCACAAAGAGGGAAAACGGCGAAGAAATGTACGCATTATTCTGACGGATCATTAAAAATATCACTTATGTGGATTAAACATTGCAGTGGCTGCGAGTGTTTTGTGGACTTCATGCGACTGGGCTTCTGGAAGGACAGGAAGTGACAGGCTGAACGTGAAGCAGCGCTCGCACATGCAGTAATACATTTAATATTAAGCTTATATAATAAATGTGATATATCTATATTCAGAAGTGGAAAGTTCAGGACCAGAAAGTAACAATCCAGACCAAGATTTTGTTTCAAACAACCAGTTGAAATAAAGTGTCACATTCACAGAGGACTCAACTGATTGGTTGAAAGAAAAACTGGATTGGTCTGGATTTCTTACTTTACTGACCTGAATTTTACACCTGTTTTTATATTACATTCATGGTAGCTTCGATTCTATTGGTCAGTCGCAACATCCTTCTCCAGATGTTACATTAGCGGAGTCCTTCCGTAATTCTCTGAATGTACATCCTATGTTGTATTGACTTTTTTCTCTTTCTTGGCGAATGTGTGTGGTGTACATTCCCAGAAAAAAAGGAAAAAATGTGTACCTTCGCTTGTCACTGGGTCTGTATCCTCAAGGTTCTGCCAGTTGTACCCTGACTGCAGGTAATTGTTCATTTTAAGGTACAGAAATTGACTCTGAAGAACATCCCAAAGGTATCTGCAGCATTTTTGTACCATCAATGGTGCAGAAATATTCCTAAGGGTACAACTGGCAGACCCTTGAGGTTATAGCCCTAGTGATAAGCAATTTTTTTACTGATTTTTCTGAGAGTGTAGTGGCACTAAAACATCTCCTGTAAATGTGTGTGGTTTTGAATCTGTCATTTGCGAGAGTTTAAATTGCTCTAGCAGAATTGGACAAAAGCCTGCAGGACAGTTAACTAGGTTTATGGACATGCATGAGATGAACATAAATAATGTTGCAGCGAAGGACAATTCACTATGTATCCATTCAACATAATCGTAAAAAAGGGGGAGTGGCAGTTAGGGGATGAGAATCTGCAACCTTTCAATCACTCGTCCACTTTCCAAACCATTAGGCCAAAGGATTAAGAGGAACGGAAATCACCCAACAGTGCATGCAGTGAAAAAGTCAGATTATGTTACGTCGACATTTTTTTAAAATGCTGCTCACTGTAAAAAGTTTGAGAGGTATGAATGACACTAGAAACTTTATTATTTCTTGTATTAGGTCTGGGTAATTCTCAGTTACGCTGAGACCGTATACGGACACCGACAGGATTCAATACAACAGTAATCAATATAACAACTGAATTAAACATCAGCGATAGCTGACAGCTTAAAATAGTGATAGTTTAAAGCAGAAGCGTATTTATTAACCTGTTCATTTTTGTCTGCATTGTAGGTGGTTGACGAGACATATTTTCCGACGCGCGCTCTTGTCCGCTGGTGGGAGTGCGCTTACCTGTGTGTGCGCGCACACGTGTCTGCGCGCGCATCGGGGCGGAACTTCGCCATGCGCGATACAGAGGGCAGAGGAGAACTGTGACAAGCTGCTGTGTAAATAAGAAAAATAACATAAGGCTAATTCGTTTGATTAATAAAAGCACAATGTATAGACCTCTTCTATAGGAAAGGTAACCTTAAATGACTTCTGTTGTGATCTGGCGCTAAATGGAAAATAAAATTAAATAAAATTAATGTGCAAATTTGACCTTCAAGGGGGGGACGGGAGGTGTCGTTGGGGGGACGGGGCGCACTTATTTGGTACCGTGCTTTTTTTGGGGAAGAGGCTGATTTGGCCCTTACTGCTCTTGAAACTTAACCCATGCCCTTGACTGGAGAGGTCAACGCAGACCCCATGTCAGTCCATTGCAGGGAACACGCTCACCCAAAACAATACCGCAATATGTCCACCAGGTGTCAGTCTATCTCCGCAGATTGTACTAACCGATGCCCCATCTTTCACACCTCGCCAGCTCTCCGTCAGACGTGACATTTGGAGACAACTAGTGAAATATTACAAAGCGGCCCAAGTACAGCCTTCAGAAGTGATGGACTACAGAGGTACATATAATAACCTATTTAATGCGTGGTGACATTATGCTAGATGGTCTCATGGAAAAGACGTGATTACTCACACTGAAAAACTTAAGATGTCAAAAAGAATAAAATGAAGCGGAAAATCATGGTCCGTGGAGGTTAAACACAAAATGAAACAGAAATGGTAAGAAACAGCTACATTTCCCTCGAAAATATTACATAAAGAATCATTCAGAGACCATATTAAAATCATAATGACTGTGGGCTTATTCTTGTCCATTCAAAGACATGGGCTAGCTCTTCTACTGGTATTTAAAAATACTTTATTTAAATGTGTATAGTCGGTGTAGCACCGATCCTCTTTAGTAATCATCGACTGGGCTTACCTTTCTAAAAAAAAAGGAAAATAACGTGGAGAATTCATGGGAACTTGCACCCACCCCTAACGAAAATACCATCAGCAATTGCTTCCATTCCAGGAGCAATTAACAAATAAACTAGTTTCATTATTTTCACAATACTTTGCTGCGCAGTTTTTTTTTTTTCAAAACCCATTTATAGAACTATATATGTTTGCTGCAGGATACAGGCAATGTGGAGAGTCCGAATTCGCAGGCTTTGGCTAAGCACCAAACACGATCGCTTAAACACTAAGAATTTCCCAACACCTGAATTTCGTTATTGCGACTGAAATGCCACAGAAAGGAATAAGGTAAGTGTAGTACATGAAGTGTGCTCCAGGTAACAGTGCTTCCTGTTCATCTCTTCTGCAGGTAGCAGCTCCTGCCTGCCCGTATCATTAGATCTGACGTCATGTTAGAAATGTGTATTATCTGCAGAATCCCAGGAGCTGCCATCCGTCAGCGCGATCGCTTTCCCAGGTGAGGAACGTGCCGGAACTGCCAGTACATCTTAGCCTGGTGTTTCGCATTAATCGATCACCGTGAGCTCTGTTTGGGCGGTTCGCTGTCAGTGAGAAAATGGCCAGGGCTGGTATCACCAGGCACTGTAGTCAACGCACACAAGAAGCAGCCATCTGTCTTCTAACTGCTTGTTCTGCTAAGGGTTTGGGGGGAGTCGGCCACTCTAAGCAGCACAGAAGTACATACAGGATGGGATGTACACACACACACACACACACACACACAGATACACACACACACACACACACACACACACACACACACACACACACAGAGACATACACACACAAATACACACACAGACATACACACAGACACAGATACAAACACAGATACAAACAGACACACACACATACACACACACACACACACACACACACACACACACAGACACATACAGACACAGATACACACACACACAGATACACACACACACAGACACACACACACACACACAGATACACACAGACACACACACACACCGACACGCACGCACAGACACACACACAGACACATACACACACAGATACACACACACACACACAGATACACACAGACACACACACACACACACCGACACGCACGCACAGACACACACACATACACACACACACATACACACACAGATACACACACACACACAGATACACACAGACATACACACACACACACACACAGATACAAACAGACACACACACATACACACACATAGATACACACACACACACACAGACACACACACACAGATACACACACACACACAGATACACACACACACACAGCTACACACACACACACAGATACACACATACACACACAGGCACACACACACAGATACACACATACACACACACACACACACACACAGATACACACATACACACACACACACACACACACATACAAGCTACGGGCAATTCAGAGACACCAATCCATCTCATCTTTGGACGGCAGGGTTGCCCAGAGTAAATCTGTAGGGCAGCAATACAGGGAATAGCAGGCGTGAGGCACCCAGGCAGGGCAGAGGTGACTTTCAATGACCACTGAGGCACTGGATTGTCCCAAAAATGCCCTCTGCGGCTGTAAAGGGAAATCTGTGTCCATTGTTTTATGTGGGCTAAGGCTTTGTGCATTCAGTAACTCCTTCCCCCTGGATTTCTAGATTGTAATTACCCCTAAACTCATTTTCAATAATAAACAGATCCACTGCACAGCGAGATCACCATTCAATTTTGTCTGCATGAAATTTCAACTACTTTGATGATCAGTGTTAAGTTAGGATCAGACTTCATACCCGACTGTAAAAACCCAGGCAGAGGAAGGCTAGTCTGACATGATCATGTTCCTCCACGTAACCTTCGCTGTAATTGGAGACTCGGACACTTCGCGCTTAGCGACCCAGGTTTGCAGTTTGCAGCTGAGCTTTGTGGTGCTGTAGAAAAACACAATGATAAATCAGAAAACAACCCATAATGCGATCCAAGTCCTGGCTGCAAAATAGAATTGAAAATTCCATCATTTTTTAGATGAAGACTTGGCATTGTTCCAGGTAACTCAGGAGAACAACCTAAATATATAACAATGGGCAGCTAATATCGAACTGGCAAATATTAACAGAAGGTGTTAACAGTTTCCCACAAATGAGGGTGATGTGTGATTTTCCCAAAATGAATAAAATTTGCATAACTGCACTAGGATTGGTTAACAGTAACATCTGCTCTTACGCTATTAGCCACAGTAGCAATTAAGCAAACGCTGCTTTTGGCTGTGGGCATTTCTGACAAGCTAACGTTTCAGATCGAATCAGAAACCGATGGGGCAGCTGTTCCTAAAAGGGCCAGAGATGAAGTTCTTGGGGGGGGGGGGATTCTGGAGACCCACCCAAAGCCAACCTCACCCCCATCCTCCCCTTTCTCCCTCCATTCGGGGTCCTTCCACCTTTCCTGGTCTCCGCTGCTATGCCGATGCTTCTCCCTCATTTCTGCTCCACGTGTCATATTCGTGCCCCTGGCGACCGTCCACTGCGACAGAGGTAAGGCTCCCGGGCAAAGCTCAGCGACCCCTGACTCCCTCTGGACTCTGCCTCGGCAGTAAGTCGGCTTCCTCGCCAGCATCGAGGCGCTGACTCGGAGCCGGAACGAGCCATTAATGCTTCTCCTGGTCGGCCTCTTTCCTAATTACTGCCTTATCGCTCATTCCTCCGGTGTGGCAGATTGGCTTGACATTTTACATCCCCCCCTGACAGAGACGCCAGCGCGGCTTAATGAAAATCGCCGCACGCGGGACGGGGCAGTGCAGCCTCGATATTTTCCCTCCCGTTTAACGGCCGGTAATCCCTGCAAGGACATCGGAGCCAACTTATCGGCAAGGAGACATACTCCTGGGTTTAATGTCGCTGATGGGAATGTCCATACCATGCCGAGATGGATTTGCGAAGGTTTCCAGGGAAACTAAGAGAGAAGGGATGACAATTTGGCAAAGAAAAGCTGAAGGATTGTATGGCTTGAGGCGGAATGAAAAATGCGACTTATTCACAAACTATACAACGGGGCACCTGGCCAGATGCAGTGGGAACTGCGCCCAGATGTGGCTGGTAATCGAGGACAGATGTTGCAGCGACCTGACGAAGTTACACAAACTGCTTCCAGCGTGTCTCTGTTAATGTGCAAGACTGGGCGGCTTTCCATGCTGCCTGAATTTCAGCAATGTTTACATCATCGTCCAGCGATAGGCCGCTGGCCTGCCACGCTGCATGTGTTCCCAGTGTAGCTCTGACCCGAATATGATTCGGCTTAGATTCAGGTGTGTTAGAGCTGCACCAATAGCAGGTCAAGCTCTGCCTGAGCGCAGAACAGCTCCTGGGAGCCTCACTGATGACGGCCATCGGTAACAGGCAAACTGCAGGTTCCTGGATTCTGGGTGCAGGCCCATTGATCGAGTCACGCCGTCAATGTGTTCCTGTATCTCACACGCCTTCTGGTGACATCATTTCCTGTTGCTGCCTGGAACTGAACTGACTCCATATGCTGTCAGACAAAAAAGTACCAATTTGTACCTTTGTGGGTACTTATCACTGAGGCTGTAACCTGCGATTCGTACCCTAGCTGTAGGTAACCCTAACCCTTAATGGTATAGAAACTCGAGGAACTGTACCAGAGCTGAACGTTTTTTTTTCTGACAGTGTATTCCTCTGCCCTGCTTATATGATAAAATAATCTTGAATCATATCTCATCTATAAATACACGTATAAGTACTGGTCTGTGGTTTTCCCTGTGATGTTCAGTGTACTACACCACTGTTTACCGCATCTTCTAACTCCCCCCGCCTCTTCTTCCAGCTTCTTATGGAACGCTCCAAATTACTGGAGCAAAAATGCTGGCATTAAGGGTGATCCATCACCATCCGGTCGTGAGGCACACAGTCGTAACTGTGCTATAATTATGAAGCAAAAAAGTAATTAATCTAATGATAGTGAGACCCTGTGCTTTTTCCTGAGATACAGAGCCGCACGCAGGCCAAACTCCTTCTGCTGCTTCTCAACTGCACAACTGCAGGCTGGCTTTCAGAGAGTCTGCCTGTCACCTGACTGTGTCACCTGATTGGCCCACAGCCCACACACTGCCATTTAGCTCCTCCCCCGACTCCGCCTGTCAGTCAATATTTCCCCTATCACTGAAATGCAGTCATGGCTACTTGATGTTAGCAGGCCTTTGTCGACTTAGAGGTACGTTTTATGGGGCATGGTTGTACCTGAGAGGTGCCACAGCGTCCTGCGAGGGGAGCTGGATCACTATAATTCGGCGTGGCTAAGTGGCTGGGCCGTGCAGAGGAGAAAAGATTTAATTCATTACAGAAAGTGGCTTAGAGGTCAACTCAGGACGAGTGGGCCGTCCCCAACCCCAAAGGCCCCGGGTGCGAAGGCCCTATATTATTCTCTTTTGGACAAGGAACCGCCTCCCAGAAACAGTCTGGTGTAAATCAGTCACACATTGAAAATTAGTCCTAAAGTCTGCAGAACCACCCCCTCCTTCTCCGCCCCCCCCCCCAAAAGACAAGAGCAGCCTTGTTCTGTCATTATGAAAGGCGCTGAACTGATTTAATTAGAAAATCCAACCTGCAAAGCAGCATAAGAAGAATTATAACATAAATCTAAAATAGCAAGTGATGAGAGGTAATTATGGAAATACCGAATTAAAACAGGGTGAGGTAAGATTTTTATATGTCAGCTAGGGGTGGTGTGGCGCTCGTGTGTGTGGTAGGAGAAGGCAGGTCAATCTCTAATACAGAAATGTTATTTACCAAGTAAAAAAATAAATAAAAGCGAAACGCGCTTTGAAATATCAGAACCGTCGATCGCAGCCTGCTACACGCAGGTAGAGAAATGACCTCACTGCAGCTGTGTGAGGGACGGGAAACGCGGAACGAGTGTAGAATCGAGCGAAGCTTCGCCGGTGGGATTGTAATCCTGCAGGAGAGGTGTTCCAAAAACAGACAGGAAACAAACAAGAGAAAGGGAATCAGAGTAATTAGACGCTGGGGTTTTCAAACCGAGGGAGTGCATGCCGACACAGAAACAGCGGCAGGAATCATGAGGAAGGCTGCAGTAGCTGAGCGCCAGCCTGCGCTAATGGAATAGCTTTTGTTAGCGTGGCTGAGTGTGTCGAGGTAAGTAACATGAAGAGCCCTGTTAATGTCCTTCACACGGATTTTACAGGAAAGGGGTTCTGTAATGATCACTGATCAGTGGCTCATGCTTCCGTTTCTAACGTAGTTCAAAGAGGCTTTTTTTTTACAGGCCAGGTGGGTGGTGACATAGCCACCTTTTAACCCACACGGCTGAGGTCCTGGAAGCTGTGAAACATCATTCAAAATGTACACCGGTAACAGCCGAACTGCAGGTGGCTGACTGCAGGGGCACGGGCCCATTAGGCCGTGCTGTCAGTGTGTTTTTATATCCTGCATTCCTTGTTACATCATTTCCTGTTGCTGCTTGGCACTGAACTTCACATTTGTGAAGGACAAGAGTCTTCACGGCCGTACGTTTTTCTGCTTATATGAATTCCGTGCTAAAAGGATAACAGAAGAAAACACTGGATTATAAAGCTAAAATTATATTGACAAGCTGTGGACATGGTGTAATTTTAAATGGATGAGAGCTGTTCTCACGTTTGAGAATTATAACCTGATCGCCAGCTACCAAGGTCCATCTCATGCAGGCGGAGTTGTGAGGAAAAGCAGCAGAATATATGATGTGACAGTATAGAACTGCACATATTAAAAAAATAACCTCAAAGATGAAGGAAACTGGAAGTTTCAATTAGTACCATTTCATAGCCCCATTCCAAAGATGAACACTGAGTAGTATTATTGTATATTTTTTGCATTTTCTTCCTCATCTATTTCCCTGGGTCTATAGTTACTCGCAGAATCTGGAGAAGATGCAGGCGGCAGAATGGAGGGTGTGGGGGGGCGGCGGAGCGGCGCGGAGCTCGTGAGCGACGCGCGGAATCGGGACCCCCGCTCACGCGCTTAAAAGAGCCGCTTTGATGTACCAGTGAGCTACGCGTGTAGGTCTCAAGCGAAAAACTCCTAATGAAAAAAGGAGCCCTGGGCGATGCGACTGCCTTAGAAATGCATTACTCATGCGGGGAAGATAGGAATTCATTTCAGGTTTTTTTTTGTCCAATACATGACACCTGTCTCAAGTTCAGCCACAGAAAATGATTTCTGAAGACGTTGAGGAGCAGCCAGGAGGTTCTGTGGGAGCGACCTCGGTTTGGTCCAGACGTTTCGACTCTCACAGGTCAACTAGCTTGCGTCTTGTTGTGAGACACGGCAAAGTTTGTCGGAGTTTGGATCCTAAACACAAGTAAATGGGTAAAAAATAAACCGGACGCCGTCCTGGAGCCTAGGAAGGTTCTCGGTAGAAGACAGGTGTTCCCAGATAACCATAACCATGAAAGTAGCAATAATACAACAACAACAAGCTGAATTTTAAACCTACTGTCATGCCCGGCTCGTCCGCTCCTCGTGTGTGCCACGCCCCCTGATTACCCACGTGTGTTTCCCGAATTGTACCCAGCTGTTTCCGTTTGCTGTCATTCAGTCTGGTGTATTTAAGTCCTGGTCTCCCCTGTTTGCTTTGTCTGTCATTGATGTTAGTTGGCGTTACATGTCTCCTGCTCCCAGTTTGTATATTAAACCCTCGTTAATCCCCGACTTCCGCCTGCCTGCATCCTTCTTGCCCGTTCGCCTCGCACGATCGCCGCTCTGCCCGCGATCGCTAGCGTTCCCGTGACAGAATGACAGACCACAAAAAGAAGCGGAAAGGGAGGAAGAGGCTCCCACAAGAGCCGATCTCTCTCGGCGCCTGCTCGCTCTCCAGGCTTTGGCTTCCGGCGGAGGACGAGAGGGAGGTACCTGCCCTACCTCCAGCCCGGGGGCTGACCACACGCGTCCCCGATCCTGAGTGGAAGTACTGGCTCTCTAGTGAGGACGAGGACGAGGAGCCCTTCCACTACCCGGAGCCAGAAGCCGTTCTTCCACCGTCCGTTTTCACGGACATCGCGCCGCCTCCCGCAACCGCCAGGCGCCAGCGAGGGAGACGGAGGAGAACGGCGATCGCCAGTACGGAGGACCTCCCTCCGTCACTGCCGGCGGACCCCGCTCCCGTGCGGCCGCCGCTGCCGGCGGACCCCGCTCCCGTGCGGCCGCCGCTGCCGGCGGACCCCGCTCCCGTGCGGCCGCCGCTGCCGGCGGACCCAGCTCCAGTGCGGCCGCCGCCGCCTTCGCTGCCGCCGCCACCCGCGGTCCTAGCTGACCGATACTTCACCCTCCAGGGGCTTTATTTTAGGGTGATGGGAGAACCGGCCCCACAGGCCCCCCTGGAGGGGCAAAGACTCGCCGCACAGCTGGGGCAGGACTTCGACTCCTTTACTCCAGACTCCCCTTTTTCAGATCTGGAGAAAATGGCTGAGGACCTCCGGAGGCTAATCCAACTCCGGAGAAAACCTGCAGCTCCAGGGCAGGCGCCCCCACTGCAGCCACCTGCAGCTCCAGGGCAGGCGCCCCCACTGCAGCCACCTGCAGCTCCAGGGCAGGCGCCCCCACTGCAGCCACCTGCAGCTCCAGGGCAGGCGCCCCCACTGCAGCCACCTGCAGCTCCAGGGCAGGCGCCCCCACTGCAGCCGCCTGCTGCAGCTCCCGGGCCGGCGCCCCCTCTGCAGCCGCCTGCTGCAGCTCCCGTCAGCGCTCCTGTTCCTGACCGCGCTCTAGTTCCTGCAGAGGCGCCCCCTCTGCAGCCGCCTGCTGCAGCTCCAGGGCAGGCGCCCCCTCTGCAGCCGCCTGCTGCAGCTCCCGGGCCGGCGCCCCCACTGCAGCCACCTCCTGTTCCTGACCGCGCTCCAGTTCCTGACCGCGCTCCAGTTCCTGACCGCGCTCCAGTTCCTGACCGCGCTCCAGTTCCTGCAGAGGCGCCCCCTCTGCAGCCGCCTGCTGCAGCTCCCGGGCAGGCGCCCCCTCTGCAGCCGCCTGCTGCAGCTCCCGGGCAGGCGCCCCCTCTGCAGCCGCCTGCTGCAGCTCCCGGGCAGGCGCCCCCTCTGCAGCCGCCTGCTGCAGCTCCCGGGCCGGCGCCCCCACTGCAGCCACCTCCTGTTCCTGACCGCGCTCTAGTTCCTGACCGCGCTCTAGTTCCTGACCGCGCTTCAGCTCCCGGGCCGGCGCCCCCACTGCAGCCAGCTCCAGTTCCTGACCGCGCTCCAGTTCCTGACCGCGCTCCAGTTCCTGACCGCGCTCCAGTTCCTGACCGCGCTCCAGTTCCTGCAGAGGCGCCCCCTCTGCAGCCGCCTGCTGCAGCTCCCGGACAGGCGCCCCCACTGCAGCAACCTGCAGCTCCCGGGCAGGCGCCCCCACTGCAGCCAGCTCCTGTTCCTGACCGCGCTCCTGTTCCTGACCGCGCTCCTGTTCCTGACCGCGCTCCTGTTCCTGCAGAGGCGCCCCCTCTGCAGCCACCTGCTGCAGATCCCGGGCAGGCGCCCCCACTGCAGCCAGCTCCTGTTCCTGACCGCGCTCCTGTTCCTGACCGCGCTCCTGTTCCTGACCGCGCTCCTGTTCCTGGCCGCGCTGCAGCAGCTCCCGAGGCGCCCCCTGACCGCGCTGCAGCAGCTCCCGAGGCGCCCCCTCCGCCTGCTGACCCCGCTCCTGTCCCTGGCCCCGCTCCTGTCCCTGGCCCCGCTCCTGTCCCTGGCCCCGCTCCTGTGACTCCTCTGCCCTTGCCTCGGCGTCCTCGGCCCCGACCGAGGGGCGTGATGTCCGTGTCCCGTAAGGGGCGGGGACACAGACGCAGGGCTGGGGTCCCGCCCGCCCTGCCCCCTGGCTCGCCCTGCCTCGCCTGCGCTGGGGCTCGGTTGGCGCCTGCGGGTCCTGGCCCTCCGGGTCGGCTGTCGCCTGCGGGTCCCTCTCCGGTGCCTCGTCGCCCTGCCTCGCTCCCCTCTCCGGGTCCTGGTCGGTCGCCTGGGGGTTCCCCGACGGCGGCTCCTCGGTCGCCTGCGGGGCCCCTACCTCCGGCCCTCCCCCGGACGTCGCCGCCTGCTGCGGCTCCCCCCTCCTCCGGGCCTTCGCCGTGGGCCCATCCTGCTCCCTCGTCCCCTTCCCTGGTGCTCCCTCCTGCTCCCTCCCTGGCCCCTCCGCGGGTCCCTCGCCCTGTCTCCTCGGCCCCTCCGGGGTCCCCTCCGGCTCCGGCCTCCCGGCCGCCTGCGGCCCCTCCGGCTGCCTCCCGTCGCCCGCTGGGGCTCCCTCGGGCTTCCCCTAGTTCCCCCTCCTTGTCTCCCTACGCCCCTGCCTTTGTCCCGCCTGTCTCTGCCCCTCTGTTTTCTGCTCGCCCTTTCGTTCCGCCCGTCTCTGTTCCTTGTGCCCCGGTGTACCCGCCTTGCACTCCTGGCCCCTTTGTTCCGCCCGTTCCTTCTGTGTCTCCCTTCCTAGTTTGCCTGTCTGCCTTCCCGACCCTCTGTCAGGTTTTGTCTTTTGTCTTGTCCCTCGCTCTGTTTTGTGCCTCGGTCCTGTTCCCTGTCCTGCGTTGATTCTGTTCTTGTTTTTCAGGTCCTGTTTTGCCTCGTCCCGTCCGTCGCCCCCTTCCTTGGCGCGCCCGGAGTAGCGCGCCTTTGGGGGGGGGTTCTGTCATGCCCGGCTCGTCCGCTCCTCGTGTGTGCCACGCCCCCTGATTACCCACGTGTGTTTCCCGAATTGTACCCAGCTGTTTCCGTTTGCTGTCATTCAGTCTGGTGTATTTAAGTCCTGGTCTCCCCTGTTTGCTTTGTCTGTCATTGATGTTAGTTGGCGTTACATGTCTCCTGCTCCCAGTTTGTATATTAAACCCTCGTTAATCCCCGACTTCCGCCTGCCTGCATCCTTCTTGCCCGTTCGCCTCGCACGATCGCCGCTCTGCCCGCGATCGCTAGCGTTCCCGTGACACCTACAAGGCGGACAGCTACTTTAGAAGTGCATTTATGCATTAACGTCCAAGGCAGTTTATGGTCTTTAAGGGCTAGAACTACATTACGATTCCAAAAGTGACCATGACTTTTCCGTTTAATTGAACAAAAGAGATTATTGATTTGCTCTCTAAATTATGTTTTATTACAAGGAATTTACATTCACTGAATGAGTCTGGGTTTATTATTTCTGTTTAAATGGAGAAGTCGTAGTGTTTCGGAATCGCTCCCGGTCGCATATTAATTACATCTTGTCTATTTTAATGCGATGGTGTCCATATCCAAACGGACCATTTCTGCCGTCCAAAGTCATCGCAAAAACAGCCAGAGGCTGGTGTCTCTCCGCATATAGGTCAAGGATCAGAAGTCTGAATAAGCCCATACATGGGTTGATGTAGATTCGCTGCTCAAGGACAGACATTGACGTTTTGTATTTGGCACTTGTAAGAATCACCAAAAACCAACGTTCAGATAAACGTTCTTACAGCAATTCGACAAAAAATAAAAATAAAAAGATGCCGGGGAGGTTCGCTGCCAAAGCAACAACGACCTCTTCCTGTCTGGATAAAATCTAGAATATCTGCTACATTCTCTATTATCTGGTTCATAGTTACATTTGGGTCTCAAAAAACCTTCACAGGTTACATGTGTCCTGCTACACGTCCGAACTCATTTACACATCCATGGGGAAGGCATTTGTGTGAAGTAATATGTTTCATTTTAGGAACTGGGTGATTTCTTGTTCCTTTGCCTGCGCTCGGTCCCATACACATGGAGATGTGTGTGATTTTCTCGGACAAAACGGTGCTCTGTTAATTCCAACAGTGCCCTCTAGGTGCCCCTCATTTAGCCCCACTTATCATTTAGCCATTTCCGTTTTATACATTAATATGAAACCTTAAAAAAATAAAGCTGTCATAGAGTAATTAGTGTTGCCATTTTGGTAACTTGTTTGAACGCACGAAGGACAGGAATAAGAGTCAGCGCAGTCCAGCTCTTTAAAGGTCACCGGTGAAAATGAAGCATATAGTATTTCTCTCTATGAATCTTCACCCCATGCATGAAGTAAAGCTTTGTGCTTCTCCGCCTGCAGCGAAAGGTCCCCCTTCCACCCCCCGCTGTTCTCCCGGGCTGCTGAGATGCTGCGAAAAGGCCATCAATAATTGTAAAGGTCGCGAGATTCAACACGGGCAACTCCTCTTCGTCGGCGGTGACTCCTTTACGCCATATCTCTCCCCAGCAAAGAGATTTGTCCCTCGCCTCCATCTTTGAACACTATAAATCACAGCCATTATGTCGGGCGCCCCAGAGCTGTGATAACGCAGAACGGGGGGCTGCTGGTTGGGGGGGGGGGGGTGAGCTGTCCCTTGCAGTGATGTTCACTGTTTATTCAGTTTGTGTTTTAATCATTTATTCCATTTCTTGCTAACCCCCTTCCAATGTATAGTTTCAATGCCTATTTGCATAATTCCTCCCTGATTTGCTCGTTGTCAACCACTATATACTCTGTGGCCCTGTAGGTGTTGCTGTAGGGTAAACAGATGTGTCATAATGGGCCACCAGCATCCCCGCCTAGGGGCAGAGCGGGACTGGATCCCAGGAACATCAGCACACCTCTCTCCCCGGGAGGTTGTGGGTCATTATCAGCAGAAAAATTATTTAACATTGATCAAGTGTAGTGAGCTCATTATTAGCCTATTAAGGACCATATAAGTCTGATTAAGGGACGGTTGGAATGACAACATTCCGGTGGGGGGGTGGGGGGGGGGGGACAGGACTGAGAACCACTGGATTGTGCTTAACAAATTGCTAAAGGTTGCTGTGTTTAACTTATATTTTTAACTTCAGTTTCATAACTCGCCAATATTACTCTCATAACTGAAAAGTGTAAGATGCTGGATGTCCAAGGGCGGGATCAAAGGTGAGAAGGACATTAGCTCACGTAGGAATACGCTTCATTACTGTGCTAGCCATTAGTGCACATGTTTTCCTATATGCCTCTATTATAACGAGCATGAAACGGCTCCATTGTTCTCCTTCACCATTCTGGGACATGCTTGTAAGTGGCAGTCAATAGTGATGGACAACTTCAAGGACAACGGACAAATGTAAAGGGAGGATGCAAAGGAAGACCCCACACATCCTTCTTTACTTCCCGTTACCGATAAACGGTCAGATTGAATTTTCATCTAAATGATTTGTTTTGACCCACCGTTCCTTCAACTGGAGACCTGGTGACGCGTGGGTGATGCTCCCCCAGTGCCAGTTGTGTCTCTACGGCAACCGAATAGCACCGTCTCCTGGGGGAACAGAGCACCGCGTGCAGCCTGTTTAATTAATTAGCCCGTTAGCCTCGTGCTGTCACGGTGATTAACAGTTTGTTGGGTTTACGCACTGCTTAATCTCACCTGTTAGTTTTGGGGTGAGCGTCCCTCTTGGGGATAACATGCCAATTAGAGAGAGCTGGCAGACCAAAGCCTCAGATTTGGTGGTCGGTATCATCATAAAAGGAGTCTGAAAATCCATTCTGCATAGATAAACTAATTTAGCTTGGCTTACCCAGAACTTCCATCCATCCATCCATTTTCCAAACCGCTTATCCTATTGGGTCGCGGGGGGTCCGGAGCCTATCCTGGAATCAATGGGCACGAGGCAGGGAACAACCCAGGATGGGGGGCCAGCCCATCGCAGGGCACACTCACACACCATTCACTCACACATGCACACCTACGGGCAATTCAGCAACTCCAATTAGCCTCAGCATGTTTTTGGACTGTGGGGGGAAACCGGAGTACCCGGAGGAAACCCCACGACGACACGGGGAGAACATGCAAACTCCGCACACATGTGACCCAGGCGGAGACTCGAACCCGGGTCCCAGAGGTGTGAGGCGACAGTGCTAACCACTGCACCACCATGCCGCCCCTTACCCAGAACTTGAGATCCCTAAATAGAAGTTCCTGCAGGAGCCAAAATTTGAGAGCTCTACACTGATGTTCCTGAAGGACCGAGAACCAGAGAGTTCTACACTGAAGTTCCTGAAGGACTCAGAACTTGAGAGCTTGAGGAGTAAGTAAGAAACCCTAATCTAGCTTTGAGTCGATATCCCGCAGTTTACTGCCCCCTTCAGGAGAGATCTTCCATAACCCTTCAGGACAGTTTGACCATGCATATAGACTGATGGCTAATTCCCATGGAGATGGAGTAAGTACCCTCACTTCCTCGTCTGCTGTGCTTTTCTAGGACTCTTTTGATAGAACACCAGGATTGCATAGAGAGATGCTTTCATGGAGGTTGAGAAAGCAGAAAGTTAACTTCCGAGAACTTTCAGGTGCCTGCGCCCCGTGCGAACTGCACGGCTGCTGGTGAACAGACGGTGTTGGTTGGAAGCATAAGTCGTCTCAGTGGGGAAACGATTTTGCTGAATGCCCGCAAATTAGTTGACCGCAGCAACTGTGAGACGTTGACAAACGACCTTCAGCTTTCCACCACATATATTTCTGCAAGACCGACTGGAAAACAGCTCTTTCTCTGTGACTTGCACGCACAGGGCTTTTGTGTGACTGTGCACATTGTTTAAGAGTTAAAAGCATAACTGGGAGCTGTCTAACTACTCCTTTCTGCCTCTATTGCAAAAATCCAAGAATCATGTGACTATCATCAACACAACACGGCCTTCTTCTTCAAGCCGCCTAATTTAACCTCATGATGCTTGGGCAGGTATAGAGCAGCAGGTCGGTGTGGAGCCCCACCCCCATGCTGGTGGATGGTATGGGGGGTTGACTAGGCGCTGGAGTCGATGGTGTGGGCAGAAGAGGACTGTGGGTAAATATTCATGAAGGTCGAAACTCTCCTCGCCCCCATCCCGTGGTATAATTCAGTGCGTTGGCTGAGCTGATAGCAGCGTCTGCTCTCAGAGGAGTGGAGGCAGATCTGAGTAGGGTGTGGGGGTGTGTGGGGGGGCACGTGGTGCACTCTCAGCACGTGTGTATGACTCCATTAATCCCCTTTAGCCAAAAAGACCTTCTGAAGGTGACGCATCCACAGGGCAGGGACTCTCAGCGTCTATCCTGGCTCGAGTCCATCCCAGGGAATATTCCGTGCACAAGTAAGGAGAGAGTGAAAAAGAGAGGGAGAAAGAGAGAGAGAGAGAGAGAGAGAGAGAGTACAGGGACACTTCAGTGGATGTGTATGACTGATGGGAGGTGAAAACCTCAAGATCAATTCATGCAATTACATGGATTCCTCGAAAGTACCATGAGAGTGCTGTTTGTTTGTGTTTACACCACGCCGCTGAGGTGCATATGAGATGCCGTGTTTTCATTGGGCGGCTCCTTAAGCTACCTGACATTCTGCTCATCTGCTTTTCAAGCAGCAGGCTCAGGCGAGGGCTGCGCCAAAAAGGCCGCTCTCATTTAGGGATTTTTTTTTTTTGATCCGACAAAGGATGAGGATGTAATTCCACTGTATAGAATTTATGAAGGATCCGTCGTTGGTGCTTTTGAGGCGCGTGGGCACTGATTCCGGAGTTCATGACGAAGAGCGTGAAGAGCTTCTCCGGACGCATTAAGCGGGGGTGCGTCTGCCTCATGGCATGCTCGCGGGCAGTGGCAGCACAAATCCCCGTCACATCACTGCAGACACCTCCAGACTGCTGGCCGCCAAACGCCGGCTGGTACGTTTAAGTACGGATCGTTGGTTGGGCGGCACCGCTGGGCCGTGAGGTAGTGAGACGCCGGGATTCTTTCCATATGATTGCAGAAACTGTGCCAGCGACACCAAGTCATGACAAGTGAAGACACGTTAGGAGAAGGAGAAGCCTACGAGTGGACAGGTGGAGGAGAAAGGTGCCAAATTCAGCAGAGACCCCTTCTGGAACAGGAAGGTCCGGCTTCCCACCCTGAAGCTCTTAACATGGGCTGAAGCTGAAACTTAACAAATGAGCCTAAAACATCTCAACTCTGTAATGACACCACAGAAACCAAAACCAATAATGCGGTACAACTGTAATGATCAACTGGAAACATATAATGTGAGACACAGGAGATAAAAAATACTCTCTGCCTCTCTGGGTAGAATGAAGAATGAAGCCTCATAACCCGGAACTTTCTGTTTGGTACGGGAGCTCGGCTGACTGCGAATGCCTGCGGGTCTCACATACGGGACGATCAGCTCAGGGTTTGGGGGATGGATGGGAATCAGAGGGTGGTGGATGTGAAGGAACTCAAAATGACAAAGCATGTGAGATAATGGCTGTCGCCATTTCCTCGGCAAACCGAAGAAGCGTTACGTAACTGGTCGCTTCTATCTTCGTTTTAATGCCACAAGGTTTTTTGGGGACTCCTTCCTTAGAGTCTTAAAGGAGAGAGGGGGGAACACGACTCCTTCCAGGGTCATGAGGGCTCACCTCCTCCTGGGAGGGCAGTTCCCATCTGAGGCCCCGAGGCCAGTTGGTGGTCAGATTGAAGCCAGGGGATTAATAATTAAGACTGGAACAACAGTGGAAGACTTGAGTCACAGAATCCAGGGTGGTTCCAGAGGGCGAGAGTTGAGTTCAGATGCTAGAAGCGGCTTCCTGGAGATACGTGGGCTCCAGCTTCAAAGCACCATCCATTATACCTGCAGGTTGAATGAGCTGGAACTGAGGAACAACAAGATCTGGAAATCATAATCATGACTGATTGGAACAATACCTGAGAAGCCAGTCTCTAGGGCCCCTTCCCTACAGCCCGCCTCGCCTCCCCCTCGTCCCCTGCCCAAATTGCCTTGATGCGGTGGCCGTCCGAATCAGAGACAGAGGCGGGGAGGCGCTGACAGCTGAGGAGGGATATCGCCGTGCATTGGCTTGGACGGACACATACATTACAATCAAGCAGAAAGAGGGACGATAACGTTGGCCGGAGCACCAGAGTCTCCCCGTAGGGCCTTATCTTGGGCTCCAGGTCTAACAAGCTGCAATAATTCACTAAAACAATTTCCCTTCCGTGGGAATCATGGCTCTGGTCATTAAGTCGAGCCTACAGCGCCTCTCGGCTCCGGATCACGTCTCCGCGACGGACAGCGTCACTCGGCTTTAGGCTTTCCTGGCTTCCCGACTCCCTCTCATTTTTTTGTGCCGCTTTGTGGGCGACTCCGCCATGACAGCAAGGCCTGCTGGGTAATTTCTGTCACCCTCATTACTCCCTGCTGTCTCCCCGCTTCGCCACCTCACGCGCCCAAATGTCAAGGAACCGAGAAGCGGCCGGGATATTTTTGGCCTTTTCTTTTCACGAGTCGCTGTTTTTTTTCTGTTCGTATTCATCCCCCGTTTTTTTTAATTACAATTTCCTCTGCTGCTACAGGTTAGTAATTAGCATTTGTTTTCTCTTTTAGCATATTGCTGAGAAATTGAGCTGCAGAATTTATACATTTGTCAGGTTAATGGCTTCATTAAGTTACCCCACCCAACGGGCTCTGCACTTACAGTGAGTTAACTACTCCTTTTGCCATACTGCTGTTTTTTAGAGGGTGGACTTAAAGAGGAGCATTTCTTTTGCTTTTTATGGGGGGGGGGAGGGGGCACTGTCCTATCATTCCGTGACATTTGCCAGTAGATAGAGGCGCAGGAAACCTGTCAGGAACTTCCAGTGCATCCGGTCAACGGCGACAATTATCTGCCTTGGGGTAAGCGGGGTGCCTATATCTCCTCGGCACGTAGCTTCTCCGTTTGTGGGAGGGGAGTGTTGAAGGGTTTAAATTGAGTTCCTGACACTAGAGGAACTTCTTAAGTAGAAAGGTGAGGGGTAAACCCTCCCCATCCCCCCCTTTCAGCAGCAGAGATGACAAACAGAGACGGCAGCATGCAGAGTAGTGATGGTCTTTCGTCTGCAGCCGGTGCCCACCTCCCCCCTGCTGGCATGGAGACACCCCAACATCAGTCATACTCTGTGTGCAGCTCGTCCTGCCGGCCCTCTCCCTTACTTCCTGTTTGACATTCATGGCCCTCAGGAGCCCGATGCCAGTGAATTGCTCTAAAGTACGATAACTACTATTTTATCGCTCATTTTGGGACCCGCGGATTCTCGGTTCATGTTTATATACGACTCTCCCCATATAGTTTCTGCAAAATGCTCATCTATTGCATTACCATTATTGTTGTTATTAGGAAAAATATACCAAAGGGACCAGTCTAAAACACATGCAGTTAGGTGAATTGAGGCCATTAACACTGCAAGTGGTACATTAGTATGAGCCCTGTGATGGCCTGCCATCCCATCCAGGGTGTTCCCTGGTCCCTCGGGTTTCTGGGATATGCTGTAAGTTCACCATAGTCCTTCATTGAGTAGGGTTCTTCATTAATGTTGTGGCCATTTGACAGGCAGAATGTCTGCATAATGAACCAACCAATTTCTCCTTGACCAGAAGGGGGCGTCGACCTATGTAAATGAGGGGTGTGATCTCCGCTCCTGCAGGTCAATCTCATTTTAAAACTAACGCTCATTTGCTTCATTGATAAAATTGAATGTCAGGGATATTAATCCTTTGTCTGATATGCTTGGCATCAGCATGAAAGATTATATAATTATAGAAAAAAAAACGTTTCATTTCTTTTAAGCGAATGGTAGACAGAGAAATGACGAAAGGAAGCTGGGAACTAGGCTTTGATTTCTGAGTTTTCAGGACGTTAAGTCGGCCTCTTTATCCTGTCAGTGGGATTTGTGCAGTTCGTAGTGTAGTAACAACACAAATTCAGCCCCTCGGTCGCGTTTGTGAGATCTGACAGCGGCTAGTCTGGTCTGTCGCTTTTTTTCGTTTCTTCTTCTTTGTTGTTTTCCTCGTGTGTGTTTTTTTCTGCAGTGTTTCCGCGGTGAGCGAGCATGTCTGGGTGTCTTTGCCATTGCAGCGTGACCCATTTCCAGCTCGCTCAGCGTGACGGCCAGCTTGTCGGAAAACGTCTCTTGACTCTCAAAGCCTTTTTCACAGGCCGGGTGTGAGATGAAGCTCAGCCCAGTGCATTGACACCTTGAGACGTTTTCCTGTGGAGTTTTTTTTCCCCCCCCACTTCATTTCCCGGGGTGTGGAAATGATCATACAGAAGATCGAAATGTTTGCAGCTGCAGCCCTGCTTGTCTTTATGCATGCTGTATAATCTCCCATGATTCCTTGCTGTCTCAGCCAAAACATTTTTTTTTCTCGTTTCTACGTGATGTGCGCCCCCCCCCCCCCCCCCCCATAAAGAAACACAGCTACTTGAACCTTGGCAGTGCCGAAGATGCTGACTCGAAGGTTCCTCGATTTCGATTTAAACCCCACAGTTCCATCACATGTTCTGCACCACCACGACTAAGAAGGGACATTTCCTGTGTGGGCGGGACTCCGACCCAGATCCACCAATGACATGTCTCTGGAGGCCTTGCCGTCTTCCTCCCTGCTGACCCCCTTACAGTCCCATGCTGACAAACTCCCCAGTTTTAATTACAAGTGAGGATGTTTGAGTTAACAATCTACATGGTGGTCTGGAGACAACAGCGGCGATGCGGAGTCATTTCTGATGACCTACAGATCTGCAGATCTACATCAGCAAATGGTGTTAAATGGTGTGTGTGTGGGACTTGAGCGAGACCCTGACGTCACGTTGAAGGAACAGCCACTGCTGTTATTTATTTGCTTCCCGGACCTCAGGTTGGGCCTTAGCGTCTCCCTAAAGGAGGGGCAAAGCAAGATGACCGGATACTACGTTCATGTTCCCCCCTTAGCGATTGATGTTTGATTAATGGCCACCCTATTAAAGCCCAGAAATCCTATTAAGTGGGTAAACAACTGTGTGCCACCTCCCGTGAGAGATCTCTCAGTAACGAGGCGTCCAGTTACATATTCGGATGCAGTGTCCGGGGCCATGGACGAGCGACTGTGGGTCGCGTTGACGTGCCTGAGCTGGCTTTCCGCTCCAAAGCAGTCCAGTGTGCCCTTCTAGACACAGAAAAGCAATTTATATTTCAAAATGAGGTGTAGCGAGAAAGGTATTCGCTTACCATCTCTCGCACTGGCCGGACCAGCCCGTTAAAACCCAGAGAGCCAGGTCATCTCTGTCAGCCGTTTCACCCCATTCAGCCCCTTGTGGATTCCGGTTGAAACTGGAACATTCTGGAAAGCACCACACACAAATCCTTCACCTGCGCTTTATTACTTGTGTTTTTTGTGGTGTTTGCTATTATGAATTTTTTTTACTTTGTGCCTTAACGTCCACAACTGACAGGGAAAGAGCCTGTGATATTTCCAAAGCTAGTGAAGTGTTAACAGACCGGTATTAAAGAAAAAATAGGTTTGCTTGTTTTATCGTTTGCAGTCACATGTTGTCCAGCTGACAGTCGTGGGCAGCGCAGTCTGACAGATGTGGCAGGATGTGACCAAGTTGGTTAATATATGCGGGGGGAGATGGAGAGGCTCCACCCCTTCAGATGTTTCAAAACTAAATAACTAGCTAGCAAGTGGTCTGAATATCATAGCTAGCTGGTTGGTTAGTAGAACGTGCTGCTTCGGCATCTACCAAATAAGGGGCCTGCACAAATCCATGCTTTTAGTGGTGGTGAACACCGCCTCCGTTTGAGGGGGCAGCCCCGAGCCAGGATGATGGGCCAAGGATCCAGCTTACAGCTCGGGGATTGTCAGGCTGCCCCCCGGCTTGGAGAGCATGCCGAGCGCAGTGCAGGGACTAAGGCCGATGGCCACGCAGGAGCTGAATCCCGGAGCATCTGTGGTACGACACTGGGCTCGTCCAGAAGAGTTCGGAATGAGTTGGAATAAATAAGCTTGCAAAACAGTTTCAGAACCGCCTGGACATGGCTGTGTGCTTGTACGCTCGTGGCTTAGTTTGTCAAACGATCCACTCAGCACCCATCTTAACCTGTCAACATATCACCATGTTGCATTTTATTTTTTCCGCCGGTAAATAGGGCTTGTTTTGCCGCATCACCTGGCTGTAACTGTTTCATGCCGGAGGAAACCATTACAACACATCACAGTAGCCTGGGGCTTCTTCAGGCAGGACGGGACTAGATGTGCTCGCCGGATTATGCGGCGTGTCTGCAAGAAGCCGCAGGAAATTACCAGCGACCCGCGCAGCTCGTGGGGGGGGCACACAGGCGAGTGGACGTATTCGCCCGCAGCATCTCCACGCTGCTTGAGTTTGGCGCACGACGACGGAGCGGAATGTGGGTTTGGGAACAACTTTCTCTGGCACGGTGACACGAATTCGTAATGGCGAGTAAGAGATCGCGTTAATTCGTGGAATCGACTGACCAAGTGGTATTTCCCGTGCCTCTCACTCACGGCACCTTGACGGTCGGTCACTGTGCGCATCTGAAGCCGTGCTACAGGCCGTTTATGAGAAAGCTAGCTGAACGAAATGCACCAACAGACCAAAGGCAACAACCAAAATTAGACAGCTAGGTGCTCAACGGTACACACAGCTGCGTGGAAAGCGGCCGCCTACCCCTTCTGGACAGCAGGGCGGCGACCTAAGTCCGGATGTGGCTTAGAAGATGGAAGCCGAATTGTAAACATGCAAAACACAGCAACTCCTTCCCCGTCTCTCTCCCCCAGCCTCCCAGGGAGTCATCCAACTTAGATCATCCCATCCTTTCCTTATTTTTCTTATTTTTAATTTTTTTTAGGCAGAATCCATTAACTTCACAGGGGCCCATTTTTCAAAGGGGGCAGAGCATCCTAGTTAACATGCAGAGGAACCAGCTTCAGAAGTGCAAAATGAAATATTTATGACACCGAGAGCACTGTCTGTTTGTGTGCGTGTGTGTGCGTGTGTGTGTGTGTGCGCGCGTGCGTGTGTGTGTGTGTGTGTGTGTGTGTGTGTGTGTGTGAAATGAGAAGGGTGGGAGCCTACCCCTGCACCCTCCAACCCCCACGTTTCAATCTGCCAATCAGAGTCCTGAGATTGTGTCATTGGAGACTGCCCCCCCCCCCCATGCAGAGTGCTGGCATAACTCACCACATCCCTACTCCCAAAACGTTCTCATTTCTCATCCCTGTCCTTGCCCCCACTTCGAATACATGTGTCTCTCAGCACCCCTCTCCATTCTGGAGGCCAATCAGCTCTCCCCGTACACGCCCCCACTACGCATGAAACCCAATGATACTGTAGCAGTTGCTTTTTAAAGAAGAAATTATTAAACTGAACTGGCGTTTAATAAAGTGCCGCGCCTTGTTTTACACGTGGTCACGTGGTGGTCCACTTATGGAGCGTGTAATAAGTGGCCGTTTGAAGGAGCAAAATCATTACGTGATGCAGCTCTGCAGGTCAGCCGAAAGGCCAAACGATCGTAAGGTTTTAATTAAAGATCGTTTTGTTAACCTTTCTGAAACCTCATAAAGGAATGTGTGTTGGCTCAGCGCTCTGATCCGAAAGGGACGGCAAAGCACAGATTACAGGAACGATATCCCAGCATGCTCTGAAATGTATCCCCTTTGAATGAACATTTGCCTTTGTTTTAAATCAAGAAAATCCAGCTCCTGCTGCTAATTGCTCAGAGTTGAGGGAATTATTGTTTTAGAAACAATTAATTAACAGAGCGAACACAGACGGATCATGTTCCAGAACATGATGGTTTCGCTGACCAAGGGCACCGGGTGAAACGCGTGCTTGTACCTCCCCGCCACCGTGTAGTCAGAGCCGGGCTGTGCGAGGGGTTAAGGAAAGGACCGGAAAGGAATGGAGGGCGTGACAGCAGGGTGCAGGGCACTTGGCGGGATGCTGGATGATGGAGAGCCTTTGCTACCACGGGAATGGGAACTCGCTAGCGAAACAGAGAGACCCCCCGTCTGGCATTCAATTTGCAACATTGTAAACGCTGAAAGGAAGAGCAGACTTTATACCCAGCATGTCCTGCAGCAGGTGGCGGGGGTCTGAAATATGCAGCATGAAAGCTGTACGTCACACTCGTGGAAACATTCCCCTTTTTCATGCTTGTACCGAGACAGTGATCCGACAGTCTCCCGGTGCCAAGGAAAGTGGCACTTTTCAGGCAGAGAGGGAGAACGGCTGTCGGCCCCTCGAGCAGGAACAGGGTCTGTGTCGCGTTGATGAGCAACCAGCCACGTGAAAAGAGAAGCAGCGCGGGGCGGTGCTCTGTGCACCGCGGTCGCCTGCAGCCGAGTACCAGCGCCCAGACACAACAGCTCACGGCAGCTCAAGCTCTCTACCTTTGTTAGCATGGTCCCTTCACTCTGCTCCTGCGATCTCCCCTTTCCAGATCTGAGCTCACCCTGCGGAAAGAAGGGCCACTATAACACTCATTGGAAGTTTTACTTACATAAAAATGTTCTGAGGGCAAAATGAAAAATGATTGGTTCAGAGAGATAGCCAATCACATTGTACAGGAGGCGGGTCCAAGCAACTGGAGGATGTGGGACCAAGACATCCGATTGGTCGGTCTCACATCTGATCAATATCTGATTGGTCATCCTTCTGAACCAACCGTTTTTCGTTCGGCCCTCAGAACATTTTTTGTGTAAGTAAAAATCCCATGAGCTACTTTAACAAAGAAAATGAGGAGAATACTGATGTACATGTTTAATTAAGATGTGGGGGGTGTGGATGCCCTGGGCAATGGGCCAAGACAGGTAACATTACGTAACCAAAAATCAGCAGCCCAACTCTTTAATCACATAACCAATAACAAAAAAAGTGCAGCTCCAATAAAAAAATAAATAAAATACCAGGAGAGCTATAATAAATCCCATAATTTTGCAGCAGTCAGAAAAGAACAAGAGATAAAAGACGCTAAGCTGGCGATTAGCTTGAGGTGCGCGGTGCTCCGTCACGCTCGGATCACGCTGCTGGTGGCGCTGATGAGCCTCCTGTCCATCTCTGCCTCGTTCCCCAGGTGTCGGCAGATCCAGACATTAACGTATTTATCCAGCTACTTTAGCCTTTAGCGCTAAGCTAAAAAAAAAACAACCTTTCCTGTAGGCAAGTGATTCATTTCAGTGGCTCCTTTAAGTTGGAACGCTGCTGGCTTATAGCGTTCTTTGAAGGCTTGCGATGGAATTAAGTGGCAGACGGATGGGAGGTTTAAGAGCAATTCACACCGTAGCAATTCGTCTGCAGTGCTGGGAGCCTGACAAGCCCGAGATTCCCGCTGATACGCACACGCGTGTGCATTCGGCACAAAGCATCAGAAATAACACGAAAGACGGCTCGGATTGGGGGAAGTTTCACAGGGGGTTTGGGGCACTAGGTTCCGGAGGCTCCCACGGTCAGGGACTTGGCCAGCTGTGTTTATGCAGTGTGTGCCGTGCCTGCAGTTCGTGCAGTGCTTGCCGTGACAGAGGTGTAATGCTCTGTTTATGACCATGTTAGGAGGGGCTTAGAAGACGCTAAGATGGGTTGAATAAAAGTGGGGAAACGGCATCAGCAAGGAAGAAAACAGACGAGCAGGAAGTCAAAATAGGCATTTGGGTCTATGAATGTATATGAACATATATGTAAGATGTGGCCATTCTGTACCTGACGTGTGACAATGTTTTTTTCTGTTTAATGCACTGCTCTCTGTAAAACTCTGTACACCAGTATGTGAAAATCCCAGGAAGGGGGCTGTTTCCCAGAAGCTGGGACCCCCATATCTGGCACCAACAATCATGCTGCGTTTAAAATCACCTAGATCAGACGTCTTAGTAATCCTAATGCTTAGCCAGCCAGGAGCTGAGAATCCCGACACTGTCGGTGTGCTATATAGTTGCAGCCACGTGATTGGCTGTCTGGAGGAGCAGGCTGTTTGCGTTCATGAGCAGGTGTACCTAATAAAATGGCCAGTGAGTGTATATCCACACTGTGGAACAACAGGGATCCGGTGGGACAAGACAATTAATGAGGTGTTAGAACACTAATGGCTACCTGACTCACCACCACAGTCCCATTAACCAAAGATGCCACAGAAGTATGCGAGGGGATTTCATTTTAAGGCCCTTGATGTCACCTTTTCTGGTCAAAGAAACTTATCATTTTACCTGTTTACTTTTAATGTGCCAAAGGTCAATGGCCCCTCGTGAGACTGAACCGGGTCACGTCCATTAATCGGTAACACAAACGGACCTTTCCGGTGACCTCCGCATTTGCGATCTCCAAATCGCACAGGGGAAGCGCAGCGTTTTAATCGTCTATTTCTGGCACGGCTGTAATCAGCACTGCAATGATTCAACTGTCCCCTGCCTGCAGTACAGTCACCTCGTCACACGCGTACGGGTTCATGACCCAAAAATCGCCGTCCTTTGGGGCCACAGAGCTTTATCTGCCAGATGGGGGTGTCCTCAATGCGTCCGTCAAAGGCGGGACTTTGTTAGATAAGACTAGGGTGGGAATAGCATTCTGGCAATGGCTTTGGGCTGCGCTGCAAAGGGGATAGGACCGCCGACCAGGATGCCACAAGACATGTCAAGCTATTTCCAGGCCACCTCGGGTTGTCAGGATGCACGGAGGATGTCGAGTTCTTGCCCGTCTCGTTTGAAAATGTACTTTTCTTTAAGCAAAGAGTTTTAGCCGTCCAGCAAAAGCCCAAGCTAACAACCTCCTCCAAGGTGCAACAGAAGAACCCTACCTGCAGCCGTCATGTTACAGCTCCTTAACTTTCACGCCACCTGCTGGCCGACTCTGACAGCCTGATGGCGTGTGGCTCCGCACCTGTCTGGTCCTCCCCCCGCTCGTGGGGAAGGTTGCTCGCCACTTGCATCATGCACCCATTCCAGGGAACGAAGGAACCGGAGCCTCCGTGACTCCGCCCCCTCGGGATTCGAGACGTGAATGCGTGAGATTCCGGCATTCCTGTGTGATTACACCCCCAACTCGCTAAAAACAGAATGACCAGCCCTTGCCTTTAGTCAGGTCTAAGCAGCCAGCCTGTCAGGACTGTTTACATAACAGATTAACGACAGGCACTGATCAAGGGGAATCTTTAGTGCGGCGGATGCTGTTTAGTCAGTTCTGCTCTGCCGATCGGAATGCTGCCATTTTTATTGTTGTTTTCTCAGTGTATCTCTTGGCCGTAAAGTTAAGTGTATTGGCTAGTGTGCCACCATCTCACCTGGATAACACCGTCTAAACGTTCAGTGTGCGAGTCCACTGGTACCAGGGAGTGTCGTCTGTCCAGGAGGGTTTAGTCATGTGACCAGATAGGTTTTAGAAAACCAAGATAATTTAGTTTAAAATCACGTACCTCTACTGATTAGCACTTGAGATAATAATATACTAGGCTAACTAGTCCTTTCATTATGCCTTATGCATGCCACTGATTCACAATCAGCGCTACTCTCTAGTTTGCTACGTGTAACAGGTACAGCTAGCTCTGTAGCCCCCTATTGGCCCCAGGGTATATAAAAGGTGTTAACGAGGTTCCAAAGCTCTCCTGGCAGGAGAGCTGAGTCGCTTTGACCTTTGACCACCGTTTCACTACAAACGTAGGACGGGAAAGCTAGCGCAGCTCAGGGGGGGCTGGGGGGCTTATCCTTCATCTGATCGCTGACAAAGAGTAGCTATGCTGACGTAAACACGGTACGTTTCTGTATCAGAGCCGTGCCCGCCTCGGATGCCATTGCTCTTCGCTTTGACAGATAAGCAGTTTCCTCTGAATGGAATTCACTCACGTCAGGTGAGGAGGCGGATTGTGCTCCCACTGGCGGCTGGAACTGGCGGCTCGCACTGGCGGTGACGTGGAACATTCCGGCCCGCGTCCAGCGCCAACATATGACTGCAACCAAAATACTGGGTTTGACATCAGTAACATAGAGGGGAAAGTTATTCAGTCCCGATGACCGAAGAAGGACAGTTCAGGGTTATATAAAGCAGGATTTGCTACGAAGTATCATTGATGGTTCCCATTAGGAGAAAGCCAGCTCTTCACTGAATGGGCTTTTTAAAATGTAAGGCAGAGCAAGGCGCCAGTTCATTATGTGCAGAAAGACTCTTCCACTTGCGTAAGTCTGCGTGCTGACAGGCTAATGGGCTCCGGTGTCCGCAGGTTCGGCACCGCGATTCCCCCGGTACCCCTACGTCCCGCAGCCGTCCCAGGTCAGCCTGCTCTGGTTTCATTCAACCCTCTGCTTGACCTGGCGTAACAGGGAAAGACGCACACACACACACACACACACACACACACACACACAGACTCACACTCACACACACACATACGCACACACACAGACTTACACACACACACACACACACACAGACTCTCTCACACACACACACACACACACACACAGACTCTCACACACACGCAGACACACACAGATACGCACACACACAGACTCTCTCTCTCACACACACACACACACACACAGACACACACAGACTCACACACACACAAGCTCTCTCTCACACACACACACACACGCAGACTCTCCCTCACACATACACACAGACTCTCACACACACACACACACGCAGACACACACAGATACGCACACACACAGACTCTCTCTCTCACACACACACACACACAGACACACACACACTGTCACATCTGTCACAAACTCCACTTCTTCTACAGCTCCATCATCCAGAGCCGATACCAGACATCGAGGGGGACAGATGACCTATTGAACCTATGACCCCTGACCTCTGTTCGTAAACAAACCTGTCAACCTCCCCATACCAGAACTGCTGAGAATGTCACTGCTGTAGATTAAATGGTGTTGAATCTAAAAAACCCTGTCCCGTATTTACAGTGATTATAAGCAGGAACGTGGGTCACATGGACCTCAGAAGTACTAGGGCAGTATATGAAGGCAAACCAGAAGAAAAAAAATGTCTTCTGTTCAGTGTGATGAGATCCATCGTCTAACCAGTTAGTCTGAGTGTACGCACAACACAGGGGGAGAGCATGCAAACTGCACACACACCGGGGGCGTGTCCAACCCCCGTCGCGGGAGGGCAAACCTACCTGTGACTTTCACCCTATAGATCCAGCCATTCTGACGTTTTTCGGCACATCCTGAATCCACACAGTCGTCATGGACGCGCCCCCCCCCCCCGCTCCGGGTGCTTTTGACAGTGGCTTTTTCTGGAGAGCCTGGGCGTTTCCGCACTTTGACGTGAGCTTGTCACCTGTGGGAGGCGCTGTTGCGGCGACGGAGCAGCCTCCCACTACGCCGCTTAATAATTCACAGCCCTCGCTGCTGCTGCTTCCCCCAGCCCCGCAGCCCTGATGCAGGCTGCGCTTCGCTGCGGTTTGACGTGTCCTGCCAGACGGCCTGCGGTTTTCTCGGACTCCACGCTACAGTTTGCTAACTCCCCACCCTCAGCAGTGCCCCCCTCCTCGCCCAGCCGAGTTTTTCGATCTGCTGCATCCGTTGGCAAAATGCACCTGCTAAAGCCGAGCTCCCCCATCTCTCAGCGGGGCCAATTATCCAAACCGTCCCAGGGGCCGGTTTTACACCGGTCAGCTGTGTCCGGAGTGGGTGGGGGGGGAATCCTGGCTGTTTCCGTTGCTAAACCATAACCCAGAGCGCCCTGTTAGCGAGGAACAAAAAGAAAACCATTACCCAGTCGTTCCAGACGGGGGCGATGGGACGTAAACCAGCTTCAGCGAGCAGCTGGATGCCCTGCGAGTTTGGCAGGCGGGGGCCGTGAGGCATTGTCACGCCGATCACCCCCAAACTGGGCTTTGGTGAATCAGAGAGGAGCTGAACAAGCAGCCGCTGGACGGGACGCTGACACGGAGCGGAGGGTGAGTCAGCCGGACTGAAGCAAGCAGAGCTTGCATCCCACCTTCCAGGGCGGGGTCGGCCACCATGGCGACGACCTCCTTTCCCGCGTGACCTCACCGTGACCCGGCGGGGGCTCGTATCCAGGATGGAGGCTGCATGCCTTAACACGCCGATGCTTTGACTCACAGCTGCAGCATTACCTGGGTGCAAAGCGGCTGTATCCATCCAGCTTGCAGTCACTCACAGGGTCATGGGGAGCCAGGAAGCATTCCGAAGCAATATAGGGCTGGGATATGCCACGGACGGGATGCCGGTCCATCACAGGGGTACACACACCACACACACACACACACACACACACACACACACACACACACACACACACACACACACACACATACACACACTCACACACACACACACACACACACATACACACACACACAGAACATGAGAATATAAGATCATAAGAAATTTACAAATGAGAGGAGGCCATCGGCCCATCAAGCATGAGTGGGGAGAACTTAACTAATAACTCAGTTGTTAGAAACTTATCTAGCTCTGGTTTAAAAGAACCAGGGTTTTAGCTTTAGAGAGAGAGAGAGAGAGAGAGAGAGCTGTGCTCATGTCTTTGCCGGGACCATCCATTCATTTCTGTGAGCAACCTACGACCTTGACCCCCCCCCCGGCCCTGACCTTAACCATAAGTAGCCAAACAAAATACAAGAATTTTGGCATTTTTAGGTTTTTGATCGCAGTCACAGATTCTTATAAAATTGAATTTCCCCTTGGGGGGAAGGCTGAAAAAAAGGTACCCACAACATCAAAATAACAGGTTTTTATCACATTATTTGGTCCCCACAATCTAATGCATATCTGCCCCCCCCCCCCCCACACACACACCTGTAATCATCCTTCTTTCCTCACACAACCCTGTGAAATAGCAATTCCCCAGATAGCCAAGGGAGGCGCTGTGGCTCCATGCATATGGGAAAGCTGCGATAAGCGGGTCTGCCCTGAGCAAGAAGGAGGACCCTGCTGTGTGCCCTTGAGGTGCCTGTATTCTGATGCCCAGCCCCGTGTTTTCGTCACTGCTGTCGGTCTACCACAGTTCAGCACCCCCCCCGCCCCCCCCCCCCCCCCGAACCATGCTGGGTTTTCCGCTGGCCAATAGGGTGGCTGTTAAGTTCCCGATGCAATTTCTGGCCAGAAGGTTGTGGGTTTGCGCCAGGAGCTGCCCTTGCTGCAGTCTAACGACAATAAATCCTATTATCTATTTGTATTGCTGTGGTGTCATGCAGAAGGATACCTCAGAATTTGTGTCATTAAATGCAAAGGAGCGTATCTCTGCTCATACAGACATGGGATATTTTATCAGGGTAACTGAGGTTAAGTGTCTCGCTGAAAGGTACTACAGCTGCCCCCCTCTAGGATTTAAATCAACACTCTTTGTGTTATGAGGCCTTTTTTGTGTGTGTATGTGTGCCCCCCACCTGCTCCCCCCCAGTTAGGTAAATTCACGGTGCGTTGAGGAAAAACAAGGAGAGGTGGAGTCCAGGAATCGGTATGATTAGAGCAGTACAGGCCGTTTGTGGTTCGTATGCAAAGAGTCAAAGCGTGTTCGTGATGATTGGTGGCAGCATGACATCAGCAATCTGATACGTCAGGGTCGCAGATCGTGTCCCGGCCAATGATTATGTCGATAATGGTCCTTTTAGCGTTGATAAATTAAGCGCAATCAAAACACAACGCGTGACATAGATTTTTATACAATGTACCCTGTTCAAAAGTGCAATTTTCTGTGATGCCGGGCACGTCTGCTTTAGTCGCACTATTCAGGGGCAAACTCAATTTACTCGTCTCGATATTCTGGAAAATAGAGAGCACGCATACCAGCTGATGACTCAGGGATATGGGCTAAAATTCGTGGGGGGGGGGGGGGGGGGGGTTACGAGTGTAGAGCAGTTTGTTTTTTTGCAGATGTCGTGTGTGTGTTTTTTTTATATGTGGGGGATTTATGTGGGGTTGGGGGGCTCACTTTAGTCATGCTGAAGGCTGCACATCCAACATCTCGGCTGAGTGTGGTAGGACGTCCAGCAGCTGGAGAGACAATTTCAGCCCGGCTGGGGTGAGGCATAAGTGCCTGGGGGGTGGGGGGGGGGGGGGTTTGGCAGCCTCAGTGATTGACAGCTGTGGCGTTTCCACACTGTCACAAATTATCCAAAGTCATCGCACCTCAAATTGGATTCTGCACAGTGGAAAAGCTTGATGTTGCATCCCCCCAAGGCGTCCGGCAGAGATCCCACCGTCCTCCTCCCAGGTCTCTGTCACTGTTGTGAGGATGTAATTACAGAGGGCAGAGGCCTATACCCCCACCTCCCCCCACGCTTGGCTCGATGCTGAGACATAATTAATCAAAATTCCCAGCTAATTCGATCAGTCATGTTTAATTCACGCCCAATGCAACGGAACAAACAATTCGATTACGGCTAACCATTTATGGTCCCCTGCGGAATTCGTCATGAGTCACACGAAGGCAACATCCTCAAACGCATAGCTGGCAGACCAGACACGTAACCAGCTGCAATACCAGGGCGGTCCAGCAGGAGGCACTGCTGAGCCAAGAGGGGGCTGTACTCTCCACTGTCACTTGGCATCATTGTTATCAGGCTCAGGCAGGCTTGGTGAACCGTAGCGGCCCAGGGGGTCATGAGATGGACGGAGGCACATGGAGTCTCAGGGCTGCTGTGAGTCAGTAAGCCGCGGAGGCCTGGGGATTTCTGGGGACAGAGCAAGGCAAATGCCGTGACTGATGCTCCTTGCCCAGACTATACAAGGATGTTACAAAAAGGGCAAAAGATCGCTATGTGATTATTATTTTTTCACGGGGCTTACACTCAGTGAAAAGCTGTCACCAGAAACTCATGCCTGGAAAGGTCGTTTGAGAAAGCTGGACCCTGAGGACAGAAGCAGTGATGGTGTTCGGGGGGGGGGGGTCAGCAGCTGGACTGACATCCCCCGCATCCCCCGAGTCAGGCACGTCGTTCCAGTAACCAGAACCCTGAGCCATGGAGGGAAGTGGGAGGAGTCAGGCACGCTGTCCTGGTAACAGAACATCGAGACAGGGAGGGAATGGTGGGGCGGAGTCAGGCACGCTGTCCTGGTAACAGAACATTGAGAAAGGGTGGGAAGTGGGCGGAGTCAGGCACGTCGTTCCAGTAACAGAACCCTGAGCCATGGAGGGAAGTGGGAGGAGTCAGGCACATTGTCCTGGTACAGAACATCGAGACAGGGAGGGAAGTGGGCGGAGTCAGGCACGCTGTCCTGGTAACAGAACCCTGAGCCATGGAGGGAAGTGGGAGGAGTCAGGCACGCTGTCCTTGTAACAGAACATCGAGACAGGGAGGGAAGTGGGCGGAGTCAGGCACGTTGTCCCTGGTAACAGAACAGCAAGCCAGGGAGGGAAGTGGGCGGAGTCAGGCAGACTTGGGAGAAAAGGTGGAGACAGGCCAGAACTAAATGACATGCCATCATCTGCAGGTAACATTTGACCCCTTCACAACCAATTAACTGGGTAGCAAGGAGGCAAGAAATTGGGGCAGAATGGTATGGTGGCTCCAGCAGCATCTGCAGCGATGGAATCTTCTTGAATTTTGCTTGCAATCCACCATTAATCTTTTTTCAGGCCAAGAACGTGGCCAGAAAAGTTCATATTAATCTCTGCAGACCCGAAGCACGTGGCACATATGGACCTGACACATGGACGAATGGCACAGGCATTGTATTCCAGCATGCTTCCTGAAAGGGACAGTTTCACAAAATATCTCTGTTTGCTCTGGTAGAAATGCAGCAATTCTAAGCCTCATAAGCTGCTTTAGATGAAGATACCTTTGGAGAAAAGAGATAACCATAAGCTAAGAGAGCAGTGCTGAGATACACTGCACAGACTGCAGATTGCAGCTTATATGCAGTGAATATATCATCAGTATCAATGGCTAAATTTGTCCCCTAACAGCTCCTGCCCAGAAAGTGCTGCAGACTGAAAAGTACAACTTAATTAAAGTGCAAAAACAGAATCGTATGAAAATATGCCGGTAATGCTGGTGTCGGTTTAAGCTGAGAGGGTAAATCTGTGGAGTGCGGCAGATTACTAAAGCAGAGTGCAAAATGGACAGTTTGTGCTGGGGAATGTGGCCGGGGGACGAGGTCATCACTGCCTGACGAATTAAAAAAAGCTGCTTCCTTTCGATGGGAGAAGCGGGGGGGGGGGGGGGGGTGGGGGGGGGGGGGCTCGCCCAGGAAAATGCTGCAATCAGCAGCCACCTTTAAGCAAATCCACCCCCCCCCCCGCCACTGACACCCAGAGCGATGGTGACGCCGGCAGTGTTTGTGATCCTCCTGGGGGGGGCCAGCTGATTCCTGTAGGCATGAGAGCATGAGAGCATGTGGTTCTGGGCCGAACACCATGGGGGGGCCCTGAAACAGACCCCGAGCTCCTAGGCTTCCAGCGGCCCGGTGCTCACTGAACCGCCATGTGCGACGGACACACGTGGCTCACGGAATAGTGCGAGCGTGACCATCGAACACTCACGAGCAAGGGTGCAAACAGAAAGCTGTGCCAACACTGGTGAAAGTTGGTGGGAATTTTTCATAAATCTCGCACGTCAAAAGCACCTGTGAGACGCGACGTGATTCTTTACTTACAACGTGGCGTAAAATGTAAAGAAAAACAGACTGTAATGATCTGCAAATGATATAAACCCATATTTGATTGAAAATACGCTGCCCGGCCAAAATAAAAGTCGCCATTTGAATTTATATCGGCAATATACTTAAGAGCCAATGACTGGATCATTGTTACAGCTCAGCAAACGTTAAGCAGCGATAAAGTAAAGTGAGATGAGAACCTGATATCTACTGACTGACCAGGTTACACCTCCATCCATCAGCAATGGATGTTTTCTCTTCCCTGTTGGCCTGTGCATATTCCAGGACAAGAATATCAAGATTATTGGGTTCCAATCAGGGAGAGTGAGGAGTCATGTTCAGGCATGACTTGGTCACCACAGAGTCGTGACCTTAACCTCACTGAAGGTCTTTGGGACGTGCTGAAGGAGGCTCTATGGAGGTTCAACTCACTTGTCAATACAGGATCTCGGTGAGAATGAATCTGGATGATTTACATTCACACTCTCCTGTACGAAAGGTTAACTGACATTAATAAATTAATCAATTTTTCCCAATCCAATCCTCGGGCCCCGAGACAGTGCACCTTTTTGCTCCCTCTCAGCTGTCTGGCTGGGAGTTGGGAGGGAGCAAAAACATGGACCGTCAGAACCATCTATCATCCAATAGCTCATCCAACATGGGGTTGTGGTGACATTGAAGCCTATTTGAGAGCCACAGGGCACAGAGCCGGGGGGGGGATGTTAAATAAAAGCAAATAAAGCACATCTATCCTGCCCTAACCTAAATCATAATTTAGCACCCAGATGGAAGGATAACGTGAGACATCGGAGAGCTGCCGGACAGATATTTCCCGAGCAGCCCTGCGAGGCGCGATTGCCAGGAGATACTGAGGAGGGAATCTGGCCATAAACGCTCGACTCGCTGACGTACAATGCAACTGAGAAGTTGTGGTTGGACCATCTGAGATGCCGGGAATCTGCATGCCAGGATCTCATGGGGTCTGGGGTTATGTTTCGCCTCCAAGCTGTTTTCTGAGGGAACAACCACCCCAGACTTCATTCTCTTTCACTGCATATTTTACAGAGAGATATTCAGGGTTCTCTTCTCCTGGCCTTACACTCCTCTGGACGCCTTCCACTGCCAGCTAGCTGCCCGCCAGTGACCCGCGACCCCGTCTGTCCGCATACGGGTCGCTCTGTGTGAAAGTCAAGCGTATCCTGGGCTCATGTCTAAATGGATTGGACCCACCACTGGCGCTGCGTGGTGTCAGTAGAATCGTGGAGTTGCTTTGAGCGGGGAAACAGCCCACAGATTAAATTAAAATTCAACAAAAAACAAGTCACAAGGAGCCCTTAGTGTGCAAAGCTGGGGCCTCTATGAGGGCGAATTTGTTGCTCAATTATGTCGTCGCTGATTGGAATTAAGGGCATGTGATGTCTGCTTTCATGCACGATATGGCCCCAGGCAAACTTCAGAGATGAGGAGCTGAGGGGTTTGGAAGCTTTCACTCAACTTCAGCTCTTCACTTCCTGACTGAGCTATTTATCCGCATGGAAATAGTAAATCTCCTCTCCCCGTGCTTAAAGCAGAACTGTGTATATCACCATAAATGCTATTTCTGTGCTGGGTCACGGGGATACTATGTATGAGGGCAGGACCGACCCCACATGAGGTTCTGGTCCATTACACACTCATACACAGGGGTAATTCTAGGATTTTTATCAGAAGAGAGGCCATAATTCAAACCGAGGGGGCCAACCGTACTATTAGGCAATGAAATGTTTTGAGTCGGTAAATGACAGGGGGGGGGGGGGGCACTCAGGGGACCAATCAGCTTTCATTTGGGGCAAGTGGTCCTTTCACCTCACCCCATTTATGCCATAAAGACATTTAGACAAAGAGCCAACCTCTGTGACAGGAAACTGGAATACTGAGAACATGAGCAGAACGTGTATACTCCACACTTACTCACGACCCATAAACCAGCTAGCCCCCCCCCCCCCCAAAAAAAGAGGGTAACAGCACCCATAAATTGGGAAAGCAGTTCCCCAGGACCTGGAGGTGCAAACTCTCGGACTGCATTTTAGATTCTGTAATATTACCCATAATACCTTGGGGGTAAATGGTGTCCTTTGAATACACTGTGTGGGACCGGCCTTGGCTGGCCAAAGTTGGGATTGCTGGCAACAGCTCAAGCTCAGCGTTAAAGACAGCACCTCTTTGTTGAGGGACAGCAGTGGTGGAGATTCAGACGAGCCTCCAGCCATGTCCTTTTCATCACCCTCCCTTTCAGACTCACAGGAGATAGTGGTCATTGTTAAGTTTTTAACACAACACCCTCGCTGTCTGCAGACTGGATCAAACTGGCACAATCATATGCAGACCTATTTCATCCTCTAGCTGGTATGTTTTTCTTCTTGCCACCCAACAGCCGAAACGCGTAACTAGGTTACGCTTCACACGTCTGATACGCCGGGAAGGTGGGGGGGGCATTTGTCCTCCCAGCTGCATGCTTTCTTCCTCCTCTGGGTTTCCTTCGCTCCCACTGTCAAAAGGGCTGGGGGGCTGAAATGGGATGCATCCCCCGGATCGTTTGCGGCGCTTCCGGTTG